>NW_026571541.1:29698548-30323548 GCF_026225935.1 Boleophthalmus pectinirostris
ACTATTTTGTTCCAATATTGCTGGTTCAAATGAATGTTGAAAAAAAAAGAAAAAAAAGAAAAAAAGAAATGAGCTTACATTTAATGCCCAAATAGGTGACTTATGGATCCTTTAATTCCTGTTTTTCATTGTTTAAAACTTGAGTAACACTAATTGTTCAGAGACACGATCACTCAGTCAACAATAAAATATCCTCATTAATGTTCAATAATGCTCAGATCCACCTTTATTTTGTGATTTACGAATAATATCTATTGACTTGGGTCACGAAGGTTTGTGACTTTTAAAATGTGGGTCCCTAGATGAAAAGTTTGGGAAACACTGATTGAGACATTTTAAATCGCAGTATTGTTTGTTGATGTTTATTTCAAACATGCATATAAAAAACCAACCAATAACGAAGACTCATAATCCTTATAAACAAGGAGTTGGAAGTATAAACTTAAAAGATACAGTATGTACAATTAACATTATTCTTCTATTAAACACGTGCATACAATATTATAATCCTTTTGCATTATTTATTTTCCATCTCTTTTAAATCTCAAAAAGACAATTTAATCTAAAATGACTTAAAAAAAAGAAACAACTTCGGTGCCATGTGGGACTGTAAACGTCACCACAACAACAACAAAGAGTCGGCACCTCTGATGGATAGCTGCACGTCACACTACCGAACACTGGAATTTAAATTTTTTTTTTTTCATTTGTACCAAAATGACCACACGACGCTGCCAAATCCTACTTATATCACCGATTAAGAAAACAAACCTGAAGAACGAAGTATAGAACAGTGGCTGTATATATGAAAATGGGAATTGATTAGAAATATGGCGAAGTGTGTGTTACCTTGGTAGTTGTTTTTAGCTTTACCATCATTGCAAAACATAAATTAAAATCCCTGTACCAGATTTTGAACCCTGAGTGAAGAACTTTTACCTTGAGATTGCACTATAGCAGACAAACATCTCTATTGGGTACTCTCATTCAGTTGTGTCCAATGGTTTCTGTATGGTTCTTATCCAAGTACCTTTTAAAATGCATTAGCGATATTGTTCAATGCCAGTTCTTTTCTATAATAACACAAAAAAAAAAGTGCATTTAGCTAAACTTAAAAACATAAAGGTCACATACAAGGCCCAAAGAATTTTTATGTGAGTTGTTAGAAGACAAATGAAATGGAAATGGAGAGCTGGTACTTCAAAGTATCTTAAAAGAAAGTTTAAATCGATATATACTGTATGTCTCTACAAGTTGTGTATTTGAAGATACGTGCTTAACTTTTGCCGTAACAGCAATAGCAACACTGGCAGTACTTGTAGTAGTAATAGTAGTAGAAGTAGTAGTTGTTGTTGTAGAAATAGTAGCAAGAGCATTAGTAGTTGTCGTAACAGAAGTAGTAGTTGTAACATTTAAAGTAGAAGTAGTAGTAACAGCAGTATTTGTAGTAGCTGCAGTAGCTATATATGTCTCTACATGTTGTGTATTTGAAGATACTTACTTAACTTTTGCAGTAATACTAGTAACAGCAGTAGTAGGAGTAACATTTGAAGTAATAGTAGTTATTTGTAACAGCAGTAGCTGTGGTAGTTGTAACATAAGTATTTGTAGTAGCCACAGTAGCTAAATATATGTCTCTACAACTTGTGTATTTGAACATACTTGCTTAACTTTTGCAGTAATAGTAGTAGTATCAGTAACAGTAGTAGAAGTAGCAGCATTAGCAGTTGTTGGAGTAGTAACAGAAATAGTAGTCGTTGTAGAAGTACTGTAGTAGTAACAGCATTAGTAGCTGTAGTAAGAGCAGTAGTACGAGTAATGTTTGAAGTAATAGTAGTGGTAACAGCAGTTACAGTGGTAGTACTAACAGCAGTATTTGTAATAGCCACAGTAGCTAAATACAGTATATATCTTTACAAGCAGTAGTTGTTGTAGTAACAGTAGTAGTATCAGTAAGTGTAGAAGTAGCAGCATTAGCAGTAGTTGTAGTGGTAACAATTACTCCTACGAAGTTGTTGTAGAAGTAGTAGTAACATTAGAAGAAATAGTAGTAGTAACAGCAGTAGTTGTGATAGTAGTAACAGCAGTATTTGTAATAGCCGCAGTAGCTATATATATGTCTCTACAAGTTATGTATTTGAAGATACTACTACTACTACTACTACTACTGCAAAACTTCCATCAGTAAATATCAGTAACAGCAGAAGAAGTAGCAGAATTAGCAGTAGTTATAGTAGTAACAGCAGTGGTAGTTGTAGTAACAGCAGCAGCAGTAGTAACATTTGAAATAAAAGTGAATGAATGAGACAGAACAGCACTAGTAATAGTAGAAGTAGTGGTCGTAGTAGTAGCAGTAGTAATAGCAGTAATTTTTATGTGAGTGGCAAAGCGGATCGGCCTCTTGCCCATCATCTCCACAGTTCCAGGTTGGATGTGTGTCAAGTTTTCATGTTCTCAGTGTGTTGTGGTTGGGCTCCTCTGGGTGCTGTAGTTTCTCAGGCACAATAGACTAAAGCCTCAATCTGGTTAGACCCGCTTGTAAATCTCAGCAGCAGATCCGGAGCGGGGTCCCCACTGCTTCTGATAATTATCTCAGTGACAGTAAACTATCCATGTTTCCTTTTGACAGAGATGAAAAATGAGCCCGGCTGCCCTGGCAATTAACAATTCTAAAGAAAATGTATATCTTTGGAAGGGAGAAAAATGCTCCAAATGTGCCTATAAACAGGAAGCTGAAACTCATGGATACACTTAGGTGACGTTCAGACTGCAGCCCGAAGTGACCCAAATCCAATTTTTTCGCCCCTATGTGACCCGTATCTGATCTTTTGGTGACAGTCTGAACGACACAGATCCGATTTTTTTCAAATGCGACCCAAGCCACTTGTATTTGTGCTCCTAAAAACTGATACATATCCGATCTTTTAACATGCCACTTGAGTCTGAACGGCCAGGTCGCATTCATCCCACCTACATGTTACAAATGTTCACAAACGTTCTTCTCGTCGTACGAAAATTGTGTATAAAATTTGTGTCAGTGAAGCAGTGAAGCACATCGTAATCCCACCACTCTTGGCGGCGACTCTACACCCACACGTGCCTTTCTACGGACGTTACTGCCACTGCCGCACAAAACGCCACGGCAAAAAACCTCGTCCTTCTCCTTCTTCTTAATCTCCTCCTTAAAACAAATAAGCTGTACATGTTCTGGCTCCGGTACGACTTTAAAATCTCCTGGTGATCAATGCTCACGTCCATGTTTAGGCGACTTCCGTAAACACTGAGCACGCTCGCTGCATGTGACGTCGTCGTGTCCTCCAGTGCGCATGTGGGACACTTTTGGGGCGTTTAAAGTTCACACCGGAGATCACATACAAGTCGCATTTAATTGGAAACGTGAACAACCTCGCAAAAAAAAAAAAAAAAAAAAAAAATCAGATAATCCCTGCAGTCTGAACGTAGCCTTAGGTAGGACTGTGCGATATGGGGAAGAAAAAAAAAAGAATCAAGTTTTTTTCCTCCATATTGATTGATCTTTTTTTTTTTTTGAACCTCTGTCTATTAAGAGCACAGAATGTAGTAGGACAGTGTGGGAGGAGCTACTGTCTGTCTCTGTTGGAGGAAGGCAGGAGAAATGAACTAAAACACTTCACATATAACCTACAACATTATAGTCGTTATAGTGTAATGTATAATGTATTGTATGTAATGCAAGTAATTTATTAATTTATCTATTTATAGTTATTAAATTATACTCATTAGCAGAAAAAACAGCATGAGATTTTTGTTTTTGCTTCTTAAAACATCGAAATCGAATCGATATCGTGACCCGCGTATTGAGATATCTATCGAATCGTGGGAAAATCCAGATCGCCGTCCCAAAGACTAAACATAAGCTTTGGAACCAATTGACATTAGAGATTAGACGGATGGAGTTTGTACCTATATTTAAATCACTCCTAAAAACGCACTAAACACACCTAAAAAGTGACATTTAAATTTTTTATTGAGTATCTTATCGTTTTCTATGTTTTTAGGTTATATTGTGTTTTATATTGTGTTTTATATTGTGTTTGTATTGTGTTGTACTGCGATTGTCCTTGTCTGTTCTGTGTTTTTGGACAGGACTTTATAAATAAAGTTGGTATGTTATGGAAAATCAAATTGCAGTATCCTTAGTAACTACACAATTTTTGCTAAATATGTAGGATTTATTATTACCTTTATATTTTTTTGTCTATTTTATTATATTGTGATGCGTGAGCTGCTGTGTCCAAGTAATTTCCCTTGTGGATCAATACATTTTGTCAAAGTCTAAGTAAGTCTAAGTGTGAGGAGGGTTGAATTAGGGCCTGGGAGAGATCGCTAGATTATTCAGACACGCAAAGACAACATCTAAAACCTCTTCGGGCAAGTTTTTGATGAAGAGACAACATTATAACATTGTAGAAAGCACAGGAAGTCAATGGCGCTTATAAAAAAAAACCATCTTCTTCGCCTTTACCTTGATCCAAAATAGCGTTCTCACTAGTTCTAGCGCCACTGTAAAAACTACAAAGAGCCCAATTAAAACTCCTTCTCACTTGTTGATGACTAAAAAAACCTGTCTGCCGCCTACCTGTCACCCCAAACTGCACCATCTAGAATATAACCTGCGAAAAACGCTGAGGCAAGTTCCGACTACGTAAATGTCTCCAACGGAAACTAGTCTCTGCAGATTTTAGCCTTTAAAACGCCGCTTACGTGTATGTGACATGAGACTGATATGAACCCCGGGACCCTGCCGTGCGGAGAATGGGGCTTTGCTAACTGTCTTGAGCCTGTCCATTTGAGGCTGGGTTTGCTGACACCAGCCGTATGTCCTATCTAAACTGCCTATTAGCTCGTGAGCGCGGTGCCAAAGTGCTGAGCAGGTGCAGACAGCCCAGCATAAAGGGGACATGTTACGCTGCGTTATCTGGATTTTTCAAATATGTCTGAGCGCTTTTACGATTAGGAGTCACGTTTTATTACATGAAATAAATTGTATATGTCAGGTATTGAAAACTGATTTGTAGCACTTTTGTTTTGCCCGTGAGTGCTTGGATTAAATGTCAGACGCCCCCTGCTGGTGACAGTGGAAATTGAAGCTGTTTGAAAAGACTAATTAGCAGCGTGGCTATTCAGAAATGGTGTTAAAAAGCAGATGTTGTCCATATTAAACATATTATTTCACTTATCTAATGATATTTGGTCTCATCCCAAGTTTATTCTTAGCCAGATTCATCAGCCGGTTTCACTTCGTGGAAACCATCTGACCTCGCAGCATTAGGATTTGTTCGCTCAATTGTAGGCAGGTACTTTTTTATTTAACCAATCGCTGCTATTTGGTTGTGACGTATGTATGTAAAGGGCAATAATGTCTGTGCACCTGCGGGTAAAAACAATAAAATACTTTATCGCAAGTTCCTTTCGTTTAGCAGGTCCAGCTCTATATACAAAGAATTGCAATAGTCCAGGCGCGATGTTATTAATGCATGGATCGCTTTTTCGAAATCCGCCTGTGGGAGGTAGGGCTTTATTTTAGCAAGGAGCCTCAACTGAAAGAAAGATGGACTTTATCACAGAGCTAATGTGTTTGTCCAGTTTGAACATAGTCCACAATCACCCCAAGATTCCTCACTGCAGGAAGATAATAGTTAGTCTGATTCATCAGCCGATTTCACTCCGTGGAAACCGTCTGACATCGCAGCATTAGGAGGTGGTTACTTTTTTTATTTAACCAGTCATTGCTATTTGGTCGTGACATATGTAATGTGCCAAATCCTGTAGGAAGAAGGGTAATAACCTTTCCCTCTTTCCCCTTGATAAAATTCACCAAACATTCTCTTTGTTCCAACTTAAAATCCTCGATCTTGGGGCTCGTTGCCAACACAGAATGTCTGTCTTCGTCTACATCCATCTCGACCACTTTGTTTACTGTTGTGCTGTACCACAAAAGGGACCCAGCTTGAATTTGATGTCATGGCTTCACAGCTCTTTGCCGATTGGCCGGTGTGCGGTCTACAACTTCCTGGGTTCCTGCAAACCGTCTAGTGCAGGGGTGTCAAACTCATTTTGGTCCGGGGGCCGAATCCAACCTACTTTGATCCCAAAGGGGCCGGATCAGAAAACTCATGTCATATAAACCCCAAAAACAGAAATAAGTTCAAATATTTGTGCAGAGAAACACAAATCTATTACAGAAATCTTTTTTAATTGATGAACTCTTTCTTTTACAAAATATTATAATATTATGAACAACCTGAAACTTTAAGAAAAATGCAATTTCAACACAATGTTTTAAAATGAACTTGTATGCAAACAGGAATAAGTCAATTTTTCATGGAAAATCCTGCACTCGGCTCCACTTTTCTCATTTTTGACATTTTTCTGATGAGGGTGTCACAGTCAACAGTCAAAACGATCGTCCTTTAAGAGCGTTTGGAAAGAGGCAAGTCTTCACATGTGCTGCTCTGGTGGGAGGGGCCACGTACAGAGACGCTGGAGACGCTGTTATACTCAGCACCGCAGAAAATTACCAATATTTTAATAGAAAATATAATTAAAATATTTTAGTAGAAAATCAGCCGAGGGCCAGATTAAAGGTCTTGGAGGGCCGGATCCGGCCCCCGGGCCTTATGTTTGACACGTGTGGTCTAGTGTATTCTGATTTTCTGACCTAGTCGCTGGAGAGAAATGAAATTGAGCAGAGGCACTAGGTGGCACCAGCCTGGCTCGTTTATTCTTATATCAAGGCAAAAATTTGCAAGTGCAAGTGTAATATGTTTCAAGTAAAAATTAAAAAAAATTGTTGATTAAGCAATTCAACAATTTAATAAAAATCTTGAAACTACAAAATAAAAGGAATCTTGAGTTTAATCTGAAAGTTTCAAATATCAGAGAATTCAAGACTGTTCACTATATATTAAAGAACATTTCTTGTGCTTCCGTCTGTTACATAGTTATAATCTATGACACCCGTGGATCATTGTGCTATAATTAGCATTTTTAAAATAGCAATATTCATCTAAAACAACTTAATAACAGTCTGGCAACTTCTGCATTTGAAAACTGTGGTGCCCAACGGGAGCTGACGTTGCCGTTGACCCCTTTGATGAATATCTGCACATCACGCCAGCGATTAGTGGATTCTTTTATTTGTTCTAAATTAACAATGTGCCGCTGCTGAATCCTACAGGTATCAACAATTACGAAAATGAAATTGCAGAATGACATAAGTACAGAGCAGTGGGTATGTGGCGTCTTGAAAATGTGAAAAGTGATTAAGGATTATTCAAACATGCACAAATCACTCCAAATACAACTTTGAGAGGGTAAATAAGGGGAAACAATTATGACTTTGCATAATGGATCTGCTTTAACAATTTTGTCAAACTCTTGAAACTATAACATAAAAGGAATCTCAAGTTTATTCCCAACTCCTTAAAAAACACAGAGAAGTCAAGTCAATTGTATATTAATGTACCTTGGTTAAAAGTAAAACAAGCTGATTTAGCATAAATTGTCCCCTGTGACTTCAGTGAGCTCATCCCTGTTCTGTAGGTTTCTACTCTAAGCCTCCTGTTAAAAAGGCATATTGACACTTTACTAAAATGTGTTGATAACCGTCAGACATGTCTTGAAACTGCAATATGCTGTTAAGTAAGAATAGACTTTACATTTTGTTCATGTGCACCAAGAAGTCAAAACTGCACTGATTCTCTGAGGGGCTTTACACGGCTTTGTAGTCTGTATAGAACTTATTTACTGTCAACATCTTCAGTCCCATGCAAAATAACACTACCCCAGTGTCAAAGGCGGCGCCCACTAGCCTTGCAGCCAGAAAGATGAATTCTCTTGATTTTGTGAGGTCACAACCTCTTGAGAATTCTTGGACATTTTATTTTTGAAAAACATGTAGAGGTGCAGAGGACACTCTCTCAGCTAGATGTAACTAAAGTTTGATTTTACAACTTTTTCGACAATTGTGATAAACTGATTCATCAGCTGGTTTCACTTCGTGGAAACCGTCTGACCTCGTAGCATTAGGATTCGTTCGCTCGACAGTAGGCGGGTACTTTTTTATTTAACCAATCGCTGCTATTTGGTCGAGATGTGTGTAATGCGCTGGAACAATCAGTGGTGTCCAAGTAATTACCGGCACAACAGCAAACAAAGCAGAGAGTGAACATGTCTGTCAGCGATCACTGCCATTTCTGTGGGATGAACTTGCGAATTAAAGATGCAATAAAAAATGCAAAGTTTGTATTTGACCAAAGTCCAAAGGAGGATAGCGTATGCAGTCTGCTATTGCAACTCGGGTTGGTTCAACTCTTCACTGATTGGCCGGTGTGCGGTCTACAACTTCCGGGGTTCTTGCAAACCGTCTAGTGTATTCTGATTCCTGACCTAGTCGCTGGAGCGAAATTAAATTGAGCGAAGGGACTAGGTGGCACCAGCCTGGTTGTGATGCTTCAACCAGTAAACGTTTGGCTCTGATCCTTACTTCCTAACGTTTCCAGTGAGAGCCATTCCAGACTGATGTGTAGAAAGACATTCATACATATCACTCAGGTGAGAGCTCAGGTCAGACGCCCACGGGAACTTCAGGAATGAGGTATAGGTGAGGTCAATTCCAGGAGTGCTCATTGGATCTTGTAAACGACCTTCTGCAGGTGCTCTTCAGGGTAGTCTGCAAAATCTGTTTATGAAGAAAAGCAACGCATTCAAGGCACATCTGTTCTTTGTGATATTATTTATAGCAAACGCAGTTCACTCTATATTTGTCTACCTTGGTTTAAACTAAAATAAGTGGACGTAGCACCATTTGTCTACTGTCTGTTCTTTGAGCTGTGTTGGCTGTATACCTCCCCTCCCAGCCTGCTCCTGTGCAGTGTGCCGGAGCTGTAGGACAGGTTTAAGCTCATCATTACAGTCCTCCTGACGATCGGATGGTTCAGAGCGGTCCCATTCTGCTTTTAAGTTTGTGGATGTACAGAGCAGCTGTAGGTTTACCTAAAGGCACAGTTATTTCATTTGATCTTCAGCCAATCAAAAGGAATTAAGTATGTGAGGAGCTGTATACATTTTATCCTATGGAAAGAAAGAGAGAAAAAGACACTATTTTGCAATTCTTGAATAATTATTTGCACAGAAATATGCATCAGCAGGCTTTCAATTAAAGTGCATATGACAGGTTAGACTATTCAGCTCACGAAAACTCACTATTCACCTAGTTTTTATTCGTTATTTCGAAAATGTTAAAACTGTACTTCTTGGTTGGACACAGGCAGCAGAAATGAGATACTAGTACATAGAGGTAAATACATAACTGTTCATTAGCAAATGTTAACAAGGGCCAAATGATGTCCCTGCCCTACGGCTGTCAGGTCGCCCGAGCAGCAATGGGTGGGTTGTGGTTCTCCAGATGATTATGCAATGAGAAAGCAGAAAGAGCATCACATGACTCTCTAATTTGTATTTCCAGTTTTAATGTTGAAATCCAGTTGGTTTAAACCTAAAAGACTCTGATCTGAATGGTGACTACGTAAACCCCAAAACCTGCACTGCAGCCACCAATCATGAACATAGCCTGTACATATAGAATGGCAACACTAAAAAGTGTGGGAAAATGGAATGTCTAAATAGAGGGATGTCTTAATACCAGTTTGTCTAAAGGTTCGTATGTCAGAATGAAGGGATGTCGGAATAAATGGCGAAAACCTCCTCACCCCGGAATAAACAGTGAAAACCGCCCCTCTCTCTGTAACTGCTGCTGTGAGCCTTGTCGTTTTGGTCTTAAAATGTTCATATGAACCCGCTCTACATGATCCTGGTGTTTTTTTTTTTTTTGTTTTTTTTTTTGCTATTTTCTCCGTCAAAAAAAATCCTATTCCTAATATCAAGCCTGGTTCTAAATTCGCTTCTGTAGCCGTTAGCATCGCAAGCTTCATTTGAGTTGCACTGAACTCTATAGGTGATGTCACACTCGCTTAGTCCAAATTTTTATACAGTCTATGATCATGAATCAGTGCTAGTCAGGGGCGGACTGGCAATCTGTGAGTTCTAGAAAAGTCTGAATGGCCCCGGTCCTGAAGTTTCACTGTGGGTCGGATTGTGGGTGAAAAGCCCAGGGCCGTTTTTGGTCCCAGCCTCTGCAGCACAATGAGGGAATTCTGGATTCTCTGAACTTTAACATGAGGCACAGCGTGTCCATTAGTGTTATAAAGTTTTTACAACCTCTATACCCTGT
This sequence comes from Boleophthalmus pectinirostris, assembly GCF_026225935.1. NCBI lineage: Eukaryota > Metazoa > Chordata > Actinopteri > Gobiiformes > Gobiidae > Boleophthalmus > Boleophthalmus pectinirostris. Next base: position 29,708,822 of record NW_026571541.1, read on the forward strand.
ATCATGTTTTGATGAACTTTTGCCAGTAATGAAAGGAATTGACCTTCAGTTGGTCATATTTTAAAAAAAAGTTCCCCCGGACTCAAAATGAAGTTTTCGTAAAGCCTCCCAACAACCAGAATAATACAGTTAGAAGGTTAATATCTGTTCAATCATAAAATAAATAAAGGCATTTTTCTCTTTAATAACACAGGAACAAAACACATAATCAGGGTAAAGATCATATAAAATAGGCCACTAAAAGTAAAAAAATGTGGATTGTCAGTGTTGTTAGCAACGATGAATCGAATGGCTTATAAAGTGAAAACAAGAATAGAAACTGAAACTCCAGTATATTATGATGGCAGCACAACTTATTATTGATCCATTTTCAGTCAGATTGACTTGTAATGGCCCTTGTGATAACTTAGCACGGTTTCGCATTTCATATCATTGACTGTAATGTGTATTTAATATTTTTTTTGTTTCGGGGCGACTTTTTAAAAAGAGTGTTGAAAATGGACCCAATGATGTTCATTTTGTCTTCGATATCTACTTTAACTTCTTAGGTTCTTTTTAAAGACAATGCAGTAAAGTGAACAAGAACAAAAATGAAATGCCATATATGAAATTCAATGCAAATCATGCAATAAATCATACATAGGGGAAACAGGCCGAGCATTTCACATCCGAAAAAAGGAACACCAAAAGGAATGCGAAAAGGAAACGTCAGGGAGACTCACCAGAACACAAAAAGACAAAGCAGAACAGGAAAACCTAAAATCCGCAATATCAGACACTGTAAAAGGAACAACCACATTCTGGATCGGGACGGGGCTCGGGTCATTGGATCGGAAAACAACAAGTTCAAACGCTGGATCAAGGAGGACAGTGAAATCAGGAAACGAGGCACGGACAGAATTAACCGTGATGACGGAGCGTTCCTCCTTTCACACACCTGGGACACCCTCCTCCAGAGAACACCGGGCGACGGGAGGCGTGGTCAGTCTGAGCGACCTGCGGGACCATCAGGCTGACCACACCTACAGGAAGCAACAACAGCTGATATACGACACGTCACCACCAACACCGGGACAGTTCTGAAGATGGCTTGCAGCAGCAGCCGAAACATGTCAACAAGGTAAATACACTTTACTGCATTGTCTTTAAAAAGAACCTAAGAAGTTAAAGTGTTGAAAATGGAGTTTGGTTTCTTCAATTATACCAAAAAGTTCATCCAATCATGATGCAGGACTTTGATTTTGGAAAAAAAAGTTCAAAAAGTTATAACCCTAGTGTCCATATACTGAGAGTGAGAAAAACTTGTATGTGTCCTCTGACTAAAGGTCTGCGTGGGCCTGAATTTTCAGTCCCGTTCCCGCCCGCATCTGCAATATTTTGCCCAGCTCCAGCCTGCAAGTCCCACAAGATTTGGACGTTCGCTTTTTTAAGCCCTCAAACACGGAAAAGCGAAAAGGAATCGTCTAAAATGTGCTCGAGATTAGACCACATCTGCACATTTAGGCTGCTTAAAATGTTTTTATTAGGCCAAATAAAATATCCAGCACAAATTATGCATGATGGGCAAACATGAATCATTTGTACATTTTACTTTACACTCCTATTTAGTTTGCGGGACTGCAGTTTATCACCCCACCCGCAAGACCCTAACCTCTAACTGCAGATTAAAAATGCACTGTGTAACTTTTCGGTTCGACGTCTGTTGTTGTTTTGCCTGGAATTTTTCACAGTATCATATTAAAGGTTGTATGGAGCATTTTTTTTTGTTTCAAGTTGTCAATGATAGCATTATAGAGGTGCAGTAGCCTTGTAATTACGATGACCAAAAAAAAGAGAATAAAAAATCATCAACTCTGGACGTGGTGGGGCTAAACATTTGCCAATAGATAACGACACTGCCTCGTTATCTGTGAGCTGACAGGCTGTCAATCAATCTCCCTACGTTTCTAGCGTAACTGACTTGCCTGCGCGCCGCCAGTACGTGGTTTGCGTACGCCTGTCACGCAGTCCACAGACGCAAGACGCTGTTTACTCCACCAACGCAACAGTTCTTAGCGGCTTTTTTTTGACCTATATCTTCCTCGCAGTTCGCACAAAGTTTGTTGCAATGGCGACAAGAATCCAGGAGCAGTTCGCCGCAAAAGAAAGTCCGTTTTTGAGGTCGCTGAAAGAAGAAGACAAGGGGAAAAGCAGCGAAGCCAAACTAAGGTGATTCTTGAAGATTCATTCCAGCGATGGCGCGACTGAAGCAGACGCAGGGTCTAAAGACTGACGCACTGGTCGCACAAATTACTCCTGGACAGGAAACTTCTGCTTATTATGAAAACGTACTTTATTTCCAAGAGCTAGACAAACGTTTTTCAGGACACGAAAGCGATATCCTATGTCTGAAAACGTAATTTTCAAGGCAAAGAAAGAGTCCGCTTGCTGCTGCGTGTTGTAGCTAGTTCATTCGCACTGAATCTCCGCGCACTCTTCTCTGCTCCCCTTTCCTGCTCCTGTCCCCGCTGCCCGTTCCGCTCTTCCCCCTGCTCCTCACTTCTCCGGGCACGGAATCTCCGCGCACCGCTCCCCTCTCCTCTCTCCTCTCTCCTCTCTCCCTGCTCCGCTCTTCTCCCTGCTCCTCACTTCTCGTCCGCGAACGAAATGTCCGCACACCCGCTCCCCCCGCTCCTCACTTCTCCGTCTTGCCTAACCAACACAAGTCATGTGCAGCGCACCGGCTGTAAACAAACCTGTTTCTGGCGTAAGGAGAGGAGGCGTTTCTACGTAGGGGGCTGTTAGGGGGAGGGGGGGTGGTTTCACGCATGCGCAACATTTGAAAAAGGACAAACAGTCGCTGGATTTCTCGTTCCTTGGAAAATCCTCTATACAACCTTTAAACTTATCTATTCCCATGAAGACAAGCATCAAACCAATTTACAGGTCAGATTATAATTAATAAGCAAGTTTAATGCCACACCGTGTGCACAGGATACAGGATAGTTTCTTCTACATGAACTGAAATTGCAGTAGTCCATTACTTACAGCCATACAAAACATACTGAAAAGAGCACATTAGCATCACAAAGGTACTACGTTCAAAGTTACCGTACACTTAACTACATGAATACTAACCTGATGAGTCCTGTGCTGCCCTAGACCCAGCCCCGTCCCCCCTCCCATCCCCTCCGCAGTACCCCTCTCTCCCGGCGCTCTTACCCAGTACGCTCTGACATTTGCACCAATTAGCCCGCATTCATCCGCCACGGCTTTGTCACAGCGGGCCTTCCTCTCAAAGCCTCCGCGCGCTAAGTTTGTGAACAGCTCCGGTCTTCACTCTTTTTCACTTGCTTTTTTCTGCTGCGTTCTGGAAACATACTCGAGCACACAAGGTTAAAAGCTCCGGTGGTTTCAAAGAGTTTTTATGGGAGTTTGTCTTCATTATGCTCCTCCAGCGCAGAGCCGAGTTTTGAAGCTGATAAGTGCTCAAGGTTGTTTCTGCAAAGTGCCAACTATATTCAAGTTAAAAAGCGACGTCGGAGCAAACCAGCCACATAATTATGTATTACCTCAACAAGCTGTTAGCAGACATGCCGGCAAAGAGAGGTAGTTAAGGCACACGCAGATGCTTTGTGGATATTAAAGAGAATAGATACGAAAGGTACGGAGATGAGCTTTTAAAATACAGTGGGCGTGGACATCTTACCTGACCGGCAAAATTATTCTTATTATTGAAACATCCACATATCGTGATACTAAATTTGGTGATACAGTATCGTTATTGTGAGCTGCTGTATCGATGTATTATATTTTTTGGTCACCCATGTTCGGCAACAGTAAACAGTACACTTTCCATAAATATACATTCAAAAGCGTCTTACAAACATACGTACGTACTTCGGTTTTTAGGTCATGGTTCAGTTCATTTTCAGTACAGTATGGGAACAAAATGCTAAACCATTTACTTATTGTTTATTAGTGTTTTTTTATTAAACCAGCAATTTGAAAATGACATAAATGCAAAGTGGTGCTTGGTAATACTAATAAGTCAAATAAAATATTCTGAAATAAGCAACAAATGTATGAAATATTATAAAAAATTAAATTCCTTTTAAACAGTAAACAAAACTCTTCAAAAAGTAAAGCACATGCAGCACTAATTCACAGAGATTTCATGCTGGCGAAAAGGCGAGAGTGAGGACCGGGACGCTGCGACCGTAATTTTGCGAGGATTCACGTGGTTCGGAGGGATGTAGTCAAGGTGAGGGGGCGATTGTTGTCAAGGCGGCCGCCCAAACTATAAAGAAACACTGCCACCCCAATCACGGACGAGTTCCCTCATGAATATCAAAGAACCCAGCCTTCCATGTAGCTGCACATGTAGTGGTGGAATGTAAACACACACAAATTGCACAAATTCACTCTTCCACAGCCGCACACCGAACCAAACGTCCTGTACCAAAAGGGTTTTGCATGAATATGTATAATGTATCGTTACAGCCGTAAACAATACACCACAATTTCACTGTTATGAAGGGAATGAGGGAAAGCAAAGGGAGGGGAGACTCACAGTGAAACAAATACTGTAAATGGTAACATGGTAAAAAAAAAAAAAAAAAAAAAAAGTGTGATATCCTCTCCTTAAAGCAAAATTGTGCAACTTTCTGGGTTGGAAATGATTTCATCCAAATGTTGAGTTAACAGTTACACTGGACACCTTGAGATGCCATGTGGTAATACAGGAAGTGCTCCAGACACTTCCATTAAAACCGTCACGCTCTAATATTGAAAAGTTGACTAATCGTTGGGAAGGAGATCTCCAATGCCACTATGAGGAACATAGTTGGAAGGACTGTATCCGGTCGACTCATTCACTATTCCATAACAACAAATATAAAGAGACCCAATTTAAAATTTTACACAGGCAGCACAGAACACCAGTTTTTCTGAGTAGGATAGACCCAAGTAGATCACCTTTATGTCTTAAATGTAAAGCAACAGATGGGACCTATTTACACTGTCTGTGGACTTGCCCAAAAATCTCAAAGTTCTGGCAATGTATAACTAAAGAAATAAGCAACATAGTGAAATTAAAACTGGTGAAGGATCCGGGTTGGTTTCTGCTGGGGCTGCCACCATTAAACAAAGTTGCAGACAAAAGTAAATTAAAATTAGTAGCTAAATTACTATATCTGGCACGTAAGTGTGTGCTGTTTAATTGGATTCAAGAGAAGCCACCAACTGTCACCCAGTGGTATAAAGACATTTTTAGAGTGTTACCCATGGAAAGAGTCAGCGCAAAATTGAAAGGTAATGATGATTTTTTTGTGGAGTTGTGGCAGCCTCTGCTTGATTACTTGCCCGGTGATCTAACTATCATTATACAGAGAGGTACAGGCTCAGTGTTGTGGCGGGCGGTTGGTCTGCCTGTTTGACCGGGTCGGTGTGTCTTGCTTGATTGGTGAAGATGTATGTAATGAGTAAAACTCAACAATTGCTCAGACTGCTCTTTGTTTTGTTTTGTGTGTTGTGTTAAAATGTTGAAAATTTAATAAAATATGTTTAAAAAAAAAACAAAAAAAACATCACGCTCTCCTCGAAGTCACATTGACCCGAAGATTTTTTTTTCCTTCCCGCTCTCTTGGGGCAGGTCAGTCAGGTCCAAAAAATTATTTTCTCGCCTGGCGCAAATTTATGTAAAAATAAATTTTTGGGTCTGATTGCCCTTCCCCAAGAGAGCGGGAAGGGAAAAAAAAAAATTCGGGTCAATGTGACCCCGAAGAGAGCATGAGGGTTAAAATCTTCATTAATTTCAGCTCCAGAATTAACAATCTCGAGTGTATTAAAAGTAAAATACAGCTGTGCACTTGAAAACTACCACTACATGACATCACAAGGTGGATCAGAGCATTTTGAGCTTTGGAGATGAAGACAGACTAATAATAAAGCGTTACTCAAACATGTGTGAATTAAACAAAACACAACTCCAGGTCTGTTTTTGACGAGGAAACAACATTCAAACATGATTAAAATCTCACAAGAATAAGTTTTGTTTAATATAGGATCTTTGCAATGAACTAGTTTTGTTTATTACATTTTCAAGACAATAACAGTCAGGTACATCGCCTGTAACTTTTTAATGATTTTACATACCATAATGTCTCCCACACAACGCATACATTAAAACTACTTTATTAACTCCAGACATGGGAGTGGGAGCGTTTCCTCGTCAAGATTTTCATCAGACAACGGGCTCTAATCAACATATAATGCATGCATAATTATTAAAGGCAAATCCCGTTATTAATTTCATAACGGGCCCAGACTCTGAATCCTTAAGTCTGCCGGTAATCCAAGCTAAAAATAGACCTGCTTAAAACAATGGTGCCATGTAATTAGGTTCCATTAGCATTTTGATGTCGTGTAAATGAATTTCTTTTGCATCTTTATGTGTATTATACAAGACATAATATACGTAATCAAAATGTTTACTTTGGTGCTGATGATGATTGACAGCGGGCGATTCAAGAGCAGTCCAAAAAAACAGGAATAAACAGCGCCAGAATGCTAACGTGATTGGAGCCCCGCGTTTGCATTGACGGGGCAGATTAAATATTCAAAGTAATTCAGTGAGAAGGAAAAAAAAAAAGAGTTATGAAAGTTATTGAGATGTGCTAAAAATCATTAAGCAACAAAAGTGAAATTGAGTTGTTGAGAATGAAGCAGCGTTTTAGAATGGCTCATTTGCAAAGTTAAAAAAAGTGACATGGGGTTTTGAAGGAAGCGGTAATAAAAACACACTTTACCTTCGGTTCGAGTGTCAGTGTTAAAAGGCATTAAGCTGATTTCTGATTTTTGGCGTTGTTTCCTCATCAAAAACATTCCTGGAGTTGTGGTTTGTTTCATTCACACACAGATCATGCGTATTTAGGCTGTGTGGCTCGTTCAAATAATTGGTCTTGTCTCGGTCTTGAAGGCGCTTGGACTGGGTCTTGTCTTGGTCTTGAAGGCGTTTGGACTCGGCCTTGTCTCGGCCTTGAAGGATCTTGCACTCAGTCTTGTTTCAGTCTTGTAGGCGCTTGGACTCGGTTTTGTCTCAATCTTGGAGGCTCTTGGACTCGGTCTTGTCTTGGTCTTGAAAGCGTTTGGACTTGGTCTTGTCACAGTTTTGAAGGCGCTTGGACTCTATCTTGTCTCGATCTTAAAGGCGCTTGGACTCGGTCTCATCTTGGTCTTGAAGTTTGACACTGAACGAGTGATAGATTTATAAAAACACTGATATATATGTGCCAAAATACAAATTTAATGTAAAAAATAAGAAAGATGGTCTTGATTTGGTCTCAGTGGGCTGTGGTCTCGGCCTCTTCTCGGTCTTGACCTTTAAAAGTCTTGATTTTGTCTCGGTTTCGGGACCCTGTGGTCTCGGACAGGTCTTGGTCTCGATTACTGCGGTCTTAAAGACAACACTAAGACAGACTAATAAAAAAGGATCACTCAAACATGTGTGAATGAAACAAACAAACAAACAAAAAAAAACATACTTTGTCTTCTTGAATGTTTAAAAGTTGCAAGTATTAAAAGTCCTATATTATACAAAATGGATTCTTTTGAGTTTTAAGCCATGTTAGAATGCTGTTTTCCCCCCAGAATCTTAACTGGAGTTGTGTTTTGTTTCATTTAAACATGTTTGATTAATCCTGTCTACATCTCTAAAGCTCAAAATGCTTTGTTCCACCTTGTGACTTTCACGTGAACTGCTTTGACCTTTTGTTCAGTAGAGATTTGCAATTCCAGAGCTGAAATTATCCAAATGATTTTAGTGAAGGTGTGTGGCGTTTAAAAACACAGTGGAGCACTTCCTGTATTACCACATGGCATCCCAAGTGTTTTTTAATTTTTAGAAAAGAACACAGCTTTTACATGCAGAGTTTGTGCGTTAAACATGTGTGAATGAAACAAAACACAACTCCAGGTGTAACAGATCAGAAAATGGCGTAATATTGTCCCTTTAAAGTTTTCACCAACTCCAAGCAGAGAACTCCAGAACAGCAGAAGTTTGAAGCAGAAGACACTTTGAATCTCAGAGCAGAGCCCGATCTCGGTCTGTGCAATCATTGGAAGTGTGCCTTGGGCTTTTGCGGAGGAACAGACAAATAATGTTAGCTGGGCTCCTAAAGATTTGTGATGAATGCCTCTGTGCGCGACTCTGTGCTGACTGGGCTCTTCTGCTGCACTGAGGGGAGAGAGGCGAGAGATGGAAGAGCCAGAAGATGAAATCAAACTCAGGCTAATGTGTGCTAATGCTTTAGAGTAGAGATGGGAGTTTAAATCCTGTTCCCTGCCTTTGTTGTTGTGTCTGTGGGCAAAACAACTCATGGGCATGGTCAGAGTAATTGGTGTAATTTATGATATCTTACTGTGTGACCTCACTTTGGGACCTTCCATTCATTAGTGGGGGATATGAGCACCGAGCCTGATTCGTCAGCCGGTTTCACTTCGTGGAAACCGTCTGACGCTCTGTTCCACCTTGTGATGTCAACAAGAGGTAGCTTTCAAGTTAAGTTTTACCTTTATTCAGTTTTATTCAGCAAAGATTGGCAAAAAAGATTGGAAAAAAGAGAGAGGGAGACAGACAAAAGGAATTTAAATCATAAATTGCCCAAAATATCAATATGAAGGGGCCTAGCAGTGTGGTCATGCTGTGGTATCATTAAGAAGTTGCGGATACGATACATACCTCAATACACAGGCCACGATATGATACGTATCTCGATACAGTGCAGTTTCAGTTCGGCACAATATATTTCAAATCGTTTTGATATGGTTCAATAAAAATAAAGGCTAAATCATGGCTGTGCTACTAAAAGTCTTTATTCAAACACTTCTTGTGCAAAGTTCATATGAAACACAAACATTTTAAAACAGTGAAATTGTCAAATATGTCGCATAAATGGGTTTCCTTCGTCTAAACAAGCAACAAAACTGTAGCTCTGTAACAAAATAATTTAGTAAAATATACCAAAAAATACTCTTGGTGATATATCGATACAGCAGCCAACGATATCGATACTGTATCATCACATTAAATGATACATCAGCATAAGGATTCGTTCGCTTGACAGTAGGCGGGTATTATTTTTATTTAACAAATCGCTGCTGTTTTGTCGTGACGTATGTAATGCACCAAATCCTGTAAGAAGAAGGACAATAACGTCTTTCCCCTTGATAAAATTCACCAAACATTCTCTTTGTTCCAGCTTTAAATCCTGTCACTCGATCTCTGGAATCGTTGCCAACACAGAATGTCTGTCTTCGTCTACATCCATCTCGACCGCTTTGTTTACTGTTGTGCTGTACCACAAAAGGGACCCAGACAGGCGCTTGAGTTTGACGTCATGGCTTCACAGCTCTTCGCTGATTGGACGGTGCGCGGTCTACAACTTCTGGGGTTCTAGTGTATTCTGATTCCTGATCTAGTCGCTGGAGAGAAATGAAATTGAGTGGAGCCTGGCGAATGAGCACCTAAGCTGGCGTAATTTTGTTTACTGGGGTCCAAAGCAAGAAAAATGATCCAATGAAGTCTTTTTGCGGAAATGTTATTTAAAAATAATGAAAACGTCTTCTGAGTGTCCTATGCATTTTTTCATTTTGTAATTGATAGTGTTAATATGAGAAAATCTACTTAGACTTAAACCAGCAATACCGGCTCGTCAAAGCTTGATCCTGTCAGGTCTCAGAAGCTCAGCAGGACCGGGCCTGGTTAGTGCTTGGATGGGAGACCACTGGGAAAATCAGGTGCCAGAAGGGGGGCAACAGGCGCAAAAACTCTTTAAGTCCTTAGGCAAGACACTTCACCCACATTGCCTAGTACGAAAGTGGCGTGTGCATGGAAGTTGGTGTTGGTCGGATGATCTGACGGCGCGGATTACCGCCACCGAATGTGAAGTGAATGAATAATGCTCCGTAAAGCGTCTTTGTGACATATGTTTGTGAAAAGCACCGCATAAATAAAAAACTTACTTACTTAATTAATCCACAAGGGAAATTATTTGGACACAGTAGCTCGAAATAAATATAAATGGTGTAATAAATTCAAAGTTAGTAGCAAAAATAGCACGAGACTGGTGTCAGGTAAAACATAATTAACTAAATGTATTTGTACAAGTAAAAATGAAACATAGAAAAACTAGAAACTATAGGATTTCTGACGACTATAGGCCGCAGCAGCTAATTTAGTAGATGTTTGTCGTTTGAAGGTTATGTTCAAATCCAGCTCCCTGCGACAAAATTTTTAGAGCTGTCAAATTCACTTAGGACAAATGCTGCTGTTGTGTCCTTGGGCTAGACACTTAACCTATACCTCGTGAATGGGTGAGTGGTTTCTTGATGTAAAGTGCTTTGACCGTTTGCCATTTTAGTTCACAACTTTTTGAGTTGTGTGTGTATTCAGTAGCTTTTCTTGTCACTAACAGACCTGGAGTTGTGTTTTGTTTCATTCACACATTTTTAACACACACATCCTACATACTTAGGCTTCTTGCAAACAAAAAAACATGCTGTTCCACCTTGTGATGTCATGTGGTAATACAGGAAGTGCGCCAGTGTTTTTTTTTAAATCGATAAACCTTCACTAGAAGTCATTCAGATCATTTCAGCCCTGGAATCGCTCATTTCTACTTAACAAAGGGTGAAAGAATCCGTGTGTCATTTGTTCATTTGTTTTTCAATATAAAACCAAAAATAAGAAAATGAAAAAAAACAACAACAACTATTTTCTTCATTATTTGTCTCCAAAACCAAAATGAAAAAACAGGTAATGATTCTTTTTTTTTCAGTTTTCGATTTTGTGTTTAAATGAAGAATGGAAAAAACAGATAATGGCGGTTTTCCGTTTCCGTGACTTAAACTGCGACACTGGACTGAACTAAGACTGAATCAGGACTGAACCAGGACTGAACCAGGACTAAAGCAGGACTAAACCGTTTTCAGTACTGGTCTGGTGCCAGTCTTAGTCCCGGTCTGGTCCCGGTCTCAGTAGTGGTCTCAATCACGGTCTGGTCCTGGTCTGGTCCTGGCCTCAGTCCAGGTCTCAAGTCTCAGTCCGGTCTCAGTCCTGGTCTCAGTCCTGGTCTCAGTCCTGGTCTGGTCCCGGCCTCAGTCCAGGTCTCAGTCCCGGTCTCAGTCCTGGTCTCAGTTCTGGTCTGGTCCTGGTCTCAATCCTGATCTCTGTCCTGGTCTCAGTCCTGGTCTCAGTCCTAGTCCTGGTCCCGGCCTCAGTCTAGGTCTCAGTCCAGGTCTCAGTCCCAGTCGAGTCTTGGCCTCAGTCCCGGTTCTAGTCCTGGTTCCGTTCCCTGTCTCAGTCCTGGTCTCAGTTCTGGTCTGGTCCTGGTCTCAATCCTGATCTCAGTCCCGGTCTCAGTCCCGGCCTCAGTCCAGGTCTCAGTCCTGGTCTCAATCCTGATCCCAGTCCCGGTCTCAGTATTGGTCTCAGTCCTAGTCCTGGTCCCGACCTCAGTCTAGGTCTCAGTCCAGGTCTCAGTCCCGGTCTAGTCTTGGCCTCAGTCCCGGTCCTAGTCCTGGTTCCGTTCCCTGTCTCAGTCCTGGTCTCAATCCTGATCTCTGTCTTGGTCTCAGTGCTAGTCCTGGTCCCGGTTTCAGTCCCGGTCTCAGTCCTAGTCCTGGTCCCGGTCTTAGTCCCGGTCTCAGTCCTAGTCCTAGTCCCGGACTCATTTTAGTCCTGGTTCAGTCCTGTTTTTTTCCATTATTCATTTAAACACAAAATCGAAAACTGAAACCATTAATCATTATCTGTTTTTTCATTTTGGTTTTGGAGACAAATAATGAAGAAAATAGTTGTCTTTTCATTTTCTTATTTTTGGTTTTGGATTTAAAAGGAGCTGTTCAGTTGAAAACTACATAAGGTGAAACATTTCTTAAACCTCACAAGAGTAAGTTTTGCCTAACGCAGCTCCTTTAAAAGTCTTTCATAACTACTTGACAAGATAAATTTTCTTCCCATAATTTGAAAATAATAAACGATGACAGCCCTTGCGTTCTCCCCCAAAACTGTTGACAGTGTCGTCGGAGCCTAAGTGAAGCATTAGTGGCATGTTTTTTTTCTACATTTGTCATTTCTTTCCCCGGTCAAAGTCAAGCTCAGTGCTAGAAACCCGGGAGCTCATTTCCATATTGTTTGCAGTTGTATAATGAGTCCAAATGAGCTCCTAATTAAATCAGAGCTATTCACACTCCAGTGCAGTCGCCGCGTGTCTGCAGCGCTTGTACCCAGTCACGTTCCTTTACAGCTTTCAAACAGACTGACGGATGAAAGCACAGGCAAAAAAAATGATTGCGGAGCGTCAAGTTTTGGGGATTTACGGAGTTTAAAGGTCCTACATTACGCAAAATTGACTCTTGTGAGCTTTAAAACGTGTTATGATGTTGTTACCTCCTCGAAAAACAGACCTGGAGTTGTGTTTTATTTCGTTCACACATGATTGAGGAAGCTTTTATTGTTAGTCAGTCTACAGCTCCAAACCTCAGAATGCTCTGATCCACCTTGTGATGTCAACAAGGGGTAGTTTTCAAGTTAAGTTTAACCTTTATTCAGTTTTATTCAGCAAAGAGTTACAAAAAAAATTGGAAAGAAAAAGAGAGGGAGAGAGAAAAGGAATTTAAATCATAAATTGGCCAAAATATCAATATAAAGGGGCCTAGCAGTGTGGTAATACTGTGGTATCATTAAGAAGTTGCCGATATGATACATACCTCGATACATGGGCCACGATACGATACATATCTCGATACAGTGAGCTTTCGGTTCGATACATACGATATATTTCAAAATCGATTTGATTCGGTTCAGTAAAAATAAAGGCTAAATCACTTCTTGTGCAAAGTTAATATGAAAAACACACATTTTAATCATCAGAACAGTGAAAATGTCAAATGTGTCGCATAAACAAGTTTCCTTCCTCTAAACCAGTGATTCTTAATGATACTAGGGCCGGAACCACCTCCTTGGGGGCCCCACAATCAGTACAAAATAATACATTTAATATGAGATAGGGCCCCAGGTTACTTTGTTCAGAAAAAGTTGGGCCCCGAGATTGAAAAGGTTAAGAACCCCGGCTCTAAACTGTAGCGCTGTAACAAAAATATTTAGTAAAATATACCAAAAAATACTCTTGGCGATATATGGATACAGCAGCCCACGATATCGATACTGCATTATCACATTAAAAGATACGATATATGGATATTTTGATATTTTTGCACACCCCTAACTACCACATTACTTTTGTTTTATTTAATTAAATTTGTGGGTGTCGTTCTGTGTTTTTGTGTTTTGTTTTTATGTTGTATATTGTTAAATGTTATATTCTATTATCTTTAATAAAAAATAAATAAATAAATAAATAATAAAAAAGTGGCAATTCCAGGACTGAAATTTTCCAAATGATTTTAGTGAAGGTGTATGGAGTAAAAAAAACACAGTGGAGCACTTCCCTGTATTACCAAATGACATCACATTTACCATTTAGAAACCACACCTTTACATGACAGTGTATCCAGACCACAGAGGTTGAAATGTTTTGCTCAAGGGCACAACGACAATTAAGCACCGCTGGATTTGACTGCTTACTACACTTCAGCGGAAAGATATGATGCTAAAACTCGGTCGATGTAATTCTTCGTTCACATCGGGGTGGCCGCTGAAGAAAGTATTGCCAAAAAAATTCAACTGAGCCGCCGAATTATTAAAAACCGCCCAAACTTTGTCTTCATCAGTGGTGTTAAATGCCAAGGTGCTAAGCGTGAAGTAGCTCTTTCCGCGTGGTTATGGATGGTTGCATCAGCCGGACCGGTCTTTGTTGGATGTTTTGAAGAAGAGTCGAGTTTATAATTTTGATAGATGGAGACAATATTCAAAGTGTAGAAGGACGCTGACTAAAGCGATTCCAGGGAAGTGACACCGGAGTGTGGACCTGTCACGACAACAAACTTTTAAACCCCTTCGTAAATGTATAAAATTGTTAAAACACGAAGGAATCACAGAAGTTACTCATTTAAAGGTGCATTCTGTAACTCCGTCTAATGCTTTTCTCCATTGATATGTTACTGCTTTGTCTGGAATGTTTCACAGTATGGCATTAAACCTTTCTATCTTCATGGAGACCAAACCAGGAAAAGTTACAGGTCAGATCTGTGGAGAGGCGACCCCGCTCACAGTCAGAATGCCTGTTTTTCTCCGTATTTTTGAGTTATAAAGCCGTCCATAATTGAATAAATGTAAGTTTGAGCTGTTTAATGTCACACTGTGGAACATTTCAGGCAAAGAAGTGACATATCCATGGAAACAAGCAGGTGACAGACCAAACTCAAACTCAAATCTTACTTTACTACCAAAAAATAACAAAAGGTTCCCCACTAGTACTACAAAAAAGTGGACGCTACTAATATTGAGCCCCAAAACTGTTGATTTCTCTCTCTTCTCTCTAATTTATGTAATTAATCTCTCTCTTTTTTAACTTTAATCTTAAATAATTTTATGATGATTATTTATGTTTTGATTTGTTTTTATTGTGATTTTAATGTTTTTCTTATTCTGTAAAGCTCTTTGAATTGCTCTGTGTACGAATTGTGCTATACAAATAAACTTGCCGTGCCTTGATCCAGCTAAAATTTAAAGGTGATATATTATGAAAATTGACTCTTGAGAGTTCCTGTTACCTCCTGGAGTTGTGTTTTGCTTCATTCACAGGTGTTTGAGTAACCCTTTATTATTAGCGACACCTACTTTTGGCCTTTTGTGCAGTAAAGAATGGAAATTTCAGGTCTTCAATCATCCAAATGATTCTAGTGAAGGTGTATGAAGTTTAAAAACACAGAGGAGGAGCACTTCTTATCTTATCTTGTCTTGCGGGCTGGGCACTAACTAAATGGTGTATGACAATAAGTGATATAAACTAAGGCCTCATCCACACTAGTACGTGTTTGAGTTGTTTTCGTTGCGGATGCAGTGTTCGTCCACACTAATCTGATGGAAAATGGCTCCAGATACAGAACGATGTGGTGCCGCCAGCTCCCACTAATTCATCTGAGTGCAGATCTGATCCAGCACTGTGTGGACTCCTGAAAACGTTGATACGCTGATGTAGGTTTGGTAATTCACCACCGAAACGCTAAGAGGCTAGAATATATGTCCATTCATATATATACGGTATATGTGTATGACCTGCTGATGTATAATCTCTGAAAAGTTTAACATGAACCATCTCCAACGCGATAGAAACACAGAACAGACTCACCATCAGCAGAACATCCCTCTGTCACAGAAAGGACATATATAATCCACTGAGTCGTGTCCTTTTGTCCAGCAGAAGCTGAACGCATCAGAGCACAAGGAGCGAGCTGTTTTTTGAGCGCTCAGTTTATGCAAATTATCCATGTTGTTTTAAGTTTCGTTTCTGTAAAACATAAACAAATATGCTCAAAGCTGTGTGGATAGGGAAGGCTTGCAGATACAGAAACAATGTGTCTGGACTCAAATTGTTTTCGATACAGTGATTCGTTTCAGTGTAAACATAACCTAAAATAACTAAACTAAACTATATTACACCATGACATCACAAGGTGGAACAGAGTGTTTTCAGTTTAAGAGAAGAACTCGGCCTAAATATGCAGGGCTTTTTTTTTATACTTTATTGTGTCATTTGCCAATATATAATTTCCATGCAAAATTACAAACTACTTATAACACTAGAAAGCGTAAACACATAATAAAACATAATACACAGATATAATACAAAAAGTAAATATGTCTTTTCTATAATAATAAACAAAAATAAATGTCAAATCCGAATATCTCTATCTCTACATTTATATCTGTATCTATATCTATCTATCTATCTTTATCTATCTATTTCCTGTGATATAAGGTAAAACTATACATATGTATCCCAGTTTTCACATATTAGATATATTTATATAATAACATATTTATATAAATGTGTATATATAGATACATCTGCAGCCCACACATATGTAAATCTGCAGGGTTTGTGCGTTAAACATGTCTGAATGAAACAAAACCCGACTCCAGGTCCGTTTGTGATGAGGAAACAACATTATAACATCAACATAGATCAGAAAATAGCGTCATATGAGCCCTTTAACGATAAGAGGCTTTGATATGACAAAAAAATAAAATAAAATAATGAGAGCAATTTTTTTTTTTTACAGATTTCTTTAGTAGAAATGTCAAAAATGAATTCTTTGTCCCTCTTATCTAAATGACTCTGCTGTTCACTGTTGTGGTGTGTGATTTGTGTTTTGTCAGTACATTTGGGTCATTTATTTTCCATATCGGTGGAGGAATGGCGAGGCAGATGGTTGCATTTGTTCATAGTCGTTAGTACGCGCTCGTCTCACCCGCTGCTTCATTGGAATTTGCATTTAAATTTGTTCGACCTTGACACTTTGCTTCTCTTTGTTGCTTCACACCTTTAATTGGCTAATTATTTTGGGTTTTGTGCTGGGCCCGTCTCACCATCCCTCTTCTCTCATCTTCCGCGAGGCGATATTCGGCAAAACGTGACCAGTTTTCTCACTAATTTTGATTTATTTCCGAAAATGGAGTGAGTTTTCTTGGGTAAAAGTACCTCTTTATAATTAATCTGCGAGTTGGGTGCGAAGGGCGCCGCTGGTAGTTAGGTTTGTGGGTCATTGGTATCTCTAATGACCAACTGACTGTGACCCATTTGGATGCGGTTCGGAAAGCAAACAAAGGAATAACGTTAGCGCCAGACAGAAGAGCGGATCCGTGAGGAAACGTGGCGCAGGTGCAAGCTCACAGCTAACAGCCAAAACAAAGAGGTGGGATGTTGGGTTTGTTCTTCTAATGTTTCAAAACAAGGTGGTATCCAAGTCCGCTTTGAAATCTAACACCAGAATTGTCTAGGATGTGTTAATATCAGGTTTATAGGCACAGGAATGTAGATTTAAAATGTGTGGTTTATGACAGTAATGTTGTTATGTTAAAGGTGCACTGTGGAACTTATAAGGTGGAAGGTTCGTCACTTGCTTGTCTCCATGGAATGATCCACAGTAGGGCTTTAAACAAATCTGTCTTGCATGTATTCAGTAAAATTAAATCAAATCACGGCTGTTTTAAAACATAAAACACCTTGAAAAACATGAATTTTTACCATATACAGGCTTGCTTCTCCATAGATCTGACCATTAATGTGTCTCCATTGTGATTACCAAGTTTGTTTCGTAGAAAAACAGGCATTTTGACAGTGAGTGAGGATCTGACTTGTAACGTCGGCTGGTTTAGTCTTCATAAAGATAGTAAGGTTTAATTCCATATTGTAGGACTGAACGATTTAAAGAAAAAAATGTATTGCGATTTTTCTGTCACAGAAACTTGCATCATACCAAAGTCCTGCACCGACGATTTGATGCTGGACCCTAAAGCCCAATTTAAGACAATTAGGGCTGTGATTGGTCCTCTCTACCACCGCTCTACAGACATTTCCTGTACTCCGCTTTCCTTTCTTTCAGTATACATTGAGTAATGATGTGTTTAATGCAGCTTTATGTTTTACAGAAACAAAAACCACATGGCTAATTTGTATAAACTATAAGCACTGAAAAAACAAAACAAAAACAAAAACTAAATAATGTTTGCTCGTTGTTATACTGATGTGGTCAACTTCTGTCGGACTAAAGGACACGACTCGGTGGAATATGAGTGTTCTTTCTGCGACAGAGGACGTGCTGCTGATGGTGAGTCTGTTCTGTGCTTCTATCGAGTTGAAGATGGTTCATGTTAAACTTTACATCGACGCCAGGTTTAAATCCTCGCCCCCTAGTGTTGTGGTGGTGAATTACTTTGCGGCGCATAGACCTCGACGCAGACGCATACATCAAAAACGACATCGACAAGGCGACGGCGGCAGTGTGCGTTGAGTCGACGCAGAACTAAACTTCGCTCTTAAATTGGGCTTTAGCAGCACTGCAAAAAAATGTGACTTTGCCTCTCTCAAAATCATGTTGTCTGAGATTGTGATTTTCTGTCCAAAACAATAGATCAAAACAATAACATCTTTATGGAGAAAAGCATTTGACAGATCCTCCAACAGAAAAGTTACACAATGCACTTTTAATGCCAATCAGTTATCAGCAGCAACTGTGGTTATGTGTAGTTATTCAATGAAAATCCAACTATATCACTTGTATATCACTTCCAATATACATTTCTTTGGTTTTCGTTCTTCCTGCGACATTAAGTCACATGTCAGCTTTAATCGCGTCTGATTGGCCGATCACAGCCCTGACTGCCACACTCCGGAGCCCCTGTTTCCTTCACTTAGACATGCTCCTGTAAAAAGTGCCCTTGGAAATATCCCCTCCTCCTCTCCCAGCTTCAGTTCTGTAGTGAAACATTTGGCCCACATTATCAATGCATATTAATTGCTATGCTTATTGCTTATTCGGCTATTCAGACTTGGTTTTGATTAATGGCGGTAATTACGTACATTTAGAGCTTGAGCAGGCAGCTATAAACTAAGCAGCTGCAAAGAAAATAGTTCCAGATCGGTGCTAGAAACAACTGGGTTTTAAGTAGCGGCGTGTGGCGGGAATCTTGTGTGATTGGTTATTGGAGCTGTCAATCACCCCGAGAACCTCCCACTGAGCAGATTATACGGTGATGGTTTTCCAGAAAGGTTCAGTAGCATGGAAAAGCATAAAATTAAATGCTAGAAATAATTTGGTGCTGATTCAATATACTTCATTTATTTAAAGGTGCGTTGTGTAACTTTTCTGGAGATGTTATTGCTGTGTCTGGAATGTTTCACAGTATGGCATTAAACCTTTCTCTTTTCATGGAGACCAAACCAGACCAAGTTACAGGTCAGATCTGTGGAGAGGCGACCCCGTTCACAGTCAGAATGCCTTTTTTTCTAAGTGTTTTTAGGTGTAAAACCACTTGTAACTGAATAATTGTGAGGTTTAAGGTTTAATGCCATACTGTGGAACATCCAGTAATGTATCCACAGAAACAAGAAGGTGATGGACCCTGCATTAGAAAAGTTACACAATGCACCTTTAAAAAACAGAAGTAGTTCATTTTAAACAGTTTCCAGTGGTCCAGAGTTATTCCTCACTGACTTTATGTATTTATTCACAGAGGCCAAAATTAAAAACTGGGACTAAGTCATGGGCCAAACTAAATATTTATTGAAAAATTTCAGCAACATCTGCATGTTTTCTCTTCTTTTGAGATATGTAATGTTAAACCTTTTCTTATTAAAATAAATGTTTAATAATAGTTTTGCTTAAACATTGAATCCAGAACAAGCATCACATAAAATAATAACAAAATTTTAAATAAATAATGTCTCTATAGTTTATCTGTATCCGGCGGACCAGCTCTAATACATATTTGATATGATCTCACAGGCTAAATATAATTATATCACAGACCAAATTTGGCCCCCGGGCCTGAGTTTGACATGTCTGATTTAGAGCATCCTTATTTAAGTTTTCTTGTGCATTTCTGACCACATTAACAGATTTTATTTCCAAATTTAAGCAATCTAGAAATAAACTTTTAAAACTTTTGGAAGCTCAGAACAATTCAGACGAGTCAAAAATGTTCAAATAACTTTAAGTCATGTTATAATGTTGTTATCTCATCAAAAACAGACCTGGAGATTTGTGTTTTGCTTCATTCCTACATGTTTGAGTAAAAATATGAGTCTGTCTACATCTCCAAAGCTCAAAATGCTCTGTTCCACCTTGTGATGTAATTTTGTATTACCACATGACAAGGTGGGACAGTGTTTTCACAAGAGTGTTTTCAGTTTGAGAGAAGAACTCAGTCTAAATCTGCAGATTCTGTGCATTAAACATGTGTGAATGAAACAAAACACAACTCCAGATTTGTTTGCGATGAGGAAACAACATTATAACTTACATCTGAAAATAGTATAACATGGGCCTTTTAATATTCAAGTTATTTAATTATTTATTTATTGCATTAAACCAGGATATTGAGTTGTTCGCTTTCACTGTCGCTATTCTCCAAGCCCCATTTTAGGACCAGTTCCACTCGCTTATATTACAGATCCTGTAGCTCGTGCTTGTTAAATATAATTAACGTGTTTACAGTCACTCTGGATGTTACAACTGCTCTGCTGCTTTTCCATCCCAGGTGTTGATTGGTGCGTGTGTGTGTGTGTGTGTGTGTCAGATCCAGAATACACACTTCTGCAATACTTTACGAGCTTTAAAAACAAGGAAAAGCGCTTCAGACTACCAGGTAATGACATCACAAGGTGGTATTTAGCTCAAATCTGCAGACTATAATGGAAGATTAATGTAGGTTGTCCTTATAATTTAGGTCATAGTTAACTAGAGTTGTGTTTTGTTTCATTCACACACGTTTGAGTAAAAATATTAGTCTGTCTACATCGCCAAAGCTCAAAATGATCTGTTCCACCTTGTGATGTCATGCAGTGGTAGTTTTCAAGTTAGCAGCTGTCTTTCTTTTGCTTAGTTCCAGGGCTGAAATGATCCAAATGATTCTAGTGAAGGTGTACGGAGTCTAAAAACACAGTGGAGCACTTCCTGTATTACCACATGACATCACAAGGTGGAACAGAGTGGTTTCTGTTTGAGAGAATAATAGTCCCGTGTGTAATTCGTTCATTCATTTTTCAAAATAAAACCAAAAAACAAGAAAACAAAAACACATTTTTCTATTTTCTTCATTCATTTGTCTCTGAAATGAAACCAAAATGAAAAAATGAATGACGATTTGTTTTTTCAGTTTTTGAATTTATGTTTGAATGACAAATGAAAACAAAAAAACAAACGGATAACGGCTGCAATTTTGACCCTTATGGACTGAACCAGGACTGAACCAGGACTGATACAGGATTAAAACAGGACCAAACCAGGTCTAAACCAGGTCTAAACCAGGAATAAACCAAGACTAAAACAGGACTAAACCAGGACTAAACCAGGACTAATACAGGATTAAAACAGGACCAAACCAGGTCTAAACCAGGTCAGGTCTAAACCAGGTCTAAACCAGGAATAAACCAGGACTAATACAGGACTAAACCAAGACTAAAACAGGACTAAACCAGGTCTAAACTAGGTCTAAACCAGGACTAAACTAGGTCTAAACCAGGACCAAACCAGGTCTAAACCAGGTCTAAACCAGGACTAAACCAAGACTAAAACAGGACTAAACCAGGACTAAACCAGGACTAAAACAGGACCAAACCAGGTCTAAACCAGGTCTAAACCAGGTCTAAACCAGGACTAAACCAAGACTAAAACAGGACTAAACCAGGACTAATACAGGACTAAAACAGGACCAAACCAGGTCTAAACCTGATCTAAACCAGGACTAAACCAAGACTAAAACAGGGACTAAAACAGGACTGAACTAGAACTAAAATAGGACTAAACCAAATCTAAGTCAGGTCTAAATGAGGTCTAAACCAGGACTAAACCAGAACTGAACCAGGACGGAGTATCCACAGCATGACAACTCTTAAACTTAAACAACTCTACTTTACACTTAATACATTTCAATTGGTTTTATAGCTCAAAAATTCAGCTCAAAAAATAAAAAATAAAAAAAAAAATAAATAAAATCTGACTGTGAGCGGGGTTGCCTCTCCACAGATCTGACCTGTAACTTGGCCTAGTTTGGTCTCCATGATGATAGAAAGATTTTAATGCTGTACTGTGAAACGCTTTTGATGGACCCTCCACTAAAAAAGTTACACAATGCACCTTTAAGCATCTGTGAACGAAACAAAACTCAACTTACGTGTGTGTTTTTGAAGAGGAAACAACACTGTAACACAGATCAGAAAATAGCGTAATATGGGTCTTTTAAAAATAAATGAATAAATAGATAATTAAAACCATCTCCCTGGTCTCCCGCTCTTGCACCTCGGAAGAGTCACACGTCCGAGTGTTAGGAGTAGAGGAAGCAGAATTAGCCAAAAGAATTCTCAGTTCACACTCTCCCAATGGCTTCCACAGACACCAGGCCCAAATCCAATTAAGAAGCCCTCGTTTGGGATGAAGTGGAACCAGTCCAACCAACTTAAAACTACGGCTGTGCAAAAATATCAAAATTATGTGATACTAAATTTGGTCAGTCAATATCAATATCAGTTCGGTGATACAGTTTTGTTATTTTGGGCAGCTGTATCGATATTTAGATTTTTTGTGACAATTTTGTTGTTTATTTAGTGGAAGGAAACTTGTTTATGCAAAACACTTGACATGTTCACTCTTTGGTGATTAAGGTTTAATGCCATACTGTGAAACATTCAAGACCAGAGGTGTCAAACTCATTTTGGTCCGGGGGCCGTATCCAAACTACTTTGATCCCAAAGGGGCCGGATCAGAAAACTCATGTCATATAAACCCCAAAAATAACAATAAGTTCAAATATTTGTGCAGAGAAACACAAACCTGTTACAGAAATCTTTTTTAATTGATGAACTCTTTCATTTACAAAATATATAATATTATGAACAACCTGAAACTTTAAGAAAAATACAATTTCAACACAATGTTTTAACATGAACTTGTATGTAAATAGGAATAAGTCCACAGAGGAGCTGGAGACGCTGCTATGCTCAGCACCACAGAAAATTAACAATATTTTAATAGAAAATATAATTAAAACATTTTATTAGAAAATCAGCCGAGGGCCAGATTAAAGGTCTTGGAGGGCTGGATCTGGCCCCCGGGCCGTATGTTTGACACCCCTGTTCTAGACAAAGCAATAACATCTCCATCAATAACAGAAAAGGATCTGACAGATCCTCCGACAGAAAAGTTACAAGATGCACCTTTAATGTCAATACACATCAGTTATCATGCAGCTGTGGAGTATAATTATTCGAGGAAGGGTATTGTGGGAAATTATGTGCTGATCATGCTAAATTCACCTAACATTATGGACTTTAGAATGACAGCAGGGTGGAAAAACACACGTGTGATATCTATAGGTTTACATAACATGTTTTTCTTGCATAAAGAATATGTTTTTTGGACCTTGAGATGCCACGAAGCAGAAAAACTGACATATGTGGTCCCCGTGGCATGTTCCCACCCATGATAAGGTGTACTGGGTCAGCAGTATTGTTCATTTTCTTGCTGTATATGCTAAATCAACAAGTTAATGTTTTGTCAAGATGTAGTATAAAGCTACCCCTGATTTTGAGTTTGTCAGACGTCGTTCCGGGGTGGCAGTTGTACTTGGTAATGAACTTGAATCTCACTCAATGGAAATGCTGAAATAAAGTGGCCTGTTTTCTCGGATTCTCCATATCCTGTGCTTCTTTTTAGGACATGCATTGAACCTTCCGAAAAACCACAGTATCCAGCTTTTTTTTTTTTTTAGTTAATAAAGTGGTTAAACAAAGTAATATTGTTGGTAAAATGTTTTTGGTTCTTAAAAACAGTAATACATCACAGACTTTTATTTGCAATTTATGGATTATTGCATGTATCTCCATATCGTGATAATATTCGTGAGCCATGTATTGTGCACTACTCTACTACTACTCAAAACAAAAGCTCCAATCAGGGCTGTTTCTGTGCACTGTATGAAACTGCATTGAGTTCACTGCAGCTGGTTGGGTCGGTTTCTCTGGTGTAGTACTTTTTCTTCCAGGATTCATGGCTTTCAGGTTCCTGTCACATGGAGCCATTTTGAGGACAGTTGGCCATTGATTCATTCATTCAGGTTATAATATTTTGTTTTGCATTGTTAATTGCTATGGTAAATGTCGTAATTTTTGTAGAATTCTGAAAACCACTGGTCGACATTAGCCTGATCCATCAGCTGGTTTCACTTCGTGGAAACCGACCGTCCGCATTAGGATTTGTTCGCTCAACGGTAGGCGGGTACTTTTAAAAAAAAATTAACCAATCACTGCATTCTCTTTGTTCTGGCTTTAAATCCTTGATCTCAGGAATTGTTGCCAACACAGAATGTCTGGATTTGTCTACATCCATCTCGACCGCTTTGTTTACTGTTGTGTTGCACCACAAAAAGGACCCAGACAGACGCTTGAGTTTGATGTCATGGCTTCACAGCTCTTCACTGATTGGCCGGTGCTACGGTCTAGAGAGAAATGAAATTGAGAGGAGGCACTAGGTGGCGCCAGCCTGGTTAGGTCGACGTATGCATAGTAAACCAAATTGTATGCCAGATTGCACATAAATGAATGAAAATATTTTAATTTAATACACGTTATTGCATCTTTAATTAACTTAAATCAATTTACCATAAAAGTCAGGAATGTACTTACTTTTTTTTTTTTTTCAATTTTTTCGCAGGATAAAAAATAAGCAGAATGAGACCGCTGTGTGCTTTTTTGCTTCTAAAAATAAAGCATTATTATGATAGAAATGCAGAAAATGAGGACTATTTTCACTGCATATTCCCAGTTTTGTTTTTCACATTTTTAAAACAATAAAAATAAACAAGAAATCTCAATGAGTCAGAAACAAGACTAGTTATAATTTCAAATCCTTAAAATGTTTCTAGATTTATTTATTTATTTTTTTGTTTTGTAGTAGTAGCCCCCAAAAGAGTTACCATGGGCCCCCATCAAATTATGAACATCCCTGCTCATGCTACAAAACTAAAGACTCAACTTCTACCTAAATTCCACCTACAGATTTACCTAAAAACATGGAATAGCCACCTGTAATCTCTTTTAATCCAAAATCTGTAGGATCTTAATTAAAATTTTGACACGATGAGGAAACATTGATGGGAAGTGATTTCGGACAAACCATTTAGTGTGAACTAGTTCTGTTTTTCATGTTTTTAAGACCGGAAAAACCACGTACAGCATCTTTAACAAAAAAAACAACAATAATATTAGCATTTCAAATCGTTTAAACTTTTCTAGATTTTGATTTTTTTAGTAGCCCCCCCAAAGAGTTACCTTGGGCCCCCACTGAGCTATGAACGGCCCTGCTCATACTACAAAACCAATTCAAATTCAAAACAAAATCTAAATTCTCAACTCCTACCCAAGTTCCACCAAGAGATTTACCTAAAAATGTGGAATAGCCATCCATAATCTCCTTCAATCCAAAGTCTGTAGAAGCTTAATTAAAAGTTTGATACATGAGGAAATATTGCTGGGAAGTGATTTCAGACAGTGGTAATTATTCGTCTCCGATCTGCATATGTCTGACAAAGCAGCAGATGGCTACGCTAGCAGTCACAATACAGGAACGGCTTTGAGAGTAAACAAGAAAGAGAGGCGCCCGGTACACACATCTATCAAGCTATCAAAAGGAGGATCTGTGCCTAGTGGTTATGTCCAAGAATTTTAAAAGCACTGCAGCGTCGTAAAACAAATCAAGAAAAGTGAAAAATGTATAGTTAAATGACTTTGCGTGGACTTTGGCAAATTGAAAATACATGATTCCAGCAGTTCTATTGTGTCATTAAAAAAATATCTATCTTTTCTGGTTGGGTTCCCGTCATCTTCCTATCCCTATGGCACAGGTGTCAAACATGCGGCCCGGGGGCCAGATCCGGCCCTCCAAGACCTTTAATCTGGCCCTTGGCTGATTTTCTACTAAAATATTTTAATTCTATTTTTTATTAAAATCTTGTTAATTTTCTGTGGTGTTTATCACAGCAGCGTCTCTGTACGTGGCCCCTCCCACCAGAGCAGCACAAATGAAGACTTGTCTCTTTCCAAACGCTCTTAAAGGACGATCGTTTTGACTGTTGACCGTGACACCCTCATCAGAAAAATGTCAAAAATGAGAAAAGTGGAGCTGAGTGCAGGATTTTACAAGAAAAATGTATTTATTCCTATTTATACAAGTTAATGTTAAACAAGTTCATGTTAAGACATTGTGTTGAAATTGTATTTTTCTTAAAGTTTCAGGTTGTTCCTAATATTATAATATTTTGTAAAAGAAAGAGTTCATCAATTAAAAAAGATTTCTGTAATAGATTTGTGTTTCTCTGCACAAATATTTGAACTTATTGCTGTTTTTGGGGTTTATATGTCATGAGTTTTTTGATCCGGCCCCTTTGGGATCAAAATTGGTTGGATACGGCCCCCGGACCAAAATGAGTTTGACACCCCTGCCCTATGGAGATAAATCAGTGAAATGCCATACTGTGGAACATGGACAAGCAAGTTACAGTTTCCGCTTGTGAAACGCAAAAGATGAGTGACTAAATGTGAATGAAATGAGTAAAAACATAGATAGTAGGGATGTAACAATAATCGAAATATCGTGATATCGTCAAAAGTCTCAAAGTAATATCGTGAACTGTCACAATATATCGAATCACAAGTTTCTTTGCTTAAATTCATGGTTTTATAGTAGCAACAGCTGATGAACATTGGAAACTACATATCCCATGATTCATTTTAGCGCAGACAACATGAAGAGATGTTTTTGACTTGAATTCTTGGGATTATGATGGAAATAATTCACACCAAAGTCTTGTCAAGGTATTTTAAAAGCAAAAAAAGTGTTCCATCTACAATTATATTAGCCTCTCCAAAATGTCGCACTAAATATCGTACCGTGAGATGCATATCGTGATAATATCGTATCGTGAGATTTGGATATCACTGCACTTCCAGAGGCCTTTGTGTCTCAGTCAAAGGTCTCAGTGCAGTTTAACAGGAGGACTGGTCAGGGAGGGTCAGCAGATCCGGTGTCAGGGCAGTTTGAGGAGAGAAACAGTCCTCAAGACAAAAGTGTTCTCCTCCGCTGTGTCCAGCAGCATCACAGTCAGACTGTAGGAGGAGCAGCAGGAGCTCTAGAGACACAAGTCTTTTCTAAGGCTCACTCACTCTAGTTTTTATTGCTGCTGGGACAGAACATTAACCTGAATCGTCAGACAGTTTCACCTTGTGGAAACTGTCTGCATTAGAATTTGTTCGTTTGCTCGGCGGGTGCTTTTTTTCATTTAACCATTCGCTGCTATTTGGTTGTGACGTATGCAATGCACCACTAACAGGGCTAACTGGTAAATTAAGCTTTTCCCAAATCCCATAGGAAGAAGGACAATAACAATAACATATTTCCCCTTGATAAAATTCTCCAAACATTCTCTTTGTTCCGGCTTTAAATCCTCGATCTTGGGAATCGTTGCCAACACAGAATGTATGACTCTTCGCTGATTGGCTGCTGCCCGGACTCGCACTTCCGGGGTTTTTGCGAACCGTCTAGTGTATTCCCATTCCTGACCTAGTCGCTGGAACATTCCCTTGAAGGTCTTCTGCCACATTTGGTGTAAAACATCTGCAGCATTCCACACAACAACATCTAGTCAAGTAAAGATGACTTGAATTTAGAAAGTTTTATCATGATTTGAGTAAATTTCATTTGACAAGTAACAATATCTACCAATGGAATAAGACTTTTTGTACTTAAAATATGAAAATACATCTTGCTACACTTAAAATAAGAAAAACAACAACTTTTTGCACTTAAAATAGGAGACAAAATTATTATTATAAAATTTGAATGTTGCTTGAATTAAGAAAAACACTTATTCCATTGGTAGATAATTTTACTTGTCAAGTTGAATCGACTCAAATAAAGTAAAATGTAAAATGATTAGTGTTATGTTTTAGTTTTTCCTCGAGTGATGCAGAAAAGAGGGAGCCACTGTTTGTCTGTGAATGTTTATGTATGTTTAAGTCATTTTAACTTGCCTAGATATTGATTTTTTTCCAGTGCATTGGTAGTTCCACGCGAGCTCCTTGACTTGATTGAGCACGAATTGATTCTACGAGGATTTTTTTAGTTAAGATAGTCGAGTTGTTGACTAAGAAGAGTAGTAAAACAGTAAACAGTAGTGAAAAGTGAAAAGAAAATACATTTAGGTTGATTTAAAATGAGGTCCAGGCTGATTCATCCACAGCGGAGACAGAACATTACACAAAAAAACGAACAGGTACAGATCACGAGGTGCACTTTTCCTGGCCTTAAAACGTGGAGCGTAGCCGTTACATGCCGGATAAGACCTAGCGCTTTGACATTTGGAGTTTGAGTTGTAATGGGAGCAGCTTTTAACATTTGACCGCCATAAAAAGTGCACATTAGCATTTCCACTCCCCAATGAAGACATATAAATGCATATCACACCCGCACATGGCTCTTATGCCGGGGGTTTGATGGATGAGGACAGCTCTGGAGGTCTTAGGTGAGCACATGTGTAGTCGTATTAAAGGACCCGTGCCAGATTTTGACCATGTATCTGAGCAAAACGTGTCTTGCCTCAGTGCAGATGTGTTGTATAAGCAGTTCTTGAGGTCAAAATCGGTCCCTTATAAACTCATCGTAGTGAATAATTAGTATGTGAGGTAACTTTGGACCTCTGCAAACCATTTTAAATGAACGAGTTGTGATTTTTTTTTGCGTTTTTAAGACAGTGAAAATCAGACACTGTGCCTTTAGAATGTTTTTAGTGCTCAAAAATACCTCGACAAACATGCATTTATACTGCGAGTGGGGTCGCCTCTCCACAGACCTGGGGCGTCATTTATAAAGATTAGCTTACACACAAATCCTACGCCAACCGAGGTATTTATGAACCTCGACCTAAGCGCAGCGCTTTGCTTAACTCTACGCCAACTCGGGACCTCCCGTAAGCACAGGGAAAAAGTGACACTCATGGAGGGGAGCAGAAGTGAACAGAGTTTGAGGAAGTGTTTGTTCTGGAACTTAAGAGAAAATCCATGTATATAAAAGAATTACCTTCAGATTTGTGCATTAAAGCAGAGGTTAATCAAAACACGGAGAAGGGCTATTTATTTCACTCATTCTTTAAAATATTATACATTTGAAACTCGTGCATGATCGCGGCCATGTTCCCGGTGGAGCGGAGGGTCTCCTACAGTCCTCACCGTGGCCATAGACTTCTATAGAACACAATCTGTGACCCAACACAGAGGACGAAATAATGACCGGACCTAAGAGAAAACTCTTCCCTCGGACACAGTAGGAGCCAGGCTTTGGTTTAATGAATGCAGTTTTAACACTTTTACTTTAGTCTTTACGCACCGAGCGCCAGAGTAGCTCGAATCTGCGCACGACACAAAGCCTACTGTCCGAACCTGACCCAAACCCGAAATATTCCCTACATTTTTGTGTAATGAGGAGCTCTTGCAAATGAGAGCTTGCCTGTCCCGGTTTTAGTTCTGGTTTAGTTCTGGTTTTAGTTCTGGTTTAGTCCTGCTTTTAGTTCTGGTTTTAGTTCTGGTTTAGTTCTGGTTTAGTTCTGGTTTAGTCTTGGTTTTAGTTCTGGTTTAGTCCTGCTTTTAGTCTTGGTTTTAGTTCTGGTTTAGTCCTGCTTTTAGTTCTGCTTTTAGTTCTGGTTTTAGTTCTGGTTTAGTCCTGCTTTTGGTTCTGGTTTTAGTTCTGGTTTTAGTTCTGGTTTAGTCCTGCTTTTAGTCTTGGTTTTAGTTCTGGTTTAGTCCTGCTTTTAGTTCTGCTTTTAGTTCTTGGTTTTAGTTCTGGTTTAGTCCTGCTTTTAGTTCTGGTTTTAGTTCTGGTTTTAGTTCTGGTTTAGTCCTGCTTTTGGTTCTGGTTTTAGTTCTGGTTTAGTCCTGCTTTTGGTTCTGGTTTTAGTTCTGGTTTTAGTTCTGGTTTAGTCCTGCTTTTAGTTCTGCTTTTAGTCCTGGTTTTAGTTCTGGCTTTAGTTTAGAAACACAAAAGGAAACGCAGTCTACGAGAGGGGGTTTGCGCTTTTGCGGCCCGGTACCAAACAACCCACTGCCCAGGGATTGGGGATCTCCTTTCTGTTCCACCTTGTGATGTCATGCGGTAATACAGGAAGTGCTCCACTGTGTTTTTAAACTCCATACACCTTCACTAGAATCATTTGGATCATTTCAGCCCCGGAACTGCCAATTATTACTGAACAAAATGTTAAAAAAGTAGCTTGTAACTTGAAAACCGCCACATCACAAGGTGCAACAAAGCATTTCGAGCTTTGGAGATGTAGACAGACGGGGTTACTCAACATGTGTGAATGAAACAAAACACAACTCCAGGAATACTTTATAGGAGGTAACACATTATAACAAGACTTAAAGCTCACAAGAATCTATTTTGTGTACTATAGGTCCTTTAATCGCAGCTACAGTCTGTCAGATCACTCTACAAAGCTTTCGTCATTGTTGTTTTCCCCCCAAGTGATATTAATTATTACATTTTCAGAAACTCATATCTGTCATGTTTCATTATTCTGAAGCGACTTGAGGTCTTCGTCAAATAAAAAAAATAAAAACACAAAGACACGTTCCAGACTTAGATCAAACGTTGGTGCGAAATTTAATAAAACTAACGTGTAATAAATGTGGAATGAAATTAACAATGCTCAGATTCAATTGATCTACATGTTTGCGCGACTTCTGTCAGATTGCATTGGAAAAGGGGAGCCAGAAGAAATGGTGACATATCAAAATACAACAGCGCGGTGGTGCAGTGGTTTATTCTCGCCTCATTTCGGCACGGTCCCAGGTTCGGTTTGCATGTTCTCCTTGTGTCTGATGCTCTGTCAAAGTGAAGTAGTCTCTGTGTAAAGTAAAAATGGTCTTATAATTGATACCTTCACTGCAGTACATTAGAGAGTACCGTATTTTTTTGACTATAAGGCGCACTTAAAATCCTTTAATTTTCTCAAAAATCGACAGTGCGCCTTATGTATTAATTCTGGGTGTGCTTATTAACCTCGAACCGATTTTATGTGGTACACAGCACTCAAATATCTGTCAAAATGTTTTAGTACGACTTTGGTAAACTATGAAGCCACACCACTTGATGGATTGTCGGAGCATTATGGCTACTGTAGACAGGAGAATAAAGGGCAAAGTATATTTCTGCGTGTTACGACCCAGCTCGTTGGGGTGAGGGAAGTAACAAAAATAAAACCAAGATGTGAAATGGAATAAATTAAATAATGTTTAATTAACAGGAAGGTAAAAGGTAAATTAACAAAAGACTAAAAATATACAGAAAATAACCTAAACTAAGAAACAGAACAACAGAATAAACCGAGTTTTGTGCCACAAAAGGGGTCACGCAGGCTTACAAAAAAACTAGTGGTTAACAAAGGGACACACACAAACTAAAACACAAGTTCCCCAAATTAAACCACATAAGCTCACAAACAGAATCAAGTGACCAAATTAAAAAAAAAGGCACAAAACAGAACTAAACTAAACACACAAACAAACACAAAATGGCATACTGGCCACCAAGGCCAGCAGCCCCGAACAGGTGCTGACAATCTCCTTAAATAAGGGGGAGGAGGCAGAAGGTG
The DNA here is from genome assembly GCF_026225935.1 of Boleophthalmus pectinirostris. Lineage (NCBI taxonomy): Eukaryota > Metazoa > Chordata > Actinopteri > Gobiiformes > Gobiidae > Boleophthalmus > Boleophthalmus pectinirostris. Next base: position 29,740,185 of record NW_026571541.1, read on the forward strand.
AGGCAGGATTGGCCAGGTGCAGAAGTAATCCACCAATCAGGAACCGGGGCCCTCAAAGCAGGATTCAAAGCAGGGAACAATAACAAAATTAAATCACACACAAAACTCAATGGCAAGTCTGGGGCCGTAACACTGCATCGACTCATCACACACTGCCGCCACCGCCTTGTTGCAGAAAGAACACACATATTCCACTGAGTCGTGTCCTTTAGTCCAACAGAAGCTGAACCACATCAGCGCACAAGGAGTGAGACATTTTTTCAGCGCTTAAAGTTTATGCAAATGAGCCGTGTGGTTTTAAGTTTTGTTTCTGTAAAATGTAAACAAATGTGCGCAAAGCTGCATTAAACACATTATTACTCAATGTATATTTGAGTCCTCCTTGTAGGAAATAAAGAAAAAACTAAATTGTCCACCAGCATTCACATTCATAATACACATTCACCAAGACAGGGAGGCAACGCCGGGCGAATTACTCCACGATCTGCCAATGAATCGTGGATGTCTGGGCTAAGGGATCAGTCTCAAGTGTCGTCCATTTGATTCACTTAATGCACCTTATGTATGAAAATATAACGAGAGAATTCAGTATTATTGAAATTTTTACCGTATAATCCGGTGAGTCTTATAGTCCGAAAAATACGGTACGTGTGTTTTTCATATAACACTAGATTCCTCATATAAAAAGTGCTTTTAAGTTTGTATTTTTTTTTCTTTCTTATTTAATTCCACTTTCTATATCAATGGAAATGTATACAGTATGTCCCAAGTCAAAATAGAAAAGTTTGGAGCTTTTCTTGTGTTTATTTATTATTAAAAAAACAGAATTGAATGCACCAATTTATATATTTTGTGTCACATATTACACATTTTTTCAACCATGTTTGCTCATTTTCGTCTTGACTTCTGATCTATACTTTGCAGCTGATGCCGTCAACATTCCCAGGGGGTGTGATGCTATCTGTAGGCACTGCTCTATCTGAGTCTTGTTCGACTTTAATCTGATCTTTATTTGAACTCAGTCTCACCAGAAAGAGCTTGAAACTACAACATGTGAGATGATTTGTGCTGTTAAACAAGCCTCTCAAAAAATTACACTCACAACAGCATTCGTTTTTCAGTTTTTCAGTCACACCTTTGCGTCCTAAACAGAAACATGAACACTTGTATTGATCACAGGCTCCTGAAAATGAGTCGTTTGAATAGATTTTGTATTTTTTCTTGACTTTTCACACAATTTTACATTTTTTGTATGTCAATCTGGCTTCAGTTTTCTAATGTGTGCATTGTGTCGCCATGGAAACTGTTGAACATTTCACCAAAGAGAAAAAAAACAAACAAAAAATGCAGAATATTTAGTTTGTGTGACTTGAACGCACCAATAATAAGTACATTTTGCATCCAGTATTGAAAAGTACAACCATGTTTGCTCATTTTTGCCATGATTTATAGCAGGGTGACCAAACGTCCGTTTTTCCCTGGACATGTCCGTATTTTGCGTCCTGTCCTGGGCGTCCGGGTTTTTTTTTTTTAAGTGATGGAAATGTCCGGGTTTTCATTACCGTTCATTGGAGGCATTAAACTGAGCGTCTCTCGTAGTTCTCTGTGACTCAGAAGGAGCGAGCAAACACAAACAGTCGGTCAGTCTGCAACATGCCGAACCGTAAATGCGCATTTAACAATGACATGTACAAGAAATTATCCGTTTTCCATCCCGGTCGGGACAAGTGGGAGGCCATGTGCACAGGTTGCGAGTGAGAGTACAGTGATCCCTCGTTTATCGCGGGGGTTACGTTCTAAAAAATAACCCGCGATAGGTGAATTTTATAATTATTCTATCTGTTTTAAGGCTGTAAAACCCCTCAGCACAAACTTTATACACTTTTCTCAGACAGGACAGTTACAATCCTTTTTGCATCCTTCTCAAAACTTATTGCTGCTGTTATTGTTGCTTTCCTCCTTCTTTATGTAACGAACCCAAGATTCATTTATTCCGTAATGGAGTCTACAGCGCAGAGTCCTGCACGGGTCCATTTTTGGAGACCTGCAGTACAACACCGCACCCGCCCGTTAACTCGTGATTATATCAAGATTTTGCGCTGCCTACGCCACGGACTGAACCAAGACTAAACCAGGACTGAACCAGGACTAAACCAGAACTGAAACAGGACTCATTGTAGGGGCGGGCTCGGAGGTGACCGCAGGAGAAAGGACCGATGAAGAGCTCCGCACCTCACGGACGTAAACGCGGCAATTGCCCAATCGCGCTTTGCAGACAAACTGCTCTGCGTTCTCTCTCTTAAGTCCAAGATTAGTCCAAGATAGTCCTGGTTTACTTGGTTTAATCCTGACCCACCTGTGTAAAAAAAACAACCAAAAAACATGCAAAATTGACACACACACACACAAAAGAAATCTGTGAAACGGCGAGACCGCGAAAGGTGAACCGTGATATAGCGAGGGACGACTGTAAGGTGTCCGGGTTTTCACAAATGGAAATATGGTCACCCTAATTTATAGGCTATAGTGAACTGAAATGTTTTTAGTGTAAATTAAAATGACACAAAATACAGAAAAATGTTTATTCTTAAATTCATTCAATTGAAAGCGTCAATAATAAGTACCTTTTGTGTCATTTTTTTTTTATTTTATGTTTTTTTTTTACAACCACGTCTGCTCATTTTCCCCTTGACTTCAAATATATCTCGATCTTTCGCCCAATTTTATTCCATTTTATGCAAGTTTTGAAGCCTTGACCGTTGAGAGCAGGCTTTAGCTGAGTAATCCATGAAGCTACTGTTACTGTAAAGGTCAGCTGCTCCGATTTTCCATTTGTTCCCCGTCTCTCACTCTCATAAAGTGGTTCAAATAAACGGGGTTAAATAAGAGCTCTCAGGATTCCCAAAGCAGCCGAGTGTTAGAATAGTTTTATGTGGAAAAACTTGGAATATTTGAACACGCGTTGGTATTAAAATGTCAAGCTTGTGGCATGTCCGCTCAGACCAGTCCACGGTGAACTCTCTGTCTCTCTGCAGTTCGGCGCTGGTTTAATTTAATATTTATCTGCTTTGCCTATTCATGAATGTAGCAGGTGAACGAGAATAAATAGTGAAAACAATAACTTGACAACCCTGATTTGATATTTGCCATTTTTTGCATTCAAAATTTTTTTCTTAAAACGTATAGTTAGTTCTGCCTTGATAATGACTATATACATTTATCATTCAATAGGCGAGTTTCATTGTTGACAAAAGCGCGCGTTGCATGCTGGGAATTATTTTGGTCAGCGGCAAGAAACACTAATTCAACATGACGGACGGAGCGAGAAAACACGTAAAGGGTATTGATCCCGGTTATTTATCCACTCTAACGACAGAGGACTGAAGACGATTTGACCAGAAATTGGTCATAAGCATCGACGGACGACAAATCACCCTTTTCAACCCCGACAAAAGGTGGACCAAACCAAATTTCTGGTCAGAATCGCCAACAACCTGGCTAAATATTCACTTCGGCGATATCCACAATGACTTGGTGGAAACTCCTGGGCCATTCACAGCAGAAAAGATGAAAACCTCCAAGAGTCTCGATGTGTTGTTGAACTTGTTGGAGTCCACGGTTTGTTAGGATCTTCTACGTTTGCTCTGCGAATGCTTGAAAGCCGTTTAATTCGCCGTTAGTGGTTCTTTTCACTCAGAATACGAAAAAGACATTTTCCTTCTTCCGTGCTTCTATTTGTGCATCCGATAATGCAGCAGGAATTTACAATTATCGGGGATAAATACGCGAGGTTACGCACTGTGTTTGACCGCTATCCGTGTTTCTTCCCTCCGAGCAAAATATTTCCCAGCATGCAACGCGGGCTTTTAATAACAATGACGTCAGCTGAAACTCGCCTATATACTGGTGTGCAGGGGTATAGTGAGATATAAAAAATAACAAATATAAAATAGCCAGTGTCGACTGCTGGCTTCGCCCGATTCGTGTTGCCCGATCATGCTTTTCGGGGTTCTCCCTCTCGCTCTCAAGTCCAAGGTTAGTCCTGGCTTAGTCCTGATTCAGTCCTGGTTTAGACCTGGTTTAATCCTGGTTCAGTCCTGGTTTAGACCTGGTTCAGCTCTGATTTAGTCCTTGTTCAGTCCTAGTTCAGTTCTGGTTTAGTCCTGGTTCAGATTTATGTTCGGTAGGTGATTATGAACAGTGTTAAAGTTTTTTGTTTTGTTTTTTTTTCCCACAAATCGTGTACCCTCACTTAAAGAATCCCCACTACTCCACTGCTAGTGTTCACTACTACTACTATTACTACTACTATTACTACTACAATACCAAATATCAAACAAAGAGTCAAGCTATATTTAAGGCGAGCGACAAGAAGAAAACAACTCACACAGGCCCTGAAGATAAAGAATTAAATTCCATCAATGCGTCGCTGTGTCCTTGAGCAAGACTCTTCACTCATCTTGTTCATATATGAATGTGTGTGTGAATGTGTGATTGGTGAGGGTTGGAGAGGCCATAGATCCAGATTTATGGCATGGGCATTACTACTACTACTACTACTACTACTACTACTACTACTACTACTCACACCTTAATAATGTTGATGATTTCAGCCCTGGAGTTGCCAACTTTACTGAGCAAAAGGTAAAAGAACCGTTAACGTGATAGTGTTTTTAAGCTTTGTAGATGCAGACAGACTGATAATAAAGGATTACTCAAACATGTGTGAATAAAACTAAACACAACTCCGGGCGTGTTTTTGATAAGGTAACATTATAACTCGTCTTAACGCTTCCAAGAGTCAATTTTGCGTAAAACAGGACCTTGAAGACTTACGCTGAAAATATGCAGTCTCTCGCTCTATCTTCTTCTTCTTTTACCTGTTTTTTTTTTTTTTTTTTTTCCTCCTTTAAGGAATGAGAAAAGCTCCAGTGTGCTTTCATAATATTTTTCTGCCATTTTACTTGTCAGCGATTGAAAGCCAAGCAGTGCAAAAACCTTGAACACCGAGCTCATTTTGTGGATTTGTCGGGGGGGATGATGGCGCACCACGTCCAGCCAGGTACAAAATCATTCTCGGAAATAAAGCGCGAATGACACCGTGAAGTATTACTCCGACTCTGCATTGTAAATAGTTCTTTCCTTGGTTTTCCGTTTAAAAATGCTCGCCGGCTGCATTTTTGTCAAGCGATTCCGAGTCGGGAGTGTAGAAATTCATCCCATTTTTTTAAATAGACCCAAAACAGAAGAATAGTTTGGCACTTTTAATCATATTCTTCTCTCGGAGGAGTAGAGGTGGAGGATTTTTACTTAAAAGTCCTGTACCTGATTATTTTTTCCGTGTATCCTCCTCCTACTACTACTTCTACTACTACTACTACTACTACTACTACTACTACTACTACTACTATGTATTACTTAACAGTACGTAATACAACTTCTTTAAAACTAAATATAATCGTAACTACTCACCTGTTCTTTTGGTTTGATGGATGGACGAATAAGATTTAGAATTGTATAGATTCTACTGCTACTGCTACTACTACAAATACTACTACAACTACTACAAATACTACTGATACTTTTAACTAAATGTAAATGTAACTACTCACATGTTCTTTTGCTTTGATGGATAGATCCACAAAATTTAGCATCATATAGATTCTCCTAATACTACTTCTACCTCTACTACTACTACTACTACTACTACTACTACTACTACTACTACTATTACTTTAATTAGTACTACTACTACTACTACTACTACTACTACTACTACTACAAACTAAACATAACATAACTTCTGGACTTGATTGATGATGTACTTAATTTAGTTCCATATGGATACTACTACTACTACTACTACTACTACTACTACTACTACTACTACTACTACTATTACTTTAACTAGTACTACTACTGACACTATTAATCTAAATGTGAATGTAACTACTCGCATCTTCTTTTGCTTTGTTGGATAGACCCACAAGATTTAGCATCATATGGATTCTACTACTACTACTACTACTACTACTACTACTACTGCTACTACTACTTTAAATACTACTAATACTACAGATACTATTAATCTAAATGTGAATGTAACTACTCACATGTTCTTTTGCTTTGTTGTATAGACCCCACTACATTTACCTACTACTATTACTACTACTACTAGTTTTACTTCTACTACTACTACTTCTACTTCTACTTCAAAACTAAATATAACACATCTTCTAGACTTGACTGATGATGTGCTTGATTTAGTGTCATGGATTCCACTGGATTCTACTACTACTACTACTCCTACTTCTACTCCTACTGCTACTACTACTACTACTACTACTACTACTACTACTACTACTACTACTACTACAAAACTAAACATAACTTCTGGATTTGATTGATGATGTGCTTGATTTAGTGTCATGATTCCATTCCTCCTCCTCCTCCTACTACTGCTACTACTACTACTACTACTACTACTGCTACTACTACTACTACTACTACTACTACTACTCCTCCTCCTCCTACTACTACTACTACTACTACTACTCCTCCTCCTACTACTACTACTACTACTGCTACTACTGCTACTACTCCTACTACTCCTACTACTACTACTACTCCTACTACTACTCCTACTACTACTACTACTTCTACTTCTACTTCTACTACAAAACTAAACATAACTTCTGGATTTGATTGACGATGTGCTTGATTTAGTGTCATGATTCCACTCCTCCTCCTCCTCCTACTACTGCTACTACTGCTACTACTACTACTACTACTACTGCTACTACTCCTCCTCCTCCTACTACTACTACTACTACTACTACTACTACTACTACTACTACCTACTACTCCTACTACTACTACTACTGCTACTACTACTACTACTCCTACTACTCCTACTACTACTACTACTACTACTACTACTACTACTACTACTACTACTACTACTACTACTACTGCTACTACTACTACTACTCCTACTACTCCTACTACTCCTACTACTACTACTACTACTACTACTACTACTACTACTACTACTACTACTACTACTGACGTAAACCAAACTTAAACCCACAAGAGCAAGGGTGGGCAATTATTTTTTTTTCCATGGGGCCACATGAAAAACAGAAAATATTGTGGAGGAAACTCAGTTCTGCATAATATTAATTGTATTTCTTTATAAAAAGCAGTAAATGTCATTGTTTTGACATGCTAGTAAGAGTTTATATTATGACTAAACAATGAAAAAGCGAGGTTGCCTTACAAAAAATGTCATTAAAAACAGCTCTAAAATAAAAACAATGCAGGTTTAGTCGATGCTTGAGGTAAAATGATAGAATATGTGTATTTTGTAATTGCAAATGAGCTTAAACGGGTCGGTCAGAGTCAATCAAAGGACCGTATGTTGCCTGGGAGCTGGACAATACCCAGGTCTGCACAAGAGCATTATATAGATTCTACTACTGCGAAACGAAACCTAAACAAAACCCAACTTCTTCAGCTCTGATTGACGACGCGCTCGATCTCACAGTGTCATATGTATTCTGCAGTTCTTACCGCCCTTTGCCAAACGCTGCCGCTCTCTCCATGGAGACGGAGGATCCCTTGTACGGGGGCTGTGGGGGCGATGGAGTGTGGCCCGCCTCAACCCTGTCACTTTGATAGAGTGAATACATTGAGAGAGATAATGGAAACCTCCTATTGAGCCCGCGCCCGGTATAAAGAGTAGCTTCCCACCCATTCATCAACATTGATTACTGTAAAGCCCCCGGTCGGCACGGTTACGGGAGCACTACTTCTTCACAAAGACTTTGCTGAAATCGCAGCCAGGCCCAAATCGGAAAACAACAAAAGTGCAATACTGGTCTTTTACGAAACATCACCCCAATTTGTGTAAAGGTGAAGGCATGTATACGGCAGTCGGGATGTGAAGCGTCTGGGGAGAGGAAAGGAGGGAGGGAGGGGGAGGAAGAGCGTGGTGTATGGATCCAGGAGTGAAGTACTTGTGTAAATAATACAACGGCATGCACTATTTAAAGATCACATTTTGGTATTTAAAGTGCATTTGGTCATCTAACTTAATGAATATCTGCATAATAGTGTTAAGATATGAAAATTCTTTACTCAATACTCATTACCATAACGATATCCAAGTCTCACGATACGATATCGTCACGGTATGAACCTCAGGGTACGATATTTATTACGATATCACGGGAAAGCTCACGATTAGGGATGTAACAATATCCAAATCTCTCGATACGATATTTTCAGGATATACTGTACATCTCACGGTACAATATTTATTGCGATATTTTGTGGAGGCTACAAATATGCAACTTTTTCCTCTTAAAATGCCTTGACAAGACTTAATCCAAACAACTGAGACTTAAAAGTGCTTAGAACTGTTATTTCTTCTTGTAGTCTGCACTGAAATGGAGCAAAGGATCATGGTCTATGTAGTTCTCTGTCTTTTTTTTAGCTCTTGCTGCACCATAACTCTTCATTTAAGCAACGAGATTTGTAATTCAATATATTGCGATGGTCCGTGATACTATTGTGAGAACTTAATAATCATCATAAAATTAAAAAGAGAGAGAGAGAAAATAATAATAATAGTTGAGTGAGGTTCAATTTTTTTACTTAACACAAAATTGCCTGTTTAGTTACGTCATAGATCAAACTCCTATGCAGATTTTAAACCTCTAAATATCTCTTGGGATTCAAAGTTGAAGTTTAGAAAGTACATTTTCCATTATACAGTAAATGTGTGTATGTGACATGTGAAGCATCATTCACAGGACAGAAACTAACCTTTCCTGAATAGTAGGGATGTAACAATAACCGAAATATCGTGATATCGTATCGTCAAAAGTCTCACAATATAATATCGTGAGGTGTCACAATATATCGAATTACAAGTACATTTGCTTAAATGCATGATTTTATAGTAGCAACAGTTTATAAACATAGAGAACTACATATGCCATGATTCATTTCAGCGCAGAAAACATTAAGAAATATGTTTTTTACTTGCATTTTTGGGATTATGATGGTAATAATTCACCCCAAAATCTTGTCAGGGTAATTTAAAAGCAAAAAAGTGTCACATCTTTAATTATTAGCCTCTTCAAAATATCGCAATAAATAGGCTTAAATATATAAATAAATTGTTACATCCCTAGAATATGACAATAAATGTTGTACCAAATGACGCGTCAAAGCATTTTATAATGTCAGTCCTTATTATGTATAATATCGTGAGCTTTCCCACGATATTGCAATAAATATTCGTTTATACCGTGACAATATCGTATCATGAGACTTGGATATCGTTACACCCCTATTATTTATGTTTTGATGTGTTCATCTTGTGATTTACTTTGTGTACGAATTGCGCTATACAAATATACTTGCCTTACCTTGCCTCTTTACCTTAATTTTCTGCCGTATTTTTTTTCTATCTTATTCCTTTTATTACCCACGCATACGTAGAACAGAAGAAGAAGAACAGAACTCATTCTTATGGTCTTGTCATCCCCTTCCAACCTTGATGTATGTTCTCCCTGTTCCCTCAAATCAAAATGTTGTCTAATGTCTTTTATTGTTTGCGTTGTCTCTAATGTCACACAAAACCAAAAAAGTCTTTGGTGTAATGGGTTCATGACAAGCTTGAATGAAACGAAATACAACTCTTGGTATGTTTTTGATAAGGAAAAATTACATAGTGTGTCTTTAAACCTTCTGTTGCTTGTAGACTATGGTAGAAAAAGGTCACCAAAATGTATGGATTATTTGGAAATGATAATCACAACTTAATTAATTTGAAGTACTACATTAAACCGCTACTACTCTGAGGCATGTATACAGGAGCTGAAACCATGAAGCGTCTGGGGAGGGGGAGGGCGACAGCGTGGCGTATGGATCTGTGAGTGAAACCGGCAGTACTTGTGTAAAGGGCTAATAATATAGGGCCATGACAAGTTATTATGTCTAAGTAGTTGACATTTTGCGTCGTAGTAAATGTCAAGCCTGTGTGGCGGCAATGTTTGTGATAGAGAGGTTCAGTGAGGCGGCTGCATGTTCGGAAGATCATACAGCTCGTCTCCACGGAAATTACAGCTTTGCCTGGAATGTTCCGCAGTATGGCATCACACTTAAAGGTCTTATATTACGCGATGTTGACTTGTTGTGAGTTTTAAGTCGTGTTAGGATGTTGTTATCTCATCAAAAACAGAGCTGGAGGGTGTTTCATCGAACTCGTTTAACAAATCTAGGCTTATTCTGAAATCCTGACCTGAAACTAACTCCAGACTATTTGCTCGTGTACTTGTTCTGACACTGCTCAAGATCATTCTAAAGATGTTCAGGAAAGGCTCATTTCTGTCCTGTGAATGGGACTGTGAATGAAACTACTCATTTCACATACAAATACCTTCTGTATAATGGAAAATGTACTTTGTGAACTTCAACTTTGAATCCAGTGAGATATTCAGAGCTTTAAAAACTCCATCATGGTTGTGTTGATTGTGTTGTGTTTAGTTTTTTCTATATTCATTTGAATTTCTGTAGCCTACTGTCTGCCTTCCTGTATCTTTTGTGTTTTTTGCATTTGTATCTATGAGTGAAAACCCTGATGAGATGAGATGGTGAGACATCTCAAGGGGCTTATTCTCCAAATAAATAAATAAATAAAAATAAATAAATAAAAACTGTATAGGAGTTTGATCTATGACGCAACTAAACAGGCAATTTTTTATTTTAAGTTTTTATTATTATTACAAAACTTTTCTGCCCTCTCCCTCTTATTTATTTATTTTTTTCTATCTTAAGTGACATGTGACTATAAAAGTCAAAGTCACAGTTGTTCTAACACAAGTGTGTGACTGCACTTGGTGAAACTTTTGACTAAACTGTTTATTTAGATGTTCTTGGAGACAAAGCTAAAATAATCTTGACAGTTAGCCTGGGCCTGACCGGTTTTGCGCCCGGGTGCTTGTTACTGCGGCGATTCAGCGTCGCCTCTGGTTTTAGTCACTTTGGTGGAATGGAACTGAAGCTTTGACAAACCTCGATTGCCAAAATAAGACGGGCTTTCGCTTTAGCCCGCTTCATGAAATACCCCCCTGAAGTTGTGTTTGTTTCATTCACACGTGTCTGAGTAATCCTTTATTATTAGTCCGTCTACATCTCCTAAAGCTCAAAATGCTCTGTTCCACCTCTTGATGTCATTAAGCGGTAGTTTTCAAGTTCACATCTACCATTTAACCAGCCAGTCCAGCGCCACCTTGTGCCTCTGCGCAGTTTCATTTCTCTCCAGCAACTAGGTCAGGAATCAAGGTTTGCAAAAACTCAGAAAGTGCGAGTTCGGGCACCAGCCAATCAGTAAAGAGCCATATATTCTGTGTTGTCAACGATTCCTGAGCTCGAGGATTTAAAGTCGGAATAAAGAGAATGTTTGATGAATTTTATCAAGGGGAAAGACGTTATTGTCCTTCTTCCTACGGGATTTGAGAAAAGCTTAATATACCAGTTAGACCTGTTAGCGGCGCATTACATACGTCACTACCAAATAGCAGCGATTGGTTAAATAAAAAAGTACCCGCCTACCGTCAAGCGAACGAATTCTAATTCTGTGAGGTCAGACAGTTTCTACAAAGTGAAACCAGCCAAATGTAAACCAGAAACCAGGGAAGAAATGATCCAAATGTTTCTAGAGAAGGTGTATGAAGTTTAAAAACACATGGGAGCACTTCCTGTATTCACTGCAATATAAAAAAATACAAAAAATAAACTAAATAACAAGAGTTCAAAATTTTGCTCACTACATTTTCGTTGCATTCACTGTAAACCAAATCCACTTTATTTATGTGACACATTTTACTAACAAAGCAGTTTCTGACGACAAATGAAGGTAACTAAAAGGTAGATTGCTAAAATTTGGTAATACCAGTCCTAAAACAATAAAACCAGTAAAATCAAATCAAAGCAAAACTATAAAAATCATAAAATAGCATCATGATTTTTCCTATTAATGTATTACAGTGGGGCCCATGTGCAGCTTCTTGCCCCGGGCCCCCAAATTTCTGTCGACGGGTCTGTATAGAGGACACAGACTTTGCCGCACGTTAAAAAAAAAGTATTGCGAACATCTGTCAGGCTTTTCCGTGACTGGAAGGTTATTCGACATTACCTAGCGCGGTCTCCGCAGTTTACCTTGAGGCTGTAGAGCACGTAACTGCGTACATATGGTGCATTTCATTGGACACTGGAGGTACAAGGTCAGGCCGACTACAGAGACACAGCCACAGGAGCGAAGCGTGAAGAGTTCATTAGCTTCGGCAGGACCACTGTCAATCGAACAAAGCTGATATGAGCGGGGAGCGATGGTGCGTGGAGGTAAGCAACGCAACGGTGAATCCAACACGGCCGAAGTGCGAGCAAAACAAAGATACACAGAAGCCAAGATCTACTGTATGTTATAACGTTGTTTCCTCGTCACAGACAGACCTGGAGTTGTGTTTTGTTTCATTCACATATGTTTAATACAGAAACTTAGCAATTCTTCTTGGCAGTTGCTGAGTTCTTCTCTCAAACAGAAAACACTGTTCCACCTTGTGATGTCATGTGTTAATACAGGAAGTGCTCCACTGTGGTTTTAAACTCCATAAATCTTCTCTTTGGATAATTTCAGACCTGGAATTTCCAATCTCTTCTGAACAAGGGATGGGCATTCGATAACATTTTCTTAACAACAACAACAAACATTTATTTATAGAGCGCTTTTCATACTAAAATTTTCAAATTAGTCATTCACGTTTTTATTATTAAAACTTATCATCATTATTATTACAATTACTAATCTGCATAAATAAACTCAACTTTACAACATATAAACCATCACCACTATAGAGCCACATCAGCCCGTTTGAGATTATTATGTTTTTAATGCAGCTTTGACACTTTTGTTTACGTTTTACAGAAACGAAACTTAAAACCACATGGCTCATTTGCATAAACTATAAGTGCTGAAAAAAACAGCTCTTTCCTTGTGCACTGATGCAGTTCAGCTTCTGTCGGACTAAGGACTCAGTGGAATATGAGTGTTCTCTCTGCGTGTGTGTCGTGTTCAGAGATCAGACGTATGCCGGTTCATTTCACTCACTTTATTTATGTTGGTCACTTTATTTATTTTGGCTTCTGTTGTGATGAAAAGACTGAAAAGTGTCTTTTGGACGCATGCGCACTCAACTTTATGTTTCAGTAACCGGGATACTGCGTTTATATGCACCATGACGGGACACTGGGACACTGATGTGCATGTAAACACACTCACTGAGTGGAACATTGATCTCCAAGGAGGTGCCAGAGCCCAAACGTGGGACTGTGAAGCCACAGCTCCAGTGTTTGTGCTGTCAGACGCAACCTCGTCTCCTTACGCTACACACATCAACCTACATTTGGTTTGTCAATTAAAAATGAACGTGATCGATGTAATTCTTAATGATCATTTTTCGATTTGTCAACTAATCATGCCCATCCCTATTCTGAACAAAAGGTAAAAAGCTGTAGAGGTTGCTGTTTACTTGAAAACTACCTTTTCATGACATTACAAGGTGGAACAGAGCATTTTGAGCTTTGAACATGTAAAAGTGTGATGTGTGAATGAAACAATTACAACTCCAGGTCTGTTTCGAGGAGGTAACAACATTATAACATGGCCTAAAACTCAAAGTCAGTGTTGTGTAATGTAGGACCTTTAACTTGTAAAGCCCTGAACTGTAGCATTCTCATCCTTTGTCTCCGTAAATCTGTGACACACAAAGTAATGTATTCAGTTTGAAGTGTGCTTTAAAAAACTAAACCGTGCTAAACATTTTGGCTGATCTGCCGCAATACATAAACAATAACAACAATACACAACTTTTAGCTCGTGCTGTGCGGTCTCTCCTCTGCAGTCTCTGCTCTCGGAGAATCACAAGATTTAACATCTCATCCGATTCTTCTCATGTCTGTGGTTTGAGCTTTTTGTTTTAAGACTCTGAAATCCTGAAGTGTGCGGCGGGCTTAAGTCTGACCCAGAAAAGCTGTGATTACAAAAGAGGCTTAAAGGTGCACTATGTAACTTTTTGGTTGAGGGTCACCTGCTTTTTTCTATGGATATGTCATTGCTCTGCCTGGAAAACTCCACAGTATGACTTTAAACAGCTCTACCTTACATTTATTCAATTATAGATGGATTTATAGCTCAAAAACACCTAGAAAAACAGGCATTCTGACTGTGAGCGGGGTCGCCTCTCCACAGATCTGGCCTGTAACTTGGTCTGGTTTGGTCTCCATGAAGATAGAAAGGTTTAATGCCAGACTGTGAAACATTCCAGACAAAGCATTTGATGGATCCTCCACCAGAAAAGTTACACAATGCACCTTTAATACTCTGCAAGTGTAGGGAGCAAATAAAACAATGTAATGTACAAAAAAAAAATAATATTCTATCTCCAAAGAGCACCTGAGTGGTTCCTATATTACGCTATATTCTGATCTATGTTATGTTTTTTCGTCATCAAAAACACTCTGTTCCACCTTGTGATGTCGTGGTAATGCAGGAGGTGCGCCACTGTGTTTCTAAACACCGTAAACCTTCACTAGAATCATGTGTGAATGAAACTAAACACTACTCAATGTATGTTTTTGATGATGTAACAGCATTATAACATGCCTTAAAACTCACAAGAGTACATTTTGTGTAATATAAAATCTTTACTACACCTTCTCATCCGTGAAGGTCTCCCCAACTTCTTTTTATTTAATGTAATAGCGCTGTTAGTAAAAATCACTATAAAATAATTGTCTTGTCTAAATTCTTATAACAAAACAAATACTTCTGTGAACATTTTGTCTTCAGAACTAATTTTTTAGTTTAACAAAATGGCAATGACAAATTCTCAGTCGTTGAATCTGATAAGTACCTTGCAGCCTTTTAGCACTGCCTTTTCAAGGCTTGAAATTCTTTGAGAATATTTTAATAATATCTGTTTTTTAGCTTTTATTTCATAGGTCGACACATTTCTTTCCTTTTGTCACAGCTTTTAAAAGTGAACATACATTCTTTTGAAGTCATTTACAGCATGTAAAGCCAACATTACTCAGTTTGCACGGTTGTTTTATTTGATCATAGTTCACATTTAGTGTTACTTTTCATTCATTGTTTTATGTTACACCAAAACACCGATAAAACTTTCTACGTTTGGAATTTTGTTCACTGACAATTTGGGATGGGCGATACCACTTTGGGGGGTAATTTTTTTCTAACCTTTTGTAGGAATATATTTATGAAAAGATTTCATATTGTCTCTAAAGCTTTGTTTCCCAAAGACTGGATCGAGATCCTCAGGTGGGTCGCAAGAGATTTTTTTTTGGGTCGCCTTGTCATGAACTGCATGTAGGTCTGCAACATACTATATACAAACAGATGACTTTTATTGCTGGTTCAGTGTTTTTCATTGTTTGAAACTTGAGTAATACTAATTGTTCAGAAAGACACGATCACTCAGTCAACAATAAAATATTAAAATATTAATGTTCAATAATGGTCAAATCCATTGTTATTTTGTGATTTACGAATAATCTTCATTTTCTAAAAGTTTGTGACTTTTAAAACATGGAGCCCCTCAATTTTTTTTTTTTTTTGAGAAACTCTGCTCTAATGGACAGAAAACACGTCTGAGACATTTGGGTCAGTCCAAAATGCTGCTGGTGAAGAAAGAAATGTCTCATGTGTATTGATGCCAGAATTAAAATGTGCATATTCTAATCAGTATTTGCACAACATTACTGATACCGTAGACCGTATAAAGAAGGGGACTAAGGCGGTGTGGTGTCACCCACAGCCTTCAGTGCCAGACAAATTAAGCTAGTTGAGGCTTGCGGTTATAGGGGCGAATTTAGAGTCAAGCTCCATACTTGGAATTTTGAGTATCGTAGCAATGAATGAGCCAATCCAGAGCGAGGCTGCTGAAGGTAACGACCTTCCCACCTGTACCACTGGTTTATCAGGGAAGACTTCACAGTGAGACGTCACACATACATTTCAGCGCCGATCAAATGAGGCTCGCGATGCTCATGGTTACAGGAGCGAATCTGGAGCCAGGTTTTATGTTATGAATAGGATTTTTTTGACAGACAAAATAGGGGGAAAAAAATTTTAAATCAGGATCATGTAGAGGGGGTTAATACGAATATTTTAAGACCAAAATGATGAGGCTCTCTGCAACAGTTACAGAGAGAAGAGCGATAAGATCCTAATGTAAAGTCAATTGGACCCAGAGTCAGAAGGAGCTATGTCCACTCATATATACGATCCATAGTTAATACGGACTTTTTAGTTTGTGAAAAACATGCAGAAGGTCAGAGCATTGAGCATTTGTGGACAGGGAAGATGTCTGTGCTTTTGTCTTAACTGGACGTTGCCAAAGTTAGATTTTTCTTCTCATTTTGCTGTGGTGGTGCTTTGACCAATCAGATTCAAATAGTCGTCATAATCAGCGAGAGCCTGATCGATAATGTATAGAACCTATCTGAGAGTGACAGGTTAATATTTATATCGAGTCAGTATCAATATCTGCTACTGTCAATGGAAATAAAACTGGCTGCGATTCAGTACTGTTACACTCAACTTTGCTCTTGTTGAGAAGTTTACCCCAACTTTTTCCGACTGTAAAAAATGACAGGGAAGTGCAGTCCGCTTGGGGCCACACTGCATATGTTATCTCGGACTTCCTGGACTCACTGGACTTGGATACTTCAGCTTGTACTCCTTCAACCAAAATCTTCCTCAAATAAATTACCTATTAAAAACTCTACTCTGGAATGCTGTCTCGAAAAAACCATACTCCTAGCACCATGAGGCCAGAGGAAGCAAGTCTAATTGATATTTTTCTGTCATGCTCAGTTGGATATTCCTTGTCAATATTCCGATGTTTCCGGCGCTTTCCTCGAGCAGGTACAGTGGGATGCCAGAGTTATGTAGCTCATTTAGAAGCTCTTGGGTCAGCGTGTTGGTTCAGCCTGCCGGGCCCAGATCACTCTTAAACTGGAAAACAAGAATCAGTGAGCTCCCGTACTCCAGTCTGAGAGGGATGGTGGCTCAGGCGTCTCCAGGCAATTAGTCCATTTCCCCGGGGACAGCAGGAGGGGCGGACGTTTTGGATAGAGGGGAGAGAGTACACAGGGAGTAGTATGCACAGTATGGATTGTGTTGTGGACAGTTATGATGGGTAGTCTAGCAGATTGGTTCATATGATTTTGGTCTACTCCTGTGACAAGCGGAATAAAGTTAAATAAAAGTTGGAAATAATGCAACGTTTCTCAGTTGCAGTCATTTTTATAGCAGTGTTTTTGATAAGGACCATATTTTACGAATGATTAAACGTTCTGGATTATAAGATGCACTATCATTAAATGGTCTATTTTCGAACTTTTTTCACAAATAAACCGCACTGGATTTTAAGCGAAACACAACAGTTGGATGGGTTAGTGGGACTTTGTTTGGCGCGTTCACGGTGACTCTGGGCTTTGTTCAATTGTGGCGTGTAGGGAGGGTGCTGTCTGGGACCAACGGATCGGTCGCGATGACTCAATTGGTCAGTTGTGTCTAGAAGTGGCACATTGCACTCGCTTTTTCGGTTCGTTCCTTCATTCCGTTCCTCGTCGGTGTGGAGTGATGAGTGCGTCTGTGGGTGTTTTTCGCTGTGCGGTCGCTGTCTGCTCCGTGTGTGTTTGCGTGCGCTGCGGGTGGAGTGTCTTTATAGTTTACTGAACTCGTGCTGGGACACCCGAGTGGATTCGTGTATGGGGCGCTCTGGATTGCGGGGCACGCGGCCGTTTTTTGATGCGGTTAGAGGCTTAAGACCGCGGCTAATTGCCCAGAAAATATGGTAGATCAGGGAGAAAACTGTAGTAAAAAAAAGTATTGCCTGTTTAAGTGAAAAATGATAAATAAGATATATGATACACAGTTAGACAATTAGCCTTAATTGTCTTGAGTCTTGCCTCAATACCAAAAGGTTCTGGGTTTGATTCTTGGACTGTATTTCTGTGGTGAGTTTGTATTGGTTCACTAAGGGTGTAACAGTTCATGTATTCGTGCCAAACTGTTTTGGTACAGGATGTTTGGTTTGGTGCAGGGCTGTGCACGAGTGAATTTGTGCAATTTGTGTGTGTTTACATTCCTCCACTACATGTGCAGCTACACAGAAGGCTTGGCTTTTTGATATTCACGAGGGAACTTGTCCGTGATTGGGGTGGCAGTGTTTCCCGCAGAGCTTTATAGTTAGGGTGGCCGTCCTGACAACAATTGCCCCCCGCCTTGACTACGTCCCTCCAAACCACGTGAATCCTCGAAAAACTACGGTCATCGCGCCCTTGTCCTCACTCTCGCCTTTCACCCGGCACGGATTCTCCACTCCCCCACTTCCCTGCCAGCAGATCTGCACTTGCTGCAGACGATGTGGACAAGTTGTTTTTTCTGGCCAAAAACATGAAGATTGAGTAAAACTTCATGCTGGAACTCTCAGTGCTGTGCTTTAGTTTTTGAAAAGTTTTGTTTACTATTCACAAGGAATTTCTTTTTAATAATATTTTTTACTTATTAGTATTACCAAGCAGCACTTTGCATTTATTTTATTTTCACATTTGTATAATGTTAAAACAAATTGTTGGTTTAATAAACTCACAAATAAACAACAAGCAAATGGTTCAAAACTGAGGTATGTACTGAACTGTAAATTTTGCGTACCATTACACCCCTCCACCACCTCTTCATGAATGTTATTGGATCTCATAGTAATATTCTTATAGAAAATAATTTACGAAAATATGTAAGTTACAATCATGGAGGAATTTGAATTTTGTGTTGCATTATTGGAGTAATAATATTCTAAAACTGTAGAATTTTTTGTTGGTATGAGTGTACCAAAGTGTTGGATTTGCTCTTCCAGAAGAACAGAATAAGAACAAGTTTTGTGAAAGTCAAAACTGTTCATAATAAGCCCTTAAGTACACATTTGTTTGTAAGAATGCTTCACAAATGAGGCCCCATTGTTTTGTTTGTCCCCGTGGTTAGTGATAATGCGGCACAAGTCATGGAAGAAGTAGTAGTCTAGGTAAAATATTCAAGGCGTTTGAACTCCTGCTATAATCAGATTATCCACAGCACAGATGTGTGAAATAACTCAAATGAATCGCTTCTTTCCATCTTCCTGCATCGTTCCAGTGTGTCCCCGTGTCCGTGTGGTCCTCCTGCCCACATGACGCTGCCCTATACCACAAACAGACGCTCAATTTGGGAACAGCTTGAGCCCTGAAAATGAGCCGGCGCTGTGTTGATCCAAGCGTTTACAGCTCCAAAGCCCTGGGCATACAAGCACTTCCAAATGAAAAGTGTTTCTGTGGCTGCGCCGAGGAGTAGCTGTTTTTCTTTGTTATCAAGTGGCTGTTAGCTTGATAGCGACGGCGGCGGCGCGTTAGCCTAATATCATTGCGCTGCACAGAGCCGGCTCCGTTCTGTGGCCCCAGGCTCCGCACCACGCTATGGAAATCTGAAAAACACATATTGAGACAAAATAATATCATTCAGAAGGCAGGGGACTCAGTGTGAAGGGGGTAACAAAATAAGTGCTTGTTTGCAGTATAGTTACATATGTTTCAGTGCTGCTTTATTCTGTTGGGTATGTCACCGTGTTTTTTTGTTTGCTTTTTTTTTTACACCAGATGCCCTGTCAGTTCAACCAACCAAATGTATTACACTACCAGTCACAAGTTTGGACACACCCTCTCATCCAGTGTTTTTCTTTTTTCTTTACTTGTACCACTTTCTACATTTTACATACATATACAAGATATATGGAATTATGTAGTAAAAAAAAAAAAGTAAAATAATGACTGTATTTTTTGGACTATAAATCGCTTCAGAGTATAAGCCGCACCAGCCAAAAAATGCATAATGAAGAAGAAAAAAAACCTATATAAGTCACACAGGACTATAACTCACACTTTTAGGGGGGAATTTCTTTCTTTCTACTAATAACAATAGAACAGAGAACAACAGACTGTTAACGTCACATATGAACAGTTCTTCAGATAAACTATAACATAAACAGCAGAACAGAACAAGTTTACCAAACTCTCCATCTCACTCCAAATCACTTAATCCTTTGAATTCTTCATCCTTGGTGTCACTTCTGAGCAACTCCGTGACCTCCAGAGGTAAACAGAGCGCCGCTTCCTCTTCTGTGTAGCTGTCGTCAGACTCAGCATCAGTTTCAGTTATAATTATTCAGGTTTTGTCGATTCATCCAATGACTTCCAGGAAAGTTAAAATTTTCAGTGGTACTGAAGTAATGGTGCTATTGATTGACATGATACCAGACAGGAAAGAGGCTCTTTCTGCAGGAGACATGCACAGTAGAGCCATGTGACTGTGGTACAGGAGTAATAGGAGCAGCAGATACTGACACACAAGACTAGAGCCTCTCAAGGCTGTCAGTGTGAAAATTTTACTATAGAAGTCACACCGCAGTATAAGTCGTGGGAAATATATATATATATATATATATATATATATATATATATATATATATATATATATATATATATATATATATATATATATATATAATATATACATCATTGTGTCCTCCAACGCACATGTGGGACACTTTTGGGGCGTAAAGTTCCCACTGGAGATCATAAACGAGTCGCATTTAATTGGAAATGTGAACGACCTCATAATAAAATTGGACTTCACAAAAAACTGAGCATCAAATCCTGCAGTCTGAACGTAGCATATTTTAAGTGACATAAACAATATTAAGTACTTATTAAATAACACAAAATGACAGCTACTCTGCCGTCTCATACTTTTTAGAATATCATATTTGACATTTCTTTTAAACACTTGAATAAGTTTTGAAACTTACATTTTTTTTCATTTAGACTGTTCCATAAGCTGACACCTTTGATTCAAACACATTTTTCATTGTTGTTATTCCAAACCATTTCTTTTGGAAATATTTAGAATTAATTCCATATATCTTACTTCATATATTTGACGTTTTTGTGTGTATAACATTTACAAAGTAGTACAAATAAAGACAATTTAAAAAATGTGTCAAAATTTTTGACTGGCAGTATTTTGTGATTGTTGGTGTTTAGCTCAATGACACAAAGACAATGTACATTCAGGAAGGATTTAAACATAAATACACACATAGAGAAATAAATAAAGCCCAGTATATTAGATAATGAATGTAAGAAACAAAAATAGTCTGATGATTCGATTGCATAAATATTTAATTTTTACATAATATCGAGGTATTATGTAATATGTTATGTTCAGTCACTGCATTCATTTGACACTTTTTTTTCATATTTGGCGTTTTTTCAATTTAAAGGTGCACTCAAGAGCCATTGCCGAGGCAAATTTTACTTTATTACATGAAAAAAAAAAAGTGGGTTCAGCCTCTTTAAGAAAACAAAGAGAGGGCAAGACGTACAGTATACACAAGAAGTATCTGATCTCGAAACATCAATCTATTTTAATTCACAATCTATAAGTCGTTAATGTAACAAGTCAGTCTGTATACAAACTACCCCATAATAATACTGTGGTAAAAAGTATCCAAAACATTACTACTACTACAAAACGTTACAATTACAAAACTTTACTTAGTACAGTAGGCTTCAAAATGTTACTAGTATTACTAGTACAAAATGTTATATTACAAAACGTTACTCATAGTACAAAACGTTATTGTTACTACTACTACAAAACTTTGCTACTACAAAACATTACTACTACAAAATGTTACTACTACAAACCATTACTACTACTACTACTCAGAAACATTACCACCACTGCTGCTGCTACTACTACTAAACGCTACTACTACTACTACAAGACACTACTACTACTGCAAAACATTACTTCTACTACTACTACTCAAAAATGTTACTACTACCACTGCTACTACTACTACTACTACTCAAAAACGTTAATACTGCTTCTTCTACTACAAACCATTACTACTATGAAACGTTACTGCTACTACTACTATTACTACTACTACTCAAAAACATTACTACTACTGCTACTACTAGTACTACTACTACTACTACTACTACAAAACGTTACTACTACTTCTACTACTATAAAACATTACTACTACTACTAGTACAAAATGTTACTACTATTACTACTACTACTACTACTACAAAACACTGCTACTACTACAAAATATTACTACCACAAAACATTACTACTACTACTAGTACAAAACATTACTACTACTACTACTCAAACATTATTATTACTACTACAAAATGTTACTTCTACTACAAAATGTTGCTAATAGTGCAAGACATTACTACTACTACTACTACTACTCAAACATTACTATTACTACTACAAAATGTTGCTACTAGTACAAAACATTACTACTACTACTCAAACATTATTATTACTACTACAAAATTTTACTTCTACTACAAAATGTTGTTACTAGTGCAAGACATTACTGTACTACTACTACTACTACTCCAACATTACTATTACTACTACAAAATGTTGCTACTAGTACAAAACATTACTACTACTACTCAAACATTATTATTACTACTACAAAATTTTACTTCTACTACAAAATGTTGTTACTAGTGCAAGACATTACTGTACTACTACTACTACTACTACTCCAACATTACTACTACTACTACAAAATGTTGCTACTATAGTACAAGACATTACTACTACTACTCAAACATTATTATTACTACTATTAAATGTTACTTCTACTACAAAATGTTGCTACTAGTGCAAGACATTACTACTACTACTACTACTCAAACATTACTATTACTACTACAAAATGTTGCTACTAGTACAAAACATTACTACTACTACTCAAACATTATTATTACTACTACAAAATTTTACTTCTACTACAAAATGTTGTTACTAGTGCAAGACATTACTGTACTACTACTACTACTACTACTCCAACATTACTACTACTACTACAAAATGTTGCTACTATAGTACAAGACATTACTACTACTACTCCAACATTACTACTACTTCTACAAAATGTTACTTCTAGTACAAAACACTACTACTACTACCCCTGTTGTACGTGTCTTGTTCATCCGTGTGCACGCACCTGTTTACTGTGTAAAACTCCCTGACAGATATAATTACACACAGTCAGACAGCAGACACAAAAAACAAACTTATCATAATCATAGTGCGAAATGTTTCCTGTCTTTTCCTCTCACCACGGCAACGCTGGACTTCCACAAACTGTAGCAGAAAACAAAACAAAGCATTTAAAGTGACAGGGTGAGCCAGAGCTGCTGCTACGGCTGTTTACCATCACAACAGTACAGAGAGGTGCTGAGTAAACCTCGAGGTGCTCTCTATGAGTTTATACGTGAACACTGTGAAGAAGAAACGACTTAAAGGGCTCAGATTACAACATTTCTTATCTGCGTTATAATGTTTTCTCATCACAAACAGACCTGGAGTTGTGTTTTGTTTCATCCACGCATGTTTAACACACACACCCTGTATATTTAGGTTGAGTGAAGTGCTCAGCTGTGTTTTTAAACTCCATACAGCTTCACTAGAATCATCTGGATAATTTCAACCCTGGCATTGTCAATCTCTGCTGAACTAAAACTAAAATGTAGCATTTAACTTGAAAACCACCGCTTCATGACATCACAAGGTGGAACAGAGCATTTTGAGCTTTGGAGATGTAGAAAAAGCATGTGTGAATGAAATAAAATACAACTCCAGTTATGTTTTTCATGAGGCAACAAAATTATAACGTGTGTAAAATCTCTCAGTCGTCCAGGTAGAATCAATGGCAAAAGGAGGAACTGAATTTGTCAACTGAACAAATGTTTATTTAGGTTGAAAAGCTCATCTAAGCTGCTTCTTCGTGGCTGGACAATGACATGTTTTAAGAGGAAAATCAGGTTGGCCTATACGGTGTCTTTAAGTGCACATTTTTTATCCTTCCAAACCTCCACAGATCTGGGGCCTCATTTATAAAAAACTGCGCAGGAGTTGTCGTAAGTTAGTGCGTACGCCTAGTAGCTACGACAAGGCGTGCGCCACGCAAACTCCACATTTAGAAAACCCACCGCAAGCACCAAACCACGCAATCTTTGTTTTATAAATCCCACCTGCAACTAGAATTTGCGCACGTAAACCACGTCACGTCACGCCCTCTCCACACCTCCACCTCACCATAAAAGGAGCATGTAAAGTGACTGGTGAATGAGATTTCCCTAAACATGAGCCGATAATCAGTGGGTTTTGACCGAGACAACGCGGGACAGAGGGAGGAGGACGCTCCACGCAGCACCACGTAGTCACGTAAAGGACTTTATTAAAAATAAATAAATACAAAACTAAAAGTGACAACAATGACTCATCTGTTCATTTAATCATATTTTCATAATATTTAGGCAGCACATCTTTGCAGTAAAGCCCATGTGTTTTTTCGCTGTTTCAAGAGTTTTATCGCTATATTTTTAAGTCTGTCTATGATGTGTGTGTGGACTGGCCCTGTATATTTAATGTATATATATATATATATATATATATATATGCATATACACGTAGATACGTGCACGCGCTGATCTGAATGGTCAAATTATGAGCGCGTGCGAGAGATTCAGATGCCCTCCCCTGGAGAGGGAAAGGAGCGAGGGAGGGACACGAGGACACAGATTTAGCACGAAACACATCAGATACAGATGTTATTCTGCCAATTAAAATCCACACGAAACATCCAAACTGCTGAACCTGTGAGTGCAGGTCTGACCCCTGTGAGTGTGGGTCTCGGTCTGTGAGTGTGGGTCTGGGTCAGGACGGGCACGGGCATTATTCTGTTCTTCATACAGTCAGAGAGCAGCTCTCATGTGCAAGAGTTCCCCATTACACAAAAATGTAGGAAAGATTTTGGTTGGGGTCTGGTTCGGGCAGTAGGCTTCGTGTTGTCCGCAGACTCGGGTCACTCTGGCGCTCGGTGCGTAAAGACTAAAGTAAAAGTGTTAAAGTTGCGTTCATTAAATCAAAGTCTGGCTCCTGCTGCGTCCAAGGGAAGAGTTTTTCTCTCAGGTCGGGTCATTATTTCGTCCTCTGTGTTGGTCACAGACTGTGTTCTATAGAAGTCTATGGTCGCGGTGTGGACTGTGGGAGACTCTGCGCTACACCGTGTCCGGGAACGTGGCCGCGCTCGTGCACGAGTTTCAAATGTATAATATTGTGGAGAATAATGAGTGGAATAAACAGCCCTTCTCCGTGTTTTGGCGAACCAAACACTTAAATGCACAAATCTGAAGGTAATTCTTCTATATACGTGGATTTTCTGATCAAACTCTCTTCCTCAAACTCTGTTCACTTCTGCTTCTCTCCACGAGTGTCGCTTTTTCCCCGTGTCTCCAGACTTTGCGTAGAACTTACAGGAGGTCCCGAGTTGGCGTAGAGTTAAGCAAAGAGCCACGCCATAGTCGAGTTTTATAAATACCGCGGTTGGCGTAGGAAGCGCGCACGCACGGATTTTTGCGTAAGCAAACTTTATAAATGAGGCCCCTGGCCTGTAACTTGACCTGAGCAGCATCACATACTTGTCTCCATGGAGATAGATAGATGAGATTAATATCCCACTGTGGAACATCTCCATGAGGACAAACAGTTTGCAGTTAAATCCAACAAACTTTAAAGGTCATATATTACGCAATTTTGATTCTTGTGAGCTTTAAGTCATGTTATAATGTTGTTATAATGTTGTCTGAAGGGAGGAGCTAGCTACACTGAAACTACTCTGAAATTAACACCCTACTTGTTTACAGTTTCTGTTTATAACCTAGGCTTATTCATCTGTACTGAGTGAGGGGTCACATTAGCCGAATCATTCAGGCCCATAATGAGTGTTTTCACAGCTCTGGCCCTGACCTGGGTAACCCTATTGTTCTGAGTTTGGAGGTGTAAACAGGAGACAGATGATGCCTGAGGCCTCCATTTCTGTTCAGGAAAGGATTCTCTTTCCTAACAAAAATTGCTTCTTAAACCAATTCTTTTCTCTCGTTAACATCTGAACCTCTCTATCCTCAAAGGAGTGGCCTGTGACTTTTAAGTGGAGGTGTACAGCAGACTGAGGTCCACTGTTGCTCTCTCGTCTGTGTTGGTACATCCTCTTGTGAAGTGGCTGTTTTGTTTCTCTGATATAAGGCGGCACCACCAGCGTCTGCTCAGAACTGAAGAAGCAGTGTGGATGAGCTCCGAAACGTCTAGTTGACAAATTTAATTTCTTCTTTGCTAACATTATAACATGACTTAAAGCTCACAAGAGTCAGTTTTGTGTAATATAGGACCTTTAAATGTGGATTGTACAGTTAAGTGCACTTAGATAATCTTTAAGTACATTTGTGGCGTATAAGGTCCAACTTTATGCTCCTGTTATGGAAATTTATCTGCATCTGCATTTGAACCAAACCTTAAAAATCCTATATTACACAAAATAGATTCTTATAAGCTTTAAAGGAGCACTGTGTAACTTTTCTCACCTGCTTGTCTCCGTGGAGATATTACTGTTTTGCCTTGATTATTCCACTGTATGGAAATGAACTTCTATGGAGACAAGTTAAAGTGGAAAGTATTCACATTTTTAAAGTATTTTTGAGCGATAAAACACCTGTAATTGATCAAATGTAAGGATGATATGTTTAATGTCGTACTGTGAAACATTTCAGGCAAACATCTCCATGGAGACAAGCACGTTGTCAGTACAATACAAGTTTTGGTCCCTCTTCTCACTGTGAGCAAGTCTACAAGTGACAAAAGCTTTAAGTCGACAATATAAGATCATTATTTGAGTTTCTCGCTCGTCTTCAGATATGATTTCGTTTTTCTCATTTTTTGAGTATGGAGTGAATGAATAATGCACGAAATTGCAAATTGTCTTTCAGAGTCAGAGTCAAGCGCTGTAAGACTACTGCAAAATTGTTATTATCATGGAGCCTGGGGATTTCTCCATTCATTTTTGCACAAAGAAACATACAAATGATAAATACGAATGTAAAAATAGTTGCTTCAAAGCTTTACTGGTCATAAGGAAGAAAAAGTAGGCTTGTGTGAGTAGATTGTAGTGAGAACAGTGAGTGAACATGGAGAAATTGTGTACAAGCAGGCCCGTCGACGGAAATTTGGGGGGCCCAGGGCAAGAAAACTCACATGGGCCCCTCGTCTAATATTAATTAACAAGCTGAGGTTACAATTCTGGGCCCAGGACCATAGACCGCTTTGTCCCCCCCTCGTCGACTCCCCTGTGTACAAGTATTTCGTGGTGTCAGATAAGGTAAAGGGTTAGCTATCGTGTGAGTGAGGTCCCATTGTGAGGATATTGACCTGCAGCTCGTCGTCTCTGAGCTTGTTGGGGTCCCTTTGTCTGCCGTGGTTTCAGAGAGCACCGTTTTGGGTCTTCATTTGAGCACCATTCACACACAACTTAGATGTGGTTTCCAGGTATAAGCCCGAGTTTGGGTTTGTTTTAAAAGGTTTGGTGGTGTCAAACGTATCTGTCTTATCTCTGGCTCTGGTGCTCACACTTCACAGCAACAAGGTTATGGGTTCGATCTTTTTTATGCAGAGTTTGCATGTTAAAATGGAGTTAGGTTTTTCACATTTTAAGACAAAATCAGGTTGGTCTACAGCAGGGGTGTCAAACTCATTTTGGTCCGGGGGCCGTATCCAACCTACTTTGATCCCAAAGGGGCCGGATCAGAAAACTCATGTCATATAAACCCCAAAAATAACAATAAGCTCAAATATTTGTGCAGAGAAACACAAATCTATTACAGAAATCTTTTTTAATTGATGAACTCTTTCTTTTACAAAACATTATAATATTATGAACAACCTGAAACTTTAAGAAAAATGCAATTTTTCTTAAATGTTTTAACATTAACTTGTATGCAAATAGGAATAAGTCAATTTTTCTTGGAAAATCATGCACTCGACATCCACTTTTCTAATTTTTGATATTTTGCTGATGAGGTCAAAATGATCATCCTTTAAGAGCGTTAAGAAAGAGGCAAATCTTCATTTATGCTGCTCTGGTGGGAGGGGCCACTATGCTAAGCACCGCAGAAAATTACCAATATTTTAATAGAAACTATAATTAAAATATTTTAGTAGAAAATCAGCCGAGGGCCAGATTAAAGGTCTTGGAGGGCCGCATTCGGCCCCCGGGCCTTATGTTTGACACCTGTGGTCTACAGTATCTTTAATTGCACAGATCTGGCTTGTAACTTGATGGACAAACAAAATCCAACAAACTTTAAAGGTCATATATTACACAAATTTGATTCTTGTGAGCTTTAAGTCATGTTATAATGTTGTTACTTCATCAAAAACATACCTGGAGTTTTTTTTTGTTTTTTTTTTCACACATTTAATTATAAAGCTGCGTTCAGTCCAGGTCCACTTTACGTACAAAGTCTATGTGGTTGCTCGTTTAGGGCGTTCTGCTTTTTTGCGGCGTGTCTTCAGGCGTCAGCGTGGCGAGAATCTGGCGTTGACGTGGCGTGTCTTGAGCGTTCAGGCACCAACGCCGTAGATGCACGTCCAGAGTGTTGGCGTCAGAAGTTGAAAAAGCTGGACTTTTGGTGTCGGGTGTGCTGCGTCAGCCAATCAAGCACTACTATCCCGTGACGTAGTGGTGTCATTATCCAGAAGAAGGAGAAGAAAGAGAAAGACACGGGAGCCACAAACACCATAACAAGAAACTCTACACCATGGTATTAACGAAGTATAAATATATACGGCGCAACCACAAAGCCGATTGCCTCCGCTGATGGGTTTTATGTAAAAAATACAATAAAGTCACTCTCTCGATCGGGAAAACAAGGCACTCGCAGACCACAGCGGATGAGTGTTAAGTACTTTTCTCTCGTCGGTCCACGGCGTCCAAGACTCAAATGCAAAAGCGTCCAACTAGAGGTGTCCAGCTCATTTTTTGACGTCACGTTTGACGTTTTTGACTCAAATTCTCAGAGGGCCAAAATTAAAAACTGGGACTGAGTCATGGGCCAAACAAAATATTTATTTAAAATTTTCAACAACATCTGCTTGTTTTCTCTTCTTTTGAGATATGTAATGTTAAACCTTTTCTTAGTAAAATAAATGTTTAATAAAACTTTTGCTTAAACACTGAATCCAGAACAAGCATCATATAAAATAATGACAACATTTGTCTGTCTATAGTGTATCTATACCCACTGGGCCAGCTCTAACACATATTTGACATGATCTCGAGGGCCAAATATAATTATATTGCGGGGCCTGAGTTTGACATGTCTGGTCTACATCTCCAAAGCTCAAAATGCTCTGTTCCACCTTGTGATTTCATGAAGCGTTTTCAAGTTAACAGCTCATTTTACTTTAAGTTGAGTAGACAATTCCAGTGCTAAAATCTTCCAAATGATTCTAGTGAAGGTGTATGGAGTTTAAAAACACAGTGGAGCAGTGTGTTTTTCATTTGAGAGAAGAACTCAGCCTAAATCTGCAGAGTTTGTGTGTTAAACATGTGTGAATGAAACAAAACTAAACTCCCGGTCTGTTTGTGACAAGAAAATAACATTATAACTCAGAAAATAGCATAATCTGATCCCTTTAAACGTAAATGCATCACATAAACACAGGGGCTTGTTTACCTTCTAAGTCTTGATAAATTTGGGAACCTATGAAATAAGATTTGCAGTATTTTCGGCGCTTGACTTCAGCTAATCCTTCTATCTGCGCCGCAATGATCTGATATGACGGACGGAGTGAGACATCGCGCCTTTCGAACGTTTCCGTCTCTCCCTGTGATCCCTTGTCCTGTCACCTCCCCGGACAGACGCACCGCCGTGGGTCAGACGAAGCTCCGCGCTGACCTCGAGAGCCCAACTCATTACCCATCCGCTAAAGAACTGCCCATTTTATTCTTTGTTTTTTTAATTTTTTATTTTACTTTATAAGCGCTCACAAAAGTCCCCGTTAATCCTCTTATGTTATCTGCAAACATACAGAGGAGCAGGTTGGGGGCGAAAAAGCGAAAGAGGAAATTGGTTTTGAATAAGTGCGGGGGAATCGGAGGGGAGGTGTTATTAAACATGAGGGATATTCGGGGGGCAAATATTCTTGGTCAGATAGTGTGTATCAAGAGCTTGCATTTTAAAGGCTGGTGGCGTTTCTTATGCAGTACTGGAAGAAGTACTCAATTTTGGACAAATACTGAAACAAAAAAACCAACAAAAACTAATGTAAACGTAAAAGTATCACGTCTACTTAAGTAAAAGTATTAAAGTGCATGTTTAATAATATACTTAAAGAATAAAAAGTAAAAGTATTTTCATATTTTCATAAGTATTAGTATATCTTATAATAAATATTCAATAAATATTTCATACTACACATATAAAAGTGCGCAATGTCGTTACTTAAATAAGCACTGAAACAAAAAATACTCAGGTAAAAGTTTAAAGAGGTAAAAGTTTAAAGAAAGTTTAAAAAAGTATTAAAGTATCTGTTCAAGAAGGTAAAAGTTTTTCATGCAGAATTTGAGCTGTTGCAACACCTCATATGTAGTGATTTTCATACAGATTTGTGCTGAATTTTGTTCAACAGAAACAACTGAATCAATACTTGTATTGTAGCTGTTTTTATTTGTATATTTCTGTTTGCTCAAATTCTGCACATGTTAAAAATAAACCCTCAGGCTTTTCAGCAGGTCTCAAGACTGTCTTAAAAAATACTTCTACTTTTACAGTCCTGTACAGATACCTGCTCCGAAATATAGTGAAGCAAAAGTAAAAAGCATCCACTTCTATCTACTCGAGTAAAGTACAGATATCTAAAATGTGTGCTTACATACAGTACTTAAATACTCTTACTTTGTTACACTCCACCACTGTCTACTAGGGATGTAACAATAAATATTGTGATATTGTATCGTCAAAAGTCTCACAATAATATCATGGACTGTCGAAATATATCAAATTACAAGTTCCTTTGCTTAAATACATTGTTTAAAGTAGCAACAGCTAATAAACACAGGGAACTACATATCCCATGATTCATTTCAGTGCAGACGACATGAAGAAACATGTTTTTTACTTGAAATCTTGGGATTGTGATGGAAATAACTAACACCAAAATCTTGTCATGATATTTTAAAAGCAAAAAAATGTCCCATCTACAATTATATTAGCTTCTTCAAAATATCGCAATAAATATCGTACCGTGAGATGCATATCGTGATAATATCGTACCAAGAGATTTGGATATTGTTACATCTTTATTGTTTACTTGTATATGTTTACTTTATCCTCCAGACATTATAAACTACGAAAACCCAGGGCTCTTTTACTGTCCGATAATCAGGAAGTGTGCTATTAGCATGCTAGTTGTTGCTAGTATTACTGTAATGGCAAACTCTGCTCTGGAAACTCTTGGAAACTCACTATTTAGGTATTTAGGATGCCCCAAATTTGTAAATTAAGTCAATTTGGAACATGTTTTAAGAGAAAATCAGGTTGGCCTAAAGAGCTTTTAAGGGCACTTTTTTTCCTTCCAAATGACAAAGAAGTTTATAAAATATAGTATTTGGTATTCTCCGAACTGAAACTGTTTTAGATCTCGTCTTAACACACTTTTACTGTCTGGTTTTTAACACCAGGTGAGTTGTGATGTCCTCCGTGTCTTTTATTTTTAAAGATTTTATTTGTTGTTTTTACCAATTTTATTCTTTTAATGCTGCTTTTATTGATTGATTGGTTGATTTTACTACATATATTCATGGATTTTATTATTTTTATCTTTTGTTTCTATTAGTTCCTTTTGTCTAAAACATAATTCTGCAGACATTTGACGTTACTTTTTTTCTTTTACATTTTCTTACGTTGCTATATACTTTGGAAACTGTCATCTCTATAAAATGTGCGATACAAATAAAGTTAGATTTGATTAGATGAATTCTTTTCCAAAATTGGTTACACATTTTCAGTTTTTCCCCAACAAACAGAATAACAAATGATCTGTGAATTTCTACAGGAAGTATCTTGTTAGCATGCCACAGTGTGATGTGATTGACAGCTGTGACTTCCACTGTGAGCTGGCTTCGAATTCCTTTAAACAATTTCATCAAACACTACAGTATCAGAACCTGTATCCAATTTATTCTGTTCTCAAACCACAGCAGAGAGGAAGTTGAATTTAATGCCAATTATCTCCAACTCTCACAAACTATTCCTTACGTATGTGTTTTTAAAGAGCTGTACCTGATTTTTTACTGTTTTAAAGGTCCCATATTACACAAAATGGACTCTTGTGAGCTTTAAGTCATGTTTTAATGCTGTTACCTCCTCTAAAGGTATGTATGAGCGATACATACGTCACAACCAAATAGCAGCGACTGGTTAAATAAAAAAGTACCCGCCTACCGTCGAGCGAATGAATCCTAATGCTGTGAGGTCAGACGGTTTCCACGAAGTGAAACGGGCTGATGAATCTACCTATTGTCTTCCTGCAGTGAGGAATCTTGGGGTGATTGTGGACTCTGTGTTCAAACTGGACAAACACATTAGCTCTGTGATAAAGTCCAGCTTCTTTCTGTTGAGGCTCCTCGCTAAAATAAAGCCCTACCTCCCACAAGCGGATTTCGACAAAGCGATCCATGCATTTGTAACATCACGCCTGGACTATTGCAATTCCTTGTACGTAGAGTTGGACATGCTAAACGAAAAGAACTTGAGATAAAATATTTTGTTGTTTTTACCTGCAAGTGTACAGGAACTAAGACGAGACTGAAGACCAGTGTTGGGAGTAATGCGCTATAAAAGTAACACATTACTGTAATGCATTCCTTTTTGCTGTAACGCAGTAATGTTACAGCATTACAGGGAAAATAAATAATGATATAAATACCAGTAACACGCATTACAATGCTTTTTTAACCTGGATTGAAGTGGTGGGTTTTTGTTCATACAAATTTGCTAAAATGACTGCAAGACGCACCCGCGTAGACCGTCAGGTGACTGCGAGCGAAAGGACCAGTGCAGAACTTTGCAGTCCATGGGGCTAAACGCAGCTGACACCCTGATCGTGCTTTGCAGACACCCTGTTCCACGGACTCGGGGTTCTCCCAGGGGCGGTCCTAGATTCCAAGTTCTAGTCCAAGATTAGTCCTGGTTTGTTCCCAGTTTAGTCCTGATTTAGACCTGGTTTAGACATGTGTCAGTTCTGGTTTAGACCTGCTTTAGTCCTAGTTTAGTCCTGGTCCAGACCTAGTTTAGACCTAGTTTAGTCCTGGTTTAGTCCTCGGTTCACTCCTGATTTAGACCTGGTTTAGTCCTGGTTCAGTTCTGGTTTAGTCCTGGTTCAATCCGGGTTCAGTCCATATATAAAAGTTCAGCATTTTCACTGTTATTTTGGTGAGAGTAACTTAAAAGTAATACAGTAGAAATGTAACGCTTTACATTTTAAATACAGTAATATTGTAATGTAACGAATTATGTTGAAATAACAGTAACAAGTCATAAATAACACATTACAGTTTTAAAGTAACTTGCCCAACAGTGCTGAAAACTCACCGCTCCCCCCTGGCATTTAGTATGAACTAGTCAGGATATCTAGTAGTAGTAGTAGTAGTAGTAGTAGTTATTGTACGTAGTTTTCATGTTATCTATATATATGTATATGTCATTGTTTCTTCTGTTTTTGTTGACTTTTATGTGAAGCACTTTCGTCAGCTGAAGTCGTTTTAAATGTGTTACATAAATACACTTGAACAGACATCTCCAAAGCTCAAAATACTCTGTTGTTATGTCATGTAGTTTTAGTTAATAGCTTCCTTTCCAGAGCTGAAATCATCCAAATGAAATAGTGAAGTTGTTTAGAGTTTGAAAACACAGTGGAGCACTTCCTGTATTACCGCATGACATCACAAGGTGCAACAGAGTAGAAGAACACAGCCTAAAAATGCAGGGTTTGTGTGTTTAAACATGTGTGAATGAAACAAAACACGAGTCCAGGTCTGTTTTTGACGAGGTAACAACATTATAACATAGATGAGAAAATACGAGCCCTTTAAAGAGTCAGTTGTCTTTATCCCCATTGTCTCTCTTACTTTTAAAATCACAAATTGTGTTGACATTTTGATGACTAATACTTTTGACAAATAAGCAACCTTTGAAGTACGATAGCAACAAAAGATCTAAAAACGTAACTATAGAAATACAGCGCCGGCGTTTTTCATAATTGGAGTGACTTTTACATAAACTACTCTGATCCTTGTTGACAAGAGTTTTCCTGCGCTGCAAAAAACAATCTCTGGATAGGTTAAAATTACATAAATTAAGAATATTTTAGTTTATTTGAGTAGATTAAAGGTGCATTGTGTAACTTTTCTGGTGGAGGGTCAATCAAATGCTTTTGATTTCCAAACAAGACCATGTTGACGGTCAGATCTGTGGAGAGGTGTCCCCGCTCACAGTCAGAATGCTTGTTTAATGTCATACTGTGGAACATTCCGGGCAGAATAATGACATATCCATAGAAACAAGCAGGTGATGGAGCCCCAACTCAAAAGTTACACAGTGCACCTTTAATTCAATCAACATTAGACTTAGTTTTAAGTGCAAAGAGTTGTTGTCTTTCTTATCTTAAGGTGTATCAAGATGTATTTTCATATTTTAATTGCAAAAAGTCTTGATTTCAGCAATTTGACCAGTTTTATGATTTCCATCGTGGAAACACTCATGGCGTTTTGGCAGGCCTACGCAGCTCAGTGCTGTGTGGATAGGCACCACACTGACTAATGTTATTAGGTTCTTTTTTCAGACCAAGCGTTTGTTTTCATACCTGACACTTTCGACTGCTCACTAGTGCTCTTCCTCAGAGTGGTGCCTATCCACAGTGATGTTGCTGTGACGTGTCTGCTCTGATTTATACAGGTTTTGGTGCAGTCTTCCTACTGGTGGAGGCAGGACAACAGCGCCATCTACAGTCCAGCTTCCTCAGGACAGTATCCCAGGTGTGTGAGAGTAAAAAAGCCCCCTCGTCCCGGTTTATCGTCCCGTGGGCACATTTCTGTATTACAATTGCCTCTTTAATCCAACGAGAATGTTTGTTTTCCTCTGTCCCTATGATGTTTGCTCTGTCCCAGTCCGAGAAGAAAACAGCGAAGGTGTGCACAAAAAGCAACAAAACACAAAGCAGAACAGGAACAACTCAAATCTGACATTTCTGAGCACTGTAAAAGAAAGAACCACATTATGGACCCCGACGGAGCAAACATCATCAGGACAGACAAAAACAAACACCGTCGCTGGATTAAAGAGGCAATCGAAATACGGAAACGTGCCCACGGGACCATAAACTGGGACGAGGGGGCCTTTTTACTCTCACACACCTGGGATACTGTCCTGAGGAAGTCGGACTGCAGATGGCGCTGTCGTCCTGCCTCCGCCGGTAGGAAAACGGCGCCAAAACCACAGCAACATCACGTGACCACTCAGAGGAAGACCATTAGTGAGCAGTCGAAAGTGTCAGGTATGAAAACAAACTCTTGGTCTGAAAAAATAACCTGATAACATAAATTATCCTAAGACCAACTGAACCTCATTGGTCTACTACACTGACTTTTCTAATGCAACTTTGCCTATTGAGATTTAGTATTTCCAACTTTGTGAGTGCGTGGAACATTATGAAATTGTATCAGGGCCGTTCTCATTTCCTTTTATTCATTCTGCAGTCAAAAGGAGTAACTATCTGTAGTTCCATTAACAGATAATTTTACTTGTCAAGTGAAATTTACTCATGATTAAAGGTTCTTAATTCGACTAATCTTAACTTGGCTTGATTTGAGTTTCTGCAGTGTGGAGATGGATCAGTTGTGGATAGCGCAGTGTAGCCAGCTCACTACAGAGAGAACAGCCAAGAAACCCGCTATTGTCCCCTGATATTTAACTCCTCCAAGTCTCTGATTTATGGACTTAAAGGTGCACTGTGTAACTTTTAAGGTAGACGGTCCAAAACCTGTTTGAGTCCACGTGAATATTGTCGTTTTGTTCTAAAGTTTGGCATTTAATTTAACTATAATTTAATTTAACAGTATTTAACTAACTATAATATAATTTAACTACTACCATGGAGACAAGCAGGCCACATGACCAAGTTACAGGTCAGATCTGTGGAAAAGTGGGCCCAGGCTGCTCACGTTATTAGTGTGTGTTTTTGCGGTAGTTTTGAGAAATAAAAACGCTCATAACTGAATAAATACAAGATATATTTGTTTAAGTGCCATGCTGTGGAACATCCCACGCAAAAAAAATCACCGTGGAGATAACGCAGATGGCAGACCCTCCATCAGAAAAGTTACACAGTGCACCTTTAAAGAGCCTATGACAGGTTCAGCTGCTCATTTTACTAAAACACACTTGAGATCATTATATTTGGGATTTTTGCCAAAACATTCACACTCAGTTTGGCGAATTTTTAAGTATGAAATTGGAAATTGTGACATCACACTAGGGAATTACTGTGATAATAACTGTTACCTAGCAACACTCCTCTGAAGTACACAGAAATGATTATCTGACGAATGCAGATATAAGAAAACACCTTTATTCTGTTGAAATCATGCTTAAAGTCTCATAGAAAATGTGTTGCTTTTGTGTGAACTATGCTGAACTCCCTACTGTGTTTTCATCAGTGTGTTTTAAACTCTTTACTTTCTGTAATTTTCAACATGTTTTTCAACTTTTCTTAATCATAAAAATCTATCAGAACCACTGCACAGTTGTATATCTATGACGTCACACAACTGGGAAATCTTAACCAGTTTTTGGATTCAGAGACAAAGAATTTAACAGAAAAACAACTCCAGGTTTGTTTTTAACGCGGAAACATTATTTGAACATAATTAACAGCTCAAAAAAGTCCATTTAAAGTTGGTCAATTTGAACAAGGTGGGACCAAGTCGTTGTTTTGCAAGTCTCAAGTCTTTGACCTCAAGTCCCAAGTCAAATACAGGCAAGTCCATGTCGAGTCTCGAGTCACTGGCCCATAAGTCCAAGTCAAGTCCAAGTTGTCTGCTTTGAGCTTCAAGTCATTTCAAGTCTTTAAACTAAAGTAAGTGCTTAGATTTTTGCAATTTATATGAATTTTAAGATAAATCGTACTTAAAAAAATCATCGTATGTGAGTATTTATAGACTATATATGAGATGTAGAATGTACTTTTGTTATTGTTTCCTTTTTAAATGTCTTGATGAGATGTTAGTGTGAATCATTATGGTCAGAATAGAAAGAATTCAGATTTAAAAGTTCTTCTCAAGTCTTCTCAAGTCACTGACCTTCAAGTCCAAGTCAAGTCCCAAGTCTTAGTCCATTTTTATTCAAGCCAAGTCTCAAGTCCTAAAAATAGTGACTCAAGTCTGACTCGAGTCCAAGTCATGACACGCAAGCCCCCACCTCTGCTTAACTGTATCGCCTAGTGCAGGGGTGTCAAACTCATTTTGGTCCGGGGGCCGTATCCAACCTACTTTGATCCCAAAGGGGCCGGATCAGAAAACTCATGTCATATAAACCCCAAAAATAACAATAAGTTCAAATATTTGTGTAGAGAAACGCAAATCTATTACAGAAATCTTTTTGAATTGATGAATTTTTTCTTTTACAAAATATTATAATATTATGAACAACCTGAAACTTTAAGAAAAATGCAATTTCAACACAATGTTTTAACATGAACTTGTATGTAAATAGGAATAAGTCTTTTTTTTTTTTGAAAATCCTGCACTCGGCTCCACTTTTCTCAATTTTGACATTTTTCTGATGAGGGTGTCACGGTCAACAGTCAAAACGATCGTCCTTTAAGAGCGTTTGGAAAGAGACAAGTCTTCATTTGTGCTGCTCTGGTGGGAGGGGCCACGTACAGAGGCTCTGGAGACACTGATATGCAAAAAATTACCAATATTTTAATAGAAAATATAATTAAAATATTTTAGTAGAAAATCAGCCAAGGGCCAGATTAAAGGTCTTGGAGGGCCGGATCTGGCCCCCGGGCCGTATGTTTGACACCTGTGGCCTAGAATGTTTCACAGTACAGCATTAAACTTATCTGTCTCCATGGAGCCTGACGGTAAAATCACCACTAATGAAACAAAGGACAGTAGACTTTTAATGCTGTAGTGTGCAAAATACCAAGCAAATCAATAATATAACAAGGAAAAAAAACAAAAATATGGTGTATCCTCCATCAGAAAAGTGAAACAATGCAGCTTTAAGTCCTTCAACCGATGCCTATTGTCGCCAGCTCACAACAGAGAAGCTGAGGCGAGAGAACAGCCAAGAAGCCCACTATTGTCTCCTGATATTTAACTCCTCCAAGTCTCCAAATCCACCGTGGAACTGCACATGTCCAAATGTCATCTGCACAGTCGCTAAGTACTGTTACAAAAGTCTGTTCTCTCACGCTTCTTCTCGCGTGTGATTTTGCGATATCGATGTCACTTCAGAAAACATGAAATGATGGAACATTATGTGCACTGGCTGGAGAGTTGGTTACGGATTTTCTCTTCATCACAGAGCGGGTTAATGGAGATGTTTGGCAGCACTAGAACATTTTGTTCTTTTGTTAATGTGCACACCTGAGGATTTGAGTGAGTTTGAAAGAAGCATATGATGTAATGTCTAGACAAATGGAATAGAAAATCTCAAGGACCTAAACCACAGCTGTAATAATAATAATAATAATAATAATAATAATAATAATGCAGTGATTTTATATAGGGCTTTTCTGGACACTCAGAGACACTTTACAGAGCATTATTCATTCACTACCACCATCATTCACGCACACACTACTTTCATACTATCCAATGTGGGTGAAGTGCCTTGCCTTAGGACACAACAACAGTTTTTCCGACTAGCCAGGCCCGGGCTTGATGAGCTTCTGAGATCTGACGGGGTCGGGCTTTGACGAACTGGAATGTCCACGCTATTCTCTACTTAGGGCACTGTTTAAAGCAGGGGTGGCAAACTCATTTTGGTCCGGGGGCCGTATCCAACCTACTTTGACCCCCAGGGGCCGCATCAGAAAACTCATGTCATATAAACCTGAAAAATAGCAATAAGTTCAAATATTTGTGCAGAGAAATGCAAATCTATTACAGAAATCTTTTTTAATTGATGAACTCTTTCTTTTACAAAATATTATAATGTTATGAACAACCTGAAACTTAAAAAAAAAAATGCTATTTTAACACAATGTTTTAACATGAACTTGTATGTAAATAGGAATAAGTACATTTTTCTTGTAAAATCCTAACATAATTAAAATATTTTAGTAGAAAATCAGCCGAGGGCCAGATTAAAGGTCTTGGAGGGCCGGATCTGGCCCCCGGGCCTTATGTTTGACACCTGTGGTTTAGAGGTTACGCCATTTTTAGGGGTGTTCGAATGTCCAGTTGGTGAAAAAGTAGTGCATTAAAAATTTCCCACAATGCACCTTGGAAAGTAGTGAGCATCGGTGGTCACTGGACCGGCCAATATAGACCATAATGCACTGGGAGTCAGGAAAACAACAGTGACAGATGTTTAACTGGACACAACCCGACTGAATGAAAGCAGTAAAAGCTCTGGTTTATG
The DNA here is from genome assembly GCF_026225935.1 of Boleophthalmus pectinirostris. Taxonomy (NCBI): domain Eukaryota; kingdom Metazoa; phylum Chordata; class Actinopteri; order Gobiiformes; family Gobiidae; genus Boleophthalmus; species Boleophthalmus pectinirostris. The sequence continues at coordinate 29,779,959 of NW_026571541.1, forward strand.
GCACTGCTGATCCTGATTATAAATAAAACACTCTTAAATAAAGCCTCTTGCTTTAGCTCCAGAGCAATAATTTCCACATCTCACACAAAACCAAATAATTCAGTCCGTTTACACGAAATCCATCTTGACAAAAACTTCTATGATTTTTATTATGTGTCAGTCTGATCTGATCATCATGTATGACAGAAATCAAGTTTTATCAGAGTTTAGAACTACTTTTTTTCACCTAGACGCCAGAGTCTCATGACCTGAATGTAGTGATCCAGATCTCTCTGTGTAGTGAATGAGGGGTTACGAGGGGACTAGGGTGGACATTCGGACACAGCCCAGCTCTTTGTGGAGTGTTCACGGGTCTGTAGGGGTCAGTATTTATCGGAAAGTTGTTTAAACTCTGTAACTTTTCTGATGAAGGATATGCCCTCAAAACTACAAAGTGTCCAAGTTTTATCGCACCAGCCCCTGTCAGAGATTGGAGATGATATTCCTTTAGAATGTTCTACGCTCAGACTGTTTATATAAATAGATAACCTGCTAGCTGTTATGTTTTGTTTCATTTACACACACCCTTTATTATTTCTCTGCCGACATCAGTGTTTCACAAACTTTTTTTCTGGGGTCCCATATTTTAAAAGTCACAAACCGTCTCGACCCAAGTGAACCCATGACCAGTGTTGGGGAGTAACAGATTACATGTACCGGAGTTATGTAATCAGAGTACAAATTATGAGCAACTGTATTCGGTTACAGTTACTGTTTCAGTGAGTGGTAATTGGATTACAGTTACTTTGTTGAAGTAAATGGATTACATGGCGGTATTTTCCTGTTTTCACATTTCGGGCTGTATCCCTTTTTTTTTTCCTGGTAATTCCACTCATTGCCGAACACTAAACCAGGTCTAAAACCAAGTCTAAAACCAGGTCTATACCAGGTCTAAACCAAGACTAAACTAGGACTAAACCAGGACTAAAACCAGGCCTTAACCAGATCTAAACCAGGTCTAAACCCAGGTCTAATGTAGGTCTAAACCAGGTCTAAAACGAGGTCTAAACAGAGACTAAACCTGGACTAAAACCCGGACTAAAACCAGGACTAAACCAGAACTAAACCAGGACTAAACCAGGACTAAACCAGGACTAAACCAGGACTAAAACCAGGACTAAAACAGGTCTAAAACAGGATTTAACAGGACTAAATCATACTGCATGGACTGTAACTCCTCCTCTTCTATCAATAATATTTTTAATACGGTTAAGTAAAGTCTGGGCTTTTTTATTTTCTTTTAGCAGATAAAACATCTTAGGTGAAGATTTCTGTCTTTGCTTCTCTACAGCAAATCAACTAATCCAAAGTATTCAGATTATGTTACTCACTTTAAGTAAATTTAATGGATTCTGTTACAAACTACATTTTGGTGTATGTAATCTGTAATCTGTAGGGGAATAAATTTTAAAAGTCACCTTCCCAACACTGCCCATGACCCATGAACATTATTCATAAATCACAAAATAAAGGTGGATTTGACCATTAGTGAACATTAATGAGGATATTTTATTGTCTGAGTGATCATGTCTCTCTGAACAATTAGTATCACTCAAGTTTTAAACAAGGAAAAACAATAATTGAACCAACAATCAAAGGATCCATAAATCGCCATTTAGACATTAAATGTAGCCCATTTCTTTTTCTTTTCAGCATGAAATTGACCTACATGCAGATCGTGACAAGGTGACCAAACAAAAATCTCTTGCTCTTGTCTTTGGGAAAAAAAGGTCTACATCTCCAAAGCTCAAAATGCTCTGTTCCACCTTGTCATGTCACGTAATGGTAGTTTTTATGTTAACATTTACTTTTTACCTTTAGTTCAGCAGAGATGGGCAATTCCAAGTCTGAAATTATGCAAATAATTGTAGTGATTATACTTTATGGAGTTTAAAAACACACTGGAGCATTTCCTATATTGTCTGTTTTCAGTTTGAGAGAAGAAGTCAGCCTAAATATGCCAGATCTGTGTCTTAAACTTGTGTGAATAAGGTCTGTTTGTGATGAGGAAACAACATTATAACACCAGAAAATAGTGTAATATGAGCCCTTTAATATGGAGTACCTCGCTGGAGGAGTAGTACCCGGGAATCAAACCAGAGACCATCACGAGACAGGGGTACTCATGCCGCTGTGACACCCACCCTTCCCCCGTACTGCTTCCAATCAGTGTTGGGAAGTAATGGATTACATGTACTTGATTTATGTAATCAGAGTACAAATTATGAGTAACTGTATTCAGTTACAGTTACTGTTTCAGTGAGTGGTAATTCCTCTCATTGCTGGGAAACTAAACCAGGTTCAAAACAGGACTAAACTAGGACTAATACAGGTTTAAAACAGGTCTACAATAGATCTAATCTAGATTTAAACCAGAACTAAAACCAGGTCTAAACTAGATCTAAACCAGGTCTAAAACAGGTCTAAACCAGGACTAAAACAGGTCTAAAGGACTAAAACAGGTCTAAACCAGGTCTAAACCAGGACTAAAACAGGACTAAACCAGGATTAAAACCAGGTCTAAACCAGGTCTAAACTAGATCTAATCTAGATTTAAACCAGAACTAAAACCAGGTCTAAACTAGATCTAAACCAGGTCTAAACCAGGTCTAAACCAGGACTAAACCAGGACTAAAACAGGACTTAACAGGACTAAACCATGCTGTGCGGACATGTCTCCTCCTCTTCTATCAATAATATTTCTAATATGGTTAAGTAAAATCTGGGTTTTTCTTTTTCTTTTATCAAACAAAACATCTTATGTTACGATATCCTCGTCTTTGCTTCTCTACAGCAAATCAAGTAATCCGCAGTATTCAGATTACATTACTCACCTTAAATAACTTCATGGATTACGTTACAAACTACATTTTGGGGTATGTAATCTGTAATCTGTAGGGGATTACATTTTAAAAGTAACCTTCCCCTGTACTGCTTCCAACACAACATATTTATTTGCATCAGTCTATTCTCCGCAAGCACTTCTTTCTAATTAACTGCGCGCTCCCCCCTCTGCAAATGCAACTGTCATCATTTCATCCGAAGATCAGATCAAATATGGACGGCGGATGGTGTTTGCGGAGAGAGTAGTGCCGTGTGCAAACTGTTATTATGTGGCCAATGGGACGCTCAGATTAGATTGCGTGTTGACTCTAGAGCTTATCGCAGTCCCAGTGCCCTTGGCCAGGACCCCGTAGTTTGAATTAAAGGACTTTTATTGATTTTTTTCCCTGTGTATTTGTACATTTTTAGCCACGTGACTGTCCTTTTACTTTAGTACAATTTGTATGCTTTATTGTATTGTTATTGGCTTTTAAACATGCATTGTGTAACTTTTCTCCAGGGAGATGTTATTGCTTTGTCTGGAATGTTTCACAGTATGGTATTAAACCTTTTTATCATCATGGAGACCAAACCAAACCAAGTTACAGGTCAGATCTGTGGAGAGACGACCCCGATAACAGTCAGAATGTTTATTTTTCTAGCTGTTTTTGAGCTATAAAACCACCTGTAATTTAGTGGATGTAAGGTAGAGATGTTTCATGTCATACTGTGGAACATTCCAGGCAGAGCAATGACATATCCATAGAAACAAGCAGGTGACGGTTAAAAAAGTTACGTAGTGCATCTTTAAACATGATCCTGAAAAGTGTTGCTTTGGAATATCATAATTTAGAACTTAAAATAATGCCTAATTTACAAAGATGCTGATCTGGTGTAGTTTGCCATCTACTGGCAGCAGAGGGAATTACCACGGCGAACACAATTAAACTAAGGCTACGTTCAGACTGCACGGCTTATTGCTCAATTCAGATTTTTTTGTGAAATCAGATTTTTTTGCGAGGTTGTTCACATTTCCAATTAAATGTGACTTGTATGTGATCTCCAGTGTGAACTTTAAATGCCCCAAAAGTGTCCCGCATGAGCACTGGATGATACGACGAAGTCACACACAGCGAGCCTGCTCACTGTTTACGGAAGTCGCCTAAACGCTGGGCTTGTCTGCCAAAATACAGTCCAGTTTTTGATAAAATGGACAGGTTACACGTCCAAGGCCACTTTGTTTGTTTGAGTCTTTAGCCTCCTTGTATTTGGCTCGCAGGCTCTTTATTTTTTGTTGACATTGGAGCCAGGACCACCTGTAGCCGCGCTTGGACATTTCTTTGGCAGTCATTTAAAACAAACACAAATTCCCTTAAGAGTCCTTCAATTTGGCCTGAATACAGCGAACCCAACAAATATTAATGAACTCTCTAACCTCGCTTTCCCTCCACTGACGAGACTCCGACCCTGACGTGTAGGTGGGATGAATGTGACCTGGCCGTTCACACTGAAGTCGCATGTCAAAAGATCAGATATGTATCGGTTTTAGGAGCACATATCCAAGTTTCCTGGGTCGCGTTTGAAAAAAATCAGATCTGTGTCGATCAGACTGTCATTAAAAGATCAGGTACAGGTCGCATAGGGTGAAAAAATCGGATTTGGGTCACTTCAGGCTGCAGTCTGAACGTAGACTATGTAATGAGGTACATGTGGACATGTTGCTGTGAGCATCAGCAGTCTGGAGATGACTTATAGACTGTGAAGAGCTTCTATCTATGACACCACAAAACTGGGAAATTTTAAACATTTTTTACATTTTGTGATGCCCAGAAGCAAAGAATTTTACAGATTGATTACTTTAAGCAGCGTGAATTGTGTGAAATACAACTCCTGGTATGTTTTTAGTGAGGGAACAATGGAAGATAATTTATTTCATCAGATTTTGAATTTTAAATGCCGCTGACTTTCTCACTTTGAATTTTTTAACTCTGAAAAAACATGCTGTATTATATTTATTCTGAATTTTAGTTATCCTGCAAGTTTTTTTCACTACCAATTTTACACTCTGAATTTTGACTTTTGAATTTGAGGGCTTAAAAATATATGTGCTGAATATTTAAAAGGTCACATTTTTATTTTGAATTTGAAACATATTGAAGAAGTATACTTAACATTTCAGCAACTAAAATTCAGAATAACAATAATTCAGACGTCTTTTTGTGTGGGAAATTCAGTGCTATTTAAAATTCAAAATCTGATGGAACAAACTTTCTTCTTAAATTATCTTAAAGTCAAAAAAAGTCAGTGTAGCGTAATATGTTCTTTTATTTCTTCAAGTTAAATGCGCCGTGCAGAGTTTACGAACGCTATTTTGATTTAAAAGACATTTTGTTAGTTGACAACCATATGGAAAAAAGAGCCAGGGAACTTTTTTCAATCAGAAATATTGCTGGGTAAGAACCACATAGAAACAACTACTCGTGACTATCCCCCAGACAGTCAAAATAAGTCTTCTGTGCGCCATCTGCGTCTAATTATGTGTTTTACTGTCCGATAATCTGGAAGTGCATGATTAGCATGCTACTCCACTCCGCTCCGGTGTCCGAAAGTGGTGAAAACGCTACAAAACAAGCAAGATTTTCAGTCAAATATAATTAAGTTTTCAGTGAAATGAGAAGTCTAATGGGTCATATGCACATTAATCTATAGCTGGTGGCCATATTTGTCCTCCTTTCAAAACATATTAGCTCTTATAATTGAGATGCCACACTCGGATTCCAAGACTGGCCTCTGCGTTTTTTTACATATGTAATTAAAGTCCGTTTTGATCCGTGTCTGAGAGTAGCTACGAGCGAAGAGTACTTAGCTGGAGGTCATGGAGGAAATGCATATTCACGTTGTCATGGAAATGGGAAGCTCGGAGGACCAGACAGGCTCAAACAGACTTCATTTGAATGGTTAAATAATGCGGTCTGTGATTTAAAAGGCAGATTTGTCATTGTTAGAGCCAATATTGGAGCGAAAATAAGATTGAAGTATTCTAATGTGTTGCAAATGGTATCAGACGCTGGAATGTAGTAAGTCAAATTACTCATGGAGGTGTTATTGCTTTGCCTGGAATGCTCTTCAGTGTGTCATTCAGCGACTCACATTACACTATTTTCTGATCTTTGTTATAATGTTGTCATCAAAAACATACTCGGGGCTGTGTTTAGTTTCATTCACACATGTTTAACAGACAAACCTTGTATATTCAGGCTGAGTTCTTCTCTCAAATGGAAAACACACCTTGTTATATCATGTGCTTCACTGCGTTTTTAAACTCCAAACACCTTCACGAGAATGTTTTGGATGACTTCAACCATGGATTTTCCAATCCTCTGTTGAACAAAAGTTAATGGGTTGCATTTAAAATGTGAAAACTGCCACTACAAGAGAGCATTTTGAGCTTTGGAGATGTAGACAGACTAATAATAAAGGATTACTTCAACATGTGCACTGTATTTTTCGGAATATAAGTCACACCGGACTATAAGTCGCACTTTTTGGGGGAAATTTATTTTATAAAATCAGAGACCAGGAACCGACAGTTCATCTTGAAAGGCAAGTTAAAGTAACAACAATAGATTAAAAGAACAGTCTGGTATGTTAACGTAACACATGGACAGTTATTCAGATAACTATAGCATAAACAACATAACATAAGTTTACCAAACTCTCGATCTCACTCCAAATCACCAAATCCATTGAATCCATTAAATTCTTCATCCTCGGTGTCACTTCTGAGCAAATCCGCGCAACACCCGGTTGCTGTAAATCTGTTTTCTCCATTCCCACTTTCTGCCAGTCCCTCACAAGTTTCTCGCTCACTCCAAACTTTCTTTCTGCTGCTTGATTATTGTTTTCTGCTGCATATTTCATACTTGCAGCAGGACAGTGGCTTTTTCTGCAGGAGACATGCGCAGAAAACTGATAAGCAGACCTAGAGCGCCCTCTCACGGCTGTCAGTCTGAACATTTCAATATATAAGTTGCACCTGAGTATAAGTTGCAGGAAACACGCAAACCATGAAAAAAAGTGCGAGTTATAGTCCGAAAAATACGGTAAATGAAACAAAGCACAACTGTTTGAGGAGGTAACAACATTCTAACATGTCTTAAACCTCACAATTTTCCGTAATATCGAACCTATAGATAGAGATGCCATAGAGATGAGCAGGTAACCCTCGCAGATCAAGTTACAGATCAAATCTATGGAGAGGACAGCTCGTCACAAATAGAACACCTTAACTCTTTCCCCCCTGGACGCCTACTAGGAACAACCCATACATATGTTACTAGGGCTACCCATAGAGCATAACTGCATAAAAGAAAACAGACTTCCACGAGTGATTTCAGGGCAATTTTGGTTCATAATCGAGTATAAAGCCCGGATAGTTTGTTTGGATATCGCAGGACTCCACACAGACGCATCAGCGGCATTCTCATCTTCGTAAGATTCACTCTCTGTAAGTCCGTCGCTGTTTTCCACTTTATAATCACCCTCATCATCACTTTGAAATCTATAAAAGTCACTTTCTCTAAACTTATCCATAAAATACGTCCGCTCCTCATTATTTCCATTACACGTGTTTCGTGTTGTGTTTTTTCCGGAAGCTACCATCGTCACTACTTCGATTAACTTCGGAAAAAATCTGCGAAAACATATCCTTGAATCCTAATGGTCAGCCTAGTGTGGGTTGTAGTGGCCCCTACCTATCGCAGTCTCTGTTTAAATGTGAAAAACCGAGCCGTTTCTAAAGGTCGTCAAATCACGTCTTTAGAGATACGGCGGAGGTGTGAAAAGTCGTCATTAAGGGTTCAGGGGGGGTCGCCAAATGTCGTCTTCATGGGGGAAAGAGTTAAAGTACCTTGAGGTATTCATTTAGAGTGAACAGTGGTGCAGTGTGTCAAGTTGGTTGTTCTTCCACCAACCAAATGGTAATCAGCCTATTCACCAAAACCCAGAGTGGAGATAGTGGAGGATTTCTGTATGCATTAAACTTCAGGATTTCAATAAACATCGAGAGTATTTGTGAGCTGACAGTCGGAGGCTTATATAAGTGACCTTATTAGAGTGAGACTGGAGTAAACTTTCTTTTAGTGTGTGTGTGTTTGTGTTTGTGTATGTGTGTGTGCGCGTGTGTGACCCAGATCTCACCTAAAGTCTGCTCCCCAGGCTCCTCAGTGCGTTCAGCAGCACATGCACTCGGTTACACTGTGGTCTGACATCTGTATTAGGCAGGGGGTATCGATAATGTTAAGCAAATACCAGAATTAGCCCAATAGCTATTTTCGATCTGTCGTCAGTGGCAGGTCAGGACGAGATGGAGATGTACACAGATTAATGATGCAGGATTACTCAAACTATAACAAAACACAAATCCAGGTTGTTTTTGATAAAGTGACAACATTCTATCACGGCTCAAAGCTCACAAGAGTCAATTTTGCGCCCTTTAAAATGAACTACTTTGGTTAGTTTTCATTTTCTTTTTGTTACAAGGGCACTGGAGCTGGCTTCATCTTCACTTTTCCAGCCAGCCAGACAGACGGACCCGAGTCTAGGCAAAGATCACACCGACCAGCAGAAGCAGATGGGGAGCGAACTCTCGTCAAATCATCCCATTAGGCCTGATCTGATATAATCCTAATTACTTCTCCACTTCGGGATCGTTAGCGCGCGATCTCGCCATTGTCGGATGACGGCACAATGACTACACGGTTTGCCTTGTTCGTTTGATATGTAAAATACTGTAGAACTCCGCCGCATCTGCTGCAGTTTAATATCCCTTTCACTATTTCTTATCCAATTAGATCCAGATCGTCCCAGGCCGCAGAGAGATGTCGAATAATTAGATTACAATAATAGGATTCCATATATTCCTTTGTCCGCTGTGGCAGGTGTTTTAATAGGAGCGGAGACCCTAGCAGGACTTTTGGCGGAGAGGTCGGAGCAGACTAATCTCTAAACAGTTTCTTCAACGGAGCAAATGACCTAATTAACTCCTCGATGCAGGACTTACCACATACAGAGACACGAATGGAGGAAGGTGAAATTTAGACTTGCTAATTGCAGAGGTAATGAAAGATAACAGGAAGTGGAGATGAGGTACTTACTAAAGGGATGCACTTAAAGGTCCAATATTACGCAAAATTGACTCTTGTGAGGTTTAAGCCGGGTTATAGTGTTGTTACTTTCTCAAAAACATACTTGGAGTTGTGTTTAGTTTTATCCTCGCAAGCTCAAAATGCTCGGTTCCACCTTGTGTTAGTTTTCCTCTTGCCTTTAGTTCAGTAGAAATCTCTTCTTCTGCGTATTTCGATCTCTGCCAGGCCTCGTGATGTTTGCCAGCACGCTCTTAGCCCGTAGTTGTGAGTTTGAAAGTGTATGCTTCTTTCATCAGTCAGTTTGACAAAGGGGTTGAAGCGATGACTAAAGTGGTGTGGAAGTGTCTTGCCCAAGGACACAATAACTCTGCTCAGGTGAAGTTTTAATCACTTCACAGTCGACCTACAGCACCTGGCAATCAGGAAGCCACATCTAATATTATATGAATGTGATATACCGTATTTTTCAGACCATAAGTCGCTCCGGAGTATAAGTTGCAGCAGTCAGAAAATGTGGAATGAAGAAGAAAAAAACATGCATAAGTCACACTTTTTGGGGGAAATTTTTTGTATAAAATCAGAGACCAAGAACTGACATTTCATGTTGAAAGTCAAATTATGGTAATAACAATAGAACAGAGAACAACAGGCTGTTAACGTCACATATGAACAGTTCTTCAGATAAATATAACATAAACAACAGAACAGAACAAGTTTATCAAACTCTCCATTTCACTCCAAATCACTAAATCCATTGAATTCTTCTTCTGAGCAACTTCACGACCTAAGGTTTACGGAGGTAAACGGAGAGCCACTTCCTCTTCTGTGTAGCTGTTGCCAGCCTCAGCATCAGTTCCAGTTAGAATTATTTCGGCCTTTCTGAATCCCGACAGGATGGTTTCGTTGTCACTGAAGTCCAGGCTTTGTTGATCCATCCAATGACTTCCAGGAAAGTTGCATGGCGCAACCTCCCGGTTGTCACTCACTCCAAACTTTCTTTCTACTGCTTGATTACCGTTTTCAGCTGAATATTTCGCTACTTGCTGATTGTAATCTGCAAAATATGATTTTCTTTTTGGGGACATTTGTGTTCAGTCTTCTCAGTTGTATTTATAAGTTTATTTAATTTTTTAATTTTCAGTAGTACAGAAGTAATGGTGCAATCGAATGACATGACACAGACAGGACAGAGGCTCTTTCTGCAGGAGACATGCACAGTACAGTGAGGTGACAGTGGTCCAAGAGTAACAGAAGCAGCAGATACTGACACACAAGACTAGAGAAAAAAGTGCAACTTATAGTCCAAAAAAGTAAGTAGAAAGAAAACAAAAGTGTATGTTCAAATAAAAATACAAAACAGCAATGGCAAAGCAATAATTCTCAGTTAATATAAAAGTGAATCACTGAAGATTTTGAGATGCTGACTGTAGTAACGCAGCAGTTAGCTCTGCTGGGTCACTCTGTGTACTTTCTCTTGTGGCTCATTGTTCTCATTTGTCTAATGCAGTTCTTGGGATGTTAGTGCCTGCTAATATCCTGTTGTCCAACATGTAATTGTGAGCTGTGATTTTGATGAAGATGTATATTTCACTATTTGTAGTTGTAATGCTGGTTTATGCTAGATTGTCAAAACATTGGACAGTTATTTGCCATAAGTTGGTTCGTAAGCTGAATGGACCTCACATGAGCCGCTCATTTGAAGTGCCAGTTTCAATGCTAAAATCCTGTTGGACTTTCTCTGATCTGAGTCCAACCTTGCACAGCTAGATGGATTTTTGCGATATTTGTGAGTTCACAAATATCTTGGCCCCCCTGGTGCAACAGGGCCCGGCAGGTGGTGAGCGACCAATCACATTGCAGCACTGAGGTTTGTGTGGAAGCCAAAGGCAAGGCGCCCGAACGAACCAAAACAAACACCGTGACACCGACAGAAGTACTTCAGCTTACTTTAGAGTGCTTTTCTCTCAACTGGCTGTAACAAAAGTTTGAGTTTTAGTCTTTTCTTCTTTTCATATATGTTCTCTCTATCTGCAGGTTTGAGCAGGTTCAGTTGTGATTGTAGTACCTTTTTAAATCAGTATGAGCGCAGGCACCTGTATCGTAACGCACCTACACGAGGATAACAATAACCATGTTTCCTGAGACGTCTAAATAAGCACAGTTGTGTAGCTGGTGATTTAGCATCTGCTGTCAGCTAAATGAGGTCAACTGTAATTCAACCACAGTTATCCAATTAAATGTGCGCTCGGCTGCTATAGCGCACACCTGTTCTGAAGCTAGCCCAAGATAGCTCTGCGTATATGGACAACGCTTCTATAAGTGCACACGCGCCTCTGAGCAGCTGCAAAGTGCTCATTGACACAGGTATTGTTTATGTTAATAGACTTTCATGAGCTTCACAAAGAACAGGATGACCCAACTTTGTCCGCAGATCTGAGGCAGACATGTTGTAAACAAGTAGAGCTTTTACTGAGAACAACTGTGATGCACATTTGTTTTTAGCTACAAAAACAATGGATATTAAGTTCAGAATGCAAAAACAGTTTTCAGTTCATATCACAGTGTTTCACAAACTTTTTTTCTGGGGACCCATATTTTAAAAGTCACAAACCTTCGCGAGTCAATAGACATTATTCGTAAATGACTAAATAAATTTGTGACCATTATTGAACATTAATGAGGATATTTTATTGTTGACTGAATGATCATGTCTCTCTGAACAATTAGAATTACCGTACTTTTCAGACTATAAGGTGCGCCGGATTATAAGGCACAGTAAGCAAAACAAAACATTATAGAATTTATTTCCTATGAGGAGGACTCAAATATACATTAAGTAATAATGTGTTTAATGCAGCTTTGCGCACATTTGTTAACGATTGACAGAAATGAAAAAACCACATGGTTCATTTGCATAAACTATAAGTGATAAAAAAAACACTAAAAAAAACAGCTCGCTCCTTGTGCTGATACAGTCAACTTCTGTTGGAACTAAAGAACACAACTCAGTGGTCAATAAGCACAACCAGAATTAATACATAAGGCACACTGGATTATAAGGCACACTGTCAATTTTTTGAGAAAATTAAGGCATTTTAAGTGCGCCTTATAGCCCAAAAAATACGGTACTCAAGTTTTAAACAAGGAAAAACAGTATTCAGTGTTTCCCACAGAAAATTGGTTAGGCAAGGCGGTGCTGCTGAAAAAGTGAAGAGCGGGAGGGGTGCACGGAGCTGTATGTATATGTATATTGCAAACCTTCATACAGATTGTGACAAGGTGACCCCAAAAAAAATCTTTTGTAACCCAGTGTTTGGAAAACAATGATACATCAGATCCTATATTAGGCAAAATTGACTCTTGTGAGCTTTAAACCATGTTATAATGCTGTTACTTCCTCAAAAACTGACCTGAAGTTGTGTTTTGTTTCATTCACACACGTTTGAGTAACGCTTTATTATTATCTGTTTACATCTCCAAAGCTCAAAATGCTCTGCTCCAATTTGTGATGTCATGAAGTAGTGGTAGTTTTCAACAGCAAACTTTTACCGAGAGATTGGCAATTCCAAGGCTGAAATTATCCAAATGATTCTAGTGAAGGTGTATTGAGTTTAAAAACACAGTGGAGCACTTCTTGTATTGTGTTGTTTTCTGTTTAAGAGAGGAACTAGCCTAAATATGCGAATATGTGAATGAAACAAAACAAAACTACAGGTATGTTTTAATGAGGAAACAACATTATAACAGATCAGAAAACAATGTAATATAGGCCTTTTCATATGTTCTAGCATTGTCAGTCACACCACTAGTTTTATTTTTGTTTTCTTATGTCTCCTTCTTTCTCTTTTCTCTTCTCTTCTCTATGCACATTATTTCAGTCATAAAACCGCTGAATACTAGAATGTCCAAAGTATTCACAAACACCGCAATAAAGCATAACAACCTTCAGAGGTAGAATTCACCTAGTTTTACAGCCACTATTCAAACGCCATTTTCTACCACAATACGCCGCTTCTATCACTTTCTCTTCAAAAATAGTTTTACACGTTTGCTGATCCCCTGTGTGTGCCATGCATTCCATTAGCAACCCATAATCCACATGGTAACACCAAATAAAAGAACAATTACTCTGTTCCCTACTCTTCTGTTGGCCATCGCGAATCATTGTATTTGTATTATCTGTTACATAAGGGTGAGTTGTACAGTTGTAGGGAGTATTATCTGTTACATAAGGGTGAGTTGTACAGTTGTAGGGAGTATTATCTGTTACATAAGGGTGAGTTGTTGTACAGTTGTATGCAGTATGGTATGAATGTAATCCTATTGAGTTATGGGTGGTTTTATTGCTCAGAAATGTCTTTAAAAACACACATTCTTACTGGTAAAGGCGAAATTCAATTTCTCAACTAGACAAACGTTTCTTCCTTATTTATTTATATAGCATTTTTCACAAACTTATGTCAAAAAGACGCTTAACAGATCATGATTCAGTCATTCCATACCTGGTGGTGGTAAGCTACTAATAACCACAGCTGCCTGGGGTCAGACTAAGGGAAGCACGGTTGCCAATCTGCGCCATCAACCCCTCCGACCACCACCACTCACACACCACTTTCATACTAGACAATGTGGGTCCCTAAGTAAATGCCTTGCCTAAGGACACAATGACAGTTTTTGCCACTAGCGCCCCACTGTGGCAGCTGGTATTCCCTGTGGGTCTCCCATCCAAGTACTGACCAGGCCTGGACTTGCTTAGCGTCTGAGATCTGACAAGATCAGGCTTTGACACGCTGGTATGGTCACATGTCGAAAAGGTTTCGCAGAAGAAGCCGCTGAAGAAGGAATTCACCCAACCTGCTGCGAAACGTTTTCGACCTAAATAAACATTTATCTATTTGACAAATTGACATTTGTCCATTTGCCTCTGCCATTTTTACTGTAAGTGGGAACACCTCTTCATAGATCTCACCTGTAAATTGGGCTAGTGGTTTCTCCTGTTTGTCTCTACAGACATTGGGAAGTTTAATGCCATAATTTGGAACACTGCAGGCAAAGCAATAATATCTCCATGGAGACAAGCAACTGAAAAGTTACATAGTCCATCTTGAAGATTTCACTAAAGTTCATGCCTAGTTAGTGGGCAATTCCTTAGGTGTTAGTTGTTTAAATCAATAGTTATTGATTAGACTAAAAGACATGACAACACCTGTGCTTTAAATTAACATTTAAACTTTCTGAAAAATTTGTTCCTTGTGGAAAAACTGACCTTACATTTTAGGTATTAGGTATTCCGTTTAAGAACTCCGCCCTATTTTCTATATTTTGAACTTTTCTTCAAATTTTTTTTTCATAAACTGACACTTAATCAATGTAAAATTCTAATAAATGTTTATCACAGAGACTATCCCATCAAACCATGTCATAATTAGAAAAACATTAAAACCTGTCACATGCTCTTTAAATGATTAACAGTTGGGCCATCTATTGTGTTTGGCTGAAAATTCCTCTTTGGCGAGATCTATGATTGTCACTGTGACCCTGAATAACAATAAGGCACAAATGAATTATGTATCTCATATTGTTCACTTTACTCCATCTGTGTGCCGAAGAGTGCAGATTGTTCCGTAAGGCGTGTTTCACCTCCCCGAATGAGCGATGGACTTGGACTCGGAATGCCATTAGTGGAGTTGATATCAGAGAGAGGCGGGTAGAGTAGCCAAAAAACTGTACTCGTAAAGGCAAAGATGGACCTCTACTGTCCACCTCCGGGCTGCGAAGTTTTTAGGCTTTCCCACAACGTCTAGCTCTGCAAACCAAAGTGAAATATTCTGATTAGGTTCACTGTGTGTTGATTATACTTCAGATTCTTAAGTACAGACCTCTATTAGTTTCATACCTTGACAGTTTTGGCTGCACTCTGCTTCTTCCTCAAGTCTCACGTGATGATGAGGCCCGTACATAAAAACCTCAGTCAAATATATTGTCTTAACTTATTTATTCCACAATATTGCAAACTTGAGATGGTAAGAAATAAAGTAACCCAAGCAGAAGACGTTGGAAACATGCGGATGACGACTTTCGGTGTAGTTTCCGACGCTTAGCCTGTGATAAAACCGTGTATTCAGCAGCAGCAGTGTCTTCACAACCTGCCAAAGCTTTTCCATGGGGGAAGTGACTCCAATCGCATCTTCAGTGTCACTTACAGACAGCTGGTTGTAAATGTTGATTTGATGAACATTATTGAACACTACAATGACATCTTTTCTTAATAAGTTAGACAAATTCTAGTACACAAATTAATAGGCAATTTATAAAAGGAAAAAAGAAAGAATATAATGGCATCTAGATGAACACCGGGCATTTTCCAGAGTGTAAAGCAGGGGTGTCAAACTCATTCTGGTCCGGGGGCCGTATCCAACCGACTTTGATCCCAAAGGGGCCGGATCAGAAAACTCATGTCATATAAACCCCAAAAATAACAATAAGTTCAAATATTTGTGCAGAGAAACGCAAATCTATTACAGAAATCTTTTTTAATTGATGAACTCTTTCATAATATAATATTATGAACAACCTGAAACTTTAAGAAAAATACAATTTCAACACAATGTTTTAACATGAACTTGTTTAACATTAACTTGTATAAATAGGAATAAGTAAATTTTTCTTGGAAATTCCTGCACTCGGCTCCACTTTTCTCATTTTGGACATTTTGCTGATGAGGGTGTCACGGTCAACAGTCAAAACGATCGTCCTTTAAGAGCGTTTGGAAAGAGACAAGTCTTCATTTGTGCTGCTCTGGTGGGAGGGGCCACGTACAGAGACGCTGGAGATGCTGCTATGATAAACACCACAGAAAATTAACAATATTTTAATAAAAAATAGAATTAAAATATTTTATTAGAAAATCAGCCGAGGGCCATATTAAAAGGTCTTGGAGGGCCGGATCTGGCCCCCGGGCCGCATGTTTGACACCTGTGGTGTAAAGGAAGTCGTTATGTGCATGTTTCCAAACATCTGCCGGTTTTGTCATTGTAAGTGTGACTAGAGCCTATTCGGGTACTTTTTACAGGTAAATTGGCATTGGCACGTAGAGCACACAGAGCCACCTAATGGAGAAAAAGTGCATGCAGTACTCAAGTAAGAATTAAAGAGTAAATGTAAAAAGGTAAAAGTACAAATTAATATATAAAATGTCGGAGAAAATGATTCTTCATGTAAGAGTACTACTATTTGGAAATACAAAACATATAAATAATAGCCAAAATTGATATTTCTCAATAGCCTGATTCATCAGCCGGTTTCACTTCATGGAAACTGTCTGACCTTGCAGCATTAGGATTTATTCACTTGACAGTAGGAGGGTACTTTTTTATTTAACCAATCGCTGCTATTTGATCGTGATATATGTAATGCGCCAAATCCCTTAGGAAGAAGGGCAATTACATCTTTCTCTTTGTTCCGGCTTTAAATCCTCGATCTCGGGGATGTCTCAGAATGTATGTCTTAGTCTACATCCATCTCAACTACTTTTACTGTTGTGCTGTACCACAAAAGGGACCCAGACATGCGCTTGATTGGCCAGTGTGTAGTCGACAACTTCTGGGGTTCTTGCAAATCGTCTAGTGTATTTTGATTCCTGACCTAGTCGCTGGAGAAAAATGAAATTGAGCGGAGGCACTAGGTGGCACTAGCCTGAGTAGTTTCTCAAAGGATGAACACAAAAATTTGAAAAATAAAATCATATCTGAAAGAGCGGTGCAAGAAACACAACTCTTATAATATAGTCCGAATAACTGGAAGAGTTTAACCCAAACTTTTACTCAACCAAATGATTGTTACTTCAATATTTCTCAAGTAGGACTAAAAGTATGGCATCCAAAAACTACTCACAAGTACCATTTCTTCCAAAACCTCTGATATTTTTGTGATATTTGGAGAAAGTTTGAAAGTTTAAAATGCAGCAGACGGCTTATGCGCCACCAAGCAGTACTTTTTGTTGTCCTCTTTTTCATATCTTAACTTTTTCGGAATAGTAAACAATCTGGCATTCCCCAAACAGGAGGTCTATGGGCTTTCTGCGTCTTAACTGATAATTAAGGCAGCATGTGTGGATTCATGTGAAATTATTATATTTGTCCAGTGTTAAGCTATTTTTTGTTTTGTTTTTGATAATACAGATCATTGAAAAGATCTCTCCGAAAATGCTACGATCTATTTAGCAGTTTGTTCCATTTGAGCGACTGGTGCTGTGAGGCAGCAGTGACCCCTCCACCAAGACACAAGGTCAGCGGAGAAATGAAAACAACTTGTGGGCCAATAGCAACCAGCCAGTCTTTTCATTGAACGAGGCCATGCTATTTATATCAAACCTGATGATAACGTTCACGGAGCTTATTACGGAAAAACATTATTACAGAAGAAAAAAGACAAGTTATGATTTTAAACTATTTAGTAGATCATTATTTTATATGTGGCTTATTGTAAACCAAAATATTGATCTAAAATGGCTCGATAATAGAAATGTAATGTTTGACTTCCTGTTCAAAATTACAGAACTGATTAACCCGATCTCACCATACGAGTTTTTTCATTTTACATGTTGAAAAATGTGTCTCTGAGTCTTTTTGAATAATGATATTTAAAGAGACATAAAACACCCCCCCTGAAGCTTTACACCACCCCTAAGCAAAATCTGAAAAATCCTCCGGTGGGTTGGGACGAGCGGGTGATGATTGACGGCCGACTGACAGCCATAACAATCCAGCACGGCGTGGACCGGTGCGCTCCGGACTTTGAAACAGAATGGACATTTGTGCTTGGATCATGCCATTTCTGTTTTCTCCAGACACGGCGAAAATCGCGGTGCCCAGTGGTGCCAGGTGGGAGCAGGGCTGAGAGGGGCCCCTCGTGTATCGGATTCATTGGCGGTCGTTAGTCAAACCTAAAAATTCTAATGTCCTGGCCATTGTTGATCCTAAAGAGGCTGTTACAGACACAGCTTTTGACCCATATGTTGGATTTTTAACAAATATGCACAAAAATGCCATAATAAGGCCACAGATAGGGATACAGTTCTATTTTAGACCCATTTACACTAACCTGATTCATCAGCCGGTTTCCACAAAGAATGACCTCACAGCATTAGAATTCATTCACTCGATGGTAATCAGGTACTTTTTAAATTTAACCATTCACTGCTATTTGATCGTGACATATGTATGCACCAGAACGCTCAGTGGTGTCCAAGTAATTGCAAAACAGCAAACAAAGCAAAGAGTGAACATGTCTGCCAACGATCATTGTTTCTGTGAACTTACGAATTAAAGGTGCAATAAAAAATGCGAAGTTTGTATTTGACAAAGGAAGTCTAAAGGAGGATAGCGTACGCAGTCTGCTATTGCAACTTGGGTTGGTTCAACTCTTTGCTGATTGGCCGGTGCACGGTCTAGAACTTCCAGGGTTCTTGAAAACCGTGCAAATTTCGATTCCTGACCTAGTGGCTGGAGAGAAATAAAATTGAGTGAAGGCACTAGGTGGCACCAGCCTGGCTAAATTTTCACAGGTAATCAGTAGAAAAAAGTGATTTGGGTGTTTAGTGGCCCTTTAAGTGCAGGGAAGTGAGCGAGGATAGGATGTAGGTGAAAAATGAAATTTTCTGAACTGGACAATACAGGACCACTCAAACATGCATGAACTCATTGAAACACAGCTTTGAGTAATCTAATGAAGGGCGACCGCTGTGGTTAAAATCATGATTCATCATGAAAATCACCATTTGCCCGCAATTATAAATCCAATGAAGCTCATTTCAACATTAGACTCACCGTTTATTTGGAAACAGCTGTTATTTATCAAAATATATCCTGCATCCGGCGTTTAATTGAAACTCGGCTATCATTTGGTATTTTACAGTATATCATTTTAGATAAGTATTGTTTTTTTGTTTAGTACCAAATACGACGATAATTTTTTTGCTCACCCCATATTAATTCACATATCTTTCTTCTGTTGCTTTGTTTGTACCATTTAGACCAACTATTTACTTGTGTTTAGCGTCAGACCGATGTGGCCTTCTCATACTGGTGACTGGACTGCCTCCGGGCTCGCATTACTGTCTGTTGAGATTTCACACTTGTTTGTCACAGTTCCTTCTCAGCCCTCGCCGCGGATCATACGGACGCGCTATTTATTTATTTATTTATTTATATTCTCCCAGAAACCCGAGCGTTTGTTTTGACAGATGCTCGTTCTGGGGCAGCGGCCAAACTCGGCGTGATTTTGTGGATGGCGTCGCGAGACTAATGCGTCTCACTTTGTTGTCAGACAAACAGAATTGTTCATTTGGCACGGCGGTGAATAATTATCAGAGGCCCCTCGCAGACTTGGGAGTTGGTGAGTCGGTCTGGTTGTTGGACAGAAGGTTAAAAGGTCCTATACTGCGAGAAATTGATTCTTCTGAGCTTTAAAGGCGCACTGTGTCACTTTTCGTTGGGTCAGTCACCTTCTTGTTACTATGAAAATGTCATTGCTCTGCTTGGAATATACCACAGTACGACATTAAACAGTTCTACCTTACATTTATTCACTTACAGTAGTAGTAGTAGTAGTAGTAGTAGTAGTAGTTTTATTGCTCAAAAATCCCTACAAACACAGGCATTCTGAGTTTGAGTAACCCTTTATTATTAGGCTACGTTTACACAGAGCCGAGTATGTTGAGAAACGAATATTTCCTTCCCTCCGTTTTCCAAAATAACATCGTGCACACAGCATCGTTTAAAAAAAAAAGTTTTCATTTCCATCAACCAAAATAAAATACGGCATCGAGTGCCATCGTAACTATGCCAAACCTCTGGGCAGCACCTGGATTAGATTCAAACCTGTAGCATTTAATTCATTACAGTTGTAAGATTTACTCAAAAATACCTTGAAAAATGTTACTGAGCGGGCTCGCCTCTCCACGGATCTGTTAAAGAAGTGGCAAAATTGTCAAGGATATGAAACATCAACTGTGTGTGCAAATGCAAACACATAAAAAGTTTTTGCACCGGAAGAAATGTGACTGCTGCTCTGAATGCTCCATGATCATCAAAATCAGCAAAAGACAAACATTGGTCACACTTTTGGCGAGTCAGTTCCTAAAACTCACTTTATACACAAACGTGAAACTGTAGTTTTCCAGAATCTGCACTCTAGCTGGAGTTTTTAGAAAGATTTGTTTTCAGAGCCGCTGTTTGCGTATAAAAGATGGGTACAAATGAAGGGAAATGGCTCCTTTTTTTAAAAATGCCCATGTACGTTAGGGTGACCTTACTTCTGTTTGTGAAAGCCTGGACACCTCACCGTGAGCTACACTCACCTCTCAAACTGTGCACATGGCCTCCCACTTGTCCTGACCGGGACGGAAAATGGAGAATTTCTTGTACAAGTCATCGTTAAATGCTCATTTGCGCTTCGACATGTTGCAGGCTGACCGATTATATGTGTCTGCTCACTCCTGAGTGCACAGAAAGCTACGAGAGCCGCTCAGTTTAATAGCCCAATGAAAGATCATGAAGTGTCGGACATTTGCATCACTTTATGAAAAAAACCCGGACGCCCAGGACAAGACGCAAAAAACTGACACGTCAGGGGGAAAACGGGCGTTTGGTCACCCTAGTGTACGTGTAAACGGGGCCTTAGTCTGTCTACATCTCCAAACCTCAAAATGCTCTGTTCCACCTTGTGATGTCATGAAGCTGTAGTTTTCAAACTAGCAGCTACCTTTTACCTTTTGTTCAGTAGAGATGGTGTTTGGAATTTACCACAACATCACGAGGTTTGAGAGAAGAACTCTTCGGAAGCTGAGGGGGGTCACAACAAATGCAAACGCCGCAACAAATACAAATGCGACAACACAACAAAAAGCCACAACACACCAAAAAAAGCCACAACGGAAATGACCGCGGGATTCTATTTTAATGCAAACGCCGCAACAAATACAAACTCCACAACACAAGCGCAAATGCCGCAACACATTAAAAAGCCACAACACATTAAAAAGCCACAACGGAAGTGACCGCGGGACTCTATTTTCCGACGGACCGATCAAGCGGCAAGTGAAGAAGAAGAACTACAACGTGAAACGAATAATGATAAAACAATAAATTATTTTTACTTACGTTTCCAACTTCTCCGTTCCTTTACTTTTCACGTTGTAGTTCTTCTTCTTCACTTGCCGCTTGATCGGTCCGTCAGAAAATAGAGTCCCGCGGTCACTTCCGTTGTGGCTTTTTACTGTGTTGCGGCATTTGCATTTGTGTTGTGGTGTTTATTTTAATGCAAATGCCGCAACAAATACAGAGTCCCGCGGTCATTTCCGTTGTGGCTTTTTGGTGTGTTGTCGCATTTGTATTTGTTGCGGCGTTTGCGTTTGTTGTGACCCCTCTCGGCTTCCGTAGAACCTAAATACGCAGGATTTGTGTGTTAACCATGTGTGAATGAAGCAAAACAAAACACAACTCCAGATCTGTTTGTGATGAGGAAAAAACATGAGAACATAGATCAGAAAAAAAGGATTAACATGCGCCCTTTAAAGGTGAAGGTCCTGGTGAGAGCTGTGGGAGCGTACGTGTGTTTGGTTGTTGAAGGATGTTTTTTGGAAAGATGCAACAAAAGAGAAAGAAACTAATATAAATTTTGTTAATCTGTTGAGTTGTGTTATTCATGTTGTTGCCATCTTTTTATGAATGAACGATACCTTCAAAAGCTGCACGTGTAACTTCCTGGTAAAACTAAAATCCGACAAAATGAGTTTATGTTATTTAGCATATTAGACACAACGTTTACATTTCTTTATCCTGCGGTTTACATGAGTTCATTGAGCTGGAACACGGAGGGCAGAACACTCGACATTGAAGTGGGAAATAACGAGCTCCCAGTTGGTTGGAGCGCGGCATAAATGAAGTACATACAATTATCCATCAGCAATTCTTTGTTTTCACATTTTTCATGGAAGACTAAACCCATAGAACGTGGACTCCTATCTGATTGAACAAGTCATGCCCTTCACACAGATCCTGTTCATTAGCATGTTTAATCACTGCCTATGTCTTTACCTTCTATCTCAATCACTCACCCGTCGCCCGCAGCACTTAGAGAGGTTAGCACACGCACACTATTAACGCCGAGCTGCTGTATTTCCATAGGTGACGCCAATGTCATCCTCCCCCTGCTGAATTATTTGGATTACAAAGTGGAACATTATGACAAGACAGATTCGTAGCAATGTAACACATGATTAGGTTTTATTCTCGGTGGTCGGGAGGAGGCGACGTTAACGGGGGCGAAGGAGCGTGAAATCAGTAAAACACAGCAAAGAACGTTATAAAAACAGGTTGTTTCTTGGAGGTGTCTTGCTCATGGGCACAGTAGGGTCCGGTCAAGTGGTAACGGAGGGAAACGGACAGATTTTTTACACTGAAATAGCTCTTATTCAGAAACTAGAGGGACTATTGAAATAAGTAAAGTATCAGAATGTAGGTAAAGTTAAACCTGTGATATTCTTTCAAGTTGTTGACATAAAATTTAAAAACTCATGTTGGTAACGGAGGGAATGAAATATGCAGCACTTTTTGGGCAATAAATACAAACAGTGATAACTAGCGGTTCTCACTTACATATCCTTAACAAACTGGTTTGAATATTTGCTTCATATAGTTTTCTACCATATGGTACAAGATTAGGTTGAAAAAACTCTTACTTTTTGACTCATGAGATTTTTTATTAAGAAAGGTCATGGTAACGGAGGGAAAAGTAACGGAGGGAAAATTGTGCAAGCAAGTAGAAGGTGCATGATTTTGCATAATTTGTCATATTTTTTCTTCTGAATACTTTAATATTACTTCAAAATGAAAGGAACTATTTCTATAAAATATGTCAGTCCTTCCAAGCAAATATTTATCATTTTAAATACATTTTATTTTTTTAAATCATGTACCTTCATCAACAGTTCAAAGATTGAATAACACAAGATATGATGAAATACATCAGTTTATTTACATGATTTGCAGGTCTTTGAAATTTGGAAAATAAACATGGAACAAACACACATATTTTTAAAACATATTTAACTTTAGAACCAAAAATGGTACAGAAAAAAGGTAAACAGTTTCATAAACTACAGTACATATGCTGTCTGTTCAATACATTTTTATATCAGATGCATTGACTTGAATTTGAAAATTCTTTAACTGGTTTGTAAATCTCTTAATGGTCTTAGTCCTATTTATTTATCTGATTTGCTTTTATCATATGAGCCTCTCGGACTCTCAGGTCCTCAGGTAGTCGTCTTTTAACTGTCCCAAGAGTCAAACTAAAACTCACTGTGAGGCGTCGTTCAGCTTTTACGGCCCTTTGTGGAACAGTCGACCTGAGGATCTGAGGTCCGCTGCGAGTGTTCATATTTAAACTCAAAACGTATTTTTAATTTAACTTTTAACTGTTTTATTATTATTATTATTTTTAACATTTATTTTTAAATTAAATTACTATTACTATTTTACTTCGTCTCCATCTGATTTTAGCTCTCCATTTTTATTTTTATTATAACCTTTAGGAGCTTTATGTTTCTATTTTATGTTTCTGTTTAAATTGTTGTATATATGGACGAAACAATGGAGTGGGGGGTTGCTGTTGTTTTTATTTATTGTATTGTAATTTTTCTGTTGCATGTGAAGCATGTGAAAAGTGCTATACAAATAAAGTTTGATAGACTGAGTAGCAGAACATAATAAATACAAACCTCAACCTCCAGATCATTGGGTTTACCTTGTTATTCAAAAACTGATCCATGTTAAAGAGCAGATATTACACTATTTTATGATCTCAGTTATATATATATATTTCACTTATATTATAAATTATGTTTCCTCATCACATCGTGTTTTGCTTCATAATCTGTGTATCGTTCATTAAAAAAATAATTAAAAAATAAAATAAAAAATAAGGAAATGACAAAACAACTATTCATCATTTGCCTCCAAAACCAAAGTGAAAAGATGAATAACGATTCGCTTTTTCAGTTTCTGATTTTGTTTTTAAATGATTTAGTTCTTGTTTAGTCCTTGTTTAATCCTGGTTCAATCCTGGCAGTTTCAGTCACGGAAAAGGGGAATGGCCATTATCCATTTTTTTCCATTATTTATTTAAACACAAAATCGAAAACTGGTTTGGTTTTACAGATAAATAACAAAAAAAAAAAATGTTTTTTTTCATTTTCTCATGAATGATACACAAATACTGTAATACTGTATATTTAAGCTTCATTCTTCCTCTTCCCCCTTGTGATGTCATGTGGTTATACAAGAAATGCTCCACTGTGTTTTTGAAACTCCAACATTTGTGAATGAAACAAAACACAACACAACTCCAGCTTCCTAACATGTTCCTGATTTCCGCTTCCTCATTTCAACACCATGTCAACGATTTGGACAAAATAGTTGGAACAGAGGAGCACAAATACAAAAAAGATGCATATGAGAGGGGGTTGAAAACAGGAAGCAGAACGCACAGACCATCCACAAAAACGAGGGGGCGTTTACCTCAGCTCACACATGGGACTCACTTCTCCAGAGACGACTACGCATAATCAGTCTGCTCAGGTCAGGGTGACCAGATTTAAAAAAAAAAAAAAAAAAAACTGGGACACTCCCCATTTGGAGCAGTAGGTAATAATAAATTTGAAACAAGTGTGTAATTAAAGAGAATTGTTTGCACTCAGCACATTCATGACTAGGACTTGGTATCATACAGAAGTTGCCGATACAATATATACATGATACATAAGCCACGATACGATACATATCTCGATACAGTGAGCGTTCATTTTGATACGATTCAATATTATATATTTCAGATCATATACAGATACAGTACGATAAAAAATTGTTACGACCCAGCTCATTGGGGTGAGGGAAGTAACAAAAATAAAACCAAGATGTGAAATGGAATAAATTAAATAATGTTTAATTAACAGGAAGGTAAAAGGTAAATTAACAAAAGACTAAAAATATACAGAAAACAACCTAACCTAAGAAACAGAACAACAGAATAAACCGAGTTTTGTGCCACAAAAGGGGTCACGCAGGCTTACAGAAAAACGAGTGGTAAAATTAAGGGACACACACGAAACTAAACACAAGTTCCCCAAATTAAACCACATAAGCCCACAAACAGAATCAAGTGACCAAATCAAAAAAGGCACAAACCAGAACTAAACTAAACAAACAGTAAATGGCAGACTGGTCACCAAGACCAGCAGCCCCGAACAGGTGCTGTAATCTCCTTAAATAGGGGGCGGTGGCTGCAGGTGAGGTGGGCGTCGACCTGCCCCACCAATCACAAACGAGGGCTCCCACAGCAGGAATCCAGGTGTGTCAGCAGAATAATTTAGAACACACAGAACAAATGACAATCTAAGGCCTGGGGCTGGAACAAAAATAAAAGCTAAATCATGGCTGTGATACTAAAAGTCTTCTTAAGCAAAGTTCATATGAAACACAAACATTTTAATCATTAAAACAGTGAAAATGTCAAATGTGTCGCATAAACCAGTTTCCTTCCTCTGAACAAACAACAAAACTGTAGCACTATAACAGAATAATTGTATAAAATATACCAAATAATACTCTTGGGTGACATGTCGATACAGCAGTCCATGATATTAAACGATACGATATATCGATATTTCAATATTTTTTCACACCCCTATTCATGACGAACATGTGAGTCAGTATAGTCACATTTTCTTTGTATTTTGGTGATTTTTTAGCAGCTTTTCTGTAATTTACCTAAACAAATGAAAATGTATGCTTCTCTTTACTGTTGGCGAGTATCAAATTGGTCAAAAATAGGGACACGTGGGACATTTCACAGGTTTTGGATAAATTTGCTGGGATAGGGTGTGATAGAAATGCAGATTGTGGAAAGATTTCTCTCATTCTGTCTTTGTGTAAATGAATGTGATTTCTACCTGAGACCAGACCCCTACAGGAAAATATTGATTATGATTGATTACATGGAAATAGTGATTAGTTTATCTTTTAGAAACACATTTGGTCTTGTAACTAAAACCCATTTGGCTTGTTAGAAAGATCCCTTTTGCTTGCTAATCATGTCAGGAAGTGACAAATGCAAGTGAATATGGAGCAACTCAGATCAAGCACATCTGGTCACACCTCAGTAGGAGTCGTCACCTTGTCACTTTGAAATGTATGTCTTCTGGTCATCTCAGGCTATATAAACTTGGTGCTTTGTAACAATGGGGGATACAGTGGGGAGATGTAGTAGGAACATACTGCTGGTGGGGAGAGGCTGTTGGGCTTCGGCCAGAACAGGCCCAGGCTCTGTCCATATCTGCTGTAACAAGAATAAACTTTGGTCTATATAGGCGAGTTTCATTGTTGACAAAAGCGCGCGTTGCATGCTGGGAATTATTTTGGTCGGCGGCAAGAAACACTAATTCAACATGACGGACGGAGCGAGAAAGCACGTAAAGGGTATTGATCCCGGTTATTTATCCACTCTAACGGCAGAGGACCCAAGACCATTTGACCAGAAATTGGTCATAAGCATCGACGGACGACAAATCACCCTTTTCAACCCCGACAAAAGGTGGACCAAACCAAATTTCTGGTCAGAATCGCCAACAACCTGGCTAAATATTCACTTTGGCGATATCCACAATGACTTGGTGGAAACTCCTGGGCCATTCACAGCAGAAAAGATGAAAACCTCCAAGAGTCTCG
Organism: Boleophthalmus pectinirostris; assembly: GCF_026225935.1. Classification (NCBI taxonomy): domain Eukaryota; kingdom Metazoa; phylum Chordata; class Actinopteri; order Gobiiformes; family Gobiidae; genus Boleophthalmus; species Boleophthalmus pectinirostris. The sequence goes on from NW_026571541.1 coordinate 29,806,753, forward strand.
ATGTGTTGTTGAACTTGTTGGAGTCCACAGTTTGCTCGGATCTTCTACGTTTGCTCTGCGAATGTTTGAAAGCCGTTTAATTCGCCGTTAGTGGTTCTTTTCACTTGGAATACGAAAAAGACATTTTCCTTCTTCCGTGCTTCTATTTGTGCATCCGATAATGCAGCAGGAATTTACCATTATCGGGGATAAATACGCAAGGTTACGCACTGTGTTTGACGCTACCGTGTATCTTGCCTCCGACCAAAATATTTCCCAGCAGCAACGCGGACTTTTAATAACAATGACGTCAGCTGAAACTCGCCTATTCCAAAAACTCATCGGGCTTTGCAAATGGATTAATTATTTATCTTCAAGAGATATATAATTTTTGCCACAACAAGGGGACACAGGGCTCAAAACTTGGACCGTCCCGGGTAAATCGGGACGTCCGGTCACCTTAAAGGTTGTATGGAGGATTTTTTTTGTTTCAAATTGTCAATGATAGCATTATAGAGGTGCAGTAGCCTTGTAATTATGATGACCAAAAAAAAGAGAATAAAAATTCATCAACTCTGGACGTGGTGGGGCTAAACATTTGCCAATAGATAACGACACTGCCTCGTTATCTGTTAGCTGACAGGCTGTCAATCAATCTCCCTACGTTTCTAGCGTAACTGACTTGCCTGCGCGCCGCCGGTACGTGGTTTACGTACGCCTGTCACGCAGTCCACAGACGCAAGCCGCACAGACGCTGTTTACTCCACCAACGCAACAGTTCTTAGCGGCTTTTTTTGACCTATATCTTCCTCGCAGTTCGCACAAAGTTTGTTGCAATGGCGACAAGAATCCAGGAGCAGTTAGCCGCAAAATAAAGTCCGTTTTTGAGGTTGCTGAAAGAAGAAGACAAGGGGAAAAGCAGCGAAGCCAAACTAAGGTGATTCTTGTAGATTCATTCCAGCGATGGCGCGACTGAAGCAGACGCAGGGTCTAAAGACTGACGCACTGGTCGCCAAATTACTCCTGGACAGGAAACTTCTGCTTATTATGAAAACATACTTTATTTCCAAGAGCTAGTCAAACGTTTTTCAGGACACGAAAGCGATATCCTATGTCTGAAAACGTAATTTTCAAGGCAAAGAAAGAGTCCGCTTGCTGCTGCGTGTTGTAGCTAGTTCATTCGCACTGAATCTCCGCGCACTCTTCTCTGCACCCCTTTCCTGCTCCTGTCCCCACTGCCCGATCCACTCTTCTCCCTGCTCCTCACTTCTCCGGGCACGGAATCTCCGCGCACCGCTCCCCTCTCCTCTCCTCTCTCCTCTCCTCTCTCTCTCTCCTCTCTCCCTGCTCCGCTCTTCTCCCTGCTACTCACTTCTCTCGTCCGCGAACGAAATGTCCGCACACCCGCTCCCCCCGCTCCTCACTTCTCCGTCTTGCCTAACCAACACTGTAGTTGTTTACAAGTCATGTGCAGCTCACCGGCTGTAAACAAACCTGTTTCAGGCGTAAAGAGGAGGCGGGAGGAGGCGTTTCTACGTAGGAGCTGTAGGGGAGGGGGGGTGGTTTCACGCATGCGCAACATTTGAAAAAGGACAAACAGTCGCTGGATTTCTCGTTCCTTGGAAAATCCTCTATACAACCTTTAAGTCTGATAGATCTTCCAAATAAGAGAAGTTTTTCTTCTTCCCACTCCTTTTCGAGAAATGTGCTTTTCTGTTGTTTACAATGTGTATGTAGTATATATGATTATTGTTTCTCTCTTGGCACAAACTCGAAATAAAAACGAATCAATCAATCAAATCCATCAAACTGATCACACCTAGAAACAAAAGCTAATACAAAGCAGTCAGCGACCCTTTTGACGGAGCCGGAAGTGCTCAAACAAACATGTTACAATTTGTTTTATTAGAAGTAAACACACAGAGTCCATTTTTCTTAATACAGGATCTAGGAGAAGTAAATCTAACTACACTACCACCTCTGTCTGTTTATTACCGCGCAAAACCCCGCATTGATTGAGACACTTTAATTACCAGTACTTTGACAGGCTACAGTGATCCGATTTGGTTCTCGCAGGTAGCTACCGCGCTTTTATTACACCTCTCCTCTTTAGCTCTGGAATGCAGATGTAAACGCGCTCATTCGTCTGTTTTACACCGCGGCGAGGCTCGGGTCCCGGCTGCACTAAAAACCTCTTTACGGAACAACAATGCACAAATGGAGCGGGCTGATTGGGCCTTGAAATTAGACAGGCGCTTTCTATTAATTCCCCGTTGATGCTATTTTCTCTGCAATGAATAATATTTGCGGTGAATCAAAACCCAGATCTTTTTACTCTCCGCAATTGGAACGTTTTTGCTCAATTTTCTCCAACAGCTAACCGTGAAGCATCGGTGGGATTGTTGTAGTCATTAGGAGGAAAAATGATAGGAAATTTGGTTTAACATTTGAGCGAGTTGGATGATTTAGGTCGACTCGGAGAGGAGAAATACCTCCGTAAATGATTTGGTGTTTAGTGGTTAAAGTGAACACGTGTATCGCGGTATTTCTCTGCAAACTGATTTCAGAACACAGGGTCCAAAGGCTGAATGATTTTTATTCAGAGACCGGGTTTCAAGTCTCAACCCTGGTCTCAGTTCTGATCTGGTCCCGGTCTCAGTCCTGATCTTGTCCCTAGTCCTGATCTGGTCCCAGTCTGGTCCCGGTCTCAGTCCCAGTCTCAGTCCTGGTCTCAGTTCTGATCTGGTCTTGGTCTCAGTCCTGATCTTGTCCTGGTCTCAGTCCTGGTCTCAGTCCTGGTCTCAGTTCTGTCTGGTCCTGGTCTCAGTCCCAGTCTCAGTTCTGGTCTGGTCCCGGTTTCAGTCCCGGTCTCAGTCCTGGTCTCAGTTCTGATCTAGTCCTTGTCTCAGTCCTGGTCTTAGTCCTGATCTTGTCCCAGTCTGGTCCCGGTCTCAGTCCTAATCACCCGACAGTGTACGTGGGCACACCTCTGGGCCTGTCCTGACCCTCAGCCCTTGGTTCAGTCCTGGTTTAGACCTGGTTTAGTCCTGTTTTAGTCCTGGTTCAGTCCAGACAACAGCTGTTATCCATTTTTTCCAATTTTTCATTTAAACACTAAACCAAAAACTGAAAAAAATGACCGGTTATCTGTATTTTCATTTTGGTTTTGGAGACAAATAATGAAGAAATTAGTTGCTTTCTTATTTTTGGTTTTATTTTGAAAAAGGAATGAACGAATAACACACGAATTTGGTTTAACATTTGAGCGAGTTGGATGATTTAGGTCGGCTCGGAGAGAAGACACAACTTTTTGGTGTTTTTGTGGTTAAAGTGAACACGTGTATCGCGGTATTTCTCTGCAAAACTGTATGATTTCGGAGCTTTTTGATTCAGAGGAAACGGATTGCCGGTTCAATTCTCAGGGCAGCCGTCGCAAAATCTCCGAGAATGGAGTCGGCGGCAGTGAAGTCGTCTTACACGAGGCTGCAAACAATAGCTGTTTAAAGTTGCTTTTATAGCAGCTTCTGTGGGAGTGCGGGGCTCAGAGGAGCAGTTCATGAACAACAGTGAATGAAACAGAACACAGCTCCAGCTCGGTTTTTCATGAGGAAACCACATTATACGCCATCTATCCATTTTCTTCTGCTTGTTTGGAGCCGGGGAGTGGAGGCAACGGTCTAAACAGAGACTCCGACGCTTCCCTCTCCACACACACACTTTCTCCAGCTCTCTTCCATAAATATACAAAAGCAGGATACGAAACAATACAATACGACTTCACAAACCTGATGAGTCCGTGTGTCATTCGTTCGGTCGTTTTTCCAAAATAAAACCACAAATAAGAAAACGAAAAAGCAACAATTTTCTTCATTATTTGTCTCCAAAACCAAAATGAGAAAATGGATAATGATTTTTCAGTTTGCGATTTCCCTGATTTAGACTGTGATGTCAGATACGGACTGAGCCAGGACTAAAACAGGACTAAAAGAGGATTAAACCAGAACTGAACCCGAACTAAACCAGAAATGAACCAGGACTAAACCAGGACTGAACCAGGACTAAAATCAGAACTGAACCAGGACTAAAACATGACTAAACCAGGACTGAACAGGAATAAACCAGGACTAAAACCAGGACTGAACCAGGACTAAACCAGGACTAAAACCAGGACTGAACCAGGACTAAAACCAGGACTAAATCAGAACTGAACCAGGACTAAAACATGACTAAACCAGGACTGAGCAGGAATAAACCAGGACTAAAACCAGGACTGAACCAGGACTAAACCAGGACTAAACCAAAACTGAACCAGGACTGAACCAGGACTAAACCAGGACTGAACCAGGACTAAACCAGGACTAAAACCAGGACTAAACCAGGACTAAATCAGAACTGAACCAGGACTAAAACATGACTAAACCAGGGCTGAACAGGAATAAACCAGGACTAAAACCAGGACTAAAACCAGGACTGAACCAGGACTAAAACAGGACTAAACCAAAACTGAACCAGGACTAAACCAGGACTAAACAGAACTGTACTAGGAATAAACCAGGAATAAAACAGGACTAAACCAGAATTGAACCAGGACTAAACCAGAACTGAACCAGGACTAAAACAGGACCAAACCAGGACTAAACCAGGACTAAACCAGAACTAAAACAGGTCTAAACTGGGACTAAACCAGGACTGAACCAGGACTAAACTAGGACTAAACCAGGACTAAAACAGGACTAAACTAGGACTAAACTAGAACTGAACCAGGACTAAACCGGTCTCAGTCCGGATGATGAGGATGAGAGGACGAGGAGAGACGACGAGATGAAACGATGAACGCTGAGGAGCAGATAAACTCTGAAGAAGTGGTGAAGTAGGCGATAGTGACGTTAGGTTTTCCAGAGTGAATTTACTCTCGCTGCATTTTAGGATTACGCGATAATAATGTGTTACTTTCTTTTTTCCTTCAACAATAATTCTAAAATTTGTACTTCATTTTCACAGCAATTTCCTTTTAGTCAGGAACATTGTAAGTGCTTCTTCATGACAGTTACTTTTTGTAATTTATTTTTTTTATCGCGTTTGAATATTCCAGTTGTGTCTGCGTTAAGGAGACTTTTATTCCCTTCCGTCTTTTTTGTCTACACCAAATCAGCGCCGTCATCTACAAGTAAACAGTATTGATTTATGCATGAGGAAACACTGGACTCCTTGTAGTGCCGGTTAAGGTTTGATTCAAAATGTTCATGAATAATTTATAGTAAAAAAATGAAACCGATTTGAATTAACTGTTTTTATGGGTAAAACTAACACAGAGGATGTAATAAAAAGGGTGTTTTTGTGATTCGCCCCATGACTGAAAGTGACCTGCCAACCCTGTTCTATACACATGCACAAAATGAAATGTGAGGGATTTTGTTAGAGTAGATCATAGTGTTGTATTCATCGAGACTGGCCTTTACACCGTTTTTTTTACAGTCTTGGTCGTGTCTTGGACTCGATTGTGTTTGGACTCGGTCTTGTCTCGGTCTTGAAGGCGTTTGGACTCGGTCTTGTCTCGGTCTTGAAGGCATTTAGACTTGGTCTTGTCTCGGTCTTGAAGGCGTTTAGACTTGGTCTTGACTTGGTCTTGTCTCGGTCTTGAAGGCGTTTAGACTTGGTCTTGTCTCGGTCTTGAAGGCATTTAGACTCGGTCTTGTCTCGGTCTTGAAGGCGTATAGACTTGGTCTTGACTTGGTCTTGTCTCGGTCTTGAAGGCGTTTAGACTTGGTCTTGTCTCGGTCTTGAAGGCATTTAGACTTGGTCTTGTCTCGGTCTTGAAGGCATTTAGACTTGGTCTTGACTCGGTCTTGTCTCGGTCTTGAAGGCGTTTAGACTTGGTCTTGACTTGGTCTTGTCTCGGTCTTGAAGGCGTATAGACTTGGTCTTGACTTGGTCTTGTCTCGGTCTTGAAGGCATTTAGACTCGGTCTTGACTTGGTCTTGTCTCAGTCTTGAAGGCGTTCGGACTCGGTCTTGTCTCGGTCTTGAAGGTGCTTGGACTCGGTCTTGTCTCGGTCTTGAAGGTGCTTGGACTCGGTCTTGTCTCGGTCTTGAAGGCGTTTGGACTCGGTCTTGTCTCGGTCTTGAAGGCGTTTGGACTCGGTCTTGTCTCGGTCTTGAAGGCATTTAGACTCGGTCTTGACTTGGTCTTGAAGGTGCTTGGACTCGGTCTTGTCCCAGACTTGAGGTCTAACTCCAGTAAGGAACTTGGAAACAGGTTTAAAAATCCTATGCACTTAATAGTTTTTTGTAAAGTGCTTGTAGAAGTTAAATTCATTAAAGAAGGGGTTCTCAAACTGTGGGTGAGGGTCCAAAAAAGGGCCACAGAGTGTTTCAGTGCAGTACAGTTTGATTGTCCTTTTTAAGCTTAAATTCACATTTATCAGTTAAAATGGAGATAGATTTAGTTTAAAAAAATAATAATAATAATAATAATAACTAAAATACAAATAAATGTAGGAAATAACGAAGATAGACTTGATTTGGTCTTGATGGGCCGTGGTCTCGGTCGTGTCTTGATCTCGATCTTTAAAAGTCTTGGTCTTGTCTCGGTCTCAGGACCCTGTGGTAAATACCTGATAGGGATGTAACAATATCCAATTCTCATGGATATTATCGCGATCATTTATGATATTTATTGAGATATTTTGAAGAGGCTAATATAATTGTAGATGGGACACTTTTTTGCTTTAAAATACTCTTACAAGATTTTGGTGTGAATTATTTCCGTCATAATCCCAAGAATTCAAGTAAAAAACATATTTCTTCATGTTGTCTGAGCTGAAATGAATCATGGGATATGTAGTTTCTGATATTCATAAGCTCTTGCTACTATAAAACAGTACATTTAAGCAAAGGAACTTGTAATTCGATATATTGTGACAACCCATGATATTATTGTAAGACTTTTGACGATACGATATCACGATATTTCGGTTATTGTTACATCCCTAATACCTGAAGTTGTGTTTTGTTTCATTATCACATGTTTCATAATCCTTTATTATCAGTCCGTTTAGATACAGCTTAGATCATTTAGATACAAAATAGTCTGTTCCAGCTGACAATTCAAAGGCTGAAATGAGCTTTTTCAGTTTGAGAGAAGAGCTTAAATCTGCAGGTTTGTGTGTTAAACGTGTGTGAATGAAACAAAACACAACTCCAGGTCTGTTTGTGACGAGGAAACGACATTATAGATCAGAAAATAGCGTCATATGAGCCCTTTAATAAACCACCAGCACTACAGAAACACTAGTAGACTGAAAATCCTCACGAATAAACAGCATGGGTGTATGAATATGCAAATGCGCTGTTCAAATGTTAGCGAGCGGCGTGGACTTCATGTCCTGTGGGGCCGAGCCAAGAGGCATGCTGGGAGTCGACACATAAAGCCGGGCTAATTATTGGTCATGTATATCGGGGCCAAATGTTAGCCACGCAAATACCGCTCGAGCTACGCAAACTCACCACTAAATAGTTTATTATCTACGGCCGCCATCTGTCACCGCGGCAACGACCTCATAACGCCGCCGAAAGACCCAATATCCAAACGAGGAAAGCAGGGCATAAGTCATTAACCAATCAGCGGAGGCTTAAATAGACGTGGACAGATGATTGAGATGGGTATCGTGGTTTAGTAGATGGGCTTTTTTATCTCGTCTTTGTTCGTTTAAAGGGCCCAGATCGCGCCGTTTTCTGATCTATGTTATACAAGAGAGAGAGGTGCTTTATTGATCCAGAGGGAAATCCAATATTTCCACTGTGCGTCTCTGTGGTCTTTGTGTTCAGGGGTGTAGTGGGTGTGGTACGAGGGGGTACGCCGTCCACCCACTTCTCCCGACGTGAGATATAAAAAAAATTACAAATATAAAACAGCTACAACTTAAATTTCAAACCGAAGCTACTGGCAATGGTGGAAACAAACTGTATAAACAGGACTAAACCAGGTCTGAACCAGGACTGAACCAGGACTAAACCAGGACTGAGTGTTGGGGTGGGCCCGAAGGTGTGTCCACATAGACTGTCGGGTGTTCGCAGGGTAAAGGACCGACGTAGAACTCACGCCCCACTGAGATAAGTGCAGCCATCGCTGTCTTGCTCCCAAATCCAGATTAGTCCTGGTTTAGACCTGGTTTAGTCCTGGTTTAGACCTGGTTTAGTCCTGGTTTAGTCCAGGTTCAGTCCTGGTTCAGTCCTGGTTTAAATCTGGTTTAGTCCTGGTTTAGACCTGGTTCAGTCCTGGTTCAGTCCTAGTTCAGTCCTGGTTTAGTCCTGATTTAATCCTGGTTCAGTCCTGGTTTAGTCCTGATTTAGTCCTGGTTCAGTCCTGGTTTAGTCCTGATTTAGTCCTGGTTCAGTCCTGGTTTACTCCAGATTTAGTCCTGGTTCAGTCCTGGTTTAGACCTGGTTTAGTCCTGTTTTAGTCCTGGTTTAGTCATGAATCACGTACCCCCACTTAAAAGAAAAATCCCACTACACCACTGTTAGTGTCTCAGTCAAAGGTCTTAGTTCAGTGTAACAGGAGGACTGGTCAGGGAGGGTCAGCAGATCCAGTGGAAAAGCCAAACGTGTCCCTCCGCTGTGTCCTGCAGCATCACAGCAGCCTCCAGGGGGCGCCAGGTGAACACAACAGGAAAGGCCTCAGTCTTACTCTGCTCTGGTGTTCTTGGTCTGTGACAAAATGGTTCATTTCCTCTGGAAGGTCTTCTGCTAGCCTGATTCATCAGCCGGTTTCACTTTGTGGAAACCGTCTGACCTCGCAGCATTAGGATTTGTTCGCTCGACGGTAGGTGGGTACTTTTTTAAATTTAAACAATCGCTGCTATTTGGTTGTGATGTTTGTAATGCCAAATCCCGTAGGAAGAAGAAGGGCAATAACGTCTTTCCTCTTGATAAAATTCGCCAAACATTCTCTTTGTTCTGGCTTTAAATCCTCGATCTCGGGAATCATTGCCAACACAGAATGTTTGTCTTCGTCTACATCCATCTCTCTTTGTTTACTGTTGTGTTGTACCACAAAAGGGACTCAGACAGGCGCGACGAGTTTGACGTCATGGCTTCACAGCTCTTTGTTGATTGGCCGATGTGCGGTCTACAACTTCCGGTGTATTTCCAAGCCGTCTAGTGTATTCTGATTCTTGACCTAAATGCTGGAGAGAAATGAACCTGAGCGGAGGCACTAGGTGGCCCCAGCCTGGCTTGTCTTCTGTCACATTTGCTGCCACATATGGTGTAAAAAAAACCTAAAAAACCTGTAGCATCTCAAATGTCCATAGCTGGACACCTCTTGCATGTTCTCCGGGGATACGGGAAAAACAAACAACTAATTTCACATAATCCAACAGTCGCTTCCTTGTGTCCATTGAACTGCACATGCTGCACTTCTTTGTTGTATAATATATTATATAATGTTGTTTCTTCATCACAAACATACATGGCGTTTGCTGACTTCTTCTCTCAAACAGAATAAGAGCCACGTTGTGATGTCACGTGGTGATACAGGAAGTGCTGCACTGTGTTTTTAAACTCCATACACCTTATGTTTTTATAATATATAGGCATACACATAAAATATTCCTATTTCAAATTCCCCCATTCAACATTTTTAGAAAGTTTATAGCTGCAGAAACTCCAACGTTGACAGTTGAAGTTAATGGATGCAGAAAGCAGAAAGCAAAGATGAAAATGTACATATATTAAAAAGTGCCTGTTGTCAGTTGCAGAAGTCCGTAACTCGATGGTTTTTCAGATGACACAACAACAATCTTTAGGCCTGAGGAGAGGGAGGAAAATACAAGGTGCTAATTACGCAGATTTCATGTTTTTTGTCGTTTAATAATGGGATAGTCGTGTCATATTTGTCACCGATGCAATTATAAAAGTTAAAAGCCACAAACAGGTAAAACAGGTAGAAACTATTGGTTGGATTTTTGGTTCTGCCTGTGCTCTTAGTTGAGTAGCACATCACATATCAATCATATCAGCAAAATAAAGTGAGTGTTATACTTATAAGTTGTCTGCAAATTTCTCTAATCTGGCCAAGATTTGAAAACTTATATCAGGTTATTTATCTTGTTTTCAGATTTATTGTCTACTTACTAGTTCTGATACTGTTTAATTCTAGCCTAGAGGTAGTTTATTTTAAGATAACTTATCAAGTAAAATCATCTTGCTGCATGGACATAATACATAATTTCACTACTTTAAATCATTTTCTGATAGATTTAAGTGTTTATATCTTAAATTTTGACCAAGTTTTTTTGCAGTGTAATATTTAGTATGTAGTATTTTACACATACTACAAAGTCATTTATTTGGAAAAAAAAGTGCTGACCTCAACAGCACTTTTTTATGTCTTAAAATGTCTCAAAATGTCTTAAAATCTATCAAATTTGTGGAAAAAATTATCTAGATTAATATTCAAAAAATTTTGATAAAATATACTTTTTTATATAAATTTTTCCACAACATTTTTTATATATTTTTTTAATGTATAATTTCTCATTTTCGATTGAATGGACACCGAACACACCAATAACAAAGTAGACATAACAAAATACAAGAATAACACGCATACAAAGAGAGAAGGAAAAAAAAAAAAAAGAAAGAAAAATGGTAGGGGTGGGTTGTGTGTAGTTTTTTCCTTTTTAAAAATGTTGTACTTTCTTGACATTTTTACAACGCCACCTGGTTATCACCTTTTAAATTACTGCAAGAAGGATTATTGCTTTGTATTTTTGTTCTGTCTGTGCTTTTAATGGAGATTTAACTTAACTTAAATCATATTAAGCTTAGCCATAACAAAATAAAAAATATTGTACTTCATAAATTGTCTATCATCTTGTAATATTTAGTATATTATAGTATTAGTATTTTTTTTTTTATAATTCCTGGAAAATCGGTATCTGTTCAAATGACTTAACTTGTGAAATCATTTTTATTTTCATTTACGTAGGTTTGACGTGCAAAATGTGGATAAATATTCTAAAATGTTTGATAAAGATTTCATTTTATAAATCACAAAATCCCTGTAATAATTTCTACATTCTTAACATTGTTACAGCGCCACCTTCTACATTTCATTAGTATTTTTTGTTTAATTATACTTATTTATATTATAGTATTAGTATTTTATAATTCCTGCAAAATCTGTATGTATTTGTTAAAATGACTTCACTTGAGAATCCATTTTATTTTCATTTAAGTTGGTTTGACGTTAGAAATGTAGATAAATATTCTAAAATGATTGATAAAGATTTCATTTTATAAATCACAAAATCCCTGTAATAATTTCTACATTCTTAACATTGTTACAGCGCCACCTTCTACATTTCATTAGTATTTTTTTTTATTATATTTAGTATATTATAGTATTAGTATTTTATAATTCCTGCAAAATCTGTATCTGTTTGTTAAAAAGACCACTTGAGAATCCGTTTTTTTTATTTAAGTTGGTTTGACGTTAGAAATGTAGATAAATATTCTAAAATGATTGATAAAGATTTCATTTTTTTAATCACAAAATCCTTGTAGTGTTTTGACATTGCAACAGCGCCACCTAGCTACACCTTTATATGTATTCAGCTGTGTTCAAACCTGCATGTAAATCCCGTGGGGCTCGCGCACTTCTTAATGATCTCTTTAGCAGGATTGTGACTGTAAAAACGCTGTGTGGTGCAAAATGATCCGCACCTGTCAGACCCTGTTAGAGTCTGAGCTGGAGGATTATGGTCCCTCTCTCTGCTCTCTGTAATGACACCAACACAGTGTCTCTTCTCCTCCGCGAACGTCATCACCGGCTCCACACCTCCACCTCCGCCGCCGCCGCCACTGCTTTGTCTTTGGAGAACGAATGGAGGATTAACGGGGGAAAGAGAAAGAGTGGAGCTACAAAAATTACAAGTGTTTTGTCAAGCAGATCGGCTCGAGTCGTAACCAGAGAGTATTAAAGGGCCTATGTTACATGAGAGCTTTAAAGGTGCACTGTGTAGCTTTTTGATTGGGTCTGTCACATGTTTTTTTTTTTTTTTTTCTATGGGTATGTCATTGCTCTGCCTGGAATGTTTGAGCCTGATTCATCAGCCGGTTTCACTTTGTAGAAACTGTCTGACCTTGCAGCATTGGGATTTGTGGGGAAGCTGGCCCAAGTGGTCAAAATGAGAGTCCAGTGCAAAGTTGTCCTTCACCAAACCAAATTCTTTATTGGATCCTTCCAAGTCGTGGGCAAAATTATATACATATTTACAAAAAAGAACTGTGCTTAACTAAACAAAAGCAACAGAAAATAACGCAACAAAAGAAAATACCCACAGGCACCTGGCTGCACTGATGGTGACCTCCCTACTGATTAAACTGCCTCTACTTATATACCCCCCAGAGAGGAAGTCCCTCCCCCTGGGTTCACACCAACTTACGGGGAAAACTGTAGCAATTTCCTTTCCTTACTGGTGTGCTGCCTTAAATTCTTTTCTGAAGCCTAATCCCCCTTTTAAACTGAACAGTGCTCCAACTTAACTAGATACACTGAAACCAAAATTCTAATAACCCATTTGATAAAACAAAGAGAACCATTTCCGAAGCTTCCCTCCACATGGTCTGGGCCAACACCTCCCCCTGAGCCTATAAATATGGCTGCCAAAGGACACGCCCCCTCTTTTGTTCCCAGACCATGTGGAGTCACAGGTAAAGGTGGTAAGTTTAAACAAAAATGAAGGGATATAACCAAATAAAATTAATTTAAAGTAACTGTGTGAATGTGATCAATTAAACAAAGACTCAATAAAACAAACCCGGGATAGTTATTATTTAGCTGTTTAGTTGATATAGATAGATGTAACTGAACTAAAGTGAAAAATGGCGACAAAGGCCCTCTTTGTCACAGGATTCCTTCGCTCTACGATAGGCAGGTACTTTTTTTTTTTTTTTTAACCAATCGCTGCTATTTGGTTGTGACGTATGTAATGCGCCAATAACGGAGGTAACGGGTGTATTAAGCTTTTCCCAAATCCTGTAGGAAGAAGGGCAATAACGTCTTTCCCCTTGATAAAATTCACCAAACATTCTCTTTGTTCCGGCTTTAAATTCTCGATCTTGGGAATCGTTGCCAACATAGAATGTATGGCTCTTCGCTGATTGGCTGGTGCCTGAACTCGCACTTCCAGGGTTGTTGCAAACCGTTTAGTGTATTCTGATTCCTGACCTAGTCGATGAAGAGAAATGAAATTGAGCGGAGGCACTCCACAGTATGACATTAAACAGCTCTGCCTTACATTGATTAAATTACAGGTGGTTTTATAGCTCAAAAATACCTAGAAAAACAGCTATTCTGACTGTGAGCAGGGTTGCCTCTCCACAGATCTGACCTGTAACTTTGGTCTGGTTTGGTCTCCATGAAGGTAGAAAGAAAGGTTTAACGCCATACTGTGAAACCTTCCAGACGAAGCGATAACATGAGAAAATAATTTCACAGACCCTACACCAGAAAAGTTAAACAATGCAGCTTTAAGCCATGTTATAATGTTGTTAAAGCGAGTGTGACGTCACCCACAGTGTTCAGCTCCACTCAAATGAAGCTCCTGCGCAAACGGTTACAGGAGCGAATTTGGACCAGACTCCATATTTGGAAATCTGACCGCAAATATCATACTAACCACAAGAACCAATCATGATTAAGGTCGTTGAATGTGCCCGCCCTTCTCACCGGAAAAGGGGAAGGGAACTTGGGGAATGAAAGCGTTTGATTGGTCCGATATTTATGTTCATATCTTGATTTAGGGACAAAATAGAGAAATGAAAAATTCAGGGTGATGTAGAGCGGGTTAATAGGAACATTTTAAGACCAATATGACGCAGTTACAGAGAGACGGGCGACAATTTTCCAATGTAAGTCAATTGAAGCCAGGGTCAGAAGGACCCGGAAGAACCTCCTGGCGAACTTCATATTTGGAACGTGTCGGCTAGTGCATTAGCTCTGTCCATTCATATATACAGTCTGTGGCTGTTACCTTGTCAAAAACAAACCCGGACTTGTGTTTTGTTTCATTCACGTTTGAGAAATGCTTTATTATTAGTCTGTCTGCATCTCCAAAGCTCAAAATGCTCTGTTCCACCTTGTGATGTTTCAAGTTAACAGCTCCTTTTATCTGTGGTTCAGTAGAGACTGGCAATTCCAGGGCTGAAATGATCCAAATGAGTCTAGTGAAGGTGTTAATTTAGTTTAAAAACACAGTGGAGCACTTCCTGTATCACCACATGATATCGCAAGATAGAACAGCGTGTTTTGTGTTTGAGAAGAATTCAGCCCAAATGTGTAAGATTCGTGTTAAACATGTGTGAATGAAACAAAACACAAGTCCAGGTCTGTTTCTAATGAGGAAATAACATTACAATAGATCAGAAAAGAGTGTAATATGGGCTGTGTAAAACGTGGGCTTTCAAATGCACTATATTTTCCATCTTGCATTGTAATGATCTCAAAGAAAGTTAGAACTATGCATTATTGAAGCTTTTAAAAGTACTTCTGCGCACCTATTTTTGACACCGCATTTAGATTACATTAAGTGCCTGTAAAGCAATTCACATCACCTCTGCTGTCAATTCACTACTAAGCAAAAACACTATTAGAATAGAGTAAAGCACACAAGAGCAGGGGTGTCAAACTCAAATGCACAGAGGGCCAAAATTAAAAACGGCGACAAAGACATGGGCCAAAATTTCAAGAATATTTACATGTTTTCTCTTCTTTTGAGATATGTAATGTTAAACCTTTTTATATTAAGATAAATGTTTAATAATACTTTTGCTTAAACACTGAATCCAGAACAAGTATAATATAAAATAATAACAACATTTTAAATAAATAATGTCTCTATAGCCTATCTGTAGCCAGCCGGCCAAATATAATTACCGTATTTTCCGGACTATTGAGCGCACCTGAATATTAGCCGCATCAACTAAATTTTAACAAAATTTTAAAGTTTTACATATATCGGCTGGACCTGAATAAAAGCCGCAGGTGTACACGTCTTCAAGAACGTTTTCAAGTTCAGGCCATCTGCTTTTATTGCCTCTGAAAGATTTTGTCTTTTTTTTGCATTGAATCAGTTTGTCACGCTGCCGTCGCCAAAATCTCACCATCGACTCACTGATGCCTGAGTTCACGTGCAGCAGCTCTATTTCCCTCTTCGACATCCACATCAATCGGCGTTAAACTTAAAAGCTGCAACATCTGCATTTCTTTGTGTGTTTTTCATGAGGAGGGTTTGTGTATGAAGCGCAAAATAACTGTTCAAAACACAATCAAACGAACATCTTCCTCGGCGCATCACCCCCATCTCTCCCCGTGCTCTACTGCACATGTCTCCTGCAGAAAGAGCCTCTGTCCTGTCTGTATCATGTCAGTGTCTTGGAGGATTTCAGCAGATTTCAGACTCTCTCGGGGGCGGGGTTAGTTCTGTCAATCAAGTATGAGTGGATGTCCGGCTACTGAAGTTTGAGACGTTTCTTCTTCTCATTTACACATACGGGTAAGACGTATCCCCCTCACTAATGTTCATTTAGCATCATAACTTATTTTATAACACGGCGATAAACTATTTGAGTGCACTGACGCAGGCTAGTGTAGCAACTTCATGTGAAACCTAGATCCATGTGTAAACCGCACAAACTGTGTTGTCAGACCATAAACCGTTTATATGAATGGACAATGTGCCAAACAAAGAATCCATCCACGTATTAGCCGCTTTGTTTTATTAGCAGCAAGGTTCAAAGTGTGAGAAAAAAGTAGCGGCTTATAGTCCGGAAATTACGGTAATATAAAACCATAACAAAGTTTTAGTTTGACATGTCTGCACTAGAGGGTTCCTATATTACACAAAATAGACTCTTGTGAGCTTTAAGTCATGTTATAATGTTGTTACCTCTTCAAAAACCGGGAGTTGTTTTGTTTCATTCACATATTTGAGTAATTCTTTATTATTAGTCTTTCTTCTTCTCCAAAGCTCAAAAATGCTCCAGTCCACCCAGTAATGTCATAAAGCAGTAATTTTCAAGTTAACAGCTACTTCTTGCTCTTTGTTTTGTAGAGTTTGGCAAATCCCAGGGCTGA
Organism: Boleophthalmus pectinirostris; assembly: GCF_026225935.1. Classification (NCBI taxonomy): domain Eukaryota; kingdom Metazoa; phylum Chordata; class Actinopteri; order Gobiiformes; family Gobiidae; genus Boleophthalmus; species Boleophthalmus pectinirostris. Next base: position 29,822,875 of record NW_026571541.1, read on the forward strand.
AATGATCCAAGTGATTCTAGTGAACCTTCATGGAGCACAGTGGAGCAGTTTTTGTGTTAAAACATGTGTGACTGAAACAAAACACAAGTCCAGGTATGTTTTTAATGAGGAAATAACAGATCAGATCAGAAAATAGCGTAACATGCGGGCTTTCAAATGCACTATATTTTCCATTTTTCATTGTAATGATCGCACAGAAAGTTAGAACTATGCATTATTGAAGCTTTTAAAAGTACTTTTGCGCACCTATTTTTGACACTGCATTTAGATTACATTAAGTGCATGTAAAGCAATTCAAATCACCTCTGCTAAGCAAAAACACTATTAACACTGGAGGGTTCCTATATTACACAAAATACACTTTTGTGAGATTAAAGGGATAGTTCAGGTTTTTGACATGAATCTGTACGGCATCTCATCAGCAGTGTCGTGCATCAACACTGACTTACCCCCGACAGCGTCCAGTGAGCCGAGTTCCTGCCCGGTTTTGGTGCTGACGAAAGTAGTCCGGCAAGTTAGCTGGGGTCATGAAAATATAGCGTTTTTCTTCTCAAAACAATATGTGTTCAAAAGAGTGATACATTTGCATCACAAACCCACTTGGTGCTATTTTCTCTCCGTTTGTATCATTGTGCGCTACCCGAACTACAGTGGTCCCTCGTTTATCGTGGGGCTTACGTTCTAAAAATAACCCACAATAGGCAAAATCCGCGACGTAGTAAACTTTATATTTTACAATTATTATATTTGTTTTAAGGCTGTAAAACCCATCACCACACACTTTATACACTTTTCTCAGACAGGACAGTTACAACCCTTTTTTCATCCATCTTAAAACTTATCGCTGCTGTCGTCCTTTTGTTATTTTCCACCTTCTTTATGTAACGAACCGAAAATGAATTTATTCCGTCATGAAGCCCTAAAGCGCAGAGTCCTGCACAGGTCCATTTTTGGAAACCCGAGCCCACGCAGTACAGCACCGCACCCACCCGGACCCGTTAACATTCCACTTGTTACCCCGGGCCCGTGATAAATCACACACAGATTAAAAGAATTACATCTGAAATATCCATCAGAATACGAACTGAATAGTTACGACTTCAAGAATCGCAAAATGAAATAAAATGGTTACGCTTTCTTCAGTATGAATACGAACTCACAGACGCGACTCGACTGTCATCACTTCACAGGCATTATTTACTGATCGAGATGCCGGGCTTTCGCGCCGCACACACCACGTTCTGAACCAGGACTAAACCAGGACTAAACCAGAACTAAGCCAGGACTCACCATCGGGACGGGCTCAGAGGTCTCCCATGTAGACCAACGGGTGACTGCAGGCGAAAGGACCGGTGCAGAGCTCCGTACCCCACGGAGGTAAGCGCAGCTGTTGCCTTTGCAGTTTGCAGACACCCTGCTACGCGAACTTGGGGTCCTCTCTCTCTCCCTTAAGTCCAAGATTATTCCTGGTTTAGTCCTGATTTAGTCCTGACCTGCCTGTGTAATTACTACCCACCTGTAAAATTCCAGAACGTTAAAATCCGCCCGTTTCAGCAACGGTCGGGTACCTGCAGGTAGAAACCAGTGCAGGATAGACTCTTGTGAGGTTTAAGTCATGTTATAATGTTGTTACCTCTTCAAAAACCTGGAGTTGTTTTGTTTCATTCACATGTTTGAGTAATTCTTTATTATTAGTCTTTCTTCTTCTCCAAAACTCAAAAATACTCCAGTCCACCCAGTAATGTCATAAAGCAGTAATTTTCAAGTTAACAGCTACTTTTTACTCTTTGTTTTGTAGAGACTGGCCCAGGGCTGAAATTATCCAAGTGATTTTAGTGAAGCTTCATGGAGCACAGTGGACTGGTTTGTGTGTTAAACATGTGTGACTGAAACAAAACACAAATCCAGGTCCAGGTTTGTGATGAGGAAACATTATTATAACACAGATCAGAACATATTATCTTGTATTTGTATGTTTGACCTTGAGGGGGGAAAAGTATCCACATATTTATGCTTTTCTCAGTGCATTGGAAGTCTCCTCACTCCCCACGTACATTACACATGGAAATGAAGTTACAGTATGGATATGTTATGTGCATAATTTGACACATCAGAACCCAGAGGCGCTGTCATGTACACGTAAAAATAGAAACAAACACGAGATGTCTGATCCAAATACTTTAACCCTGCACATGCAACATCACCGGGTCATACTGTACAAACCGTGGTCTGGAATTTTAATAGGCCCCTGTACAGATCTGTTGTATAAGCAGCTCTCGAGTCCAGGAATCAGCATGAGTGTGGTTATCATGCTAGATGTTGTTGAATTACAATGCAAAAATCTGCTCCGGCTTCTGAAAGTTGTGAAACGCTCTCATAAACTCATCGTGGTGAATCATTAGGATGCATAAAGTAAATGAGGAATAACCTTGGACCACTGCAAAATAGTTCTGTTTTTTTTTACCGTAAAACTAAGGTAAGCAAAAACTACAGGTAAAGGCTGGTGTTTACTTGAGTACTGAAGTATTTTAATTTGAATGTACGACTGAAACAAAACATTTTTGATGAGGTAACAACTAGGGCCTGACCGAAATTGATTTTTTGTAGGCGATGTAAAAATTCACTATAAATCTTCAACTGATGATAAAACTTAGGTCTGGCTCTACTGGATTTTAAATTGGGTTTATTTAGGCTACATTCAAAGACAGTAGGTTGGCCTAATTTCATTTTTGCATCACATTCTAGCCAGTAAAGAAAGTAAATAAACTACTGCTATCAGCCTTTAGTGCTAAATCCGTGCGAGCTGCTGTAATAAATTATATGCGTAAATGCAGATCATTCACACCTCTATTCACAGCTCATTTACATATCAATGCAGGTCCAGTAATGTGTGTACAGCCACTAGAGTCACTTTACAGCAGGTCAGTAGTGTCAGAGAAAACAGGCTGTTTATGTGTATACAGCAGCTAAGCACTAACCACTGAGAAAGAACCAAAAGTAGCTTCAAAACGACACATTTGCAACACTCACCGCTCACATAGGCACCTCTCAGATCACAAGTCTCCACAAATAAGTGTCCTTTTAGGGCCTGTTAACACAAGAACAAAATATTTGATCAGAAGTGCCTTTCGTTTAGACGGTGACGGCGTTTTGGGGGGCTTAAAAACACAAAAATCTGAAACCACCCTTCAGAGTGGAAAAATTGAATACGCTCCGCCGTAGCGTTTCTGTCTACGCTGCCCAAGACGCAAGGACAGGAGGCATCCCAACAAATGTACAGAATATGCAGAGATACTATTAGTGAACAGAGAAGGATCTGCAATTACCTTTGTCAAATTCTGGATGCACCAGTTCGTCACAGGCGAGCCAGACGGATACGGATGAGATCTGGAAAAACCAGTCGATGGTTGGACAACTTTGAGTTCCACACACATTTGCGTCACCGTGTGCACGCAGATTTCCTCCCGAAAACCCTAGTCTAAACACGGAATAAAAAGTGAAGGCGTGACGTTACTTTTGCGTCTTCTGTTCAGACCGTCATCATATCAACATAGCCTTAATCCTGACTCAAAACAATCATCCGTAAAAAGTACAGCCGTGTGGGGGCATTACGGCAACACAGACAAATTACTCCACAGATAAATATTAATGCGGCGCCACATATTAGCACATTTATCTGTCTGTTAATTGGAATAAATGGACATAATGTAGAGTCTAAGCTTTATAACGAGGTATAACATGCCCACGTGGACTATCAGCCCATATCGGCAAGATTTAGTGCCGATAGCCGATATGTCTCCAATTGCCCATAGCAGCAAACCATTATATATCGTTCAGGCCCTAGTAACAACATTACAACATGGCTTGAAAATCACAAGAGTAAATTCAGCATAATATAAAACCTTTAAAAGGATCTTACCTCCTCTTGTCACTTGTGCCTCCCTTTTGCCGTCAGCTCTGGCAGTTTCAGGCAGGGACTCGGAGATTGTCGTGTGCAGACAAAAGTGACAGCCTCTCACTTTTCCGTCGATCCACGAGTGTGTCTGTCCTCTGTGTGGCGTTCAGGTGTCCCTCCGTCACTGTCTATGCGGGGTTCACGTATGACACTGCGGATTATAAATGCAGACTATGGGAACTGTCCACCGCATGGGCTTTCAGTATCAGGAACTAGAAAAAAAGTACACATTTGGCAAGAATTGAAAGAAGGTAAATCCAACGCTGACATTTTGAATCAAGTTTAGTGAAAAGGCTCAGTGCACAGTCTTAAAGCAAACATATTAAACATTAAAATCACAAAACATAAAGTAAACAACCTATTAAATTCAGATTAATTAAAATAAAGACTACCCAGTAATTGTATATGTAGAATACTTCAGTTTATTATACTTCAAAAACATCTCTCTTTCTTAAACTCATGAAGTGTCCTCCTCTGAACTATTATTTTATTTCTGTACTTTTTAACATGTTGCCAGTGACATCCACCCACAGCTCCCTGTGCACTTCCTAATCTTTAAATATTTATTCATTTTAGCACGACTTGACAAAAAACTGGTATAAATAAAACTGAACAGAAAGTAGTGACTCTAACAGTGAGGTTGCCAGGTGCTAATGTGCACAGAGTCTACTGTAATTTTAAAAAACACAACTATTTTGTGTGCGTGTGTATAATTTAAATTGTTTTGTTTTCTTATACTTTCTTATACTGGGTTGAAATGCAGTCATTAAAATGCAACTTAAAACTATTTCACTTTTTTGTTTTGTTTTTTGTGTTTTACTTCTTGAACAAATAATCAAAAAAAAAAAAAAAAAAAATTCCACATCTTTCAGTGTCATAATTAATTTACAGACCAGGATTTATTTCGTGTATTTACATTTTCACAGTTTAAAGTTGACCGATCACTCTTTCTCTCATTCTATTTCGCTTTTTTCTGTGTGGCGTTCAGCTGTCAGTCTGTCCGCTCCTCCGTGTGGCGTTCAGGGACCTGTTCATGTATGACGGAGAAGGCAGATCATGGCAGCTGTCCCACGGTGCGTTCATGGGCTCTGAGATTGATGCGTTTTTATGGTGAGGGATGGCTCGGCGTGGCTCTTCAGTTTCACACTAAAACCTACTGCAGGAGAGGAACCGTGTACTCCGTTTGCTCCCATGACTCTGAGCAAATTGTATAAATAGCTCTTGATGTCAAAACTAAATATTTTACTGTCCAGTAATCAGGAAGTGTGTGTTAGAATGCTATTTGTTGTCAATTTTACAGTCATGCCAAATCTCTAATCTTGTCTCCAGAGGTGGGACCAAGTCGTTGTTTTGCAAGTCTCAAGTCTTTGACCTCAAGTCCGAGTCAGGTCCCAAGTCTAATACAGGCAAGTCCAAGTCGAGCCTCGAGTCACTGGCCCAGAAGTCCAAGTCAAGTCCAAATCATCTGCTTTGAGCTTCAAGTCATTTCAAGTCTTTAAAGCAGTTTTGGTTTTTGTAATTTACATGAACTTAAAACTAAATTGTACTTAAAAAGTCATGGTATATTTATATGAGTATTTATAGTTGTAGAAATGCTACTTTTTGTCTTGACAAGATCTTAGTGCGAATCATTACGGTCAGAATAGAAAGAATCAAGATTTAAAAGTGCTTAATATTTGTTATTTTGTCATGTAGTCTGCACTGAGATGGAAGGATCATGTTCTTTGTAGTTCCCTCAGTTTTACTGTATTGTTCTGTGTATTACCGTATTGTACTGCATTGTACGGTGTATTACTGTAGTACATTTGAGGATACCATATCACAGTACTTACATCTGAAGTAACAAACAGAGAAGTTGGATTGACACTGTCCAGTTTGTTAGCCTGATTCATTAGCCATTTTCACTTCGTCGAAACCGTCTGACCTCGCAGCGGTAGAGTTCGTTCACTCGATAGTAGACGGTTACTTTTTCTCTTTTAACCAATCGCTGCTATTTGGTTGTGACGTATGTAATGCGCCGCTAACGGGGCTAACTGGTATATTAAGCTTTTCCCAAATCCCACAGGAAGAAGGGCAATAAAATCTTTCTCCTTGATAAAATTTACCAAACATTCTCTTTGTTCCAGCTTTAAATCGTCGATCTCGAGAATCGTTGACAGCACAGAATGTATGGCTCTTCGCTGATTGACTAGTACCCGAACTTGCACTTCTGGGGTTCTTGCGAAACGTCTAGTGTATTTTGATTCCTGACCTAGTCGCTGGAGAGAAACGAAATTGAGCGTAGGCACTAGGTGGCACCAACCTGACTACCAGTTTGTTCCTGTAAAATTATTTTCTAAAATATATAGTTTTAGTAGAAGCATCAAGTCTTCTCAAGTCACAGGCCTAAAGTTTGAGTCAAGTCACTGACCTTCAAGTCCAAGTCGAGTCCCAAGTCTTAGTCTATTTTATCAAGCCAAGTCTCAAGTCCTGAAAATAGTGACTCAAGTCTGACTCAAGTCCAAGTACTTGCGAGTCCCCACCTCTGCTTGTCTCTAAGAGTTGTGAGAAGCATTTTTAAACTCAAGGCAGTGAATAATATTAATAATAGAATGCTTGGATTGCATAAGGTAAATTAGGAATAAATACGGACCACTGCAAACTTTTTAAGACAGTAGAAATCAGGTACAGCACCTTTAATCACTTCTGTTTGCTGGAAATACAGGAATAGTATTTGTACAGTATTTTAGCGATTTTTGATATCCATTACTTAGCATAAAAACGTTAGACCATGCACTTTTACCTCCTGTTCCATCCATATTACAAATTCAGATTAAGTGGGGTTTAGTGGGAAAAATGCATTGTTGCAGAAGTGTAAAAGAAGAGGAGTAAGAGAAAATTTACCAGCAAAATGCCCTAAAGAAAATCCTTTACTAATAGATTACGGATGAAATATAATGTATTCATTATTTTTTCAGATTTATTCAATTATTCTTATTTGAAATCCTGTCCCAGTCTGATCGTGCCTGGCAAATCCAAATTATATCTGTCTGTATTTTTAATCATTTTTTATCAGTGTGTTTTATCAGTCTGGTCACCGTGCCCTTTGTCACGTATGAAGCCAGAACCAGAAATGTCGCAATCAGACTTGTTAATTTGAGTGACGCATGTGAAATGAAGGAGCTCATTGGTCAACCATCCTTTACAAATATTTCAGATTTAAGGCACATTTATGCTCTACACTCCAGAGGCATACGGATTTGCATGGAGGCTTCTTTCTGTCCTCTGTTTTGTTCTGTCTGTAATCTGGTCCGTCTTTTCTGAACATGTTGAATCTGAGAAACTGAGCTGTACATGAGCTGGCCACTGGGGGCAGTAGTGACCACAGCTCGACAGTGGAAACTAAAATGCAAAACAAATAAATACCCCTCTCACCTAATTTTTCTTGGCTCTTTTCCAACAGATGTGATCTAAAACCTGCTGTCGGCACCTTCATGTTTGTTTATTTATTGCTGTATTTTGTCGGTTTTGGTCAATTCTCAAACTGACTTTTCGTGCCCTCCAGTTGTTTAAGAAAACGTAGTGTTGACATTACAAACCTTTGGAAGTATAAATGCACTGACGGTTATTACTCTTGGAGCACACAGATTTGTTTATGAACGAAAGTGGAGCATAAATGAGTTCAGTGCTTCGCTCATTGATTCTGCAGAAATCCGCAATGTTCTTTGGTCATATTTGTTTGGAGATGGATGGACTATGCATGCCTCTGATGCGAATCCACCTTTCAGTCACGCTCATTTCAAAATGGGAGATTCACCAGTGTCCAAACAGTCACATCTCTAATTTTTTTTATTTATTTTACCTTTATTTAATCAGGCGGTCCCATTCGGATTCAAAATCAGCAAAATTACTAAATATTAGAGGTTTAACGTTACACAAAAATCATGGTTCTGTATGTACCTCGGATTTGAGGTCACGGTTCGATTTCGGTACAGTATGGGAACAAAATGCAAAACCATTTGCTTGTTGTTTATTTATGTGTTTATTAAACCAACTATTTGTTTTAACATTATACAAATGGGAAAATAAAATAAATGCAAATTGCTGCTTGGTAATACTAATAAGTTAAATAAAATATTCTCAAATAAGCAACAAATGTACGAAATATTATAAAAAAATAAATTCCTTGTGAACAGTAAACAAAACTTTTCAAAAATTAAACTGCAGCACTAACAGTTCCAGGATGAAGTTTTACTCAATCTTCATATTTTTGACCAGAAAAAAATCTGTGGGGGGGTGGGTAGGGGATTCCGTGCCGACGAAAGGCGCAAGTGAGGACCGCGGCGCGACGACCGTAGTTTTTCAAGAATTCACAAGGTGGGGGGCAATTGTTGTCAAGGTGGCCGCCCTAACTATAAAGCGCTGCAGGAAACACTGCCACCCCAATCACGGATGAGTTCCCTTGTAAATATTAAAGAGCTGAGCCTTCCATGTAGCTGCACATGTAGTGGCGGAATGTAAACACACACAAATTGCTCAAATTTACTCGTGCACTGCGCTGCACTTAACTGAACGCCCTGTACTCAAACGGTTCAGCATGAATACATGTACCATTACACCCCTACAAAATATCATGTCATAAACCAGACATGTCCAAACTATGGCCCGTGGGCCAAATGTGGCCCCCAGACAAATTTTTCTTGGCCCTCAGGCTTCCAGCTGAATTGGCCCAGATTACCTTGTATCAATTAAAAATGAACTTTTTACTGCAAGTTTTTGAAAATCTACCTTGATAAAACTAAGTATTAAATATTTAGTGTGTAGTTTTGAGGATCTTAGCATGAATAAAGTCTGATGGCTCATTCTAACGTGTTAAACATGCACATATTTCAATTATTCACTGTATTGAGCTCCAGTCTACGGCCCTCGATCAGCCCTCTGCTTCGTCCGTGTTTAGACATGTGGCCCTTGATGAAAAAAGTTTGGACACCCCTGTCATAAACCATTTCCATCTCTCAAGAAAAACATACACGTCTCAGTCACCACACTTTTATACATAATTTTCTTGAACTTATCTTTGTATATTAAGTATTGTTTGTAATGTTGTTTTAAATGGGTTATATATAAATGAACTTGAACTGAATTGAATTATTAAAGAAATTTGTTTTCTGGATCCCAGACAAACCCCCACACTATATGAATTTAGCATTTTGTGTTACTCAGGCCAGGCGTACCTTTGTCTATGTTTGGATTTTGGCTGATACTCATATAAACCAGGCACATGCACATGCGAGAAAGTGAAGAATCCACTCTGCTTCCACTAGTATTGGGAAAAACTCTAGCAACCTACCACAGCGAATACAAAACATCTCCCTGAACTTTGAACATAGGTCACGAAGATCCGACATTGATAAATCATTGTGTTTTATTTAACTGCCTCCAAATGGCACAGCGCCCCAGTGATCTTTAAGTCCTTTCCAGCTACACCTCCGCCGCTCCACCGCCAATCCCTCCCAAACAAACTCCTATCTGCCTCGCTTTCTCTCTCTCTTTTTTTTTCTCTCTGCTCCCACCAAGGACGCGTCAAGGTTGTCCACTTTCCCCACTCTTTTTTTTCTACCACTTTGTTGTCAAGTTGCTTTTTTCCAATACCTAAGAGTCATTCCGCTCAATGCACTCCACATAGCCATAAATCACGACTCGGAGAAACACTGCTATTTGCATTCAGTATCCATCGGTGTTTCAAAGTGCAGATTTTGGATTGAATTTTTCCCCTACTGGCTCAGTCTGATGCTTGCTCCTAAGAGGCAGTGATCTTATACCTCTCAGCTATGAGCGAATTTGTCTAAAGAAATACGATCCAACTTGAATATAATGAAATATTTGCATGGCCGTATACAGTAAAAGGTACCTGGGTGTCATCTGGGAAGCCACAGGGGAGAGAAGAAGCTATTTCAGCACAATAGCATATGAATAGGAAAACACTATAAGAATGCATTTTTTGGACTTTTTTTTTTTTTTGGACTTTCGTGACACATAGAGGCAGTTCTTCCAAAATAGATGCTAAAAGTTGCTAGCATTGAGCTTTCTGTGAATACAAATTGTGTGTGTCAGACATCCAGACAAAGTGAGCTGAAAGAAAGAGTTCAAACTTTGAAATGGGGATGGCCAATACACGGGTTTTATTTTAAGGTCTAAAAATGAAATGCTCAAAGGCAGGTTTAAAGAGACAGTGTATTACTATTTTCCTTTTACTTATAAGAATTGCAGTGCTAATGTATTCTTAATTATAAAAACATTGGACATGATGACCCAAAACACCAAATTACAACATAAACAATCTTATAATTTGGTGTTTTGGGTTCCAAGACGATTATACAATCAGAGCAAAATGAGCCTCACACGAGTCTCTTATTTGTGTTGCCAGTTTTAATATTGAAATAATTTTTTTTTTTAAACTTAAAATGCCTCTCTCTGATCTAAATGGTCACTACCTAAACCCCAGAACCTGCAGCCAATCATGAGTCAGTGCTAGTGCGGCCTCTGCAGCTCAGTGAGTGAATTCTGGAGCTTTCAGATGAAGCATGGCCTGTTCATATACTGAGAATAAGAAACATGTATGTAGTGCTGCCGATATGATACATACCTCGATACATAGGCCACGGTATGATACATTTTATTTTATTTTATTTATTTATTTAATAGGGACAGTGTATATTAATGAACATCTACAGCATTGCAATGTAAATATGTCAAAAATGCAAATTTCCATCTGTAGTCCCTAGGCAGATTACACCACGAATTCTCAATACAAAGTCTCAGTACAATACACTTTCCATTCAATATGATATATTTCAAATTGATTTGATATGGTTCAGTAAAAAATAAAGACTAAATCATGACTGTGACACTAAAAGTCTTTGTTAAACCACGTCTTGTTCAAAGTTAACTTGAAACATGCCCATTTTAAAATGCCAAAGTGCTGCATAAATGAGTTTCCTTCCTCTGAACAAGCAACAAAACTGTCGCGCTGTAACAAAATAATTGAGTAAAATATGCCAAACAGTACTTTTGGCGATATATCGATACAGCAGCCCACGATATCGATACTGCATCATCACATTAAACAATACAGTATATCGATATTTTGATATTTTCACACACCCCTACTTATATGTGTCCTCTATTTGCAGGTTAAGACACTGGCAACCCAGGTTCAGCTGTAACTGTAGATCCTTTAAAAGCCTATAACATCGCAAAAAATACCATAATATGTGCCCTTTAATGTAACCAAACATTGTATATGAAAAACCCATTTTCTTTCATTCACTCGCTTTACCACATTTGCAATAAACCACAAATGTATTCAGATTGCAGAAGGCGTATTTAAGAGACCCACATTTTTCATCTCAAATTCAGCCTAGTTCTCCACGCTGCATATTCACCACCGGACTTGGGCAGATAAACGGCAGGGCATGTGGCAGGATGTTGACTGGCTCCCTCCTGGCTCTGCTGGTGCACTGCTCCGGGAATCTATCACGTCAAAGAGGCCATCGCCTGCAGCAGCTTCCAGATTGCACTTCTTTGCATATCCACACACACACACACACATTCACACTTGCCTCTTCCACTTGACCGCACTTGGTGGCGGGGCATACAGCCGGCGTGTCAGTCCACCTGGGCGCACCACCGGGCTCTCCATCCTGGCCTCGCTGCCCCGGAGCTGGCCCACACGGCGCTGCACATGCTGTGACCTCCTTGTCCTACACGCAGAGGTGAAAAGCGGAGCGGTCTTGGAATGACACCTTCCATTTAGGCTAATGCCACTCCATGTTAGTGCGATTTGCTTGAATTAGGCGTGATTCATGTATGAGTGCAGCGGTGGAGGCAGAGCAGAGCCAGACTAATCAGCTTTGCTCCATCCTGTTTGGAAATGGCTGACAAAGTGCTGATAAAGGTGCTCCGGACTCAGGCTCTGGTGCTGTGTCTGTGCCAAGAGATGCCTCCCCTGGATCACAGCTGAACGCCAACCATGGAACCGGTGGCTCCGGTGGGGGTGCTGGAGTACGGCAAGCACATTTTTGGAAGGAAATATTTCTCTGGTTTAGTTTTCTTTCCTTTTTTTTTTTTTTTCTCTCAATCAAAGCTGCACATTTAAAAGATACGATTTCAAGGTCGTGTGTTGTTTAAAGCTACACGTTTGCCTATCACAATGTTTCCTCATAAAAATAAGCCTTTGTTGGGTTTATTTTTCATTTATTTCAGTGTCTTATTGACCAAATTCAACATTAATAGGTACTGTAATTTCACAATGTTAAAAATTTAAGTCCATTTCGATACTAAGGAAACTGCCTGATACCTCTTCTCGTCAAAAGATTACAAAAAAGTGATCGTTATATGAGTTTGTAATTTTATCCTTTTGTACTTTCTAATTTCAGGATTGATTTTTACCCGAATGAGTACAGGTACATCTCAAAATATCAGAATATCATGAAAAAGTTTAATATTTTGAAAAATCTGTATAATACATGGATGTGACTTTATGAAACAACAAAACATATTGAACTTTTTCATGATATTCAGATTTTTTTTAGATGTAACTGTATGTTGTTTTGATACTAGTTTTAGTGTCAGTTAGTGCCCAATTTTTAAATACTTTTGTCAACCCTATTTCAGGTTCGTACCCGTAGGTAAATTTGTTTTGCAGATTTGAGAGGCACATTTTGCACATTTCATTCATCCACGTTATGTACAATAAACACGTATAAAAACACGATCACAAAATAAAATGTTACAGTGCTCCAATTTCAGTGTTATTACAGCTGACAAAATCTGAAGTTGCAATTTTTATTTGTACTTTTAACCTGATTAAAAACTACTTCCTTCCAGCTGCTAATATCAGGCTATGACAAGGAGGTTTGGCCACAGTATATCAAATCTTACCTTATAGATTCCTCAATTTCATTTCTCTCCAGCGACTAGGTCAGGAATCGGAATACACTAGGCAGTTTGCGTGAGTTCGGGCAGCAGCCAATCAGCGAAGAGCCGTACATTCTGTGTTGGCAACGATTCCTGAGATCGAGGATTTAAAGCTGGAACAAAGAGAATGTTTGGTGAATTTTTATCAAGGGGAAAGACGTTATTGCCGTTCTTCCTTTGGGATTTGGGCACATTACATACGTCACGACCAAATAGCAGCGATTGGCTAAATTTAAAAGTACTACTGTCGAGCGAACAAATCCTGATGCTGCGAGGTCAAACGTTTTCCACGAAGTGAAACCGGCTGATGAATCAGGCTGGCATTGTGTAAGTTTTCTGGTACATCAACAACTTTTATATGTATGTAATATGTTATTCCTTGTCTGGAATGTTTCACAGTATGGCTTAAACCTTTCTATCTTCATGAAGACCAAACCAGACCAAGTTACAGGTCAGATCTGTGGATATACAACCGTCAGAATGATGTTTTTTTTATGCATTTTGAGCTATAAAACCAATCTATAGTTTAATAAATGTAAGGTAGATCTGTTTAACCTCATACTGTGGTAGATTCTAGGCAAAGCAGAAGTGATGGACCCCAACTAAAAAGTTACATACTGCACTTTTAACCTTCCTCCTGTAAATACATTTCTCACCATCCCTTACTTTAGTATTGGATTCCCTTGCGTCTTTTCTCTGACACCAGCAGACTCCGCAGTGGGACTTGTCATTGACACGACCACCTCCATCGCGCTGCTTTTCCGCTCCGCTGCCCTCGCCGCCATTAAGCACATTTAGCTCGCCCTGATTAGAACTTGAGTGAAAGCATTATGTGGCGAATTGATTTGATCCTTTGAATAATCATTCTTTCTCTCCTTAAATATAGTCGATACAGTGGGCCAGTAATGAGGCTCGTGTGGAATTGCATTAGTGGTATTTCGACAATTTAGTGGGCCGGGGATGACTGGGGGCGCTCGTTCTTCTGGGCGGACCTAATGAAGCGGGGTGCGCGCGCGGCGGTGGTGGAACTCTACTTAATCTCTGAGTTGGAGAAGTGATCGTGGTGTTGGGGAGGTCTCAGTTTTGGAACCAAATTCATGGCAGGAGAGCAGGAGAGGATTAAGAACCATCTGGTACCGTGGAGCCACTCAGGTCAAAGCAAATGTCACGGTGTGTTGGAACAGTCCCGTCATTGTTTATTCATGAGTATGTTTTGTTCATCACTGGAGCTGCCTGTGATGAAAGGTGATTTATCGGTTCTGAGCAGTTGCAATTTTAACAATGAGAAAGGTAAAAGTAGGTTAACTGACTATTCTTGAATTTTCCCCCAATATAGAATTGTAATAGTAGTCACAGTATTTTAAATGATGGCAGACGCAAAACAGTGCGGCACTAGACACGTTTTGAAAGCTCATTGCAGGTACAGTAGGAGCAGGACTGCACAATGCGTGAGTGGGCAGCTATGGTGATAAACTGCAGTCCCGCAAACTAAATATATGTGCAAGTGTGTGAAGTGAAATATACAAATGATTAAGCTATGCCTATCATACATAATTTGTGCTGGATAGTTTATTTGGCATTAATAAAAACATTTTAAGCAGCCCAAATTTGTGGACGTGGTCTAATGTCAAGCACATTTTAGACAATTTCTTTCCACTTCTTTGTGTTTAGTAGAGCTTAAGAAAACAAACGTTCCCATCTTGCGGATTTGCGGACGGGAGTGGGACAAATATCACAGACACTGGCAGGAGTTAGCGAGACTGGCGCCACCTAGTGCCTCCGCTCAATCTCATTTCTCTTCAGCGACTAGGTCAGGAATCGGAAAACACTAAACATTTTGCAAGAATCCCGAAAATTGTAGCGAAGAGCCGTGAAGCCATGACATCAAACTCAAGCAGCTGACTGGGTCCCTTTTGTGGTACAGTACAACAGTAAACAAAGTGGTTGAGATGGATGTAAACGAAGACAGACATTCTGTGTTGGCAACGATTTCCAAGATCGAGGATTTAAAGCTGGAACAAAGAGAATGTTTGGTGAATGTTATCAAGGGGAAAGACGTTCTTGTCCTTCTTCCTATGGGATTTGGGGCATTACATACGTCACGACCAAATAGCAGCGATTGGTTAAATAAAAAAAGTACTCACCTATTGTTGAGCGAATGAATCCTAATGCTGTGAGGTCAGACGGTTTCCACTGATGAAAACTGATGAATGATCCTGATGAATGAGGCTAGGCAGGAGCAGGAATGAAAATTACAATTCTTTGCGGGCGCGGGTAAGAGCGGGACTGATAATTCTGTTCAGCGCAGACCTCTAATTTCAAATCCAGAACAAAGAGCATTGATATGACTGACTTGTAGCATGGTGGCTGAATTGGTAGCCACATAACAAGAAGGTTGTGTGTTCAACTCTGTGTCTGGGTGGGTTTCCTCCAGTTTCGCCCATCAGCCCAAAACATGCACAATAAACTCCAGTTAAAGGAGTCCTGACCAGGCTGAGCTGGACACTACTGTGACACTCAGAGGTTGCCCTGTTTAAAAGTATTGAAGGATGGGTAAAGAAATGTCTCTATAGGGACATTAAAGGCCAACCTAACCCAACCTGCCGGACGGAGCGTTAGTGGTTCACTCGTTTCACTTTGCCGTCCGATGGTGCTGTTCTAAAGCTGTGCACACGTCTGAAAATGAACACGAGTGAAAACAAACAATGTGCCAGAGGGTTTGTGGGAGCCAGGAGTGAGTACATATTCTATTTTCTCTTTTCACATTTGGAAACTGGGTATTGCTTTAAAGGTCTTATAGTTTGGCATAATTTAGGATCTTTATTCAAACAAGTGTGTTATGTGGGAACAGTGTATTGAATAGGGCTGGGTATTATTGACAAGTTGCCGATATGATGCATACCGCGATACAGTGAGGTTTCGATTCAATATGATATATTTCAAAACGATATGATTCGGTTCAGTAAAAATAAAGGCAAAATCATGGCTGTGATACTAAAAGTCTTTGTTAAACCACCTCTTGTGTAACTTTAATATGAAACACACACATTTTAATCATCAAACCAGTGAAAATGTCAAATGTGTCACATAAACGAGTTTCCTTCCTCTAAACAAGCAACAAAACTGTAACACTGAAACAAAATAATTTAGTAAAATACACCAGTTTTATTTCGTATCAACACATTAAACGATACGATATATTGATATTCCGATAGTTTTGCACACCCCTAGTTTTGATTAGATAAACCTTGACACATAGACTCATTTATTCAGGGATATAACTCCCACCAAAGTCTGGACTCTCAGACTGATGAAGAGGAGAAGATGGAGAGGCTGAGGTGGCTGTTGGCACTGTCAGCTGTTATGTAGATGGGGCAGAGGAGGTTTGAAATGTTGAAATGAAAGTGTATTGTAATATATATTTTTTGTGATTTTTCTATTTCTATTTGTAGGTAAATAAACACCTTAGCATTTAGATTTTGTTCATTTTATTTTTATGATTTTGTAACATGCCCTGTGTAATGGATGCCAGGGACATTTTGGTGTTAAATCCATGTGAAGTTAACAACCGAACAACTTTTCTGATGATCAACATCTCTGACAAGCTTCTACAGTCGCCTCAAAAAGTTTTTAGACTCCCTTTAATTAAAAAAAAAATCATAGTCCAACCAGAAACTAACCTATTGAGTTATTTTTTTGTATCCTGGATATGATAGTACCCTATAATCCCCCAGCCCTAATTAGGCAAAGGAACCTAGTCCCCCCATTCAGCGTCTATGGGCCTGTTACAGCCCCAGGCCTTAGTTCTAATTTGTTTGTGTAATTTTTGCCGAGTTCTCTTGATTCCAGCTGCAGGAGCCCTGGTCTGTGATTGGTGGGGCAGGTCGACGCCCACCTCACCTGCAGCCCCCTCCCCCTATTTAAGGAGATTACCAGCACCTGTTCGGGGCTGCTGGCCTTGGTGGCCAGTCTGCCATTTTGGTTTCATGTTTGTGTGTTTGGTTTAGTTCTGTTTTGTGCCTTTTTTTATTTATTTGGTCACTCCCTTCTGTTTGTGGGCTTATGTGGTTTAATTTGGGGAACTTGTGTTTTGGTTTCATGTGTGTCCCTTAATTTTACCACTCGTTTTTTGTAAGCCTGCGTGACCCCTTTTGTGGCACAAAACTCGGTTTATTCTGTTGTTCTGTTTCTTAGGTTAGGTTGTTTTCTGTATATTTTAGTTTGTTTTGTTAATTTACCTTTTACCTTCCTGTTAATTAAACATTATTTAATTTATTCCATTTTACATCTTGGTTTTATTTTTGTCACTTCCCTCACCCCAACGAGCTGGGTCGTAACAGGGCCTGTTTATACGAGAAAGCTTGCAGGTAAAAACAACAAAATATTTTACCGGAAGTGCCTTTCGCTTAGACGGTGATGGCGTTTTTGTGGCTTAAAAATGCACAAATCTGAAACCACCCTCCAGAGTGGAAAAGTTGAATATGTTCAGCTGTAGCTTTTCTGTCTACACTGCCCAAGACGCAAAACTCTGGTCAGCTCTGCTCACGTAGCGTACGCGTTTATGTCTCATACATCCACAGAAACCTGGCATGCATACACAATCGAAATCCACACACTTTTGCGTCACCGTATACACGCAGATTTCCTCCCAAAAACGCTCGTCTAAACGCGGAATAAAAAGTGAAGACGCGACGCCACTGTTGCTTCTTCTGTTCAGACCGTCATCGTATAAACGTAGCCTTACTCAAAACACTTAAAAGAACGACTGGTTAACTCAATGTCCACTATGAAGAACACAAATTAATGGGCTGGGTCTCAGGAAATGAATAAATAAATAAAAATAGGGTCCACCACCTGCTCGATTCTATAAATATATTATTACTTTAACTAGAATGTTCCCACAGTATGACATTAAACGTATCGATATCCATGAGAAAAAGACACATGTCAGATCTGTGGAGGGACAAACCTGGTAGATAGACACGTTTAATGCGATACTGTGGAACATTACAGGCAAGAATAACAATCTTTGCATGCGAGCAGGTAGCAGTGAGAAACAAAGTGCAGTTGTGGACTAACATTGACTTGTAAATATTGGCTTTTTACTTCCACAACCAATCAATCAAAAGTTGCGCACACACACAAGAAGCTAATGAGCCTGGCTGTGCTAATTGCTAATAGTTTCCCGGTCTTTTCAATTGTGCTGTAAACACAACTTCGCTGTGTAGGTCAAAGGAAGCAATATCATGTTTTGGACTCCGCTCATTGAATTACCATGAAGAGCTTTGCAACTTTTCCTGCTAAACAGTTTTCCACAGCCGTACTTTTGAAGGGATTGGGTTTGGCACAGCGCGGTGGAGGCTTGGCGGAGACTTGCAGCTAGAAACCAGAAAACTTCCACTCTGCCAATCTGTGCTATTGTACGTTCAACAGCCTCTGGAAGGAGAGACAGGCTCAGGACCAAGTGTGACAACTCCACTGTGGCGAAAACACAACACGCTCTCAGACCACTGAAATGGGACCAATATGCTTTTTTTTTTTTTTTTTTTGTACTTTTAAACTATGCGCACAGGCTCTGCATTGGTATTTCCTGTCATTAAAGGTCCTATATTACGCAAAATTGACTCTTGTGAGTGTTTAGTCATGTTAAAATACTGTTACCTCTAGGGGTTTAACAATATCCAAGTCTCACGATAAGATATCGTCACGGTACGAATCTCAAGGTACAATATTTATTGCGGGAAAGCTCATGATATGGTGGGGAGGCTCATGATTAAGGATGTAACAATATCTAAACGTACGATATTTTCACAATATACATCTCACAGTACGATATTTATTGCGATATTTTGTGGAGGCTCTGAACAAAATTGTTAATATGTGACTTTTTCCTCTTAAAATGCCTTGACAAGGCTTAATCCAAAGAACTAAGATTTAAAAGTGCTTACAATTGTTATTTCTTCCTGTAGTCTACACTAAAATGGAGCAAAGGATCATGGTCTATGTAGTTCGATATATTGTGATGGTTCACGATATTATTGTGAGAACTTTGACGATACGATATCACAATATTTCGGTTACTGTTACATCCCTAGTTACCTCATCAAAAACATACATGGAGTTGTGTTTTGCTTCATTCACACATGTTTGCTGTTAGCCTGTCTACATCTCCAAAGCTCAAAATGCTCAGTTCCACCTTGTGATGTCATGATGTGGTAGTTTTCAAGTTAACAGCTACCTTTTTTACTTTTTGTTCAGTAAAGATTAGCAATTCCAGGACTGAAATGATCCAAATTATTCTAGTGGAGGTGTAGTGTTTTTGGATTGAGAAAAGAATCTAAATATCTAAATATACAGGGTGTGTGGGTTAAACATATGTGAAGAAAAAAACAAACAAACAAAAAAACCCACAACTCTAGGTATGATTATGATGAGGAAACAATATTATAACATAGATCAGAAAATAGTGTAAGATGGGCCATTTCAAACATTGTACAGTAGAGATAAAACAAGGTTTAGTGATAAGATTGCACAAAAAACATTACATGCTGTCGCCATTAGAGCCAGCATTTTAGTGTTTCCCTCAGAGCTTTATAGTTAGGGTGGCCTCTTGAAAACAATTGCTCCCCCACCTTGACTACGTCCCACTAAACTACGTGAATCCTCGCAAAACTATGGTCCTCGGGCCCCGGTTCTCACTTTCGCCTTTCACCGACACGGAATCTCTGCTCCCCCACCCCCGGTCACCACCTTGACTAAACCAATTTTTTTGCAGAAAACACTGCATTTACAATTTGTCTGCTTAACAATCAGCCAGCGTCCCTTATTTTTATTTTTTTTATCCATTCAGATTTCTCTGACCTGAATGGTCTCTAAATAAACCCCAGCACTTACAGCCAATCATGAATCAGTGCTAGTTCAGCCTCTGCAGCTCAGTGAGAGTATTCTGGAGGTTCTGATCTTGTTATTATTATTTCTTAAGGGCTATAAAATAAACTGCAACTCCATTGTGTTATGTGAGTGGGGTATACACGGCTAAAATGACTGAAATTAAGAATGTTCATCTCATTTGAGTTCGATTCAACTTGACAAGTAAATTGATCTACCAATACCACTACCAAAAGTGTGGTTTTAGATTTTCTTTCTTATTTTAAGTGCAAAAAATAGTTTTTCTTATGTGTAGCAAGATTTATTTTCATATTTTAAATACAAAAAGTCTTCCAGTGATAGATCATTTTACTTGTTAAGTGAAATTTAGGCCTGCTCAAACCATGATAAAACTTTCTTAATCAAATAATCTTAAGTTGGGAACTTTTTAGTATTTGCAGTGTACCAGGGAACTAGCGGCCTTCTGGTTGGAGGTAGAGATGAAACACTAACCAAAATCTCGTGATATCGTATCGTCAATGGTCTCCCAGTAATATCTGGGCCATCACAATATATCGAATTACAAGTCTCTTCACTTAAATTGATATTTAGTTCGCAGCAATAGCTAAAAGACAGAGAGAACTACATAGACCATGATCCTTTGTTCCATTTTAGCAACTGTTCTAAGCACTTTTCCATTTTAGTTCTTTGGGTTAAGTCTTGTCAAGGTATTTTAAGATGAAAAAAGAAGGATATTAACAGTTTAGTTTGAAATAAATATCGTACCGTGAGATGTATAACGTGAAAATATCATACAGAGAGATCTGGATACCATTACATCCCTAGTTGGAGGGTCATCACTGATCACCGCCGCCCTATGGAAACAACATTTCCCTTAATGACGACTGGCTCGATCCATATCATTATATTTCCACTGGCATGTCACTCAGCTCAAACCCTGTTATAGAACTACATTAGCGGGCTTCATTAAACCAGAGTTGGCGTATGACGGTGTAGATGGGAGATCAGAACGGGCAGGACTGATGGCGCCCGGTGCCAAGGCGGGCTGGCTGCTCCGGCGCCCCTCCTCGCCAAACACCACAGCTCCAGCAGAGAGGAACATGTGTCCGATGTGGAACGCTCGTGCAGTGGCCCCAGTACACGCGCTCGGGCTGATTGGAGAATATGCCCTTCCCCTAGATAAAAGCCACTCACTAGAACTGTTCAGAGGAAGTTTGTTTTGGATTCTCTGTGCAGCGGGCAGTGGTGGAATGTCACAAAATATAAGGCGATGTTCAGACTGCAGCCTGACGTGACCCAAATCGGATTTTTTCGCCCCATGTGACCTGAATCTGATCTTTTAATGACAGTCTGACCGACACAGATTAGATTTTTTTCAAATGCGACCCAGGCCACTTGGATATGTGGTTCTAAATCCGATACATATCCGATCTTTTGACGTGCGACTTCAGTCTGAACGGCCAGGTCACATTCATCCCACCTACGCGTCACAAATGTACATAAACGTTCTTCTCGTCATACAAAAATTGTGTAAGGACTCCGTGCCAGTGAAGCAGCAAAGCACATAACAATCCCATCAGTTTTGGCTGTGACTCTGCACCCACACGTTCCTTTCTACGGACCCACTTCTCCGTCTCCTCCTTTAAAACAAAAAAGCTGTACATGTTCTGGCTCCGGTACGACAGAGACTTTAAAATCTCCAGGTGCTCAGTGCTTGCGTCCATGTTTAGGCGACTTCCGTTAACCCAGTCCTCCAATGCACATGCGGGACAATTTTGGGGCGTTTAAAGTTCACACTGGAGATCACATACAAGTTGCATTTAATTAGAAATGTGAACGACCTCGAAAAAAAATCTGAATTGAGCATTAAGCCCTGCAATCTGAACACAACCTAAGTAGTAAAGTACTGTACTTAAATGGTACATTGTGTAGCTTTACAAGTGGAGGCGCCGTCAGATGCTTTTCTCCAAGGAGATGTTGTTGCTTGCTTTGTCTGGAATGTTTCACAATATGGCATTAAACCTTTCTATCTTCATGGAGATCAAACCAGACCAAGTTACAGGTCAGATCTGTGGAGAGGCGACCCCCGCTCACAGTCAGAATGCCTGTTTTTATAGGTATTTTTGAGCAGTAAAACCACCTGTAAGTGAATAAATATAAGATAGAGCTGTTTAATGTCACACTGTGGGACATTCCAAACAGACCAATGATATCTCCATAGAAACAAACAGGTGACAGACCCCCAACCAAAAAGGTTAAAAAGAACACCTTAAGTATACATTTTAGGTATCTGTACTTTACTTACGTAGATTATAAGATGGATACTTTTACTTTTACTTGACTACATTTGAAAGCAGGTATCTGTACTTTTTACTCCAGCACAGTTTTATTAGTATTTTTATTATTGTTTGAGACCTGAAAAGCCTGAGGGGTTTATTTTTAACATGTTTGAAATACAAGAAACAATACAGGAAAAAAAAAAAAACATTTGATTGTTTGTGTTGAACAAAATGAAGCACAAATCTGTATCAAAATTACTACATTTGAAGCTTTATTAGACTTTCAATACATTTTAAATGGGTACTTTAATACTTTTACTTAAGTTGATTTTTTTTTTTTTATGTGAAACTTTTACTTTTTTGCTACAGTATCTGCACTTTTACTTAAGTAACAAAATCGAGTTCTTCTTCCACCACTGATTCATGTGGTAATACAGGAAGTGCTCCACTGTGTTTTTAAACTACGTACATCTTCATTAGAATAATTTCATAATTTTTTTTCATAATTTCAGCCCTGGAATTGATCATCTTTACTGAACAAAAGTTAAAAGGTTGATGTTAAGTTGAAAAGGACAGCTTCATGACATCACAAGGTGGAACAGAGCATTTTGAGCTTCGGAGACGTAAACAGACAAATAATAAAGTGTTACTCAAATATGTGTGAATGAAACAAAACAGGAAGTAACAACATTATAACATCTCTTAAAGCTCACAAGAGGTCATTTTATGTAATATAGGACTTTTTAAAGAGCCCATATTACTCTATTTTCCTCATCATAAACAAACCTGAAGGACACTCAAACAAGTGTGAATGAAACAAAACACAACTCCAGGTCTGTTTTTGATGCTCACAAGAGTCAATTTTGCGTAATATAGGACCTTTAATGAAAAAGCGCGTACAAACTTTTCAGTGTTTATGCAGATATATCCCGACAATTGTAGGTAGTTGCGCATGACTACAACTGTAATCATTTATGAGTCATTTTTCTAAACAATCACAATTGAAATCGCCCATTGACCATTACCCATCTGTGCATCTGCTCTTTTATCACAACACACTGGCTGCTGGCTAACTGGGCACATACACAGCAGAAGAGGAGGAGGAGGAGGAAGAGGAGGGGTAGCTCACGTCCAGTCATTAGCGGTGTATTTTGGTGGAAAATCAGCCAAAAAAAAAAAAAAAAACGCTTTTATTTCATTGCTGGAAATGTTGCAATTAATCTGTGGAGCTTGTTACAGCACAAAGGAAAATGGGAGCGCTGTGGTAATGCGGCGCACATGGGCAGTTTAACCCGGATGCCACGGACGAGCGGAGGTGAGCCAGACCCGGGCGATCAAACATAGAACTAACTGGAGGTTACGGCGCCGGAGGGGGGAGACAGGGCGAGTGGAGAGATGTCTGAGTTAATCTGCATATGGATTATTTACTGCTAATTGTCATTGTCAGTCGGTGAGAATTTTTGCGGCGTTTTGTTTCTCACCTTTACACGGTATTTGGGGTATTTGGACGGCAGTAGCTCAGTTGGTAAAGCGTATCTGACTTGAAGTTTGGCGGTTGGAATCCTGCTCTCGTCAATGGATGAGTGGTTCCTTGATGTAAAGAGCTTTGAGTGTCTTGAAGGTTGAAAAGTGCTGTATAAAAATGTTACCATTTACCTTTTGGTTATTTTAAACTATGGATAAAGGTGACATTGGTATTTCCTGTCTATAAAGGTCCTATATTATGCAAAATTAACTTTTGTGAGTGTTTAGTCATGTTATAATGCTTTGACCTCATCAAAAACATACATGGAGTTGTGTTTTGATTCATTCACACTTCCTTTGACCTACACGGCGAAGTTTACGCTGTATCTTAGCTGATAAAACTTAAAGATAGTCAGGCTGGTGCCACTTAGTGCCTCTGCTCAATTTCGTTTCTCTCCAGTGACTAGGTCAGGAATCGGAATACACTAGACGGTTTCCAAGAACTCCAGAAGTTGTAGACCGTGCATTGGCCAAACAGCGAAGAGCTGTGAAGCCATGACGTCAAACTCAAGCACTTGTCTGGGTCCCTTTTGTGGTACAGCACAACAGTAAACAAAGCGTTCGAGATGGATGTAGACGAAGACAGACATTCTGTGTTGGGAACGATTCCCGAGATTGAGGATTTAAAGCTGGAACAAAGAGAATGTTTGGTGAATTTTATCAAGAGGAAAGACGTTATTGCCCTTCTTCCTACGGGATTTGGCGCATTACATACTTCACGACCAAATAGCAGCGATTTGTTAAATAAAAAAAGTACTTGCCTACCGTCGGGCGAACAAATCCTAATGCCGCGAGGTCAGACAGTTTCCACGAAGTGAAGCCGTGCACCATCACTAGAATCACCTGGACAATATCAGACCTGGAATTGCTCATCTTTACTGAACTAAAAGTAAATGGTTAGGTTGAAAACTACTACTTCATGACATCAAAAGGTGGAACTGAGCATTTTAGAGATTGGATATTGGAGATGTAGACAGACTAATAATAAAAGATTGCTCAAGCAAAACACAACTCTATGTATATAGTCCAATCAGGTTAATTTAGTCTTCTGATAATTTATGTTATAAGGTTCTTTTTTCAAACCAAGAGTTTGTTTTCATACCTGACAGTTTCGACTGCTCACTAGTGGTCTTCCTCAGAGTGGTTTATTTTTGTATCTGGAGTAATGTGATTTACTATAAGAGTCTGGCAGAAGCACATTATTGCTTTAATGGGATTGTAAAAGAGGGTGGGGCTGGATAAGCGTTGCTTCTCCCTACTCTTTTTTTTCGGAATGTTTGATTTTTTTATTTATTTTTATTTTATTTTGGAGATCCTAGTTGTGATGAGCAATGTAAAATAATTGCTTTTATGTATCTGCTGAATTCATGACAATTCAATTTATTATTTATGGAAACATCCTGAATAAACTTATCATAACTAACTGGAAAAGTGATGTTGCTGTGGTTCTGGCGCTGTCTTCCTACTGGTGGAGGCAGGACGACAGCGCCATCTGCAGTCCGACTTCCTCAGGACAGTATCCCAGGTGTGTGAGAGTAAAAAAGCCCCCTCGTCCTAGTTTATAGTCCCGTGAGCATGTTTCTGTATTACAATTGCCTCTTAACTCTCACACATCTGGGGCTCTGAGGAAGACCGCAATGAGCAGTCAAAACTGTCAAGTATAAAAACAAACTCTTGGTCTGAAAAAAGAGCCTAAATACAACTCCAGGTATGTTTCTGATAAGGAAATAACATTATAACATGGTTTAACTCTCACAATCGTGTCATTTTTGTGTAATACGGCATCTTTAAAAATATGTTTTCCAAATTCGAAATCAAAATCCCCACATTTGCCCTAGTTACTCACATTTTGAACTTGCTGGTTTCACGAAAAACTTACCAACTTCTAATCCTTAACTTTTTCTCTGGCAACATTTCACCAGCATGTCCCCATCCCACATATGCTCCTGCAGTCACCAGCTATATTTAGAACCATGTTAATATCTAATACATGGCCGGACCTGATAACCAAAACTGCCTATGTACGCATATTCCCAACTGCAATAAGCCTCCTCTGAAGCATTAGCAGGAGCTCGGAGAAGAGCGCGCTCCTGTCCCCCGCACAATCAAATCGGTCAGTCTCCCCATAGGAACGTTTTTAATATTCTCGCCATCAGGAAGTACCTCATACGCCGAATCAGCAGCTCTCCTCGGCCGCGCGTGTGTCAGTCTGACCACAGGCGCCCGACGGAGGTAATGGCTGCGGCGCCCGTAGCTGTACCAGGGGAGGTTGGATTGTCGCCGTGGGCCGCTGTCAGCATGGCGGATTTGTCACGGATGATGTTGAAGTGGTACTTTTGAGACGTCAACACGGCGCTAAGCAAGTCCAAGAGAGGCACAGAGAGAGTGTGTTTTAACCACCGCGACGTTAAGTATGGCACGATTTACCTTTTACTTGTTTGTAAGGCTTAAAGGTGCACTGTGTAACTTTTTGGTTGAGGGTCCATCAATCCGTGTATGATTCGTTCATTCGTTTTTCAATATAAAAGCAAAAATAAGAAAACGAAAAAACAACAATTTTCTTCATTATTTGTTTCCAAAACCAAAATGAAAAAAAATAAAATAAAATAAAAACAGGTAAAGATTTGTTTTTTCAGTT
The DNA here is from genome assembly GCF_026225935.1 of Boleophthalmus pectinirostris. Classification (NCBI taxonomy): domain Eukaryota; kingdom Metazoa; phylum Chordata; class Actinopteri; order Gobiiformes; family Gobiidae; genus Boleophthalmus; species Boleophthalmus pectinirostris. Next base: position 29,849,117 of record NW_026571541.1, read on the forward strand.
TTCGATTTTGTGTTTATATGAATAATGAAAAAAAACAGATAATGGCTGTTTTCCATTTCCGTGACTTAAACTGTGATGCCGGACTAAACTGGTCTGGTCCCGGTCTCAGTCCTGGTCTCAGTTGAAGTCTCGTGCCGGTTTAAGTCCCGGTCTCAGTGCTAAGCCTGCTTCCAGTCTCAGTCCCAGACTTAGTCCTGGTCTGAGTTCTGGTCTCAGTCCTGGTTTGGTCCCGGTCTCAGTCATGGTCTCAGTCCTGGTCTGGTCCCGGTCTCAGTCCTGGTCTCAGTTCTGGTCTCAGTTCTGGTCTCAGTTCTGGTCTCAGTTCTGGTCTCAGTCCTGGTTTAGACCTGGTTCAGTCCTTGGTCAGTTCTGGTCTCAGTTCTGGTCTCAGTTCTGGTCTCAGTCCTGGTTTAGACCTGGTTCAGTCCTTGGTCAGTCCTGGTTCAGTCCGGCGTCGCAGTTTAAATCACGGAAAGGGGAAATGTCCATTATCCTTTTTTTCCATTATTCATTTAAACACAAAATCGAAAACTCATTCATTTGGGTTTTGGAGACAAAGAAGAAAATTGTTGTTTTTTCATTTTCTTATTTTTGGTTTTATCTTGAAAAACGAATGAACGAATGATGATGACACAGATTTCCATCACCTGCTTGTTTCTGTGGAGATGTCATTGCTCCGCCTGGAATGTTCCACAGTATGTCATTGTGATATTAATTGTTTGAAAATGTTTTACTGTTTACTGTCCTTGTGTATCAAAATTTGCTTTTATCTCGATAAATTATTTATTCTGACAAATCTGATGATGCCAGTTGGCACATGGGCACCAGACTGGCTCAGGACACCTGGGCTTTTTCCTCCTAAAAGCAGAGTAAAATGTACATGTTTCATTATATCTGCACCAAATTTTGGTGCAGTGATGATCTCATGTTGTTTTTACAATTCCCTAATGTCCCTGCAGGTACATCCAAAGTTTCAAAGGAACACTTTTCTGTTTTAATTGTCAGGCAGAATTAAAAGGGTTGTGTTTGAGCCTAGTGTACTTATTGGTAATGTTATATAATGTTTTTATTTAATACCAGACAGAAAGCACAGTCTTAGCTTCACTTAAGACACCATGTGGGACATGTACAGGCCGAGGAAACCCTAATTTTATATGAACTTTTCTATTCCCCGGGAATTTGTCCAAACAAGGACTTAGAGCTTAAAGTTATACAGGTTAAACAGATCTAGCTGACATTTATTCAATTGTAGGTGGTTTTATAGCTCAAAAATACCTAGAAAACCAGATATTCTGACTGTGAGCACTGAGCGGGCTTGCCTCTCCACAGATCTGAACATTTTGAACTTTGTAGAAAATACGTGAAAGTGAAACAAAACACAACTCCAGGTATGTTTTTGATGAGGTAACATAGTGGGACTCATGGGACGCTGTGAGGACAGCTGCTTTAATCTGTAAAACAAGGATGGAGAAGTCATTGCCTTTGCCTTGAATGTTTCACAGTCTGACATTAAACGTATCTTACATTTATTCAGTTGCTGATGTTTTTAATACCTTGAAAACATACAATCTTACTATGAGTACCCTCGCCTATTCACAGACCTGGCCTGTAACTTGGTCTGGTGGCGTCACCTGCTTGTCTTCATGGTATAAAAGCTTAATGCTGTACTGTGGGAAATTTTTCATGCTTTTCTACTTCCATTGGACACTCAAATAGGGTCATAATCTGGACATTTTTTTTTGCTTTATGGTCATTCACAAGACAGTTTTCTGTAATATGGCAAAACAAATAACAATTTATGCTCCTCTTTACTGTTGGCAGGGATCAGATTAGTCAAAAATTGTGATAGTCCTTTTTTAGTCCTGGTTTAGATCTGATGTTATCCAAAATATTTTATCGGAAGTGCTTTCATTTAGACAGTGATGGCATTTTTTGGGCTTAAAAACGCAAAAATCTGAAACCACCCTTCAGAGTGGAAAAGTTGAATGTGCTTCACTGTAGCGTTTCCGTCTACACTGCCCAAGATGCAAAACTCTAGTCAGATCGGCTCATGTCATGTATGTGTTTACATCACATACATCACCACCTAGCGTCACCACAGAGCCCGTCTGGCATCCATACCCAATCAAATTCCACACAATTTTTGCATCACCGTACGCTAGAGATGCGCGGATGGGCTATTTTTTCATATACAATCGCGACACAAAACTCATCATCCGAAGGTTTTCAAAATCGCACCCGCCCGCCATCCGCCGATTGATTTTAGATTTTAGAACAATCATACAGCAAACAAACTAAGGAGCCTCGATAAAAATGCAAACTCTATAGCTCATTCATTCCAAAATTCGCTCAGCGTGTATGTTCGCATTCTTAATTGTCCGTAACAACCCCAAACTTACCTGGTTTTCTTGCGCAGCTAATTAATTGACAACGTTTTCGGACTAGGCTATTTTTGAACCTTCTTGCCTTCGTGTTGGATGTTGTTACATTCTGAACATTCTGCCATTGCCCGATGTTATTTCAAAGTCATAGCCTCACTCCATCGGTCTTTCTTTAAGTTTTAAATACCCCGAGTGGCAGTCTACGCGATAATGTCTGCGTGTTTTTAAAATATAACTGATATCGAAACAAAATAGACAGATCATCTCATCCAGATGAACCTTTATTGAAATCAGGCAATGCCTTCTTTATATTCCAATTGAAATAGGCAAGAAAAAATATGCATAACTAAATACATTTGGCCCTATAGCCACTTATGTGTTTGCAAACAGCTGAAATAAATTAGAAATAATAAAATAAACTGCATATAATATGTGCCTCATAAACCTTAGGCATCAATAACCCGACACAACCTTAACCTTCAGAACATAAAAACGAGGTCAAATGGGCTAATTAACTCGTCTTTTCAGATGTAGGTAACAATACTTACAATAACTTTTTTTTTTTTTTAGTAGTTAAACTGCCACCTGCCCGAATTTAATTAAAATATAATTTTTTGTCACGTCATCCGCCCGACCCGCGGATTAACCGCGGATGTAACCACAATCCGTGCATCTCTACCGTACACTCGTCCAAACACGAAATAAAAACTGAAGACGCAACGCCACCTTTGTGTCTTCTGTTCAGTCCATCATCATATAAACATAGCCTTAGTCTTATTAGTTTGGTCCTGGTTTAGACCTGATGTTGTCCTGGTTTAGTCTTAATTTAGTCCTGGTTTAGATCAAATTGGTCAAAAATATGGACACCTGGGACATTTCTTGTATAAAACTGGGACAAATCAGTAGTTTTGGATAAATCTGCTGGGACAGGGGACACAGAGCTCAAAACAGGAACTGTCCCGGGTAAATAAGGATGTGTGGTCACCCTAATATAGAACCTTTTAAAGACAAGCATGTAGCTCCCCCCCTCCTGAACAGTTACACATTGTACCTTTTAATATGGCCATTTACCATTAAGACAACCAGTTTCACATTCTGGCCAGCGTCCACCAAACCTCACAACCTTGGCAACAGAAATAACAAAAATAAAAGTTTTTCGCACTCCATCTGCACTTGCCTCCATTAAAAGTCCCCATTTTCACTCATGGTGAATTATGTACCGTGCGCCCCGGACAGCCAGGCTATAAAATCTAAAATATCCATTCTGTCTACTTCCTGGGGGTAAACCGCTCCCCTCTCCTCGGCTGGCTCCCTCTCTAATAAAGTACGAGTCCGGAGGTGGTCTGGGGCTCCGGGCTGTGAGGATACTGATGCGGAGCTTGCTGTGGACCGGCCGACGCTGGCGAGCTCACAGCCTGCAGCTATATTTGGGCGCGCATCATCTATACGTCTGGCCCCGGGACGCTGTTGACTTTAATTATAGATCCACGGGACATCAGTCAGCGCTAATGTTAGCCTTGTATTACACATTAAAGCGGCTGTCCTCCCGGCGTCCCCTAAGTCCCACTATGTGCAGGAGTGTAATACAGGCGGCGTACACAGAGAGGGCTAATGGAGCAGATAAGTGCAGACCAGGGCACGGTGATCACAACTAAAGCAACCGCACGTCCTTATTTTCCCGCGACAGTCCCAGTTTTGAGCCTTGTGTCCCCTGTCCCAGCAGATTTATCCAAAACCAGTAATTTGTCCCAGTTTTATACATGAAATGTCACAGGTGTACATATTTTTGACCAATTTGTTCCCTGCCAACAGTAAAAAGAGGCACAAACTGTCATTTCTTTAGGTAAAATACAGAAAACCTGCTGAAAAATGACCAAAACACAAACAAAACGTGGCTATACTGACTCATGAATGGGCCGAGTGCCGGACTATTTTCCTTATTTACACACTTGATTCACAGTTTTATTATTACCAATCACCACAAACCAGGAGTGTCAGAATTTTAGATTTTGAAATTGTGTTAATCTTAAACAAAAAACACATTTCTAATAACCATCCTTTACTAATAGGGCAAGGACATTATAATTAAATAATGTATAAAGCACAACTTACAGACAGTGAAGTCAAAGGCACGAACAAAGACTACTGAAACAAAAACAAAACAATAATGGCTGACTTCCTTTCTCTAATCAGGTCTTCAAAATAAAAGCCTGTGACAGAGGTAAACGTAATCTACTGCAAAACAATTATACAGAACACATTTTAACATATTTAGGGCAAAACAATCACTGTTCCATATTTATCTCATCAGTTACATGAAATATATGTCTGTTACTGCGGTGTAAAGATATCTACTCTCAGTCTCTAGCAAGAATGTTGTGTTTTTATGAAATGTCAAAGGTAAACTAGTAACTTTTGAGATGGGCGATTATCCCACCTGTTTGTCTTCACTGAGATGTTATTACTTTGAGGTTAAAGGGACAGTCCGGAATTTTGGACATAGAGCCTCATTTCCTAGTGAGCCAGAGTGTTGGAGATGTGTGGAGACACTTTTTAAAAATATTCCATCCAGTCCTTGTATTTGCAGTTATCCTAGTTATCCTGCCACTACTAAAAACAGACTTACCCACTCCACATAACACTCGAAGCAAATCTATTATTACGCCAGACTGTCGATTTAAATGTCTGTGTCGACAGAATAATTGTAGAAGTAAAACAAACCTTGCATTTGAAGCGAGTTGTACTTCCTGATAAAAAACTTGGCAGCGGCGAACTGATATATGAGAAAATAGTCCCTCAACATGCGACGATTCATGAGATGCAAGGTTAGTTTTATTTCAAACATTATTCTATCAACATAGACATTTACATCGACAGTCTGGCGTAATAATTGTTTTTCTTCGGGTGTTTTGTGGAGTGGGTAAGACTGTTTTTAGTGGCAGGATAACTATGGCCATTGACATGCACTAGCCTAGCACCAGCGACCTCTGCAAATACAAGGACTGGATGGAATATTATAAAAAGTGTCTCCACACGTCTCCAACACGCTGGCTCACTAGGAAATGAGGCCCTATGTCCAAAATTCCAGACTGTCCCTTTAAGATACACTTTATTGCGTCTGTAGGGAAATTTGTCCTCTGCATTTGACCCCTCCTTCAACGCGACTCGGGCATTTCCTCAGGAGCAGTGAGTACCACAGTGCGCAGGGACTCATGTCTGTGATCTTGTTGCTAGCCTTGGTCAGGACTACCTCAGCTGGAATATTTCACCTATGGCGCATGTTTTGCCTTGAATGATGCAGAGTATAACATTAAACTTTTATGTTACACTGGCTGTTTGTTTGAGACGGCGCAGTGGCTGAGTTGGTCGCCTGGGTCTTTCCGTGTGGAGTTTGCACATGTCTGAGTAAGGTTCCTCCGGGCACTACATTTTCCCCATTAACCCTGAACATGCACTATAGGTTCAATCCTCCAGATAAATTAGTCTTTAATATCTAAGAATGACTAAAGATAGAGATGGGCTCCTGGGCTCACGGCTCCTGATGAGAGGCCACAGCAGCACTGGATTATGGGTCAAATACAGAAGACAAATTTCCCTACAGGGACAATAAAGTGTACTTGAGGCTACGTTTATATGATGACGGTCTGAACAGATGACGCAAAAGTCGTGTAGAGTCTTCACTTTTTATTCCACGTTTAGACAAGCGTTTTCAGGAGGAAATCTGTGGAATTTGATTGGGTTTGCTTGTACTTAAAGGAACAAGGGCGTCTTTGGACATACGGAAGTTTTCACACCAGATACTTCTTCCACAAAGTTGTCCCACCAATGACTGGTTCTCCAGGTCTCGTCCATAAGGCGTCTGTCTCGCCTGCGACGAACTGGTGCGTCCAAAATTTGACAGAGGTACCGTATTTTCTGCACTATAGGGCGCTCTGGATTATATGGTCTATTTTCAAACTTTTTCCCATTTTAACCGCACCGGACTTTAAACAAAACACAACAGTTTGATGGCTCAGTGGGACTTTGTTTGGCGCGTTCACGGTGACTCTGGGCTTTGTTCAGTTGTGGCGTGTAGGGAGGGTGCTGTCTGGGACCGCTGGATTGTTGGCGTTCGTTCCTCCGTTTCATTCCTCGTCCATGTGGAGTGATGAGTGTGGCTGCGGGTGTTTTTCGCTGCGTGGTCGCTGTCTGCTCCGTGTGTGTTTAAGTGCACTGCGGTTTTGTAGTTTACTGAAGTCCTGCTGGGACACCCGGGTGGATTCGTGTATAGGGCGCTCTGGATGATCTATGAGCGTGCCCTATAGAGTGGAAAATACGGTAATTGCAGATCCTTCTCTGTTCACTAATAGTATCTCTGCATATTCTGTACATTTGTTTTTAATGCCTCCTGTAAGTTTATTAGAGCTGCAAATGATCCGACATGTTTGTTTCTGTGTACTGGATGTATGTGATGGAAATGCTTATGCAACATGAGCAGATCTGACCAGAGTTTTGCGTCTTGGGCAGTGTAGACGGAAACTCTACGGCGGAGCGCATTAAACTTTTCCACTCGGAAGGGTGGTTTCAGATTTTTGCTTTTTTAAGCCTCAGAAACGCCGTCACTGTCTAAACGAAAGGCACTTCCGATAATATATTTTGCTGTTTTTACCCGCAAGCGTTCTCGAGTAAACAGGCCCTTAACCTTTTATTGCTTAAGAATATGTTGAAAATAGTAGTGATGGGCGAATGGAGCCTCGTGAAGCATTGACACCCCAGTTGCAATATTGTCTCAAATGGTTCGACGTGTCTGAGGCCTTGGAGAAACACTGACCTCTAGTGGACAAATTTAACCATTGGCACACAGGTGTCTCAGCATCGATGAAGTATTGTTAGTGTAAAGATAATACTTGTGTGCAGAGCATACACCTTACCAAACAACAACAATAATAATGCTGATTTAAAATAATGTGTAAAGAGCAACATAAATAGCTGCTGTAAATAAGAAAATAGGTGTTACCTTGTTAGGTGGAATTAGACCCAAACCATGGATCACTTTTTTCCCACATGTAGATGCCATCGAAAATGAAACAAATGCCAAAAGTCACCAAAATCACCACTAACGTCACACAATACTCCTCACTACCCAACATTTTTAAGAAATATTGGTGCATCTTTTATACAGTAGCAGTTTGGCGCTTGTCAAACCACGGAAGTGCGCTGATACTCTGAAGCTCTGAACCAATCGCAGAGCGGAACATTCGCTGAGCCAATGAAACGTTTCAATACACTGAAGCGATTGACACGCAGAGCGAAGCAGTAGGGGGAGGGACCGACACTTCAACACTTTGGTCACGTGAGCGGCTGCTGCGAGACGAACTCCGAGGCAGTGCTTCGGAGCAATTTGTTTCAGAAAGAACGAGACGTGCTCCGGAGCTCCGTCTCATTTGCCCATCACAAAAAAATAGGCATTCTTACTGTGAGTGGGATCGCCTCTCCACAGATCGGACCTGACTCCACGAAGATAAATATTTTTAATGCCGTTCTGTGAGTTTTTCGAGGCAAAGCTTTAACATCTACATGGAAACCCAGTTCATTACGTGTACTAGATGCCATATAATTTTACAGTTGCACTTACAGTTACTTTTTTCACCTCTGACAAGATATAGATTTTACCCAGAAGACACGAAAGTCTGATCTGTTTCTGCTTTTGCGGTCAGCCCGTCGATACACTATATTCAACATGAGTGAAAATGTGTTCTTACAAAGCTGTTAGTCTGAACCGCTGTCTTGAACCACGCCGCCTTTCTTTCTTATACACTGGTTGGCGGCAGCGTTGGGTTAAAAGTCCCGCGTATTGGAGTTCATTTTAAGGCATTTATTTCCACTTCTGAAATGGTACGATGTGTGTGTGTCTGCGGTGCCTTTCTTTATGTTTCGGAGGCGTGAAAGTGTGGAGAAAAGGCAGCGTTTGATGGACATTTGAGTGAGGGCTGCAAAAAGCTCTGAGAGGAGGATAAGAGACAGATAGTTGTGTGAGAGAAACCTGTTCTCCAGCGTTCCTGTGCAGCCCAGACACATTAGACCAAATGGCAGCGCTTGTTGATAGAGGATTTCATATATACTCCAGATATTGTTTTTCACGGAAGAAACTGAAATGGTGAATCCTTCTGCTGTTTGGCAAAAGAGGTTGGAAAAAGGGCAAAAGGAGGGGAGGACTAAAGGGAAGAGTGAAGGGGGGAGGAGAGGCGACATTTGGAGGACTAAAGGGGAGAGTGAAGGGGGGAGGGGTGATGTTTGGAGGACTAAAGGGGAGAGTAATTGGGGTGGAGAGGGGTGGGGTCTGGAGGACTAAAGGGGAGAGTAATTGGGGTGGAGAGGGGTGGGGTCTGGAGGACTAAAGGGGACAGTGAGGGGGGAGGATCTGGAGGATTAAAGGGGAGAGTGAAGGGGGAGGAGGATTGGAGGGGGCTGGAGGACTAAAGGGAAGAGTGAGATAGGAGGAGTGGAGGAGTCTGGAGGACTAAAGGGGAGAGTGAAGGGGTAGGAGAATTGGAGGGGTCTGGAGGACTAAAAGAGGAGAGTGGGGGGGGGGGAGGTCTGGAGGACTAAAGGGGAAAGTAGGGGTGACGAGGGGCAGAGTCTAGAGGATTAAAGGGGAAGGTGAGGAAGGACAAGGGAGGAATTTAGTCTGGAGGACTAAATGTGAGAGTGAGTGGGGGGAAAGGGGAAAGGTCTGGAAGACTAAAGGGGAGAGTGAGGGGGAGGAGGGGTGGGGTCTCAAGGACTAAAGGGGAGAGTGAGGGGGACGAGAGGCGGGGTCTGGAGGACTAAAGGGGAGAGGTGAGGGGGATGAGAGGCGGGGTCTGGAGGACTAAAGGGGGAGAGTGGGGGGGGGGGGGGGGAGGTCTCAAGGACTAAAGGGGAGAGTGAGGAGGACGAGAGGCGGGGTTTGGGGGACTAAAGGGGAGAGTGAGGGGGACGAGAGGCGGAGTCTGGAGGACTAAAGGGGAGAGTGGAGAGTGAGGGGAAAAGAGGGGTGGGGTCTGGAGAACTAAAGGGGAGAGTGAGGTGGAAGGAGGGACGGGATCTGGAAAATTAAAGGGGAAAGAGAGGGAGAGAAGTGGGGCGAGGTCTGGAAGACTAAAGGGCAGAGTGAGGCGGAAGAGGGGCATGGTCTGAAAGACTAAAGAAGAAGAGAATGAGGGGGGTGTGAGGGGACAGTGTCTGGATGTATAAGTTACCTTGTGATTTTCCGATCAATACTTCAAACTCTGCCCATGCAGCAATTTATTTGTAATCAGGGCAGTCCTGCGTGATGTCACATAGTACTTGAAATTGCTGTGGCCACTGGAAGCAGCACACTCTATTTTTCACCAATTTTGATCAGAAAGCTTCGAACTGATCTCAAGCCAAGAGTTAGGACTGACCATCTTTGTGTATTTGACCCCAACTGCACTCACAAGACCACACATCACACAAAAACAACAATTTATGCAGAAAAAAAACACAAGAAAACCAAAAGAATACACCATTTTTAGCTGACTCACTCCCTTCTCCTTTCTGTTGTCAACCCATATAAATTCTTGCACTATGTAACTTTTCGGTTGGGGGTCCGTCACCTGCTTGTTTCTATGGAGATGTCATTGCTCTGCCTGGAATGTTCCACAGTATGACATTAAACAGATCTACCTTAACATTTATTCAATTAGTTAGTTGGTTTTATAGCTCAGAAATACCTAGAAAAACAAACATTCTGACTGAGTGTGGTCACCTCTCCAAAAAATCTGACCTGTAAACTGGCCTGAATTTGTCTTCATAAAGATAGAAAGTTTTAATGCCATACTGTGAAACATTCCAGACAAAGCAATAACATTACCATAGAGAAAATAATTTGACGTACCCTCCACCAGAAAAGTTACACACCGCACCTTTTAAATAAAATGATTAATCGACTAAAACAAATTTTGGACCTTTAGACACCAGCGAGCGACTTAACCACAGCCTTTCTAATCTTCACCAAAATTATTGTGTTATTTTTTGGGCAAAGGACACATCCACAATTCACATGACCTTTTTTAGGTGTTATAACTTTTAAATTGATCCCTGTAAATTTCCGAGTGCATCCTATACCCACATTATAATATATGTGTTTGGCATTCAGTTGGACAGGCGCCGTAAGGTCAGGGAGAAGACGGAGCTCCGAGGCCGGGGGATGAGAGAGCGGAGCTGGCCACATGTTGGGCAGATGTGGGTCTCTCGTCCGGAGCCACACACACGGCACGTTTACAGGGCACCAGCTGTCACCCCGTTTCCTTCTCCAATCTTCTCAAGGGAGGATAGAGAAGGACAAAGATGTATTCAAGTAAAAGTACAGATACCTCAAAATTAAAGTGCTTGCGGACTTTTCTGGTGGGGGGTCCGGCACGTCCTTGTTTCCATGGAGATGTTATTGCTTTGTCTAGAATGTTTCACAGTATAGATTAAACCTCTCTATCACGAGGGAGACAAGCAAGTTCCAGCACTACGCTACATTACAGTTCAGATCTGTGGAGAGTCACCCCTATTCACTAAGAGTATTATTATATTTTTGAGCAATAGAGACACCCCAAAATAAATAAATGCTCGCTGTACATGAACATCTCCATGGAGACATGTAGGCAGCGGACTTAAACTTGGACTTATACAAAATGTATTGATCCACAAGGGAAATTATTTGGACACAGTAGCTCATACATTATAATAACAAAGAGTAAAAAATATAAAATTGGTAATAAACTGCTAAATAATTAAAAAAGCAAGAGAATGGTGTCAAATAAGAAGAATAAATTATATAAAATATGTAGAGTAAGTAAAACATTTATATTGTAATATAAATACTGTATATCACAATTAAATACAAGTAGTATTATCTGTGACATAAGGGTGAGTTGTTGTACAGTTGTAGGGGGTATTATTTGTTACATAAAGGTGAGTTGTTGAACAGTTGTAGGGAGTATTATCTGTGACATAAGGGTGAGTTGGTGTACAGTTGTAGGGAGTATTATCTGGTATATAAGGATGAGTTGGTGTACAGTTGTAAGGAGTATTATCTAGTACATATGGGTGAAGTTGTTGTACAGTTGTAGGGAGTATTATCTGTTACCTAAGGGTGAGTTGTTGTACAGATGTAGGGAGTATTATCTGCATCTCTCACTGTTTGAGTGGAGCTGTAGGAGCCTTTTGGAGAATGAGCTCCTCTGTCCCACTATAGTCTGGTGCAGTGGCTGAGCTGTTGTACAGTTGTAGGGAGTATTATCTCCTCTGTCCCTCTATATTCTGGTGCAGTGGCTGAGCTGTTGTACAGTTGTAGGGAGTATTATCTCCTCTGTCCCTCTATAGTCTGGTGCAGTGGCTGAGCTGTTGTATAGTTGTAGGGAGTATTATCTCCTCTGTCCCTCTATAGTCTGGTGCAGTGGCTGAGCTGTTGTACAGTTGTAGGGAGTATTATCTCCTCTGTCCCTCTATATTCTGGTGCAGTGGCTGAGCTGTTGTATAGTTGTAGGGAGTATTATCTCCTCTGTCCCTCTATAGTCTGGTGCAGTGGGTGAGCGGGAGTGTCCATGATGGAGAGCAGTTTGTCCAGTGTCCTCCTGTCCATCGTCCATCCAGACCCTCCATCAGAAAAGTTTAGGCCAAAAGTAGATTAGAAAAAAACGAAATACTAGACACAAAAATTAAAACTCAGTTTCGATATTGAGGACTCGATACTCAATTACCAATTCTTTTTGATTATAGAATGTTATTTTCAACATGAAATCATAGTATTTTCATTCTACTATGTGTAATCCCTCAGTAGTCCAGGTAGGTTCCATAGTGGTCCATTTTAGTCTTTGTACTCTTACATTTGTTCTGATACAGCTCAAACTGAGAATATGAATTTTTCAGTAACAATAGCAGCTCAAATCTGTCTGCGCAGGTGAGCCCGGCTCTGTCTGCGCGGGTGAAGGAAAAGACCACGGCAGATATCACCAGGGAAGTGAGCGGCGTGCGCTTTCACAGGACTCTGTTCATTTGAAGCGAGTTGTCATGGAGATAAGTTTGGCAGTGAGCTGATGCCTCTCACATGGATCTTGGTGCGATGTTTGTGAATGATGAGCAGTGCCTGTGAGAAACACTGACCCAAAAGTCAACTAAACGAAATCTAGTGCACACCTAAATGTATAGATGTATAGATTTATTGTTTTTTCTCGTGAGATATTGTGGCACGAGATCTTGTCCCATCCCAAAACATAACTCAATCCTTGTCCCTGTACCCTTCGCTTTATAATAACGATGCTTCTCGAGACCGTCAGATTATCCCTGCCTGCTCCACTAGACCGGCTAATTCAGGAACACGCTCCCTGGACAGCCACAAAACGTTGCAAGTATGGATATTTGGAAATGCAGATTGGAGGATTTCACTACACAGCACGGCTACTCTGTGTAACCTTTTCGATCTGCATTGATGTATATAGGTCATGACGGGTGGTTTTGCGAAAGTTTGGGTAGAGTTATAGGTATTGTTGTTACCATCGATCTATACAAGAAAGATTTGTCCAGGAAAAGTACCCCCTGGTTTCCCTTCAGGCTTGTCAAATCCTATACAAGTGTTTCGAAAAGGCAATTTGAAGTCATTATGAGGCCCTTGAGTGTACTTTGAGCTTAGATAAAGTTTTTGCAGTACGATAACTACTTAAGCTCAGGAGTACCAAGCTGAAGTTGTGTATTTTCATGTATTCAGGATTATATATGAATGTTGCTTGAATATTGTTGTGTAGTTTTTTTTATTACATTTGTTTTTATGAGTCAAAATTGTCATAAAAAACGTGTATTCTTACTGTGAGACTCGCCTCTCCGCAGATCTGACCTGTAACTTGGCCTGGTTGGGTCACCCGCTGGTCTCCATGGAGATGTTATTGCTTTGCCTGGAAAGTCCCATGGTATGACTTTAAACATTTCCATCTAACATTTATTCATTACGGGTGTTTCTAATGCTCAAAAACACAATAATTTCTTCAGTGAATAGGAGCGACTCTCCACAGACCTTTTAATCGATACTGTGGAACATTCTAGACAAAACAATAACATTTCCATGGAGATACACAGCAAAAACTGGAGAGTTAAAATGTTAGGGTATAATATTTCAGAGTTGTTTTTAACACCAAAAGTGTTATTTTAACTATTTGAAAGTTAAATGGGGGTTTGAGTTGGGGTTATTTGCAAGAGTTGAGTTGGTTGAGGTTAACCCATTGCGCAGCGCTGAGTCCCCTGTCTGGATTGTCTGGCGATCAGTGTAACTGGTAAAGGCGGGGCCACACCTGGAAGCATGGGGGGCGTGTCCTCCTCTCACTTCCATTCACTCCCATAGAGAGACGCAAAACTGCCGGAGCTGTATTGTCGCGTTAAACCTTCTTTATCGTAGCGTATTATTTCCCCATTGAAAAATAATCCAAATGCATCCCGAACATGTTCCCATCAAGACCTGGTTTGAAGTAACAAACGTCGCGCTTTAGTGCCAGCGCATGAACGCGCTCAACCACTTGATCTAGTCGCTGCTCCAGACGCTCCTATAACAGGTGCCATATCACTATGTCGTGTAACAAATGAACATGGTCAAACACAAATGTTGTCCGTGTCTTCACTGTCATTATCACTGTCAGCATTTTTGTGTTTGACCATGTTTATGCGCAGCATCCGGCGTCAATGGGTTAATTCAACTTCCTCTTGTGTTAATTCAACTTCTCTTTGTGTTAATTTGGCTCCTCCCATTCACCACTTCAAACTCTTGTGAGAGCAGACCAGTTTGAACCAGTTTTGTACATAATTTCATTCTTAAATTAACTAAAATAAAGTAAAAATAAAATAAAACACCTCTGTGTGTTGTTTAGCTAAATCAGAATAACTCTATAAAGTGTTATCCGTTTACTCTCAAAACATTAATTTAACTCTGGATTTTGGGGTTAAACAGGAACTTTAGTTGAGTGTTACTTAATTAACATTTTCCAAACATGTTAAATTAACTCTAGAACAGATTGGACTCATATAAACTCTGAGAAAATGTTAAAGTTGATTCTGTGAGAGTCAATTTTAACATTTTCTGTGTATCAGGTGGCAGACCCTCCACGAGAAATATTACGCAGTGCACCTAGTAGAGTAATGTAATATGGGCCCTTTAACACAAATTTAAGCAAAATAGCATGATATTAAAGCTTGGTAAGGCAGGCTAAGAATTGTCAAAATGTAAAAAGTCAGTCAATCCGAAAAGTTACATTCAGAGACTTGGTGCATAACTTTACAAATGATCAACTGTTTATTCTCAAACTGTGGTGAAGAAGCAGATTTTGGACTAAAATTGTGTATTTCTATTTTAGGGGTAAATGCTTGTTGACAGAGTTGACAGGCAACAAGTAAAACATCTTATACAATGCTGCTTAATGGTAAAATTGACTCTTGTTGCCTCATCAAAAACTTACCTTGAGTTGTGTTTTGTTTCATTCACATGTTTATTATTAGTCTGTCTACATCTCCAAAGCTCAGAATGTTCTGTCCCAACTTGTGATGTCATGAAGCGGTAGTTTTCAAGTTGACAGCGTCCTTTTACCTTTTGGTTTGTAGATGTAATCAGTTCCAGAGTGAAGGTGTATGAAGTAGAAGAACTACTAAGGTTTGTGTGTTAAACATGTGAATTAAAAAAAAAAAAACTAAACAAACAAACAAACAAAAAAGAACAAATCGTGGACTAGGTCACCCATAGCTTCAGTCAAATGAAGTTCAATGAGGCTTGTAGTTACAGGAGCCAATTTGGAGCCGAGTTCCATATTTGAGATTAAGATTGCAAGTATCACACTAACCAAAGAGCCAATCTGGAGCGAGGCTGTTGAAGGTAACGCCCTTTCCAGCCTGAATCGCTGGTTTAGCAGGGGGCGGGCCCTAGCGACGCTGTCAATCAAATCTGTTGCTAACGGTGAAAGAAGGAGCCTGATTTACCTGTTATTAATGTTCCTATCTTGATTTAAGGACAAAAACAGGGTAGCCACGGGGTCTTAAAAGTCTTAAAAAGGTCTTAAATTTCATGTTCCTAATTTAAGACCTTAAAAAGTGTTAAATTATGTTGTCCAACTCTTATTTTTTCAGAAAGGTCTTAAATTTCACTAGTTTATTTTTTGTATACTTAACTGGGCTGGAGTGCAATGTTAATCAGAAGGAGGGAAAAAAAACAACAACGTGAAATCTTGTATTGTGAATGAACGTCTGATTTTAAACAATCAGCGCAGTGAAGGAAGATGTTGAATGGATCACGGGAAAGTGTAGGTTTAATCCACAGTGGTTCTAGTAGTTGGTTGGTCATTATTAGAATTAGATCTGGTGTTTTTCGCCCAAATAATGGGTGTAATGTTGGTCTTAATTCTCATTTAAGTGGTCTCAAAAAGGTATTAAATAAGTCTGAAATTTGGGGTAATCAAATGTGGGGATACCCTGAAAAAGCAAAATAAAAACATGAGTTAATATGAATATTTTTGTTCCAGGAAGATGGGCGAAAGTTTTTCAATATAAAGTGTACTGGAGCCAGAGTTGATGGAGCCGTAAGCAGGCCCATGCTCATTTTCTATTTTGAACGCGATGGGTAGCGAGTTAGTTACGTCTATTTACATAAACCGTCTAAGGGAATATCCAAGAATAGAGAAAAAGATAGCGGCTACTTCTCTTGTCACACGGTACAACGACGGCGGTTCCCTCCCAGAAGGACCACCCTCCCTCTCATTACCTTTTCTTTCCCTCCGTAAATCTTGACCTAGAATTCTCCATCAGGCGCGCCGTGTCAAAGAAGCTGCTACTGTACTTCCTCCCGACAAAAAAAAAAAAAAAAGCTGCTATGGGTGCACTTTCTCCCACCGCAAAAGACGGATAATGAACCAACCACCGCAGACGCCCCATGGGAGGTGTAATTTCGCGCTCGGCCTGACAAGCGTACGAGATGCGTTCAGAAGCGCAAAAAAAAAAAAAAAAAAAGCATGATTTATTTGCGCCGCTATTTGGGTCTGACCTAATTGGGCATTATTCATACGGTATCAGTGACGGGTGTGAGCGTGGCAGGCGACTGTGGCAGGTAACGTTGGATTTCCCTCGAGGTGGGTTGTATAGAAATGTTCCGTGTTTTTATAGCGCGGCGTAAAAAGCAACATAAAAAGCGGGCGTCCTTGGCGTGTGGATTACCTGTCCGAACAGTAAAATGCTGGAGAATTAACGGTGAGACACGTATAAGAGGAGGTATGTCTTATAAAAGGCTTGGGCCATGATACCTGCTTTTCGAGGACGCTACGAATAGAACCTGTAGCGATAGAGCTAAAATAAATGCATTTTTTGTTTTGGTTTTGTTGGATTCAGTATAGTAATCCTCCATAACTAGAGTTTAAACTTTGCATATTCAGGCTGAGCTCTTCTCTTAAATGGACAGGAAGTTTTTAATTTCCGTACGCCTTCACTATAATCATTAGGGATGATTCCCTAGAATTGGCGAATTGGCTGGTAAAACTGTTCAGGACCTAAGGGCAATTTTAGTACATTTGTCCTTTTCTTAATTTTGCTATTAAAACTCTCCCTTTTACCCTTTAATTAAGTGTTATACATCCTTTTTTTTCAGTACAATCTGTTATTTTACTTGGAAATGGCTTCTGTCCAGACCAGGGCACCTGCATTTCCATGGTGTTTATTACAGTTGTATTTGTACATTTTGAGTGAAATAAACCTTTCAAATAAAAACTGCAGTGGATGCGCAATTACATAGACCAATATGCTTAATTTGCCATTTATTTGAGAAATAACTGCACTTAGAGCAGCTTTTTCAATTGTTACTTACACAGACGCTCAGAGCAGTCCACCATTTTGACTCACTACACTCTTTGGCAGAGTTTGGGCCAATCAAAATGGATGGAGCGCATGTGTTTGGCAGAAAACAAAGTTCCTATTGGACACTCGTTTTCCCTACATCATCACACAGCGTGTGTGGAAATATGGAAATATGCTTGGAAATCCACAAGTCTCTAGCCAGACTGGTGCCACCTATTGCCTCCACTCAGTTTTATTTCTCTCCAGCGACTAGATCAGGAATCAGAATACAGTAGACTTTTTGCAAGAACCCCAGAAGTTGTCGACCGCGAAGCCATGATGTTAAACTCAAGCACCTGTCTGGGTCCTTTTTGTGGTACAGCACAACAGTAAACAAAGCTGTCGAGATGGATGTTGATGAAGACAGGCATTCTGTGTTGTCAACGATTCCAGAGATCGAGGATTTAAAGTTGGAACAAAGAGAATGTTTGGTGAATTTTATCAAGGGGAAAGATGTTATTGCCCTTCTTTCTACGGGATTTGGCGCATTACATTCGTCATGACCAAATAGTAAACATTGGTTAGATAAAAAAAGTATGCGCCTACCGTTGAGTGAACAAATCCTAATGCTGGGAGGTCAAACGGTTTCCACGAAGTGAAACCGACTGATGAATCAGGCTAACAACTCTCAGCTTTTCAAGGAAATAAAAGTATGAGCTTTGGAGAGACCGACTAATAACAAAGGGTTCCTCAAACATGTGTGAATGAAACAAAACAAAACACAACTCCATGTATGTTTTTGAGGAGGTAACAACATTCTAACATGACTTAAAGCTCACAAGAGTCAATGTTTCCGTTAAATATAGGACCTTTAACCAAACACAATATAAAAAACGTGGAGAAAAACACTGTCAAACTCCCTTTGCCCATCTCCACCTGTGTCGCATCTCGCTGATAAACTGTCTCCCTATCAGACTCGCCCACAAATCATTTAGGGCTCGGGGCCGGCTTCTGATTGGTCCAGATCCGTTCCAAGGTTGATTTTTATTGCGACGCGATTGTAAAAATGCACTTTGGGTTTGTGATATCTTCCAGGCCAATATCTGTATCCCTGTAAAACCAGACCAATCTCCCAGACCCTGTGTTATGGCATTGGAGTCAGTATATGGGAGATATAAGCTAGCGGGGGAACAGGGAGAGAGCGGAGAGCAAGGCATTCTGGGAGTTTTATCAGTGGAGGAATCGTTTATCGTAACTATGCAGGCTATTAGTTGTTATGTTTTACTATTGTGGGTTTTATTTCTTTGTATAAGGGAACAGTGTCAGGCTGGTTAATTGAGTCATTACTGTTGTAGTTTTGAAGTTGAAAAATGGGTGGAGATTTTAATGGCCCTATATTTAGCAAAATTTACTCTTTAGTCGTGTTAGAATGTTGTTACCTCCTCAAAAATAGACCTGGAGCTGTGTTTTGTTCCATTCGCATTCATTTATTATGTCGGTCTACATTTCCAAAGCTCAAAATGCTCAGTTCCACCTTGTGATGTCATGAAGCTATCTTATACTGTCTGTTCAGTAGAGCACAGTGGAGCAGTTTCTGTATTACCACATGACATCACAAGGTAGAACAGAGTATTTTCAGCCTGAGAGAAGAACTCAGCCTAAATCTGCAGGGTTTGTGTGTTAAACATGTGTGAATGAAACAAAACGCAACTTCAGGTCTGTTTGTGATGAGGAAACAACATTCTTAGCCAGGCTGGTGCCACCTAGTGCCTTCGCTCTATTTAATTTCTCTCCAGCAACTAGGTCAGACATCAAAATACAATAGACAGTTCGCAAAAACCCCCGGAAGTGCAAATTTGGTCACCAGCCAATCAGCAAAGAGCCATACATTCTGGCTCTTCGCCGATTGAGGATTTAAAGCCAGAACAAAGACAACGTTTGGTAATTTCATCAAGGGGAAAGACGTTATTGTCCTTCTTCCTATGGGATTTGGGAAAAGCTTAATATACCAGTTACCCCCATTTATGGCACAATACGTACGTCATGACCAAATAGCAACGATTGGTTAAATGGTAAAAAAGTACCCGCCTACAGTCGAGTGAACAAATTCTAACACTACGAGGTCAGACGGTTTCTACGAAGTGAAACCATCTGATGAATCAGGTTACAACATTATAACATAGATCAGAAAATAGCGTAATATGAGCTCTTTAACCTCCTAGGACCTGAACAAACCAAACTCTGGCATGCTTTATTGATTTCTCTTTGTAATTCGATCCAGATGAGTGAAAGAAACAAAGAATTATGTTTTTACGGGATGTACTTTTTAAGAAAAATTATGTCCACATATGATATATAAGACATTCATTTTATGTTTTAATCATTTTGATGGAACATAATAAAGTCACAGCTGAATCATGATTTGCAAAAAACATTTATTAAGTGTCTGAACAACCCAAAATGTGTCGGGCATACAGCAGGGGTCTCCAACCTGTAACTCGGGAGCTACTGGCAGCTCTCCACCCCCTTCAGAGTAGCTCACCAAGGGATTTCTGAATTACACGTGCTGTGCTGAATTAGTAAAATCTGATTAATTAAATACCTTTTACTATTGTACATGCATCATTTTGGTCCTAACTTTGTACGCTAATAATGGGTAATAATTTATGTTTTATAGACATCTAACTGTACCTCATCTAAGGCTCACCATGTCTGTTACTCAATTACAATACTCAATTTCTTCTGACTTGTAGCTCTCTGGCATTTTCGTTTTGTACAGATAGAATAAATACAGTATATGTCCACACGCCAGGAGCTGTTTTATCTGTGATGTGTATATAGCAAGATTTATCAATAAGTTGTTGAGTTTTATGTAATTAAACACAATTAAGGCACATTATTTATTTTGATGCCGGATAAGCAATAACCATATCACTGATTAATTACTGACGCTGTATACACTACACTAGAGCTCATAATGAGTTTCTGTTTAAACATGCCCTCTGAATTTTGTTTATTATTACCATTTATATATTGTTTTTCTCTTTATTAAAATATATTGTGATGTAATTTCCCTTGTGGATCAGTAAAGTTGGTCTAAGGCTCTAAGTCTAAAAGGCAGTGGCGGAGTTAGCCATTTGGGGGCCCTAGGCGAACTTGAGTTTGGGGCCCTCGCTATAATGCACTGTTTTTCTGTTGTTGTTTTTTTAGTTTTTAAAAAAATATATATTTAATGTCTATTTTTCCCCATTGTTCTTGAGACATGCACATCTTTATTTATTTGAATTATGGTGGATTGGAAACTTGTTGTATTAGTTCGGTAGCCTACTAGATAACCAGAACTGAAAGTAGTTTTATTTTTTTGCGTGTACTATTACATTTTTGTTTACATCCATTACATATGATATTTTTTTTGTCTTATGATTATTGTTTACAAGTTTAATGTCATATTGAGAGAAAATCAATTTGCTCTGAGGCCTCGGCCATTCGTGGCACTGAGGGCAATCGGTTGGGGGCCCCTCCAGGTTTGGGGGCCCTAGGCAGCCGTCTACTTTTGCCTAATGGTAGCGCCGCCTCTGCTAAAAGGTAGAGGTTAACTTAAAACATACCTCTTCATGACATCACAAGGTAGAACAAAGCATTTTGAGCTTTTTAGATGTAGACAGACAAATAATAAAGGGTTACTCAAACATGGGAATGAAACAAAACACGACTCCAGATCTGTTTTTGACGAGGTAACAACACTCTAACACGTCTTGAAGCTCACAAGAGTCAATTTTGCGTAACATACTGTAGGACTTTTTAAAATCTGTTAGCTTATGACCTGAAATAACTCCAGGCCAGTTGTCCGCGGTCACCCCCCCACGGTCGCCCCCTGCTGCCCTGGATCAGACTGGCATGATCGGGGGCAGTGGCAGATGGGGTCGGGCGAGCTGCTCTCATTACTCGCCCTGGCTCTCCCTCTCTCTCTCTGTGCCACCTGTCCGGCACACTTAATGTTACCATCAAAGCTCGGCGCCGGGGGCCGGGGGTAGGGCCCGCGAGGAGGAGGGGGGGTGGAGGGGGGTGTGCGGGCTCCTCCTGGACCCGTAAGTCTCTGTGTCAGATGTGAAGCGAGCGTGGTTCTTCTGAATAAGACATGACGGTGGGGGGAAGTCAGTGGAGACACTGTGGAAAGTTTAGTGTGGGTGAGAGTTTCTAAAAACAGATCCATCACGAGATTTGAAGATGAGCAAAGTTGGTAGACAAGCCCAACTTGTACTTAAAGGTGCACTCTGTAACTTTTTGGTTGTGAGTCCGTCACCTGCTTGTTTCCATGGATATGTCATTACTCTGTCTGGAATGTAGAGTGACATCAAACAGCTCTACCTTACATTTATTCAATTACAGGTAGTTTTATGACTCAAAAATACAAAACCGACATTCTGACTGCGAGCAGGGTTGCCTCTCCACAGATCTGATCTGTAACTTGGTCTGGTTTTGTCCCCGCGATGATAGAAAGTTTAAACCCCAAACTGTGAAACATTCCAGACAAAGCAACCGTGGACCCTCCACGAGAAAAGTTACACATCCATCCATTCATCTTCCGCTTATTTCGGGCTGGGTTGTGGGGGCAGCAGTCTGAACAGGGACTTCCTTCATCCCAGATACTTTCTCCAGCTCCTCCAGGGGGACCCCAAGGCATTCCCAGGCCAGCCCAGAGACACAGTCCCTCCTTCTCCCAGAACAGATGCCTGAGCCACCTTGGCTAGCTCCTCTCAGCCTGGAGGAGCAGCGGCTCTACTCCGAGCTTCTCCCGTGTGACTGAGCTCCTCACCCTATCTCTAAGGGAGCGCGCAACCACCCTGCGGAAGAAACTCATTTCGTCCGGTTGTATGCGCAATCTCGTCCTTTCAGTCATTACCCAAAGCTCATGACCATTGGTGAGGGTAGGAACAAAGACTGACCTCTAAAATCGAGAGCTTTGCCTTTCCACTCTTCACCACAACGGTTCGATACAGCGACGCTGTCAATCCCACGCTCCATCCTTCCTTCACTCACGAACAAGATCCCGAGAAACTTGAACACCTCCACTTGAGATAAAAGTTACACAACGCACCTTTAAACTAACTGGTCCTATATTATGCAAAATGTTCTCTTGTGAGTTTTATATTAGAGTGCTATTATGTTCTCAAAAACATACCTAGAGCTGTGTTTTGTTTCATTCACATGTTTGAGTATCTCTTTATTATTAGTCTGTCTACATCTCCAAAACTCAAACTGCTCAGGTCCACCTTGTGATGTCATGAAGCAGTAGTTTAGTATTCAAGTTAACATCTACTTTTTACTTTTAGTTCAATAGAGATTGTCATTTCAAGGCTTATAATTATCCAAATGGTTCTAGTGAAGGTGTATGTAGTTTAAAAACACAATGGAGCACATCCTGACAGAGCGTTTTCAATTTGAGAGAAGAACTCAGCCTAAATATGCAGGTTTTGTGTGTTAAAACTGCATGAATGAAACAAACCGCAACTCCAAGTGTGTTTTTGTAGAGGAAATATCAGAAAATAGCGTCATATAGGTCCTTTAATATACCATATACCATCTTGAAAGCCTGCGTATTGCGTTCGGTTCTGGCTTTATTGCAGCGCTCTTATAAAGTGTGTGTTTGCCTAAATGTGCCCGGAGTATTCCCCTCACAGCGGCCTCGTGTCTGGGTAAGATTGGGACAGTGGCTCCCTGAGAGATGGATGTCAGCCCGCTTCTTATTACACTTTTGGAGCCGAGCAGAGCGCTGGTCAAGGCGCTTCATCCATCACATGTTTTTACCCACACCTTCGCTGATACGTCCCCGGCATCTCATCCCTCAGCCAAAAGCAATGCGTCGCAATACCTAAAGTGTCCACCAGGAGAAAAAAAAAAGTCAAATGGGCCGTTTAGAAGAGAGGAGCGCTCAGCTTTGGGGCGCTAAGGTTGGTTATCTGGGGACATTCAGGGAAACTTTATTTATGGAGGTCTGTGAAAACAACACAATCGATATAAAACGGCGTAATTTTAAAGTCCGGTCGCTGATTTAAAAAGTGGGCTACAGTGTGTCATTTTTCGGATTGTCTTCGTGGAAATGCCTCTGTTTTGTCTAGAATATTTCAATAGTGGATTTAAGTGATTGTGGGTGTTTTTGTGGCTCAGAATGGAAAACAAAACTCTTCTCTCCTCCTGTCCTTTCCTGCTCTCATCTTTGCCTCGCATCCTCTCCTCACCTCTCTTCCTCTCCTCTCCTTTCCTACTCTCCTCCTCTCGTCTCTTCCTTTCCTCTTCTCTTCTCCTATTCTCCTTTCCTCTCCTCCTCTCCTCCTTGCTTATCCTCCTTTCCTCTCCTCCTCTCCTTTCCTTCTTTCCTTCTCTCCTCTCCTTCTCTCTCCTCCACTTGTCTCTTCCTCTTTTCCTTTCCGCTCCTATCCTCCTCTCCTGCTCTCCTCCTCCTATCCTCCTTTCCTCTCCTATCCTCCTTTTCTCTCCTCTTCCCTACTCTCCTCCTTTCCGGTTCTCCTTTCCTCTCTTTTCTTTGCCTCCTCTCGTCTCTTACACTCCCCTCCTCCTCTTCTCTCCTCCATTCCTCTCTTCTCCTCTCCCTTCCTCCTCTCCTTTCCTGCTCTCATCTTCGCCTCTCCTCCTCTTCTCTCGTCTCTTCCTCTCTTCTTCTCTCCTTTCCTGCTCTCATCTCCTGGTCCCTTCCTCTCCTATCTTTCTTTCCCCTCCTCTTCTCCTCCTCTTCTCTCCTCCTCGTCCTCTTCCTCTCCTATCCTCCATTCCTCTTCTCCTCTCCTTTCCTCCACTTCTCTCCTCCTCTCCTGCTCTTCTCCTTCCCTGTCCTCCTTTCCTCCTCTCCTCTCCTCTCATCTCCTATCCTCATTTCCTCCTCTTTTCTCCTCTTCTCTTCTCCTCTCTTCTCCTTCTTTCCTCTCCTCTTCCTCTCTTCTTTCCTCCTCTCGTCTCTTGCTCTCCTCTTCTCCTCTCCTTTCCTTCTCTCCTTCTCTCATACACTCCTCTCCTTTCCTTATCTCCTTTCCTGCTCTCATCTTCACCTCTCCTCCTCTTCTGTCGTCTCTTCCTCTTCTTCTTCTTCTCTCCTTTCCTGCTCTCATCTCCTGGTCTCTTCCTCTCCTCTCCTCCTTTACTCTTCTATGCTAATCTTCTCTCCTCTTCTCCTCTCTTCTAATCCTCTTCTCTCATCCTCCTTTCCTCTCATCTCCTTTCCTACTCTCCTGCTTTCCTCCTCTCTTCTCCTCCTTTCCTCTCCTCCTCTTCTCCAACATTTTCTCGAGAGAAAATAATATAAATAGTAATAATAATCGATGAATGATTGCTCAGATCACTCCAAATACAACCTGGAGGTGAGTAAAAGGTGAGAGAAAACAACTACAATGTGGGTAAAAACTCCAAAACACTCCATATCCTGCTTTCATAATCCACACCAAACCATCCTACATGTGGTACAGTTTTCTAACGACGAGTCTCTCGCTTTGAAAACGCATCAGATCTGACGTTATTATTGTTACGCAATCATATAGTGTTTCTTAATCTACCTCTCCATCCTCCTCCACAGACCTCCACCCCACGCCGTGCGCCTTTCTCTGGGCCTGTGTACGTCTTTATTGCCCTATTACCATATCTCCTAAATCCACTCTGAACACTAGATTAAAAAGCACACAGGTTTACACACACACACACACACACTCTGCCATTAACACTGTAATATCTCTTTAACCTGGATGTCACTACCTCTTTCTACACAGGGAAAAAAAAAAAAAAAAACACAACATGGCGGCGTACAGCTCGCGGCGAAGCTGATAAGAGCCCTAACCTAATCAAGTCGGGATGACTTCGTGAACTGTCAGTAAATAGAGTTTTTCTGCCCGTGTGTGGGGTAATTAAAGCTGGAGTCTGAAGGGGCTGAAGGTGGAGATGTTAAGAGCGGATTAGGCTGAGGTTACGTTCAATATGGGGACGGCGTGGAGAGGGAGTGCGGTAGAGCGGTGTAGTATTTGTACTAATATACTTTGAGGGATCTTCGAGTTTTGTAATTTGTCTAATTTAGTTAAAGGTGCACTAGTGTGACATTAAACAGATTTACCGTACGTTTATTCAATTACAGGTGGTTTTATCGCTTGAAAATACCTACAAAAACAAGGATTCTGACGCTTCTCCACAGATCTGACCTGTAACTTGGCCTGGTTTGGTTTCCATGAAGATAGAATGATTTAAACATTCCATCCATCCATCCATTTTCTTCCGCTTATCTGGGGTCGGGTCACGGGGCAGTGGTCTAAGCAGGAACTCCCAGACTTTCCTTTCTACATACACTTCCTCCAGCTCTTCCGGGTGGATCCTGAGGCGTTCCTAGGCCAGTCCAGAGACATAATCCCTCCAGCATGTTTTAGGTCTTTCCTGGGGCCTCTTCCCAGTGGGAAACATGCCCAAAACATCTCTAGAGGGAAGCGTCCAGGAGGCATCCGGAACAGATGCCCGAGCCACCTCAACTGGCTCATCTCGACATGAAGGAGCAGCAGCTCTACTACGAGCTCCTCCCATGTGACTGAACATTCCAGACTAAGTAGAAAAAAGCATCTGACAGACCCTCCACCAGAAAAGCTACACAGTGTACTAAGGATGTACCAATAATCAAAATATCATGAAACTGCATCGTCAGAAGTCTCAAAATAATATCGTGGGCCATCACAATGTATCGAATTACAAGTCTCTTCGCTTAAATCACAGGTGTCAAACATAAGGCCCGGGGGCCAGATCCGGCCCTCCAAGACCTTTAATGTGGCCCTTGGGTGATTTTCTACTAAAATATTTTAATTATATTTTCTATTAAAATACTGGTAATTTTCTGCAGTGCTTATCACAGCAGCGTCTCCAGCGTCTCTGTGCGTGGCCCCTCCCACAGAGCAGCACAAATGAAGACTTGTCTCTTTCCAAACGCTCTTAAAGGACGATCGTTTTGACTGTTGACCGTGACACCCTCATCAGAAAAATGTCCAACATGAGAAAAGTGGACACAGAGTGCAGGATTTTCCAAGAAAACATTACTTATTCCTGTTTGCACACAAGTTAATGTTAAAACATTGTGTTGAAATTGAATTTTTCTTAAAGTTTCAGGTTGTTCATAATATTATAATATTATAATAAGAAAGAGTTCATCAATTAAAAAAGATTTCTGTAATAGATTTGCGTTTCTCTGCACAGATATTTGAACTTATTGTTATTTTTGGGGTTTATATGACATGAGTTTTCTGATCCGGCCCCTTTGGGATCAAAGTACGTTGGATACGGCCCCCGGACCAAAATGAGTTTGACACCCCTGGCTTAAATGAATATTTCTTGTGCTAAAATAACAGAGGGGACAACATAGACCATGATCCTTTGCTCCGTTTCAGTGCAGACTACAAGAAGAAATAACAGTCCTGAGCTGTTTTAGTCTTTGGATTAAGTCTTGTCAAGGGATTTTAAGAGAAAAAAAGTATCATATTCAAAGTTTTGTTAGCCTCCACAAAATATCGCAATAAATATCGTGCCATGAGATACATATCGTGAAAATATTGTACTGAGAGATTTGGATATCGTTACATCCCTACAGTGTACCTTTAACTGAAAGACTAAATAAGCAGCTATTGACAGTGTACTTTTTTCTATTCTGGAACATTTTGATAAAAAAATAAATGTCTCCACAGCTCCAAACCACTTTCTCCCACCTGATAGTCACAATGTTGTAATCCTTTTAATGCTTTTGTGTTTTTAAAGGTCCTATATTATGCAAAACTCATTCTTGTGAGCTTTAAACCAAGTTACAACGCTGTTACGTCATCAAAAACATAATGTCCATGTCTATGAGTTTCAAAAAGCAACCAACATGTTGCATAAAAGAGACTGAAACCCATGAAAACTTTCACCACAGTCAATTTCACTGCTCAAGTGTTTATCACTACAGATACTTCTTACCACCGCCCATCACTCACACATCTCACCACATTCATACAGGCAGGTGTCTTGCCCAGCAACATCACATCAGCTAAGTCGCTGATAATTAAACATTTGTAAGATTTGTCTTTCTGTGTCTCCAGATACGAAGTAAACCTGTTCAAATCAAATATAACTTTTACAGACTTTTTCATTCTTTTTCATTTTCATTAATTTTATTTGATCTGAATGGTCTCTGCCTAAACCCCAGCACCTGCATGAATCGTGAATCAGGGCTAGTGCCGCCTCTGCAGCTCAGGGAATCAATTCTGGAGACGTGGTCTGTCCATATCAGCCAGGCTGGCGCCCCCTAGTGTCTCCGCTCAATTTCATTTCTCTCCAGCAACTAGGTCAGGAATTGGAATACACTAGACGGTTTGCAAGAATCCCAGAAGTTGTAGACCATGGACCGGCCAATCAGAGAAGAACCGTGAAGCCATGACGTCAAACTCGTCGCGTCTGTCTGGGTCCCTTTTGTGGTACAGCACAACAGTAAACAAAGCGGTCGAGACGATACAAACTCCACATTTTTTATTGTGCATTTAATTTGCAAGTTCACCTCGCAGAAATGATAATGATCGTTGACAGATATGTTCTCTCTCTGCTTTATTTGCTCTTGTGCCGGCAATTACTTGGACACCACTGAGCGTTCCAGCGTATTACATACGTCACAACGAAATTACAGAGATTGGTTAAATTAAAAAAATGACCCACCTACCATCGAGCGAACAAATCCTAACGCTGCAAGGTTGATGAATCAGACTTTGTCCATATACGGACAATGAGAGAAACTTGGACGTGTTTTCTATCTGCAGGTTAAGACTCAGAAACACAAGTTCATTTGTGATTGTAGTCGTTTTCTCTGTTAGAGCGTGG
The DNA here is from genome assembly GCF_026225935.1 of Boleophthalmus pectinirostris. Taxonomy (NCBI): domain Eukaryota; kingdom Metazoa; phylum Chordata; class Actinopteri; order Gobiiformes; family Gobiidae; genus Boleophthalmus; species Boleophthalmus pectinirostris. The sequence continues at coordinate 29,877,199 of NW_026571541.1, forward strand.
GGTGCATGCAGTTCCTCTAAAATCACCTTTTAAATTTTCACTTCTGACATTTGTGAAACATGTTGTAACTTGCCGAAGGAAATCTAGTCTCCAAGATTTTCAGTTTCTGAAATTGTGCGGCAAATTTGTTGCTTACAACAAAACACAAATCATATTTGCACACTCACAAAATTTCATTTCTTTGGTAACATTTGCCAGAAATCTCTAAAACCTACAAATCCCAGCAGATCTGTGTCGAACGTTTCTTTTTCTAAACTATTCCACACTATATTTGACACATTTAACATAAAGCTCAACTTTCCCCACTGCGAGTTCTGCTTCATAAACAGATTCTCGGCGCGTGTTCTTGTCTTGTTGTTTTGCCGTGACAATTCTGACAATTAACGCTCAGTATGTCACGAATAATCCTCTCCTCATCCCCTCCACATGAATGAGCTCGTCCTGGTCTGAACCCTCCTCCTCCTCCACTACTCTCCTTTCCTCCGATCTCTCCCCCTCTCCCCTCCTCTCCCGTCTCTCCTTCCCTCCCGAGTGTGTCCTTTACGGAGGCTAATCCCTGGTAAACACTGCACTTTCTGTGACGCGGCGCTCTCTTTCCTCTGTTTCCTCTGTTAGTGTGTTAGAGGTGTTCGCGGTGTTATCGTGTTTGCGCTCTACAGTGAGGGATGGAGGGAGCCTGTGGGGGGATGACCCTTCTCGTCGGCCACGGTTGCCGAGTTAGCGCTTTCCCAGGGTTTCCTCCGAGGAGCTGGTTACGTCAGGAGAGAGAGAAAAGAGAGAAAGGAGAGACGAGAGGGAGAGGAGAGAGAGAACGGAGGTTGAGGAGGGCTGAGAGAGAAGGGAAAGACAAAGTGCAACAGCAAGAGGGGCAGAGGAACAGAGAGAGAGCTGGTTAAAGAGGGAGGGAGAGGGAGGAAAAGAAGGAGCTGAGAGAGAGCATAAGAGAAGAGAGAAAGAGAGAGAAGAAAATGACAGAAAGAGGAGAACGACGGGGTAAGAAAGAGAGGAGAGAGAAGGATAAAGAGACAGGGGAGAGAGCAGAAAGTGGGAGGAGAGAGAGAGAGAAAATGGAAAGAAGTGTAGAACAGGAAGAGGGGCAGAGGAAAAGAGAGAGAAAGAAGAAAGAGGAAAGAGTGTGAGAAGGAGGCAAGGAGACAGGGAGAAAGAGAAAAGAGGGAGGTGAGAACGAAGTGCCAGAGAGCAAGAAGGGCAGAGGAAAAGAGAGAGAGAGAGCTGGGTAAAGCCAGAAGAGAGAGAGAGAGAGGAAGAGAAGAGAGCGAAAGAGCGAGAAGGAAGAGAGGGAGAAAAAAAAGAGAGCAATAGAGACAGGGAGAAAGCAGATAAAGGGAAGAATGTGAGAAGGAGGCAAAGAGGGAGTGGAGAAAGAGAGAAAGAGAAAAAAAGAAAAGAGGGAGGTGAGACCAAGTCAGAAGAGATAGAGGAAGAGAAGAGAGAAAAAGAGGAAGAAAGAAGAGAGGGAGAGAAGAGAGAGCATTAGAGACAGGGAGAAAGCAGACAGAGAGAGAGAGCAGAGTAAAGCCAGAAGAGAGAGATGAGGTGAGGGGGTGAAAGAGTGAAAGAGAGGAAGAAAAGAGAGAGAAAGAGGAAGAGGAGAGCATTAGAGACGGGGAGAAAGCAGAGAGAATGTGAGAAGGAGGCAGGGAGAGCGTGGAGAAAGAGAGAGAGAGACAAAGAAAGAGAAAAGAGGGAGGTGAGAATGAAGTGACAAAGAGCCAAAGGGACAGAGAACGAGAGAAAGAGAGCTGGGTAAAGCCAGTTCACAGAGAGAGGAAGAGAGGAGCGAGAAAGAGGGCGAAAGAAGAGAGAAAAAAGAAAAGAAGGCAGCAGAAGAGAGAGAGAGCTGGGTAAAGCCAGAAGAGAGAGAGAGGAAGAGAAGAGAGAAAAAGAGGGAGACAGAAAAGCGAAAGAAGAAAAGAGAGAGGTGAGAATGAAGCGACAGAGAGAAAGAGGGGCAGAGGAAGTGAAGAGAGAGAAATAGGCAGAAATAAGAGAGGGAGAGGAGAGAGAGCATTAGAGGCATAGAGAAAGGAGATAGAGGAAAGAGTGTGAGAAGGCGGCAGGGAGAGAGCGAAGAAAGAGAGAGAGACAGAGAGAGAAAAAAGATAAAGGGGACAATGAAGTGACAAAGAGCAAGAGGCGCAGAGGAAGAGAGAGAGAGAGAGAGAGCTGTAAAGTTAGATGAGAAAGAGGAAGAGAAGGGAGAGAAAGAAAGAGGCAGAAAGAAGAGAGGGAGAGAGAAGAGAGCATTAAACACAGGGAGAAAGCAGATAGAGGAAAGAGTGTGAAAAGGAGGCAGGGAGAGAGCGGAGAAATAGAGAGACAGAGTGAGAGACAGAGCAAAAAGAAAAGAGAGAGGTGAGAGCAAATTGACAAAAAGCAAGGGGGCAGAGGAAGAAAAGAGAGAGAAAGAGGGAGAGGAGAGAGAGCGTTAGAGACAGCGGGAAAGCAGATAGAGGGAAGAGTGTGAGAAACATTCAGAGAGAGAGAGAGTCACAGAGAAAGAGAAAAGAGGGAGGTGAGAATGAAGTGACAGAGAGCAAGAGGGGCAGAGGAAAAGAGAGAGAGAGAGCTGGGTAAAGCCAGAAGAGGGAGAAGGGAGGAGAGGAGAGAGAGAAAAAAGGGAGAACGAAGTGAGAGAGAGAGCATTAGAGACAGAGAGAAAGCAGATAAAGGAAAGAGTGGAGAAACAGAGAGAGAGACAGAGAAAGAGAAAAGAGGGAGGTGAGAATGAAGTGACAGAGAGCAAGAGGGGCAGAGGAAGAAAGAGAGAGAGAGCTGTAAAGTCAGACGAAAAAGAAGAAGAAGAGAAGTAGAGGAGAGCATTAGAGACAAGGAGAAAGCAGACAGAGGCAAGAGAGAGAGTGGAGAAAGAGAGAGACAGATAGGAAGGGGGGTGAGAGAGAGAGAAAGAAGGAGAGGAGAGGAGAAGGAGGAGATGAGAAAGAAAAATGAGCTAGAGGAGATGTAATGTAGCCAGTCCATTACTTGGGCCTAGGGCTAGTTAAAAGGTCAAATGAGGAACTGAAACAAAGTTTAAGAAATGTTTATTGAAAATGTATGTGCAGATTGAAGTTACCTGTAAAAGAAAAGGGAAAAAGTAAAGTGCATTTAAATTGTAAAAGTAATTCTAAAGTGATTGTACTTACCCTCTGGTGTGGTCTGCCTCAGGTGCTCCGGCCAAAAGAGTCCCCGGGGAGCCAGAGCACCTTAAGAAGGTTCCGGGGCAGCCAACCATGTGTTTGGAGGAGGGGAGCACACATTTTTAACTGGTTCTATTTAGTATTTTAAAACATTTGAACACTGCTAATTTAAATAAAGATATATATATTTTTGTAAGTAATATATAATTGGATGTTGTTTGGGCACTGTTTTTGATAATTAGCTTTTAAATATTAAATATAGAGTTATTGGAGTTACCTGCTCGTTAAAGTGGCGTCTCCCAATTAGGACAGGGCCTTTAAAAGAAGCCAGCCTCACATTGTTCAGGAGAGGTGCTGTGTGAGCGCAGGTAACTGCTATGCCTGTTTTTAACCTTTTTGGAATTTTTGTAAATAGTTTTTGTTTTGCCTTTAATAAATGCACTGGGATCTGCACTGTAAACTGGCTCGACTTGACTCTGTTCCTCCTAAAACCGCTAAGGTTGCCACCAGGCTATTACAGGAGAGCGAGGGGGTGAGAGCGAGAGAGGAGAGGGAAGATTAAAGAGACAAGGGGAGAGACCAGAAAGAGGGGAGTGTGAGGAAGAGTTGGTGAGATAGAGAGAGAGGGATAAAGAGAAGAAGAAGGAGGAGAGGGGGTTCACAGAGCGCTCAGACTACATTGAGAGACAGAGAGGCGATGCTGCAGCGGAGTACAGCGGAGTACAGCGGAGTACAGTGTGACTGGAGCAGCTCTTTTGCACACATTACATTAGTGCATTAGTGTTATTGTTATGGTCCCGCTCCCGTCCACACGTGCGTTCGGCTCGGTCACCGAACACACGGGCACTTATTCCCTGGCATGTGTACAAAAATGAATTACTCGGGGCTTTTTCCATGTAACAGCAAAGTTCTTTCTTCGGGGGTTTAGGGGGTTAAAAGGCAGTTCATGTGCTAAATTGACTTTTTGAACCGTGTTATAACAATCTTCTCCAGTCAAAAACATATCTGGAGTTGTGGAGCACTTCATTCATTCTTCGTTTATTCGGTGAAAGGCGTCATCAGAAATCACCGTTTCTGTTTTCATCGGGGGAAATTTAAGCTACGTTTATACGGTGACGGTCTGAACAGAAGGCGCAAAAGAGGCGTCGCATTTTCACTTTTTTTTTTAGTGTTTAGACGAGCGTTTTCAGGAGGAAATCTGCGTGCATACAGTGACGCAAAAGTGTGTGGAATTTGATTGGGTGTGCATGCCAGGTTTGTGTGTACTGTATGTATGTGACGTAAACGCGAACGTGACGTGAGCAGATCTGATCAGAGTTTTGCGTCTTGGGCAGTGTAGACGGAAACGCTACGGGGGAGCGTATTCAACTTTTCTACTCTGTTTATAAGCCCCAAAAACTCGAGGATTCGTTTGCTCAATGGTAGACAGGTACATTTTTTATTTAACCCATCGCTGCTATTTGGTCATGACAAATGTAATTTCCCGCTAAAAGGGCTACCTGGTATATTAAGCTTTTCCCAAATCCCATAGGAAGAAGGACAATAATGTCACCGTCTAAATCAGGGGTGTCAAACTCATTTTGGTTTGGGGGCCTTATCCAACCTACTTTGATCCTAAAGGGGCCAGATCAGAAAACTCATGGCATATAAACCCCAAAAATAACAATAAGTTCAAATATTTGTGCAGAGAAACACAAATCTATTACAGAAATCTTGTTTTAATTGATGAACTCTTCCTTTTACAAAATATTATAATATTATGAACCTGAAACTTGAGAAAAGATGCAGTTTCAACACAATGTTTTAACATGAACTTGTATGCAAATAGGAATAAGTAAATTTTTCTTGGAAAATCCTGCAATCGGCATCCACTTTCTCATTTTTGACATTTTGTACAGCCAACAGTCAAAACGATCGTCCTTTAAGAGCGTTTGGAAAGAGACAAGTCTTAATTTGTGCTGCTCTGGTGGGAGGGGCCACGTACAAAGACACTGGGGACGCTGCTGTGATAAACACCACAGAAAATTAACAATATTTTAATAGAAAATATAATTTAAATATTTTAGTAGAAAATCAGCTGAGGGCCAGATTAAAGGTCTTGGAGGGCCGCATCTGGCCCCTGGGCCATATGTTTGACACCTGTGGTCTAAATGAAATGCACTTCCGATAAAATATTTTGTTGTTTTTCTCATGTAAACAGGCCCTTATCTTCTGCATTCGACCCATCCTTCAGAGCCACTGGGGAATTTGTGAGGAACAGTGGGTGCAACAGTGCAGAGCTCGAAGACCCATCTGCCCAGCGTACACTGTGCAATATTTTCGATTGTTTCACTCAGCTTCAGTTCAAATTGTACGACAAAATTGCAGGGTTTAAAAGTTCAAAGCTCACAGTTCATGTTCTCACACTATACAAACTACTTCAACAGTGCAAAACCCTCATGAGAGGCGACAAGTTTGATATTCTTACGACCTGCGATTGCCAATCAGGAGCTGGTCGTGAGGTATTAATCGGTTCTCGTTACACCATGTTTACGACACAAAGCATGACACACGACTGAGCCCAAACTCAGCCCGATCCCAAAAACAGTCACCCAAGTGAAAAGTCGGCTCAAAAATGGCCAAAAATCGCACAGTGTACGCGCGGCTTTAGCTGAAGTGTTGTTGTTTTGAGTTGATGTGAGGAAACCAGAGACACAGGGACAAACTCTGTGTGACCCTGAAGTCAAAACTATCGAACTTATTTTTTTTGGAGCTTTGTACCATGTTATAACCATGTAGTGGACATGCAGTGGTCTGAGATGGGAGTTGTTCTTGTTCTGCCTTTCGTTTTAGTGCTCGTCTGCATGCTCCTGATGTTTCTTTTTTCGTCTGTGTTCTTTTTTTCTTTGGGATGGACAAGCAAAGGTTTTTCAATGACTCCCCTGTCTTTATAAAGGGAGCATTAATGTTGTTTGTGGCAAATACAGCCTTTTCAAACCAATAGAAGGTAACATGAGGATCTAAATATGTTTTGTGTTAGCAGTTAATACCCCACAGAAGTAAAATACCCCCTTTCATGTACAGCTACATGAAATCTATGGCTGTTGTCTGTGGGAGGGTGTGTTACATTAAAACCTCACTGTAAACTTAAATAAATTACGTGAACTCAAAAAAATGCAGACAATTAGGCGGTTTTAAGTTTCGTAATAATAATGCATGCCAGATTACACTCATCCCCGTATTAAGGTAAATCTGGGTTTAATTGAAAATGTATTGGCTGTGTTTCTTTTTTGGGATGTCCAATTTATATGTCGAAATGCACATTTGCAAAGGTAAATCGGTATGTTGGCCTACGTTGGGTATAAGTGGCTCTCCTCTGGATTTTTCTCTTCCAATGTGACTCACTGTGCTTCATCGACTTGCCATAATTAAGTTAGTAGGACTATTTCTAAAACTTTGATTATACACAACTTAATCTATTTAATTACTTTGAACGTTCGGGTTTACAGTGCTGGATAAGGAACCGGCCAATCACAAGCGAACGCGGCTCTACACCGACGCTTAATCAAACGTCGGCGTGTTGAAAGAGTGACCGTGACTGAGCCTGATGAGCAGGAGATGTCACATTCACTATAACTGCTTATTCATGCTGTATGGAAATATGAGCCATTAATATTTAATTAGAATCAGTGTAAATGGCTGCTTTGGACACGGGCCTGACTAATGCCTGCAGACAGGGCCTTTAATAGCATTACTCAGCTTAATGTGCTAACTGCGCTGACATGAATGAAACCAGCGGATACATTAAGAGCGTTTGTGGATCCAATAGACTCGCTAATGTATTATCAACAATGACCATTTTCTCTGGGGTATTAATGGATTGTTGTGCAGCCCAAAAAAGACCAGCAATTTATATGAGCTCAAATGAATAGATGGTAATTGAGCTGGAAATGACTTGATGTTGAACGTGTACGACTTGAATGCAGATTATTACGGGTTAAATAGAACGGGTTGTTTGTTTAGTTGATTTTAAACGGACGATGCTGCAAACGTGGGAAATATGTTGGTGGCGGTATAATGATGAGGATAATGATGCTTTGCCTAACATGATCATTATCTGAGGGTTTTCTACATGTATTTCTGTGGTGGAATGTTCAGCAGGTAGCATGGTGGCACAATGCACATATTAGAAAACACTGACAAAAAAGGTTTAAACGGTCCTGTATTACACAAAATTGACTCTTATGGACTTATTTCCTTCACACATGTTTGAGTAATCCTTTATTATTAGTCTGTGTACATCTCCAAAGCTCAAAATGCTCTGTTCCACCTTGTGATGTCATGAAGCGGTAGTTCTGTTTTTCACTTTTTGTTCAGGAGAGATTGGAAATTCCAAGTCTGAAATTATCCAAATGATTCGCTTCCTCAACCACATTAAAACTGCTCTGCTCATTTTACAAACTAACCCTTAAAGGTTGTATAGAAGATTGTCCAAGGAAAGAGAAATGCAGTGACTGTTTGTCCATTTTCAAATGTCGCGCTTCGCTCCTCTTCCCCTTCTCTTCGTCTTTCAGCGACGTCAAAAACAGACTTTCTTTTGTGGCGAACTGGTCTTGAATTCTTGTCGGCCGTTACGACAAACTTTGTGCAAAACTTTGTGTGAGAGGAAGCGACATATCGAAAAAGACGCTAAGAACCGCTGTGTTGATTGAGTAAACAGCATCAGTACGTGAGAGGCGAACGTACAGCACGTAATCCCAGCTCGCCGGCAAGTCAGTGGCTCTAGAAATGTAGGAAGGTTGATTGACACCCAACAGCCAATAGATAAAGAGGTAGCCTTGTTATCTATTGGCTGATGTTTATCTGCCCCCACTACGTCCACAGTTGATGGATTTTCATTCTTTTTTTTTTTTTTTTGGTCATCATAATTACAAGGCTGCTGCATCTCTATAATTTTATTTTGAACTTTCATCGACAAAAAATCCTCCATACAACCTTTAAGGTCCTCGACAAAAAGCCCAAACACTGGCATCACTGTGAGATTTTAAAGAAACATAAACTTCTTAACTTTGAAAATTTTATTGTATTCTGAATTTGCCAGGACCATAAAATGTACACACAGAGTGAACACAAGAAGAGCTACTAGTGGAAATTGTGTTGTTCCTATGTACAGGACAAACTCTCGGTCAGTCTATTTCTCTGCTAAAGGGGCCAGACTGTGAACTTATTTACCAGCTGATTTAAAAATGGAAACGAATAACAGCAAATGTTAGTAAATTTAAATTATTGTATGTTTCCAATCAAAAATGTACTCACTGAAAATAACTTTTGTGTCTTGTCTTGTCTGGTTTTATGCATGTAGTTTAGATTCTTTTATATGGACAGGTGTTGAAAACTGCCACTTGTACTAAAACACTCAAAGCAATGCATCTGGATTTTGTGATTGTGATGTTCTTAATAAACATAAAAAAATAATAATAATAAAATAAAAATTCCAGTGAAGGTGTATGGAGTTTGAAAACACTGAAGCGTGTCCTGTATTACCACATGACATCACAAGGTGGAACAGAGCGTTTTCTGCTCAGTGTTTTCTGTTTGAGGTAAGAATTCAGCCTAAATATGCAGGATTTGTGTGTTAAACATGTGTGAATGAAACAAAACACAACTCCAGGTTTAATTTTGATGAGGAAAAAACAGATCAGAAAATAGTGTAATACGGCTGAAAACTCAAGAAAAAATACAGAATGGATTTAAACAACACACTTTCAGGAGCGTCTGATCAATACGAGTGTTCCTGTTTATGTGTTTGTATATGTATAATATATTTAGATCACCATGTTACCTTTGATCATGTTGAAAAATTTGGGGTAAAAAATCACAGAAAACTAAATATTGACATGTTTTATAGCTTTCACTTTCATTTTTTTTTACATTACAATTGGTATACACCCTGCTAATGAAACTACTGCACATCGCATCAGGTTTGTGAAGTTGTAGTTATTGTTTTTGTTTTGTTTTTTAATCATGATTTTGCACATTCATAGAAAACTTTCTTGTGGGAGCATGGGAGCATATGACGTAGGCTTGTGGGTGGAGGATTGCACAGAATCTTACAGCTAACTGAAAAAGGGTGTGCAATAGTACCCATGCGAGATCGCTGGATTACTCAAACATGTACATCTAAAACCTCTTCAGACTTCATGAATTCAGTTTTGTATCTAAATCTTTATAAATTCCTACTAAATCACAAACCTGAACTCATTGTTATTTCGTCAAATCCAGTGAAACCTTCTCATTAGACAGTAGGTCCAGTATGAACTCTCAGGTCATGTGGTACTTGACTTTGTGACTCAGTCTGTCCCTGGTGCCGCTCCGTTCTGATTGGCCCAGGGCTCTCCTTCTGTTAGCCCGGTATGTCCTTCACACACACAGAACTGCACGACCCTCCAGCTCTGCACGCTAAAACACACACACACGCCTTAAATGGACCCCCCTCTAATTTAAGTTAATAGAAAGAGGGTACAGTTCTGGGCCCCTAAACCCCTGTGGCCCCGGGACAACAGACCCCTCCTACTGCCCTACACTCTCTCTCCCTCTTAAAGAAATGTAAAGGAATGGACTAATTAAACTTTGGCAGCTACGGTCATCAGGAGATCATGAGCTTAAAGTTAAACTAAAACGACATGTTTTAAATGAACCATGAGTAAGATACTGATTTTAAAAACAAAATCTAAATCTTCAAATAGCCCTACATAGTGGATTTGAGGATACAGGTGACAGTTATAATCTCTATGTGTTTGATTTGACCATAGAACATCATGGTCAAATTCTTTATGTCATGATTTGGTGTTTTGGTTTTCGAGTTTCATGAGACGAGTTTCAATGCTGGAAATCCTAAAATACCTCTCTCTCTGATCTGAATGGTCACTACCTAAATCCAATAAAGTAAAAAAAATGGGCATAGCTAACCTGATAGCTGCCGCATTCCAAAAGGGAAGTGTTCACGGAGGCGCTTCTGGTTCTATCGACTCTCGCTCCAATAGCCTTTACATTGAAAAACTGTCACCGCTCTCTCCGTAACTGCTGCAGTGAGCCTCGACATTTTAGTCTGAAAATGTTCTAAGTGATGCTGGTGTTTTTATTTCTCTGTTTGATCCGTAAATAAATTCCTATTCCTAATATTGTAGTATCAAAATTTGCTCCTATGACCCCTCAGCCTCGATGAGCTTCATTTGACTGGAGCCGAACGCTATGGGAGACATCACACTCCCTTAATCCGCTTCTTTATACAGTCTATGCTGTATACTGAGAATGAAAAACCTGTATGTGTCCCAAACCAACCTGCAACCCAAGTTCAGTTGTGGATATAGTACTTTTTCTTTTTTTCTTTTTTTTGTTGCATGATATATACAGTTCCTTTAAGTCTACTGATCAATACAGATTCAAAAACACAAAATAATCCCTTGGGGCTGCAGTTCAAATCCCTACTGCTCTTGATCAGTTGACCCATTGGTTGTGCAGAATGGGTTAAATGCAGAAAGCAATAAAGTCTACCTTACTTTATAGAGCACTTTATAGTCCTTCTAGGCATTCATTCATTTTCAGTTACTACAACCCAATGAAAAATTCACCAACACTGTCAGTAGTTTGAATTGCTTGTAGTGCTCGAGGTGAACTGCATTATCAGCCCTTCTCGTCTGCAAACGTGTTCTTATTTTACCTCCAAACATTTAGCCTGACAACCAGAACAGAGGTGGTGATGTTGCGCTTCAGGAGGACCATGGCTGTAGGCTGTCCTGTATACAGATGGGCGCCTGTACAATAAAAGTCTCCTGTCTGCACTGCAAGGAATAGAAAAGTTATTTAATATTAATCAGATTCAAAATGTTTTTCATAGTAAGTAAAGGTGTAACTTTTCCAGCCTGTTCCATAGTATTGCATTGTCCGTTCCATCTGTATTGCACTTATTCAATTGCAGGTGTTAAGATAGCTAAAAATACTTTGAAAAACATGCAGTCCTATATTACTGCTTGTCAGGGTTTGTCCACTGATTCAGAGGTTGGCGGTTTGAATCCTACAAACATCACTGACAGAGCTCGTTGTAAAATTTTATGATCAATGTGGCGAAATAGTAGCCTAAGTCATCATCTGTTTTTACTTCGTGGAAACGTCTGAACTCGCAGTGTTAGGATTCGTTTGCTCAACGGTAGACAGGTACTTTTTTAATTTAACCCATCACTGCTATTTGGTCATGACAAATGTAATTTCCCGCTAAAAGGGCTACCTGGTATATTAAGCTTTTCCCAAATCCTGTAGGAAGAAGGACAATAATGTCTTTACCCTTGACAAAATTCACCAAACATTCTCTTTGTTCCAGCTTTAAATCCTTGATCTCGAGAATCGTTGGCAACACAGAATGTACGGTTCTTCATCTACATCCATCTGGGTCACTTTGTTTACTGTTGTGCGGTACCACAAAAGGGACCCAGACAGGTGCTTGAGTTTGACGTCATGGCTTCACAGCTCTTCGCTGATTGGTTGGCGCGCTGTCTACAACTTCCAGGGTTCTTGTAAACCGTCTAGTGTATTCCGATTCCTGACCTAGTCGCTGGAGAGAAATAGTATAAGTAAACAGAAAGAGAGAGATACGTTATTGATTCTGAAGGAAATTCAACTTTTGCAGCAGCAACATTTGCACAGCGCTTCTCAGTCGCCATTGTGTCTCAGACAAAGGTCTCAGTGCAGTTAAACAGGAGGACTGGTCAGGGAAGGTCTACAGATCTTTGTCAGGGCAGTTTGAGGAGAAGAAGGGCCAAAAGTGTTCCTCATCACAGCAGCCTCCAGGGGGCGCCAGGTGACAGGAAACATTAGGAAAGGCCTCACTCTTAAGCCACTCTGGTGTTTCGGTTGGTGATGAAATGGTTAATTCCATCCAAGTGTTTTCTCTAGAAAGTCTTGGAGTATTTCCTCTGGAAGGTCTTCTGCCACATTTGCTGCCACATATGGTGTAAAAAGCCCGTAGCATCTCTTCTTGTGTTTTTTGAAATGCATTTGCTTCACTTCACAGTTAGTTAAAATCCCATGATACGATGTTAAAAACTAAGACGCAAAAGCAGCCAACCTCTCCACTGCCATGAGAAAACTGAACATACATACTGAACATATAGAACATATAACATGCAGCTAATGGACCAGCGCTAAAACGTAAACACACGGTCAAAATAAACCAATCACATATGTATGACTACCACATTAGCCCTGTAAAATGACTATTACAATGCTGGTATAACACCTTTTTTCTTCTTCTCAGCACATTTAACCTGCTCGCACATATAATTTCACCCATATTAGAGCCCTACAGCAAATCAAACATCTTCCATATTGTAATCTGGCTCCAATTCCGACTTCATTTAGCTGGGCCCTGGTGGACAGCGGAGCCTTATTCCAACACTAAATGATCTATTAGTATTGAAGTGCACAAATCCCCCATACCCCACCGAGCAATGGAATATTATCATTTATCACATCATACTGGCCATAATGTGTATGTCTTCGTCATTTACTCTTCCCAATCTCACTCTTATTATTGTACATTGGCGCTAAAATGGGATTTGCTGAGGCACTGCAGGTGAATTCTGATTTGATTTTGATTTAGATGTACCCAAACTTTTCTCGTTTAGATCGTTACCATAGAAAAAGGCGAAATGCTTTGTGAGTTTATCGTGAATTTTTTGAGGTGTAAGGGCCCATATTACACTATTTTCTGATCTATGTTATAATGTTTCTTCATCAAAAACATGCCTGGAGTTTTGTTTCATTCACACATGTTTAACACACTGACCCTGCATATTTAGGCTGAGTTCTTCTCTCAAACTGAAAACACTCTGCTCCACCTTGTGATGTCACGTGGTAAATCATGAAGTGCTTCACTCTGTTTTTAAACTCTATACACCTTCATTAGAATAGTTTGGATAATTTTAGCCCTGGAAGTGTCAGTCTCTACTGAACTAAAGGTAAAAGCTTGCTGTTAACTTGAAAACTACCACTTGATGACATCACAAGGTGGAACAAAGCATTTTGAGCTTTGGAGATGTAGACAGACTAATAATAAAGGCTTACGCAAACACATGTGATTGAAACACAACTCCAGTGTTTCTGATGAGTAAATAAAATTAAACAAAAAAAAAACATCTCTATTGTTCTTTTACTTGTTTACTCATTCATATACAATATTTTAAAGGTGTGCAACTTCTCTGGTCATCCATGACGATGTTATTGCTTTGTTTGAAATGTTTCATAGTACGGCATTAAACCTTTCTACCATCATGTAGACTAGGGGTGTGCAAAAATATTGAAATATTGTTATATCGTATCGTTTAATGTGATGATACAGTGTCGATATCATGGGCTGCTGTATCGATATATCACCAAGAGTATTTTTTGATATATTTTACTAAATTATTTTGTTACAGCGCTACAGTTTTGTTGCTTGTTCAGTGGAAGGAAACTCATTTGTGCGACACATTTGACATTTTCACTGTTTTGATGATTAAAATGGGTGTGTTTTATATGAACTTTGCACAAGAAGTGGTTTAACAAAGACTTTTAGTATCACAGCCATGATTTAGCCTTTGTTTTTATTGAACCATATCGAATCGATTTGAAATATATCGAATCAAAAGTGCCCTGTATCGAGAAATGTATCGAAGCGTGGCCTATGTATCGAGGTATGTATGGTATCGGCAACTTCTTAATGACACCCAGCCCTAATTTAGACCAAACCAGGCCAAGTTACTGGTCAAGATCTATGGAGAAGACACTCCGCTCCCAGTCAAAATGCTTGTTTTTCTTGGTATTTTTGAGCTGTAAAACCACCTATAATTGAATAAACGTAAGGTAAATCTGTTTAATTTCATATTGTGGAGCATTTAAAGCAGAGCAATGGCATCTATAGAAACAAAAAAAGTGACAGATCCCCAAACAAAAAGTTACACAGTGCACTTTTAAGTTATAGAAAAGCCAACCAAGACTTAGATGTCAAAAAGTATTTTCAAATGCCTAAATAGATCATAATACAGCACCTGACAGTATTCCCCGGCGTGTACTGTATAGAAGTCTGACAGCTTGTCCATTGTACGTACTCGGATGTGTTTTTGTCCTGGGGCTCCATAGATAAGGACTTGGGAGGGTAGAGCTGTGAATCGCCGTGAGCAGCCTGTCTCATTCATATGCACAGGGTTCTGTCAGTAAACACAGCACTCTGCACAACAACAGTATCAGTGCACATCACAAGTGGGTCGGACTGAGAGTTTGGAAAGTACAAGACTCGTCCTTTAAAATAAAACTGGGTCAAGGAGGAGAGAGTGAAGTGTAATGATCGCTGTAATAACTGGGGCAGCATAACAAAAGTAGAATTTATTTAGTTCGTTTGAAGTAATGTATTTTTGCTAAGAAGTCTAGACTTTGTTGTAGAGCTGGGTAATTAAACTAAATGTAAGAAAATGATTGTTTTTAGATGTTCATTATTAACTCTGAGTTTTGTATTCATATTGGAGACCGCTGAAAATATCAGGGGGCACAGTGGGGCAGAACTGACAAATTGAGTTGTTGTGTCCTTAGGCAAGACACATTGCCAAGTATAAATGTGGTGTGTGTTTGAGTCGATTATGCTTGGATGGAGAAAAACTGTCAGCCTCAATATCAAAGCACATTTAAAACAATGTCAGTCGCCCAAAGTGCTGTATAGCCAATAAAGTACCGTATTTTTCAGACTATAAGGCGCACCGGAATTGAATTCTCTCATCTGTTTTCATAGTTAAGGTGCACTGGATTATTAAGCGAAACAACTGGCAACACTTGAGACTGATCCCTTAGTCCAGGCGTCCACGATCCATTGGCAGATTGTGAAGTAATTCGTCCGGCATTGCCTCCTCCTCTGTCTTGGTGAATGTCTATTATGAATGTGAATGTAGGTGGTTTGATTTTTATTTCCTACTAGGAAAATTCAAATATACATTGAGTAATAATGTGTTTAATGCAGATTTGAGCACATTTGTTTACATTTTAGAGAAATGAAACTTAAAACCACATGGCTAATTTGCATAAAATATAACCGCTGAAAAAACAACAAAAAACACTTGCTCCTTGTGCGCTGATGTGGTCACTTTCTTTCGGACAAGGCTCCTGACTACGGTAGCTGTAATGCTCCGACAATCCATCAAGCGGTGTGGCTTCGTAGTTTACCAAAGTCGTACTAAAACATTTTGACAGGTATTTGAGCACAGTGTACCACATAAAATCGGTTCAAGGTCAGTAAGCACAACCAGAATTAATACATAAGGCGCACTGGATTATAAGGTGGCACTGTCAATTTTTATAGTCCAAAAAATAAAGTACAAAAAACTGTGAAAATACAAACATTTAATTAATGTAATGAGACATTGCAAAACTGTACAATACACAAAAAATACAAAACAAATTAGAACAGAAGGAGCAGTGCAACAAAAGCAAATGTTCAAAGTATCTTCAACATGAGGGTCATTCCACACCAAATCTCCGAATGCCTGACCTGTCCGACCAATTTTAACCCTTGAAAATGTGAAGGACCTACCTTAAAATAGTTTTTTAGATACAGCAATCTGAAAGTGGCTCCTTGGAAAACTCTGCTCAAAACAGGTCAGGGGAGAGTTGACAAAATATCTCTTAATTACAAAACTATGAGGAGTTGGGAGCTAAAATTTGAGACTTTTCCTGTTGGAAAGTGCGTGAACCTCCTAGAAGTTTTTCAGTCCAATCTGAGATGGTCGGGCGGGGGCATTTGGATATTTGTTGTGGAATGACCCATAAGCTTTTGTCATTTATTCACAACAGAAGAGTAAGCAAAACCTTTACTCAAGTGGACTTTTACAGAGGATGGGGTAAAAATGTGGTGTCAAAAACTGCTCAGAAGTACAATTTCCTTAAACGTTTGCCTTACTACTCACCAGTTTTGCTTTTTCTGAAAGCTGTTACTAAAAACGAACTCCTTGTTTTCCTTAACTTGGCGACTCACAACATCAACAACATCCACTTTCTGTATCGCGCATCTTCAGGTACATCAACAAATACATTTCTCAAGCCGACCATCCAATTTGTCCTAAACAATTCAGAGAAACATGTTTCAAAGAACGCAATAAAAACCTGACATCCGCCATATTACAAACCTACAGTAACCGCAGTCCTCTCTTATTGATTTCATTGTAGCTTGCCTTTCCCTCATGCGCTGTACTCGTGTGTGCAGCCGGCATTTCTGCAAACGTCGAAGCACAGATATATATGAGAGTGTACTTTGTATCGCACCATGACACAGCTAGGGGAAATCAACTTCTCTGTATGGCGGGCCCTCTTCTCCGCGTGTACCAGTAACCGCACTGGATTTTCTTACACGAAGCCATCCAATTGAAACACAGTGAGGACGCGATGAGAAAATGGAAGACGAAATTGCTTTGCGTGTTGTCAGGGGGATACAGTGCCGGTGCCTTTGACGTTGCTTTCGGAGATGTGTTTAAATTGTGGAGTATTTTTCCCCCTCGCAGGAGAAGACGCTGAGATGGCAGAGTGCGGGGTAACAGGAACAGAGCAGTGTGCCGATAGCAGGTTGGGCTGCTTCATGTTGTGTTAGTGGAAGTACGGGACGCGAAAGGCTTTGTGTAGTTAAATGTCTGTGGTTACACTGGGGTTTACCGGTGATTTAAGCCTTTTCCAGACATTCTGAAACTTCTTAACATTTTTTTTTTTAACTCCTGTTGCACAATGTGGCTGTACAGTCTCTCACTAAAGATGGAGCACCTGATTTTCAGTCATTGGCAGGAATAAGTAGGTAAGATTTGTTTTGTTTAAATGTCATAAACTTGGCCTGTGTTATGGAGTAAGAGAGCTTTCAGAAATATTCATGTGCATAGGCTAGAAATCTGTGCATATTTGGGAAATCTGTGCATATTTAGTTGTAGTTGAGCACAAAATAAATAGTCGTAAAGTCTCGAATGAGTCCAGTTGTACATAAAATATACTGTGTGTATTTTATCCATCAGAATACAAATTGAAAAGTTATGACATCAAGAATAAAAATCACGAAATGAAATGAAACGGTTATGCTTTCTTCAGAAGGAATACGAATTCACAGACGTAACTTTACTGTCAAAAATCCATCATCATTCACAGGCATTATTTATTGAGCAGAAGAAACACTGATCGAGATGCCGGACTTTTGCACCGCATACGGACTGAACCAGGACTAAACCAGGACTCATCCCAAGACTGAATCAGGACTGATCCCAGGACTTCTGCTCAATAAATGATGCCTATGAAATGATGACATATTTTTGACAGTAAAGTCACGTCTTTGAATTTGTATTCGTACTGAAGAAAGTGTGATCGAAATTTTTCATTTTGTGATTGTAATTTTTGATGTCGTAACATTTATTTTATGCTCAACTACAGCTAAATATGCACGGATTTCTATCCTATGTACACAAATATTTCTGAAAGCTTTCCTACTCCATACTGTGTACCCAGACAAGCAAATATCCATCTATACATCCATTTTCCTCGACTTTATACAGGGCTAGGTTTGAGCAGGGAAGTCCAGACTTCCATCTCCATACACGCTTCCTCCAGCTTTTCTTGGGGGACCCTAATGTGCCCAGGCCACCCGAGACACAGAGTCCCTCCAGTGTGTCCTGGTTCTTCCCCAGGGCCTCCTCCCAGTGGGACATGAACACTTCTCCAGGGAGGAGTCCAGGAGGCATCCAGAACAGATGCCCTTCCCTAAGATGCTCCTCTCCTTTATGGAGGGGCAGAGGCTCTACTCCAAGCTGACTGAGCTCCTCACCCTGTCTCCCAGCCACTCTGTGTAGGAAACTACACTTGTATTTACTTGTCTATTCAGCCATTACCCAAAGCTCATGACCTCAGGTGAGGATAGAACCAGAGATCTAAACCAGGACTAAACCAGGGACCATAGGTGAGGATGCAAAAAACAAAATCTAGTCAAGTTAAGATGACTTGAATTATGAAGGTTTTATCACAATTTGAGTAAATTTCACTTGACAAGTAAAATTATCTGCCAGTGGAATAAGACCTTTTGTACTTAAAATATGAAAATACATCTTGCCACACTTAAAATAAGAAAAACAACAGCTTTTTGCACTTAAAATAAGAAACAAAATTGAATATTGCTTGAATTAAGAAAAACACACTTATTCCATTGATAATTTTATTTGTCAAAATGAATCTACTCAAAAAAGTAAAATGTTCTTAATTTAAGTCATTATAACTTAACCAGTGAAGAGATCTAAACCAGGACTAAATGGTCCACAGGTGAGGGTAGCAATGTAGATTAACCGGTAATTCGAGCGCTTTCATTTTGACTTAGCTCCTTCTTCTCCAGAGGTTTGTTTGTGTGTACTGAGCCAGTGATTTGACTTAGTGCTCGGAGTTAAAATAATTACAGTTGTATGGTATGTACGGAGAGGCTAGCAACAGATCAACCCTAATTATACCTCTAAATGGTTATGTTGGCCTGCTGAACAAATGTTGCTCTACACAGTGGGATTAACCCAGCGTTGTGTGAAGTGTGGGAATTAGCCAGGCATTTTAAAACATTTATACAATCAATGATGCGTTTTTCATCTGCACCACCTCTGCAAGCACCGAGGTCTGAAGAGGGAGAACGGTGCAGTCAAATGGAGATGATCTGTGTCCACTGGGCAGAGGGAGGCGCTTCATCTTTGAGTTTCCATAAGGAGCAGGTCAATACAACTGTTCTGAAGTCAAGGGCAGACAAACTCTACTCTAATGTGAATAGGTCTAAATAAACAGCAGGCCTCTGGATATACAGTACCACAGGAATTCAGTTCAAATTCATCTTTATTGTCATACTGCTGTGCATACAACTGTAGTGCAGGCAAGATGAAATTGCGTTTCTCTAGGTATCAATCAATAAAAGAACATAATTTAAACACACTCATGAGTCTCCCGCCTTCCCTGCCCCAACACATTCACCCATCCCCGAGACGGATCCAGTGCCAGTGCCAGTTAAAGTGTTAAAGTTAGTCAGGCTGGTGCCACCTAGTGCCTCCGCTCAATTTCAGTTTTTCTCCGGCAACTAGATCAGGAATCAGATTACACTAGACGGTTCACAAAAGCACCAGAAGTGTGAGTTCGGGCACCAGCCAATCAGCGGAGAGCCATACATTCTGTGTTGATAATGATTCTCGAGATCAAGGATTTAAAGCCGGAACAAAGAGAATGTTCAGTGAATTTTATCAAGGGGTAAGACGTTGTTGCCCTTCTTCCTATGAGATTTGGGAAAAGCTTAATATACCAGTTAGCCCCAAGCGCTTTACATACATCACAACCATTCTGACATACTCCAACTCTGACGTCTAATTGTTGGAGTGACGGCATTTCCATTTTTTATCAAGCGTCCCTACACTCCAACATTTTCTTTCCTTGGTCGGAGTGACGGTACTTCAACTTTTTCTTTCCAACACTACGCCATTCCGACACACAACGTAATTATTCATTTGCAGCGGCGCTCTTTTTGGGACAATATTTTCGCCGTATGTGAAGAGACACGGTCCACGCGGCATTGGTTGAATCCTGGTTTAGACCTGGTTTTAGTCCTGGTTTAATCCTGATTTTGTCCAGGTTTTGTCCTGGCTTAGTCCTGGTTTAGACCTGGTTTTAGTCCTGGTTTCGACCTGATTTTAGTCCAGGTTTAGTCCTGGTTTTGACCTGATTTTAGTCCTGGTTTAGATCTGATTTTAGTCCTGGTTTTGACCTGATTTTAGTCCTGGTTTAGATCTGATTTTAGTCCTGGTTTAGTCCTGGTTTAGACCTAATTTTAGTCCTGATTTTAGTTCTGTCTTAGGTCTGGTTTTAGTTTTAGTTTTGAGGCACGGTCCATGCAGTGTTTAAAAGGCAAAAAAGGTGACGCTCCAAACTATGAGCAGGTTGTCAGAATGGCGACATTAAAGGTGTCGGAATGGCGGGATCAAAAAGTATCAGAATAGGAGCACGTTGGAAAGAAGGGTTGTCGGAATGACGGAATATCGGGGTGGGGGTCTGTCGGAATGGCGGTATGTCGAAATAAGGGTTGTACCTAAGGTTGGGTATCATTAAGAAGTTGTCGATACGATACATACATCAATACATTTGATACGGTTCAGTAAAAATAATGTCTAAATCGTGGCTGTGACACTAAAAGTCTTTGTTAAACCACTTCTTGTTCAAAGCAAATATGAAACACAAACATTTTAATCATGAAAACAGTGAAAATGTCAAATGTGTCACATACTGTATCATCACATTAAACAATATGATATATTGATATTTCAATATTTTTGCACACCCCTAGTTGTACCCCGTTTTGTATTTTCATTTTGGATGTTTGTACTGCGCTGAAAAAACTGCATCCTTTCTGTGAGCGGGCTTGCATTTACACAAACCTCTTATTTGGCCTGGAGGAGGGCTTTCCTTTAGCTACAGTATATGATTTCCTAGCAGTGTTGGGAGTAACGCGTTATAAAAGTAACGAATTACAGTAATGCATTACTTTTTGCTGTAACGCAGTAATGTAAGGCATTACAGGGGAAAAAATTTTAATATTTAACTCGGTACAAATGTGAGTAACGCGCGTTACAGTGTTTTTTTTAACCTGGATTGAAGTGGTGGGTTTTTCTTCATACAAATTCGCTAAAATCACCTCGATATCAGCACCTCGTAGACCTTCAGGTAACCGCGGGCGAAAGGACTGACAAAGAACTCCACGCTGTTTAGACCTGGTTTAGACCTGGGTCAGTTCTGGTTTAGACCTGGTTTACACTCGTCCCTCCCTCTATCGCAGTTCACTTTTCGCTGTCTCGCAGATTTTTTATTTTATTTTATTTTTTTTGTGCAATTTTGCATGCCCTGTTTTTGTTTTTTTTACATTGTATGATGCGTATTGCGTTCCTCCCGCTGCGTCCTGACTGGCCAAGGGACTCCTGTCTCCTGTACAGCACAGAATGTGTTCAGCTGCCAAATTTAAATACATGTTCAATCTCTAGCAGTGTGATTCTGAAGTGCTGTACGGTTGTAAGTTTTCTCCCCGACGAAACCCACAACGTCGACGAAATGTTCTGCACCGACAAAGGTCTCCTGCGCTCGCACCCAAAAGGCAGAGGAAGATGCAAACCATCACACAAAAAGTTGGACTTCTGGACACGCTGAAGGAAGGTAGAAGTTACGCGCTGTAACAGACTCTTGCACCGGCTCGGGTACCTGCAAATAGTTGCTGAAATCAGGGCCGCGAGCCCGAGCAGCAGGGTCCATAAAGAGCGATCGGGTGACAGCCGCCTTACCTCCGTGAGGTGCGGAGCAGAGCCGCTCCTTTCTCCTGCGGTCACCTTCGAGCCCGTCCCGACAGTGAGTTCTGTTTTAGTCCTAGTTCAGTTCTAGTTTAGTCCTAGTTCACTTCTGGTTTAGTCCTGGTTCAGCTCTGGTTTAGTCCTGGTTTAGACCTGGTTTAGTCCTGGTTCAGTCCATATACAGCGCAAAAGTTATTTTGGTGAGAGTAACTTAAAGTAATGCAATAGTAATGTAATGCCTTACATTTTAAATGCTGTAATATTGTAATGTAACGAATTACTTTGAAATGACAGTAATAGGTAATAAATAACGCATTACAGTTTCAAAGTAACTTGCCCAACAGTGTTTCCTAGTATGGCATATACTATATACTATGCTATAATTTATGTCCATGGAGAATGTTGCAAAGTGCTGTTTTAATTTCATATTTCCTCGGAGTCACAACTATAGACCTAATTATACATCTATACAGGTAAAATGTCACGTTCATAAAAGTTACACAATACTTAGTTTTTTTGAGTACTGTTTTAGTGGGAAAAAAGGAAGTAAATATTTCAAAACTTTCCAAAAATGATTAGTTACCCATACTCTACAGTCACCTAAAACCTCCTGTGAACCGTTCCCACTTGAAATTACGATCCCGACCTCCTGGTAAACCGTCCGCTTCCTCTTCTTCCCCAGCTTTATATTTTCAGTAGTGCCAACGGACCTCGCATCTGTCCAAACTGTTTCAACATGGCCGCCTTCCCGTAGCCCCTATTAGTGTGTGCTACCAGTGGACTGCGAGCGCAAAGTGTGTGAGCTGAAGATGATGAAAGGGCCTGGGAGCCACAGTTACTTACAGCAGGCGGGTCCCGTGGGTGCCGCTGCGGTGACAGTGCAGAGGAGGAGCGCTTGACCCATCTGATGACCGGAGCAGGGAGCGGGGCCAAACTCCGACGGTGTACCCAGGCAAGGCTCTCCTCGCTGGGTTAAACTAATCACCGCGGGGACTCTGCCGAAGCTCTTGTTTCCGACCTGCATCTCGCGCTCCACTGAAAGAGTCCAGCTGATAAATAATTAGACTGGATTTTTTGGCTAGACGAAACAGTTGCTTGAAAACGAGAGGGGGAAAAAAGAATAAACAATGAGATACGGAGGGGGTTATTTAGCAAAATTGACTTTCTATCATGTTGTAACGTCGTTCCCGCGTCAAGAACATGCCTGAAGAGGTTTTAGATGTCATTCGTGGATGTTTGATCTTTTGTTATATCTCCTGTGAGCTTTTCAAACCCTCCTTACGGTTAGGAGTAAAATTCTGTCCAGTATTCATCCCACAAACCTACATCATTCATGCTCCTGCACAACAATTTTCCATAAATATACAAAACATGATAAAAACTTCACAAACCTGATGCAGTAGTAGTAGTTTCATTAGCAGAATTGTGATAGTGCTCTGAAAATGGAGGAAGTGGCAGCTCAGAATGTGGAAAACGAATATAACAATTTAATTTCATAACAAAACTCTCTTTTTAATTTTATGATGATTATATAAAGCTCTTTGAATTACTTTGTGTTCTAACTGTGCTATACAAATATACTTTCCTTGCCGTTAATACCCTATAGAAGTGTAATTCCTCCTCTTTAATTTGAAGTTGCACTGCGTAACTTTTCTGGTGAAGGGTCCGCTACCTAGTTGTCTCCATGGAGATGTGGTTCCACAGTATGACATTAAACATATACATCTAGTAGGGGTGTAACGGTTCATGTATTCGTGTCGTGTTTCGATACAGGACGTTTGGTTTGGTGCAGGACTGTGCATGAATGAGTTCGCGCAATTTGTTTGTGCTTATATTCCAAAACTACACGAAGGCTTGGCTCTTTAATATACAAGAGGGAAGTCGTCCATGATTGGGGCGGTAGTGTTTCGCATGGCGTTTTATAGTTAGGGCGGCCACCTTGACAACAATTGCCCCCGGCCTTGAATACATCCCTCCAAACCACGTGAATCCTCGCAAAACTACGGCCGTCGCGTCACAGTCCTCACTTTAGCCTTTCGCCGCCTCGCAATCTCTTCTCCACTTGCCCCAATACACCCCATCCCAATACCCGTGACCTCTGTCTCTAGCGAAAGTGTATTTTCAGTCACTGAGGACGTTGTAGCTGCCAGCACACATTGTCTGCACAAGTTGTTTTTTCTGGCCAAAAATATGAAGATTGAGTAAAACATGCTGGAACTGTTAGTACTCCGCTTTACTTTTTGAAAAGTTTTGTTTACTGTTCACAAGGAATTATTATTTTTTATAACATTTTATATATTTGTTGCTTATCTGAGAATATTTTATTTAATTTATTAGTATTACCAAGCAGCACTTTGCATTTATTTTATTTTCCCGTTTGTGTAATGTTAAAACAAACTGTTAGTTTAATAAACACATAAATAAACAACAAGCGAATGGTTTTACATTTTGTTCCCATACTGTACTGAAAATGAACTGAAACCTGAAGACCTCGTCTGAACTGTGATTTTTGTGCACCATTACACCCCCTAACATCTTTTATTAATTCATTATGGGTGTTTCTGTTGCTCAAAAACACTATAGGGTCTGGTCAAGCGGTAACGGAGGGAAACAGGGGCAGATTTTTTACATTCAAATGTCTCTTATTCAGAAACTAGAGGGACTATTGAAATAAGTAAAGTATCAGAATGTGTGAAAGAGTTAACACTCCAACAGGGTAAAGTTAAACCTGTGATATTCTTTCAAGTTGTTGACAAAAAATTTAAAAACTCATGTCGGTAACGGAGGGAATGAAATATGCAGCACTTTTTGGGCAATAAATACAAACAGTGATAACTAGCGGTTCTCACTTACATATCCTTAACAAACTGGTTTGAATATTTGCTTCATATAGTTTTCTACCATATGGTACAAGATTAGGTTGAAAAAACTCTTACTTTTTGAGTAATGAGATTTTTTTTATTAAGAAAGGTCATGGTAACGGAGGGAAAAGTAACGGAGGGAAAATTGTGCAAACAAGTAGAAGGTGCATTATTTTTCATAATTTCTCAGCTTTTTTCTTCCGAATACTTTAATATTACTTCAAAATGAAAGGAAACTATTTCTATAAAATATGTCAGTCCTTCTAAGCAAATTTTTATCATTTTAAATACTTTTTTTTTTTTTTTTTTAATCATGTACCTTCATCAACAGTTTAAAAAAATGGAATAACACAAGATATGATGAAATACATCAATTTATTTACATGATTTGCAGGTCTTTGAAATTTGGGAAATAATTTTTGTTCCATGTTTCATACATGGTCTGTTTAAAACATGTGTAACTTTAGAACCAAAAATGGTACAGAAAAAAGGTAAATAGTTTCATAAACTAGAGTACATATGTATCTGTTGAATACATTTTTATATCAGATGCATTAACTAGAATTTTTGGCCTTGCTGTTTACTTCTGCTTGACTGGGCCCTAAAATCCCTTCTGTGATTGGAGCGACTCTCCACAGATCTGAACTGTAATATAGCGTAATGCTGTCTCCCTCATGATAAAAAGGTTAAGTCTATACTGTGGAACATTCTAGACAAAGCAATAACATCCCCATGGAGACAAGAAGGTAGCGGACCCTCGTTTCTCAGTGCATCTTTACTACCTTTACCTCATTACGTTCCACCGCTGCATGTAAAACACCCCCAGCGCGATGTCACGGCAAAATATCAATTCTCTCTCGGCTTTCTCAGTATTATCCCGGTAGCTCCAATCGGTATGCTCCGGCCGTCTGCTGAATTCGGGACAATAAACACAGACTCACACTTTGAGCCCGTGTGATAAATGGCTGCTCGTATTGGCATTCCGACGGAGGAGTGTGTTCTTATGTGCACCGCTATTGATTCCTCGGCCAAAGTCCCCCTTAGGAATGTCAAAGTGTTATTTTCAGATAGAATGTATTGATATGCCTGCCATGTGCTCGCCACCATTTCCAGTCGGCGAAAAGTCAGGGAATCTTATCGTGGCGAGCGGAGAGCCGGACAGCGCCGTTGCATTTAAAGGCAGCCGAAGATTAATAACGGCGGAGAGAATGGGGAGCGCGTCCGAAGATTAATGAGTGGCACAAACAATGCATTTGCCCCGAGTTCGTTTCTGGGTGCTAGCTGTGCGGCCAGCCCACTTTTCTATCAGATAAGAGTTTGTAAGCCAATATCGAACTGTTATAAACCGTAATTTAGCAAAAAGAAGAGGCTGTGTAAGGTCAGATAGGCTACAGTATTTTGCACAGGTTGTCACAGTGTTGGAGGTTTAAAGGTGTTTTGTGTAACTTTTTCTGGTGGAGGACACATCGAATGCTTTTCATGGAGATGTTATTAGTTTGTCTGGAATGGGAGTAAACTTTTTTGTCTTCATGGAAACCAAACCAGACCAGACCAGACCAGAGTCCTGCACGGGTCCATTTTTGGAGACCAGTACCACACTCGCCCGTTAACCCGTGATTATATCGAAATTAAATCCGCACCCGTCCGGACCCCTTAACATTCCACCCATTACCCGCCTGTGGAAATGATAAACCGGGTCAGCCCATTAGTCCCACAGCCAAATAGTCCAGGACTAAACTAGGACTAAACCAGGACTGAACCAACGGCGTGTCATTAGCGGATTATAAATGATGGATGGATGCCTCAAACCGCCGAGCCGATCGCCAGAACTACACCAGGACTGGACCAGGACTACACCAGGACTGGACCAGGACTACACCAGGACTGGACCAGGACTACACTGGGACTGAAACCAGACTGAACCAGGTTTAAACCAGGACTGAACAGGACTAAATCAGTGTCATTAGCATAAATATATTCAGGCCGCAACTGCCAAACCGACCACCAGGACTACACCAGGTCTTAACCAGGACTAAACCAGGTCTTAACCAGGACTTAACCAAATCTAAACCAGGACTTAACCAGGTTTAAACCAGGTCTAAACCGGGCCAAAACCAGGACTTAACCAGATCTAAACCAGGACTTAACCAGGTCTAAACCAGGTCTTAACCATGTCTAAACCAGGACTTAACCAAATCTAAACCAGGACTTAACCGGGTCTAAACCAGATCTAAACCGGGACTTAACCAGGTCTAAACCAGGACTTAACCAGGTCTAAACCAGAACTTAAACCAGGACTTGACCAGGTCTAAACCAGGAGATAACTAAGACTGAACCAGGTGTAAACCAGGAGCGTAGCAAATGAGCCGATCACCTCTGCTGATGGTTTTATGTAATAAAAACACTAAAATCTCTCGCAGTCTGGTCCATCGTTCCAGTAAATGACCGGGAAATGGCACTTGTTTCCAGGACAACAGACGTCCTGGTATTTTCTCCCGTTTGTCGTTCATTTGATTCACCTGACCTGCCCATGTGTAATCACGACCTGCCCACATACCCGGCCGTAAAATTCCAGAATATTAAAACCCGTTCGTTTCAGCAACCCATGGGTACCCGATCCGGTGCAGGACTCTGAACCAGACCAGGTTACAAGGCAGATCTGTGGAGAAGCAAGTCAGAATTTGTTTGCAACTGTTTTTCTAGGTCATTTTCTAGGTAATTCTGAGCTATAAAACCACCTGCAATTGAATAAATGTAATGAAGAGCTGCTCAGGGTCACATTGTGGAACATTCCAATGTCATCTCCATAGAAACAAGCAGGTGACGGACCCTGCACCAGAAAAGTTACACAGTACACCTTTAAGTAAATACAGATACCTAAAATCGTACATGAGTATTTACTTGTGTACTTTGTTACTTTACACAGCTGGAAATCCGTATTGTCAGTCGTGTCAGGTGCTCCTCGCCAATGTAACATGTATGAAGGGGCGCACTGCAGACAGGTCAGTAATTGACAGGTGCAGAGAGCAGACAGGGCGCCCATGTTGACAGCAGGTGAATGAGAGGTAAATACTACAATGGGGGCTTCCTCTCTACTCCTGCTCCTGTCAGTCACACTTTGGATCAGGCCCAAACAGCGCGCACAGGGGCCTCCGTTCACCACAAACGCTCGCGGACAAGGCGGACTCAGGCAATTTCCGAAGTAGCTGGTTCAGAGTTATATTTAAATGAGTCTTTAGGGGGAAATGAAGACTAATTACATGACATGTTTTATTTGAAATTCTGAAAAACAACGTTGGCGAGGCGAGAGAACACTATCTAAAGCGCAATCTCGTCTGATCTTGGAGTTTAAGCAGAGTTTGGCCTGGATATGACCCGGACGACTGGAGGCTGGAGGTTCTGTAGTAGCAGTGGTTCTTGTGCATGGTGTTGTGAAGATAAGATAAGGTGTTTTTGATTTCATTCACAATGGGAAAATTCCAGTGTTGCAATGCACAGCTCAAGAACAGCAACAGAACAGAACTAGGCACTCAAAAAGCAAGATAAAGATTGTTACTGTGTCTTTAGGCAACACTTTTCCATCCACCTTGCCTATTATGATTGTGGCAGCCTCACTTTGCCCCAGGGCATCTGTGGCTACAATAACGGCTAACTACCGACACGAAAACAAATGTATTTTTTACCGTATTTTTCGAACTATAAGATGCACTGGATTATAAGGCGCAGTGTCAATAATGTTAAATTCTGTCATCTATTTTCATATATAAGGTGCAAAGGATTAAAAGGAGAATTGAGCGAAACAAACAGATGACACTTGAGACTGATCCCTTAGCCCAGGCAGATTCGCGTTGCCTCCTTGTCTTGGTGAATGTGGATTACGAATGTGAATGTGGGTGGATAATTTAAGTTTGTTTTTTTTGTTTTTTTTATTTCTTATGAGAAGGACTCAAATATACATCGAGTAATAATGTGTCTAATGCAGCTTTGCGCACATTTGTTTACGCTTTACAGAAATGAAACTTAAAACCACATGGCTCATTTGCATAAACTATAAGCTCTGAAAAAACTGCTTGCTCCTTGTGCGCCGATGCGTTCAGCTTCTGTCGGACTAAAGGACACGACTCAGTGAAATATGAGTGTTCTTTCTGCAACGGTGACAAGGTGATGGCGGCAGTGTGCGATGAGTTGACGCAGAACTATACTTTGCCCTTTACTTCGCGAGGCTCGACTATGATCGCTGTAATGCTCCAACAATCCATCAAGTGGTGCAGCTCCTTAGTTTACCAAAGTCGTACTAAAACATTTTGACAGATTTTTGAGCACCGTGTACCAAATAAAATTGGTTCAAGGTCAGTAAACACAAGAATTAATACATAAGGCACACCGAATTATAAGGCACACTGACGATTTTTGAGAAAATTAAAGGATTTTAAGTGCACCTTGTAGTCTGACAAATACGGTATTCCTAATTTGAATGAAAAGGGGGGAAACATTTAAATAAATTAGGGCATCAACAAAAAAGAAGAAATCTTCTCTCTTCCCGTTTCAAGAAATTGGTGTGCAAAGTTTTCATTCTTTTATAACCAAATTTTCAAATTACCCATAATTTGCGCTATTTTAAGGTACATTGTGTAAGGTTCCGTCAAATATGTTTGCTTTGCTTTGTCTGGAATGTTTCATATATTAAACCTATAGTATATATTATTATATTATTATTTCATATATTAAACCTATAATATAGGAATATTAAACCTTTCAATCTTCATGGAAACCAAACCAGACCAAGTTACAGGTCAGATCTGTGGAGAGGCGACCCCGCTCACACTCAAAAGTCAGTTTTTATTGATATTTTTGAGCTGTAAAACCACCAAATATAAGGTAGAGCTGTTTAATGTCATACTAGAACATTCCAGGCAAAGCAATGACATATCCTTAAAAACAAGCAGAAACAAGTGACGGACTCCAAACCAAAAAGTTAGACTCTTTTTCTTTACTAAACAAATTATCTTACTTCATATATTTGATGTCGTCTGTACGTAAATCAAATATAGAAAGTGGCAAATACAGAAAAAAATATTGAATAAAACGGTGAGTTCAAACCTTGTGTCACAGGCGAAGTAGAAAATTAGGCATTCTGCAGCTCACATTTAAGTTTATAATGACCCATTTTTCTTCCTGAGTCTATAGGTTCCTGAGTAGCTTATTGAAGTGAGTATTTGCACATTTCATTGGTCTTATTAGAATGTCTTTACTTGCTCTCACAACTCAAACGCGCTCTCGCAGATAAAAGTAAGCATAAATCGATACATAAGGTCTTACTGATTCCGCGGCGCACACAGCTCTCCGCGCACAATGGCCCCGTCCTTGTGGCGATTGTGAATAAAAGCTATTCATCTGTATCATGACTGCGAAAGCTGCGATCGCGCCGGCCCTGACTACAGCGGCTGAGACTGTGCTTGTCAGTTCATTCAAAGGCGCCAGAGACACTTCAAGTACAACATTGTATTTCAAGGCTGCGTCCAGACACAAGTAATGATATAATACAGCAGGACTTATATAAAAGCAGGTGAGGAGACGTGTCAATGGAGAGAAAATTCGCGCAACGAGTAAAAGTAAGAGGTGATTTGTCCTAAACAGGGTGTGCTAGATTTGTTTAAAGGTCCTGTGTAACATAAAATGGACTCTGGTGAAGGTTTTAGACGTGTTATAATGTTGTTTCCTCTTCAGAATCGAACCAAGAGTTGTGTTTTGTTTTAATTATGCATGTTTCTATAGGGATTATAGGGATATAGGGATTCTATATTGTTAGCCTAAGACCGGGACTAGGACCAGGACCAGACCAGGACTGAGCCTGGGATCAGACTGGGACCAGACTGGGACTGAGACCAGGACCAGACTGGGACAAGATGAGCACTGAGACCAGGATTGAGACAGGGTCCAGACCTGAGACCAGAACCAGGCTGGGATCAGACACGGACTGAGACCAGGGCTGAGACCGGGACTGAGACCGGGACCAGACCGGGACTGAGACCGGAATCAGACCGGGACTGAGAATGGGGTCAGACCGGGACTGAGACCAGGACCAGACCAGGATTCAGACCAGGACTGGGACCAG
Source organism: Boleophthalmus pectinirostris (assembly GCF_026225935.1). NCBI lineage: Eukaryota > Metazoa > Chordata > Actinopteri > Gobiiformes > Gobiidae > Boleophthalmus > Boleophthalmus pectinirostris. Next base: position 29,907,704 of record NW_026571541.1, read on the forward strand.
ACAAGGACTGAGACCAGGACTGATACCAAGACCATACTGAGACTGAGACTGGGACTTGACCGGGACAAGACCAGGACTGAGACCAAGACCATACGGGACCAGACCGGGCCCAGACCGGGACTGAGACCGGAACTGAGACCGAGACCATACGGGACTGAGACTGGGACCTGACCAGGCCCAGACTGGGACTGAGACTGGAATTGAGACCGAGACCAGACCGGGACTTAGATCAGGACTGAGACCGGGACCAGTCCGGGACCAGACAGGGATCAGACTAGGACTCGGACCGGGACTGAGACCGGGACCAGACTGGGACTGAGTCTGGGACTGACATCGGTTTAGTCCTGGTTTAGTCCTGATTTAGTCCTGGTTCAGTCCTGGCTCATGTGTTGTAGCCAGTATGATTTATGTTTCGTAGGTGATTATAAACGGCTTATGAATGGTTAATGTTTCTAAAATGATTCTGCATCATTTTGAGTAAAAAAAAAAATCAAATATTATAGATTTTTACTGAGCTGGCACCTTTATGTTCGTACTGAAAATGAGTTTTTTTTTTTTTTTTTTTAATAAACTAATCTATTTGACACCTGTGTGTATTTCGGCATGTCAAGTTGAGTATATGGCTTTTGTGGTGGAGGTGGATGGGAAAAAGCTCCGCAGTGCACCTTTAACACCGCTGAACTGATTCTTAAACTATCTGTCCTTATTAGAACGCAGGGGAGGTGTCTGGGGAGGGGGAGGTCTGCCTTTCCGTGAATAAAGAACGTGAATGTACGCTTTATTATGGATCCCCGCTCACTTAACATAAACCATTTTGCACGCGCACTCGCTCTAACCTGTGTCGTCGTAGATAGCGCTAATAATTATCATGCTATCAGTGTTGCTATGGCTAACCCTCTCTCTCCCTCTTTCCCCTCATGCTATCAGTGGCTGGGACAAAAAGCAAAGCGAAAGGTGAGTTATGGCTTCCATTTTCTTGCTGCATGATTTATGTTGCCCACGCTTCCCAATAAACAATGTTTGGATCGGTCTTTTATCTCCTCCGCGAGAGCCTGGCTAGAGCTAACATACGCCGCGAACCTTTCTGGAAACTCGGAGGATGCTTTTTTCCTCCCCGGCGCGCTCTTTTCCGCGGGTTGGCCGGGACGTTTGCATACATATGGAAGCGGTGGGGGTGTTGGGTTCAAGGGCACATTGGCAGCAGGGGGTGAGGGTTAGATTCTCGCGTACGGGCGGGTTTATGAATATGGCGTTGGGTTCTGCATGCAAAATTTGAGATCTGTAAGTCAAATCTTAGAAAAAGATGGAGATGTGGATGGTATTTGCGTCGTGATATTTTGGCCTCAAGTAAAATAATGTCAGATTCAAGAAGTCAAATGTGTGTTGTTAAAGAAATGTCAAAATATGTCAAAGTTGAGAAGTAAATTTTTAAAGAGGGGTTTACGTCTGACAATATTTTGTGGACCGGGGGCCGAGGCATGGTTTAGTCCTGGTTTTAGTTCTCATTTAGTTCTGCTTTAGTCCTCGTTTACTCCTGATTTAGACCTGTTTTAGACCTGGATTAGTCCTGATTTAGTGCTGATTTAGACCTGGTTTAGTCCTGGTTTAGCCCAGGTTAAATCCTGGTTTACTCCTGAGTTTAGACCTGGTTAAATCCTGGTTTAGTTCTTGTTTAGTCCTGGTTTTAGTCCTGATTTAGACCTGGTTTAATGTTTTTAGTCCTCGTTTAGACCTGATTTAGACCTAGTTTAGTCCTGGTTTTAGTCCTGATTTAGACCTGGTTTAATGGTTTTAGTCCTCGTTTAGACCTGATTTAGACCTAGTTTAGTCCTGGTTTTAGTTCTGGTTTAGACTTGGTTTCATCTTGATTTAGTCCCGATTTAGACCTAGTTTAGACCTGGGTTAGGTCTAGTTTAGTCCCGGTTTTAGTCCTGGTTTAGACCTGGTTTAGACCTGGTTTAGTTGTAGTTTAGTCCTGATTTTTTCTAGTTTAGTCCAGATATTTTTAGTTCTGAGTTTAGTTCCTGGGCGGGTTTATGAATATGGCGTTGGGTTCTGCATGCACAATTTGAGATCTGTAAGTCAAATTTAGAAAAAGATGGAGATGTGGATGGTATTTGCGTCGTGATATTTTGGCCTCAAGTAAAATAATGTCAGATTCAAGAAGTCAAATGTGTGTTGTTAAAGAAATGTCAAAATCTGTCAAAGTTGAGAAGTAAATTTACGTCTGACAATATTTTGTGGACCGGGGGCCGAGGCATGGTTTAGTCCTGGTTTTAGTTCTCATTTAGTTCTGCTTTAGTCCTCGTTTACTCCTGATTTAGACCTGTTTTAGACCTGGTTTAGTCCTGGTTTAGCCCAGGTTAAATCCTGGTTTACTCCTGATTTTAGATCTGGTTAAATCCTGGTTTAGTTCCTTGTTTAGTCCTGGTTTTAGTCCTGATTTAGACCTGGTTTAATGTTTTTAGTCCTCGTTTAGACCTGATTTAGACCTAGTTTAGTCCTGGTTTTAGTTCTGGTTTAGACTTGGTTTCATCTTGATTTAGTCCCGATTTAGACCTAGTTTAGACCTGGTTTAGTCCTGATTTAGTTCTGATTTAGACCTGGTTTAGTCCTGGTTTAGCCCAGGTTAAATCCTGGTTTACTCCTGAGTTTAGACCTGGTTAAATCCTGGTTTAGTTCTTGTTTAGTCCTGGTTTTAGTCCTGATTTAGACCTGGTTTAATGTTTTTAGTCCTCGTTTAGACCTGATTTAGACCTAGTTTAGTCCCGGTTTTAGTCCTGGTTTAGACCTGGTTTAGTTGTAGTTTAGTCCTGATTTTTTCTAGTTTAGTCCAGATATTTTTAGTTCTGAGTTTAGTTCCTGGGCGGGTTTATGAATATGGCGTTGGGTTCTGCATGCACAATTTGAGATCTGTAAGTCAAATCTTAGAAAAAGATGGAGATGTGGATGGTATTTGCGTCGTGATATTTTGGCCTCAAGTAAAATAATGTCAGATTCAAGAAGTCAAATGTGTGTTGTTAAAGAAATGTCAAAATATGTCAAAGTTGAGAAGTAAATTTACGTCTGACAATATTTTGTGGACCGGGGGCCGAGGCATGGTTTAGTCCTGGTTTTAGTTCTCGTTTAGTTCTGCTTTAGTCCTCGTTTACCCCTGATTTAGACCTGTTTTAGACCTGGTTAAGTCCTGATTTAGTTCTGATTTAGACCTGGTTTAGTCCTGGTTTAGCCCAGGTTAAATCCTGGTTTACTCCTGAGTTTAGACCTGGTTAAATCCTGGTTTAGTTCTTGTTTAGTCCTGGTTTTAGTCCTGATTTAGACCTGGTTTAATGTTTTTAGTCCTCGTTTAGACCTGATTTAGACCTAGTTTAGTCCTGGTTTTAGTTCTGGTTTAGACTTGGTTTCATCTTGATTTAGTCCCGATTTAGACCTAATTTAGAACTGGGTTAGGTCTAGTTTAGTCCCGGTTTTAGTCCTGGTTTAGACCTGGTTTAGACCTGGTTTAGTTGTAGTTTAGTCCTGATTTTTTCTAGTTTAGTCCAGATATTTTTAGTTCTGAGTTTAGTTCCTGGGCGGGTTTATGAATATGGCGTTGGGTTCTGCATGCACAATTTGAGATCTGTAAGTCAAATCTTAGAAAAAGATGGAGATGTGGATGGTATTTGCGTCGTGATATTTTGGCCTCAAGTGAAATAATGTCGGATTCAAGAAGTCAAATGTGTGTTGTTAAAGAAATGTCAAAATCTGTCAAAGTCAAGAAATTAATTTTTACACTTGTATAGAGCAGTGGTCCCCAAACTTTTTTGCTGCCACAGACCTATTTTATGTCCAACATAAATAGAAGGAGGCGGAAAGTTGTAGTCCTGGTTTAGTCCTGATTTTAGTCCTGGTTTAGACTTGGTTTAGATCTGGTTTAGACCAGGTTTAGACCTGGTTTAGTCCTTTTTTAGTCCTGATTTAGACTTGGTTTAGTGATGGTTTAGTCCTGATTTTAGTTAAGCCCTGGTTTAGATCTGGTTTTGTCCAGGTTTAGACCTGATTTAAAGATGGTTAAGACCTTGTTTAGTCCTGGTTTTCGACCTGGTTTAGTCCTGGTTTTGACCTGGTTTAGTCCTGGTTTTAGTCCTGGTTTAATCTTGGTTTAGTCCTGGTTTTAGACTTGGTTTAGACCTGGTTAAAAACTGGTTTAGACCTGGTTTAGTCCTGGTTTAGTCCTGGTTTTAGTCCTGGTTTAATCTTGGTTTAGTCCTGGTTTTAGACTTGGTTTAGACCTGGTTAAAAACTGGTTTAGTCCTGGTTTTAGTTCTGGTTTAGAAACGCTGTCCACACGTCTTTGAAAGATTTGTGAGTTAAACCTGTGTGAATGAAAGAAAAGCACAACTCCAGGTTTGTTTGTGATGAGGAAACAACATGATAACATAAAAATAGTGTAATATGAGCCCTGGCAACAAGTCCGACTTTCCTTTTTGCTCCCCGTACAAAGTCACTCCCCCTTCAGAGCGCTATAACACAATTAGCATCCATTGTTTTCTGTATTGTATTGTAGTGTATTGTTTTGCATCATGTTGGTGATGTCGGCTTGTGGGCGGAGAATTTGGAGAAAATCATATTGCTAATCACAAGGAGGGTTCGAATAGGGTGAGGGAGAGATCACTAAATTACTCAAACACACATGGATTAATGCATTCATGGAGACGGAATTGCTTTGTCTGGAATGTTTCACAGTACAACATTAAACCTTTCTATTTTCATGGAGACCAAACCACACCAATTTACAGTCAGGTCTGTGGAGAGGCGACCCCGTTCACAATCACAATGCCTGTTTTATGTAGGTATGTTTGAGCTACAAAAAACACCTATAATTGAATAAATGTAAAGTAGATCTGTTTAATGTCATACTGTGGAACATTCCAGGCAAAGCATTGACGTAACCATAGAAACAAAGGCATGTTTTTGCATGGTAGAAAGCTCCAATTCGAGTCAATTTCGCATAACACCCCATCTTTAAACAAAATACAAAAGGCAAAAATACAAACTATACCACATTTTCTGTAGTTTTCTAGTCACCTTTTCTTTTTTTATTTAGTTTTTTACGTGGTGGGAAAATACTGAAACCCACCAACATCTTTAGAGTCAAGTCCGTTACCTTTTGTGCATCAACAAATGAACGCTGTTAGCCTCTATTAATGAACATTCCTCTGCTTTTTCAAATGCAGCGTTTTCTAATTAGCCGTACGGTAATTAGGGGATAGTTTTTAATTAACAGAAGATACACAGTCAGCGTTATGTATCAGTGTTAGTTCTCTTCTCTGCTCCTAGATTCATCTTGCCTGGTTTAAAGGGTCTGTACTTGATTATTTTTCACGTACCCTATATCTAATTATAAAGCGTTGTATTGTCAGAGAATCAGGAAGTGGGTGCTTAGCATGCGTGTTGCTGTTTGTACTGAAGTGGTCCCTCATTCATCGTGGGGGGTTACGTTCTAAAAATAACCCACAAAAGGCGAAATCCACTTTGTTTTCAGCTTTTACAATTATTATTTCTGTTTTAAGGTTGTAAAAGCCCTCAGCACACACTTTATAAACGTTTCTCAGACAGTTTATACACTTTTTGCATCCTTCTTAAAACTTCTTGCTGCTGTTGTCCTTTTTTTTATTTCCCTCCCTCTTTATGTAACGAGTTTGCTCAGTTTCATTTCTCTCCAGTGACTAGGTCAGGAATCAGAATACACTAGACGGTTTGCAAAAACCTCGGAAGTGCGAGGCCAGGCACCAGCCAATCAGCGAAGTGCCATATATTCTGTGTTGTCAACAATTCCCGAGATCGAGGATTTAAAGCCGGAACAAAGAGAATGTTTGGTGAATTTGATCAAGGGGAAAGACGTTATTGCCCTTCTTCCTATGGGATTTAGGAAAAGCTTAATTAATATACCAGTTAGCCCCATTAGCGTTGCTTTACATACGTCATGATCAAATAGCAGTGATTGGTTAAATTAAAAAATACCGGCCTACTGTCGCGCGAACGAATCCTAATGTTGAGAGGTCAGACGGTTTCTACGAAGTAGATGAATCAGGCTAAGTCATATCCTCCATTGATATGTTATTGCTTTGTCTGGAATGTTTCACAGTATGGTATTAAACGTTTCTATCTTCATGGTGACCAAACCAGACCAAGTTACAAGTCAGATCTGTGGAGAGGCGACCCCGGCCATAGCCACAATGCCTGTTGTTTTGAGTTATAAAACCACCTGTAATAGGCTCTATTCACGCTTATGTCACAAACCAGGAAGACGTTTGGAAAGATGTGATTACAACTTCCGGCGGGCTCTGTTCACAGTAGTAAGTCTAACAAAATCTAATAAAAATGAGAAAATGTCCCTGTTTTCTTCATCTCCATGTCATTGTAGCGTTCCATTGTATTCGGCTGATCAACAGTTACAACCATACCTCAGTTTTCATCATTTCCCCATTGAGGCACAACTCCGAGCGCCCTGGGTACATGCGATTAGAAGAGACGAGACTCTAAATTCAAGATGATTCCAAACAGCACATACGCATGCAGTCTTCATTTTACCGCTGATCACGTTTACTTCAGTGGGTTTGATCACAGTTGGTCAGTGAGCCCAGTGTCAGGAACGTTCACGGTGACTCTGGGCTTTGTTCAGTTGTGGCGTGTAGGGAGGGTGCTGTCTGGGACCAACGGATTGTCACCGTGTTCGCAGTGACTCAGTTGTTCAGTTGTGTCTAGAAGTGGCACATTGCGCTCGCTTTTTCGGTTCGTTCCTCCATTCCATTCCTCGTTCGCATGCGGTGATGAGTGTGTCTGTGGGTGTTTTTCGCTGCGTGGTCGCTGTCTGCTCCGTGTGTGTTTGCGTGCGCTGCGGGTGGTGCTGCTTTGTAGTTTAATGAAATCGTGCTGGGACAACCGAGTGGATTCGTGTATAGGGCGCTCTGGATTGTGGGGCGCGCAGTTCGTTTTTTGATGGGGTTGGAGGCTTAAGAGTGCGCCCTATAGTGCAGAAAATATGGTAAGCGTGAATAGAGCCTATTCAGTAAGGTAAAGCTGCCAGAAAAGTTACACAGTGCAGCTTTAACATATCGTATGCATTTAAAATAATATCGCTGTATAAAAAAACACATTCTCTCGGGCACATGTAGCGATCAGCATTCAGGAGTCTTTCTGCGCCATCTCCAGCTCTGGTCCTGTTTAGGTTCTCGTGAGTGAACCATGCTGTTTACATGATGTGCTTCAAAGGTGGAGCTGGAGACGGTTAGATACAGTATGGAATATTAATGCGCTCGGAAATTCACACCACGGGCGCTGATCCGTTTCTAAGATGCGGGCGGCATGAATATTGCACAAGGATGTTTGCTTGAAATTTGTCCATATACGTAATGCATGTGTCTGCCTGAGAAATGTGAAGTGAAGACGCTGCTGCTCAGTGGAACTAAAGGTGCATTGTGTAAAATTAAAATGCATTATTTTTGTTATAAAATTCCTAAGACTAAAGTCATATTTAATTTAAATAGCTAAAAAAACATTTTCATTTCATATAAATACATACTTCATTGATATATTTTTATTTAAATATTCCTTGTAGGTCAGGGTCTTTAATGTTATTGTATTTAGAGCACATTGATTTCTTATTGTTGTAAAGAGGCAGAAAAACTAAAAATGCTTGTTAAAAAATGGTCCGTGTATCATTCGTTCTTTTGAATTTCAATTAAGAACAAGAAACATTAAAATGGGAAAACAGTTATGTTATTTCTTTATTACGTTGTAGTGTCAAATAAAACTGATTCTGACCAATATTTACCCATATTTCTGCTATTTAATTTAAAGTTTATTATAAATAACACCATTGTGCCTATTTCAGTTTTGATATTTTATTCTCTCTGGTTTATTTGCCCCAGAAGTTCTGTTGCTCAACCATGGATCTATAATAAAAACAATTTTTATTATAGTTCTATGGTGTCAACTGAACAAAGGAGAGTTTATCGCTGCTAAACTCTTCGCTATGTTTGCCACAAAACTGCAACGATTTTTCAGGTCAAGTCTTTCTAGCAGCAGAACTTCAGGAGCAAATAAAACAGAGAGAATAAAATATCCAAATTAAAATAGGCACCGGGACTGTTTTTGATTGGTGTTGTTTGAAATAAAATGTAAATTAAATATTGGAAATAGAAGTTTAAATATGCTTTTTTTTTCACACTAAAATGGAAAAATTAAATAACAAACTGTTTTCCCATTTTATTTTATTGTTTGAAAGCCAAAAGAACAAATGGTACACAGACCAAAAATGAACCGAAATCAGAAATTAAAAGTTGCTCGAAGCTAAAATTAATGTGAGTCTTGTTGTTCATTTTGGGGGTGCAACATGTACCTTTTCTCCATGGAGATGTTATTGCTTTGTCTGAAAGGTTTCTGTCATCATGGAGACTGACCCAAGCTTAGTTACTGGTCAGATCTGTGGAGAGGCAACCCCAGTCACAATCAGAATGGTTGTATTTCTATGTATTTTTGAGCAATAAAACCACCTGTAACTGAATAAATGTAAGGTAGAGTGGTTTAATGTTATATTGTGGACAGTGTTGGGGAGTAACAGATTACATGTACCGGAGTTATGTAATCAGAGTACAAATTATGAGTAACTGTATTCAGTTACAGTTACTGTTTCAGTGAGTGGTAATTGGATTACAGTTACTTTGTTGAAATAAATGGATTACATGGTGGTATTTTCTTTTCTTTTTTTCACATTTTGAGCTAAACCAGGACTAAACCAGGACTAAACCAGGTCTAAACCATGACTAAACCAGGACTAAACCATGACTAAACCAGGACTAAACCATGACTAAACCAGGACTAAACCATGACTAAACCAGGACTAAACCATGACTAAACCAGGTCTAAACCAGGATTAAACCAGGACTAAACCAGGTCTAAACCATGACTAAACCAGGTCTAAACCAGGTCTAAAACCAGGACTAAACCAGGTCTAAACCATGACTAAACCAGGACTAAACCATGACTAAACCAGGTCTAAACCAAGATTAAACCAGGAGTAAACCAGGTCTAAACCAGGACTAAACCAGGTCTAAACCATGACTAAACCAGGTCTAAACCAGGTCTAAACCAGGTCTAAACCAGGACTAAACCAGGTCTAAAACCAGGACTAAAACCAGGACTAAACCAGGTCTAAACCAGGTCTAAACCAGGATTAAACCAGGACTAAACCAGGTCTAAACCATGACTAAACCAGGTCTAAACCAGGTCTAAACCAGGACTAAACCAGGTCTAAACCAGGACTAAACCAGGTCTAAAACCAGGACTAAACCAGGACTAAACCAGATCTAAACCAGGTCTAAACCAGGGCCAATTTGAAGAGAACAAACATGAATTTTCAGGATGCGGTTGGTACATTCATGGAGTTTTAAAAAACATGACAATATCAAGTAATCCAAAATATTCAGATTACGTTACTCACTTTAAGTAACTTAATGGATTCTGTTACAAACTACATTTTGGGGTATGTAATCTGTAATCTGTAGGGGAATACATTTTAAAAGTCACCTTCCCAACACTGATTGTGGAACACTGGAAGCAGAGCAATGACATCTCCATAGAAAGAAACGCTCCGTTGTCATTTTCAAGCTACTCTTTACCTTTAACACCTACCGTTTTACAATTAGTTCAGTAGAGATTTGGCAATTCCAGGACTGAAATCATCCAAGTGATTCTAGTGAAGGTGTAGAGATTAAAAACACAGTGGAGCTTTTCCTGTATTACCAAATGACATCACAAGGAGAAACTCTCAGACTGCAGGATTTGTGTGTCAAATCCTTGTGCACGACTCAAAACACAACTGCAGGTATGTTTGCGATGAGGAAACATTACAACAGATGAGAAAATAGTGTAATATGGACTCTTTAATAATATTTTTGGCTTGATATCCCCTGCGCAGCGGCGGTGGCGTGTGTTTTCCTCGCTGTCTGGGAGATTTGGCGAGGATTTTATGAAAGGTAGTGATTTGGAGGACAGCTGCGCGCACTCCTCTTCCTGATTACGCTGTCCCATCATACTCATATAAGCAGAGAATATTTCCAAAAGAGCGCTCCCCAAATGAAGGCATCTCAGGTAACAGCCACGCACCCGCACGGAGACCGGACGAGATATTTTCATGGGCAAATTTAATAACAGGTCTTCTCCATCCAAAACCGTTTCGGAGTTGAGTTTTATTGCGTTTGTGACAGTGATTGCTTAAAAGGTATTCACGACCTGGCTTGAAAATGGTTGGTCGGTGGTTCAAATCTGACACTTTCCACTGTTTTCACAAGTCTGAGCGACTGGTGACAGGAGGCAGAGTCCGGCACGGGTCCATTTTTGGAGACCCAGACCGGTTAACATTCGACCCCTTACCCGCCCGTGATGAATCGGGGTCAGTTCATTAGTCCGACAGCCCAATAGTCCAGGACTAAAGCAGGACTGAACCTATGCAGTGACATTAGCGGATTATAAATATATATAACTGCAGAACCGATTGCCAGGACCAGACCAGGACTGAACCAGGACTGAACCAGGACTGAACCTATTTCGTGACATTAGCAGATTATAAATATATACACACCACTACCGCAAGGCCTACACCAGGACTGAACCAGGACTAAACCAGCTCTAAACCAGGACTAAACCAGTGTCATTATCATAAAAATATACACGCCGCAAGAGCTAAGCCGATCGCCAAGACTACACCAGGAGGACTGGACCAGGACTGGACCAGGACTGGACCAGGTTTAAACCAGGACTAAACCACAAGCTCAGGTCCTCCACTGATAGTTTTATGTAGTCCCTCTCAGCCTGGTCTGCTGGGAAACGACTTCAAAATGACACTTGTTTCCAGGACAACGGACATCCTGGACGCACGTCAAGTATTTTTCTCCCGCTCGTCATTCGTTTGATTCACCCGACCTGCCCGTGTGTAATCACTACGCGCCCGTAAAATTCCAAAACGTTAAAACCCGTCCGTCTCAGCAACTATTCACGGTTACCCAACCTCGTGCAGGACACTGGAGGGGTCACCTCTCCACCGATCTGACCTGTAACTTGGTCTGGATCGGTCTCCATGAAGATAGAAAGTTTTAATACCATACTGTGAAACATTCCAGACGAAACAATAAAGATTTTGACAACCTCTCCATCAGAAAAGTTACACAACGCACCTTTAAAATTCCCTGGAGAAATCCTGGCAAATGATTTCTAGCAAAGTTTCTATCTAACCCTGTCATTTGTGTACAGTTTAACCCTGATATGTAACAGCCCCAGTGCCAGTTTTGCCCTGAAACGCCCTTACTCTGTGCTCTGGTTTGAAATATGGAGTGGCATTTACGTGGACAGCTGCTTGGAAAACTGCTATTTCACGGCTATAATGCGCCGGTGTTTGGTGTGACTGTTCTTTGTAAAACACAGACTCGGCTGCCTTCGTAACACCACATTCAGGCCTGATGTCCCTATTGTCAGGAGCTTGTAAAACTGTACCCCTCACTGTGCACCCACCGGAGGCCGCGCAGCCCTTTGTTCCACCTGTTCATAATATGGAACAATTTGCCAATGTTATGAAATGCAATCAAAGTCACGAAACCTCTCATTAGCTTAAAGTTTGTCAAGCGGTTCCATACAGCTATAATTTAAATCTTAGTTATGTATGTATGTGTGCGTGTGTGTGTGTGTGCGTTTAGCTTTGCATAACCGCGATGTAAAAGTGCCGCTGTGCAATTAGTTCATAGTTTGAGTTTGAGTTCATAACAATTGGCTCCAGCACGCTTTTTTTTCTGATCTTTGTTATAATATCATTTGTTTTTCTCATCACAAACAGACCTGGAGTTAAGATTTGTTTCATTCACACAAACTACATCTTGTGATGTTATGTCCACTATGTTTTTAAACTCCATACACCTTCACTCAAATCATCTGGATCTAATTTCAACTCTGGAATTGCCGATCTCTACTGAACTAAATGGAAAAGGAGCTGTTAACTTGAAAGTTAAATATTCGCTCAGTTTCTGGAGTTAGACTTGAATAAGTCAATGATGTAATAACTTGGAATTAGACATCATCACATTTTTCAAGAGGGTTTATTACATTTCTATGCAAATGTTTTGTTGAGGGAATGTCATAGCATGATAAAAAGTACAAAATAAAAAGTAAATCACATAATATTTTAAAATAAAAATTTCGCATTATACTCCCTCTTTCAGTATAATTTGTCAAAATTGTGTTAAGTACAAAATTGTAATAGTTCAATGAGGTTCATTTGGTCTTCTCTTCCAATAATTTATGTAATTAGGTTCTTGTTTCAGAACAAGAGTTTGTTTTCATACCTGACAGTTTCGACTGATCACTCTCGGTCTTCCTCAGAGTGGTCACATGATTAGTAAAAACAAGATAAATAAACCGGGACGAGGGGGCTTTTTCCACTCTCACACACCTGAGATATTGTCCTGAGGAAGTCGGGCTGCACTGTCGTCCTGTCATCCTCCCGTAGGAAGACAGAGTCAAAACCTGTGTAAATCAGCTGACCGACACGTTACAGCAACATCATGTGAGCACGGTAAGGAAGACCGCTAGTGAGCAGTCAAAACTGTCAGGTATGAAAACAATCTCTTGGTCTGAAACAAGAACTTAATAACACAAAATAGTAAATTTTGGTGTGTGTAGGTGTTACTTAAAGGGCTGAGGGTTCAAGAGCTTTTAAAGTTACGTCTCATAGAAAGTTGACTATTAAAAAGTTACTTTTAATACTTAACACCTTTTGGTACAGAGTGGACAATTTTGTTGTTTCCACTTGAAATTATGATTTTGCCTGCAGTGTTTTCCCTTAAAACAAGAAAATATAATATATTTTGCTAGTTGGAGGACTGTGTGAGTCAAAGCTTAGGGCGTACTCAAGGCAAGAAAGATTGGAACTCACAGCCTTATGTAACATTAAAAAAAAATCTAAATAAAATGTCTCTAAGTCACCGGTGACAGCCTCTCTGGTGCCCAGCAGACGTGTGTGCACCACATAGAGATAAACCGATAAATTCAGCCAATATTTGGACTTTTTAGCCTATGGACCTTAAATCATATAGGCCAATATTTTGTTTTGGTGAAAGCTTTATATTAACACTTTAATAAGAAGAGACAGCTGCACAAAATGTGACCACACAGCTCTCTTCAAGGTTTGTGCCTAAAAAAATCCTATTAGGGGCTTATCGGCCGTCGCTTGCTCTGGATTCGGTATCAGCGTCACCCATGAAAAAAAAAAAAAAAAACATATTAGTTTTTAGCAATGTAGCTCCACAGTTTGAGAAGCACAGGTACATGTCCTTGCCACAGCAAAGTGCAGTCATCGTTCATCTGCACCGTGACAGAGAGGCTGTGCCCTACACCAGAGGTCAGAGGTCAGGGAGACAGCAAAGGCAAAGCCTCACAGCACCTAAACCACTGCTCTGACGTCAGCCACTGTGCTTGTGCTGTAGAGGCATTTGCCAATGTAACTTAACATAACACGCTTACTTCACTATTAAAGGTTAAAAAAAAAAAAATGTCTTATGAGCTTTTAGTCATGTTATAATGCTGTTACCCTCTCAAAAACACACCTGGATTTGTCTTTTGTTTCATTCACACATGTCTGAGTAATCCTTTATTATTAGCCTGTACATCACCAAATCTCAAAATGCTCTGTTCCACCTTGTGATGTCATGAAGTGGTAGTTTTCAAGTAAACAGCTATACCTTCTACCTTTAGTTCACCAGATATTGGCAATTCCAGGTCTAAGTGTTTTCAGTTTGAGACAAGAACGAAAAATTAAATACAGGGTTTGTGTATTAAACACGTGTGAATGAAACAACTCCAGGTAGTGTTGGGCGGTAATACGGTATTACGGTGTCCCGCGGAATCAAAAAGTAACAACGGTGTCAGTTTCATTACCGTCTTTTAAAAAATCTGCAGCGCATAATGACCTAATAAAATATTATAATTTATTGATACCTAAATTGGTTTGCTCAGCACAAATGAATGTGTGGTTGTATTTTCAATTTAATGCTATCACGATTTAAAACTAATAGTGTGTATTATAATGTTTCTTTTAACTGCGTGGGGAGATGACGTTCGATTATTTTCGTTCCATTGTCACGTGACGCTCATTAGAGAGACTAAGACAAGACGGCAAGTCCGGATACAAGCGAGTTGGTCGGCTAAAAAATACAATTCTACAATTTGGCAGCATTTTGGCTTCAGGTGCATATTTGTTTATGTTTTATAGAAATGAAACTTAAAATCACATGGTTCATTTGCATAAACTATAAACACTGATAAAAAAAACAGCTCTTTCTTCGTGCGTTGATGCGGTTCAGCTTTTGTCGGACTAAAGAACAGGACTCAGTGGAATATATGTGTTGTTTCTGCGACAGAGGATGTGCTGCTGATGGTGAGTCTGTTCTGTGCTTCTTTCATGTTGAAAACTTTGTGAACCTTTCCAGAGATTATTCGTCTGTAGGTCATATAGCGGTGTGGCTTTGTAGTTTACCAAAGTCGTACTAAAACATTTTGGTAATACGGTAATATCGTATACCCCGGTAAAATCCTGAGAAGGTTTAATGGCATCAAAATTTGGATACCGCCCAACCCTAACTCCTGGTATGTTTTTGAACAGGAAACAACACTATAACATAGATCAGAAAATAGTGTAATATAGGTCCTTTAAAGTCAAAATCTCATCTCTTCTCATTATCTTCAACCCTTGAGTCTCTTGTCTTTTCTTCCCTACTGAAAATATTATGGCTGAAGAACAAATGGACAGTGTCTCAAACCCATGCGGCTATTTGTCAAACTGCATTTTCCACTGAAATGTACTGTGCTTTAAGTGCATTAAAGCTATTTGTGGCTTTAAAAAGAAGTTATTTTCGTGTGTTTAGGTACAGAAGGTTTCAGACCCCTGATCTATACCAAATCCGATACAGCTCTGTGAATGGAGCAGCCAAATGCAATACGCTTTCAAACAATAACCCTTTGACACTCTGGATGTGACTGGTCTGAGTGAGCGCTCTCTGGATTCTTCTCTCCTCGTGTGCTCAAAGGCAGCGGCTCGGACAGAGTTGAGAACATTAGACACATATTTATGCTGGTTCTGGACGCAGCCGTGAACTCTGAACTCCATTTATGGTCGGGTCAGGAGTGCTAGAGCTGAGAACTTGCAGCAGATTTCAGCAAATTCTGCAAAAGTGTTGGTTCATTCGGCTCCATATAGATTTCCAGTTTGGCCTACGCTCATGGTAAACCAGTGTGATCTTACTAAATACTAAACTTATTGTTCATTCAAGTATTTATCAGTGACTCTTTTCAGCTTTTTTGTGCACCTACAATTTTTTTCATCATGTACCTCTTGAGATGCAAATGCAGTTTTTAACCTTCGAGCGGCGCATGATCCAATGACAATGGATCCAGATAAGACACAAATGCACTTTATTCTAACTTTGTAGCAACTTAATTGAGTAAAAAAACACATACTTTGGTTTAGTTGCTCCTTTGGGGAAAGAGTTCTGTTTTAATATATTTGTTGTATACTCATTTACAGCTACACCATGCTCAAAAGCTCCAAATTTTCTTTTAATATTGGATCAACAGAAAATAAAATGTACTGTATTTTTCAGACTATAAGTCGCACTTTTTTCATGGTTTGGGTGTTTCCTGTGACTTATACTCTGGTGTGACTTATATATTAAAATTTTCATACTGACAGCTGTGAGAGGCTCTAGTCTTGTGTGTCAGTATCTGCTGCTCCTGTTACTCCTGTCCCACTGTCACTTCACTCTACTGCGCATGTCTTCTGCAGAAAGAGCCTCTGTCCATGTCAGTCGATCACACCATTACTTTTGTAACACTGAAAATTTTAAATTTAAACAAACTTATAAAGATGACCGAGAAGACTGAACACAAATGCCCCCAAAAAGAAAATCATATTTTGCAGATTACAAGCTGCAAGTAGTGAAATATTCAGCCAAAAACAGTAATCGAGCAGCAGAAAGAAAGTTTGGAGTGAGTGAGAAACTTGTGACAATCGGGAGGGTGCACCATGCAACTTTCCTGAAGTCACTGGATGGATCGACAAAGCCTGGACTTCAGTGACAACCAAAACCATCCTGTCGGGATTCAGAAAGGCCGGAATAATTCTAACTGGAACTGATGCTGAGTCGGACGACAGCTACACAGAAGAGGAAGTGGCACTCTGTTAACCTCATGGATCTATTAAAATAACCTCCTGAGGTCTCGGAGTTGCTCAGAAGTGACACCGAGGATGAATAATTAGTAGCTCAGTTGGTAGGTTGACAGTTCAAATCCCACTTTCAACATAAACATCATAGGTTGCGCGGACAGATCCACTCACCCACAGTTTGGCTGATGTGATTCCAGCTCCCAGAGATGAATGCTGTCGTTGTGTCTTTGGGCAAGACACTTAACCCACCTTGCCCCTAATGTCTGCATACACTGGTGTGTGAATGGGTGAGTGGTTCCTTGTTGTGAAGTGCTTTGAGTGACTTGAAGGTGGAAAAGCGCTATAGAAAAAAGTGACCATTTACCATAAATTCAATGGATTTAGTGATTTGGAGTAAAATGGAGAGTTTGGTAAACTTCGGAATGACTAACTTGCCTTTCAAGATGAAGTGTCTGTTCCTAGTCTTTGTTTTTATAAAAATAAATTTCCCCCAACTGACTGACAACTATGACTTATACATGTTTTTTCTTCGTTACACGTTTTCTAGCTGGTGCGACTTATACTCTGGAACGACTCATAGTCTGAAAAATACGGTACTCGTTTTATTACACTACTGAAAATGCTGATACAACGTGAGACGCGCAATTGTGGCAGTTAGTTGCAGTTTTCCTTCAAATATTCCCCCCTACTGTGCCTCTTGGTGTAGCCCAGCCCTTTGAGCTCTATCACTGACACAGGAGCCCGCCCCACCAGAGACTCATGCTTTCTAATTAAAGGGAATATTTATACAGTGCAAAATGTTCCAGTGCCTGTTCCTCGTCCAACACGCCGGCAAATAGGCCACACAATCAAGACTCGCCCAGTTAATTACAACTCGGAGTAGTCAGATTCACAGCAGTAATTAAGCACTACATCCTTCTATTAATTGCCTTTTGGGGTTATGTGTTATTCAGTTATTCATTACTGCAACAGCAATATTTCTGCAATGTGTGAAGTTTTAATAATGGAAATAATCATGTTTTTCTAACTTATGAATGTAAAAATGCGAAGACCACTTAACGGGAATTTGAAAAAATGTAATTACCATTTGGCTAGATACATAAACATTACTTCATTTAATTTTGGTGGAGAAAAACAAACTTCTGCAGAGTGAAACCGGGGTGTTTTGAGGCTGTCACGTGTAGAGTTTGAAGTTTGTGTACGAAAGAAAATACCAAAACACTGAAAAGCAGACTGTACTAATACCTGCGGAAAATCGAAACTAGGAATTTAATAATAGAAATGTGTCCTATTTAACATGGATGGAATTGAAACTGTAAATTGGCATAATTGACCAATTTTGTTCCACTATTAACTCTGAAATCAACTGAAGTCCATGCAACAATGCACCTCATTTATCTGCATGATGTTACCACAATATCTGGTGTTGGAATAGCAAGACCAGTGTTGTGACTCGTGTACTGAGGTGAATCCATTTTTTATTTTTATTTTTTTCTAACAGCAGCTCGGCGTGTAATTATAACAACCATAGTTATAACAAATATAGCAATTATAACAATGAAACACAATATAATACAGTATCATTTATAAAACAATATTTCTATTAACACAGCAGCAGGCCTTAAAGGTGCACTATGTAACTTTTTTGGTTACCGTCACCTGTTTTGTCTGGAATGTTCCACAGTATGACATTAAAACAGCTCTACTTTAGATTTATTCAGTTGCAGGTGGTTTTACAGCTCAAAAATACCTAGAAATACAGGCATTCTGACTGTGAGCGGGGTCGCTTCTCCACAGATCTGACCCCTAACTTGGTCTGGTTTTGTCTCCATGATGATTAAAAGGTTTAATGCAATAAAAGCATTTGAAGGACTATCGACCAGAAACGTTACACAGTTCAACTTTAAATTAGTCTATTAATCAGTCAGTGGCATCTTCGTCAATTACCGTATTTTTCGGACTATAGGCGCAATATCAATAATGTTGAATTCTGTTGTCTATTTTCATACATTCATACAGGCTCATTAAGCGAAACAATCGGACGACATTTGAGACTGATCCCTTAGTCCAGGCATCCACGATCCATTGGCAGATCGTGGCGTAATTCGCCCGTGTATTATGAATGTGAATGTGGGTGGATCATTTAAGTTTTTTTTTTTTTTTATTTCCTACGAAGACGACTCAAATGTACATTGAGTAATAATGTGTTTAATGCAGCTTTGCGCACATTTGTTTACGTTTTACAGAAACGAAACCTAAAACCACATGGCTCATTTGCATAAACTGTAAGTGCTGAAAAAACAGATCGCTCCTCGTGCGCTGATGCGGTTCAGCTTCTGTCGGACTAAAGGACACAACTCAGTGGAATATGAGTGTCTTTCTGCAACAAGGCAATGGTGGCAGTGTGCACTGAGTCGACACAGAACTATACTTTACCTTTTACTCCACGAGGGTCCTGACTACAGTAGCCGACAATCCATCAAGTGGTGCGGCTTCATAGTTCACCAAAGTCGTACTAAAATATTTTGACAGATTTTTGAGCGCTGTGTACCACACAAAATCGGTTCGAGTTCAGTAAGCACAACCAGAATTAATACATAATGTACACTGTAGTTTTTTGAGAAAATTAAAGGATTTTAAGTCTGCCTTATAGTCCGAAAAATATGTATGTCAAAAGGCAGATTATATTCATGACTCACACGTTTAATCAGTCTTTATCTAACACAGTTTCCCCGTAAAAGTTGTTTTTGCAGTAACTCCCCTGCAGCTCTTATCAGCGCAGTTGTCCTCAGATCATAGAGATACATCATGGTTTTGAGAGCTGTTGCCGTGCCCCCTTTTTAATTGGCTAATTGATCACCAGGGCATAGCTTCAGTCCACCAAGAATTTCTTTAGTCGACTGCTATCCTAATAATCCTGAAGGAGCTGTACCTGATTTTGACTGTCTTAAAAATGTGAGAAACAGAACTAGGTCAGAAGAACAGAACGGTTTGCAGTGGTCCAAAGTTATCCCTCAAGTACCTCATGAATTCAGGGCATCTTAATTATTCACTGCGATGAGGTTAATAGAGGATTCGCTGTGGCGGGAAAAGCTAACAATAACAACTAGCATGCTAACACACACTTCTTGATTATAGGACAATAAAATGCTTCTAAAATATATCTGAATTATGCTCAAATACATAGAAAAAACATCAAGTACAGTGCCTATATTACGTACAATTGACTCTTTTGAACTTTAAGTCATGTTATAATGTTGTTACTTCCTCAAAAACAAACCTGGAGTTGTGTTTTGTTTCATTCATGATTGAGTAATTCTTTATTATTAGTCTGTCTACATCTCCAAAGCTCAAAATGCTCTGTTCCACCTTGGTAAATGGTCACATTTTTATATAGCGCTTTTCCACCTTCGAGGTACTCAAGCTCATCCATTCACACACACATTCATACACCAGTGTACGCAGACACTGGGGACGAGGTGGGTTAAGTGTCTTGCCCAAGGACACAACAACAGCTTTCATCGATGGGAGCTGGAACCACAGTGAATTTGACTGCTCAACCAACATACCAGCTTGTCAATGCTTGATTCTGTCAGATTTCAGAAGCTCAGTCGGGCCCGGACTGGTTAGTACTTGGGTGTGAGACCAGTGGGAAAATCAGTGCCACAGTGGGGCGCCAGTCACAAAAGCTGTCATTGTGTCCTTAGGCAAGACACTTCACCCACATTGCCTAGTATGAAAGTGGTGTGTGCGTGAGTGATGGTGGTGGTTGGAGGACCGATGGAGCAGATTGGCAGCTGCACTTTTGTCAGTCTGACCCAGGGCAGCTGTGGCTACAATAGTAGTTTACCACCACCGAGTGTGGAGTGAATGAATAATGAAGTGTAAAGCCTCTTTGTGACATATGTCTGTGAAAAAGTAACCTGATTCATCAGCCGGTTTCACTTCGTGGAAACCGTCTGACCTCGCAGCATTAGAATTTGTATTCGTGCCACTAATGGGGCTAACTGGTATATTAAACTATTCGCCAAATCCCATAGGAAGAAGGGCAATAATGTCTTTCTCCTTGATAAAATTCACCAAACATTCTCTTTGTTCCGGCTTTAAATCCTCTATCTCGGGAATCTCTGCCAACACAGAATGTATGTCTCTTTGCTGATTGGCTGGTGCCCCAACTCACACTTCTGGGGTTCTTGCAAACCGTCTAGTGTATTCTGATTCCTGACCTAGTCTGTGAAGAGAAATGAAATTGAGCGGAGGCACTAGTTGGCGCCAGCCTGACTAGTGAAAAAATGCGATATAAATAAAAGCGTACTTACTTACTTGTGATTAACTACAATGATGTTTATGTTGAGAGCGGGATTCAAACCGCTAGTGGACAAACGCTACCAACGCTTACCAACTGAGCTACTGTCGCTCCACCTTGTGATGTCATATAGTGTTATAGTTTTCAAGTTAACAGCTCCTTTTACCTTTTGTTCAGTAGAGATTGGCTGAAATTATCCAAGTAGTGAAGGTGTATGGAGTTTAAAAACAAAGTGGAGCACGTTATGTAGTGTTAACAGAGTGTTTTCCATTTGTGTAAAACTCCAGATATGTTTGTGATGAAGAAACAACATTATGACATCAGAAAATAGCCTCATATGAGCCCTTTAAATCAATCTACGCAGTATAAAATATTTACCACATTATTTATGACGGCGGATGGAATTTCATGATGTCGTTTTCATAAGCACAAACATTTGATTATGGGGTTGTAAAGTGAAGCCACCAGGGCCCAGCTGTGCTCCCAGATGTGGGCTCTGTGTGTCTGGGTACGTTACAGTGAGGAAGAGGAGCAGGTGCACGAATCTGAGACGTATGAATCAACACAGATGACGGCCATGATGCTGGAGGGAGCTTTATGTGGACACAAGAGCGACTGGAGATTAAAAAAATAATAATACTTGAGCTAAAAGTGCGTACGACAGGTTTTGAAGATCCTCTAATTTTGTGTTATAATAACCTGTTGTGAATGTAAATTATAGTTTTACACCAGTCAAGAAACAATTTGTGAAGAAAAATTGAAAAATATGTTGAAAATTACAAGTGAAAAAAAGAAAGTTTAGGAAAGTTGGGAGATTTCTAGGCAAAAACTTTTACACAATTTGCACATTTTTTCTGATTCTTTAAACATTATTTCAACAAAATAAAGGTGTTTTCTTGTATTTTGTTTGTCAGATCATACATTAGTACCTCAATTTTGGCCCAGTGTACATCAGATTTGCTAGATTAGGTTTTGGTGTCATGATTTCCAACCAGAAAGTAAAATTTTAAACCTTTAAAACAACCAAACTGGACAAAAAAAATATACTTTTTATTGTAAAATTTTAACAATAAGATGACCTTCCAAATAATAAGAGTCACGATGAAAAAGTAGACTTTGAAATTTTGATTATAAAAGAACTTGAATGAAAAGATTGAAAAAAAAAAATATTATTAATAGAAAATGTGGCATCTTTATTTGAAATACTGAAAACCAAACAGGAAAAAAATGGCGCTGGAATTTACTGAAATAGAAATTAAAAGCTTTCTGTTGCCAGTGTTTTTAAATTTTAGTTTGAAAGTCGATATTTTCACAGTGGAAGCCATTTTTCTCAAAAAAAAATTCTGAAAAAGCAGACTTGGAAACTTTGATTAAAAAGAACTATGGCAATGAAAATATTGAACTGAAAAATAAAAACAAAAAGTATTAAACTATAATAAAAGTAAAAGATGATTAAAGATGATTAAAAGATGAAATATAGTGATTTTGAGATGAAGTGATTCTATTGATTTATTTTTCTAGCTGTTTTTGTGTACCTATATATTTGGTTTGCTCAAAGTTGGGACTGAAACTCAAATAAAATGTGCAAAAAAAAAAAAAAAGTCTCAGCCATTTCAGCAGGCCTCAAACCATAAAGAGTCCAGATCGACATTTTCAGTCCAGATCTAAAATGTAGTGGAGTAGAAAGTACAGACAGATGTTCTCAAATGTAGTGAAGTAAAAGAAAAATGTATCCACTGTAAAACTGACTTAAGTAAAGTATAGATACGTAAAATGTTTACTGTATTTTTTGGACTATAATGCCGGACGTACACTGTGCGATATTTTCGGTCGTGTCACTCAGCCCCAGTTTAAACTGTACGACCAAATCACAGGGTTTAAAAGTTCACAGCTCACGAATGATGTTCTCGCACAATATGAACCGACGCTCAGATGCGACCTGCCTACGCACACTGTACGTTCACATAACGACCGGAGTTGTTGTTCCAGAAGTAGAAAACCATGAAGAAGAAAACCACGGAATTAGAAAACCACAGACGTGCAGATACACAATGTTGATCCAGGCAAAAAACAGACACGCTGCCTCGGCAATTTGTGCCATTCTCTGCAGACAAGCCCAAAAAGAAGATGCGACGAATATGGTCAGAGAAATGGCTGCGTAGACGTGGGAAGTACGAGTTGTCAGTTCTTCAGAAGGAACTAGTGGAAAGTAGCATCAAGTTTTTCACCAAACTTGTGTTCTGTGTTGCTCGATTAGCTGCACCTCCATGTCCTGTGTCCAAAACACTCGCCGACGCCATCGTCCTCCACAACCTCATACCCTGCTTCCGCTTCTGTGTCCGCGCATGCTCAGTCTGACAGATTCTGGCAAATCGGCTCGTGGACCTATTTCAACAGAGCGAAACCCTCACAAGAGGCGACTGGATTTCAAACAAGTTTGATTTTCTTGCAACCTACGAATGCCGATCGGGAGCTGGTCGCGAGGTATTAATCAGTTCTCTTTACCCCATGTTTACTACACAAAGCACGACACACGATGAAGCCAAAACTCGGCCCAATCCCCAAAACAGTCGCATGAGTGAAAAATTGGCTCAAAAAGGGTCAAAAATCACACAGTGTACACCCGGCTTAAGGCACACTTAAAATCCTTGAATTTTCTCAAAAATCAACAGTGCGCCTTACGTATTAATTTTGATTGTGCTTACTGACCTCGAACTGATTTTATGTGGTGCATGGCACTCAAATCTATCAATGTTGTAGTGTGATTTTGGTAAGCTATGAAGCTGCACTGCTTGATGGATTGTCGAAGCATTATGGCTACTGTAGTCAGGAGCCTTGCGAAGTCCAACAGAAACTGACTGCATCAGGGCACAAGGAGCGAGCTGTTTTTTTAGTATTTATAGTTTATGCAAATTAACCACGTGGTTTAAGTTTTGTTTCTGTAAAATATAAACAAATGTGCACAAAGCTGCATTAAACACATTATTACTCAATGTATATTTGAGTCCTCCTCGTAGGAAATAAAAAAAACAAACTTAAATTATCCACCCACATTCACATTCATAATACACATTCCCCAAGACAGGGAGGCAATTTACGAATTACATAAATTAGGCCACGATCTGCCAATGGATCGTGGATGCCTGGGCTAAGGGATCAGTCTCTAATGTCATCTGTTTGTTTCGCTTACTGCGCCTTTTCAACATTTTTGATATATTCCCCTTATAGTCCGAAAAATACAGTACTTAAATATCGTAATTTTACTTTTGTACTTTGTTAAATTCCACCACTGACTTTAGTATTACCCATAACCCTTTGCACATTCCATCTCCCATTCTCCTTTCCTCACCCGGGTAAGTGAAAGCCGCTCCGCCCGATCAAATCTGACTCATGCGATATTAGAAAAGGGGAACCTGATACTCGCTTATTGATTTTGCCAGTGCTGAGGTCCTGGTTTGTGTCTGTACAATGTGTAGATGAGCGCGATAGGCATCTCCATGACGCCAGAGAAGCAAAGGCTTGTGGGTAGAATGTCAATGCTGGGCTTATCACATGGAAGCGCGGTCGTGTTCCAATGTCATACACCATGCAGACGCCATCTTGAAATCAAACGTCAATGATGTTATGCTTAATTGACTTCGAGCTATGATACAAGATATTTACACATGATATATTGCCATTTTTTAAAGCTGCATTGTGTAACTTTTTTTGTTTGGAGTATGTGACCTGCTTGTTTCTATGGATATGTCATTGCTCTGCCTGGAATGTTCCACAGTATGACATTGAACAGCTCTACCTTAAATTTAATCATTTACAGGTGGTTTTTACAGCTCAAAAATACTAGAAAAACATACATTCTGACTGTGAGTGAGGTTGCCTCTCCACAGATCTGACCTGTAACTTTGTCTGGTTTGGTCCCCATGATAATAGAAAGGTTTCATACCATACTATAAAACAATTCAGACAAAGTGACAACATCTCCATGGAGAAAATTTGATGGACTCTGCACCAGAAAAGTTACACAATAGACTTTTAAGAACTAAATTCAGTTAAGCAACAATATTTCTTTGTTAAACCACTGTCTGTTTTTCCTAGTTTCCTTCCACTAAATAAACAACAAAATTGCAGTGTGGTCACAAAAAAAAAAAAAACTAAAAAATACCAAAACATACTCTTGGTGATATATCGATACACGGGCCCAAATGTAGTATCATGATATGATGAAATAATAATGGATCAGTTTTCTATAGAGATGCTTCACAGAGCATTACTCATTCACTCCACTTCATGACAATGTGGGTGAAGTGTCTTGCCTAAGGACACAGCAACAGTTTTTGTGACTGGCGCCTCCCTGTGGCACCTGATTTTCCCAGAGGTCTAACATCCACCTGTATTCAGCCTCACATTTTACTATGTGTTGTTTTATGTATTTTAGCAGGTTAATGTGTGTGTCTGTGTTGTTTGGTTGTGTCGAGTCGGGCTGTGGGGGTTGGGTTGGTGGGTGGAAATGTGGGATTGTTTTTAATCTGTGTAAAGCACTTTGTGTTACATTTTTGTATGAAAAGTGCTTTATAAATAAAGTTTGATTGATTGATTTGATTGAACATCCAAGAACTAACCAGGCCCAGCCTTAATGAGCTTCTGAGATCTGACAGGATCAGGCTTTGACGAGCCGGTATGGCCACGATATATCGATATTTCAATATTTTTACACACCCCTAATCACAAAACAAAAACAGTTATCGAACATTACATGCACTCTAAAATTGTAAAAGAAAAGACGATTACTTGCTAGACTGTAACCATGTAAAAAGTAAAAGTATAATACTTAAAGGTGCATTGTGTAACTTTTATAGTAGAGGTTCTGTCAAAAACTTTTCTCCATGGAGATGTTGTGGCTTTGTCTGGAATGTTTCACAGTATGGAATTAAACCTTTCTATCTTCATGAAGACCAAACCAGACCAAGTTACATGTCAGACCTGCAGAGGCAACTCCGCTCACAGTCTTAATGTATGTTTTTATAGCTATTTTTGAGCTATAAAACCACCTGTAATTTAATGTCATACTGTGGAACATTCCAGGTAGAGCAATGACATATCCTTAGAAACAAGAAAGTGACTAACACCCAACCAAAAAGTTACACAATGCACTTGTAAGTCATTTTTAGGTGTCTGTACTTGACTTAACTGCATTTTACAGTGGATACTTTTTACTTTTACTTCACTACATTTGAGAGCAGGTATGTACGTTGTGCTCCACTACTTTTTAGATCTGGACTGAAAAGTAAAAAGTTATTTTTTTAATGGTTTGAGGCCATTTCATTTGAGTTTCCATCCCAACTTTGAGCAAACCAAATGCGCAAAAACTGAAAAACAGCTAGAAACAATAATAAATTGATTGAATCCCTTAAAATCAGCAAGATTCTTTATCAAAATTACTACATTTGATGCTTTGATTCTTCTAAAAAAAATCACTGCATAATACTTTTAATTTTTACTCTTAAAGTACATTTTTAGACAGGTTCTTCATTAGCTTTACTTATGTAGATTTGTCACGCATACTTTTACTTTTCCGTCTCTGAGCGTCCTGAAAAGCGCTGCATAAATAAATCTCATTATTACTATCATTTCAATGGCAGCACGAATTCAAAACAGACCTTTAGATGAAATCAAAATAACATTAGATCATCAAACTGATTTTTCCTCGCTATAGGAAAATCATTTGTTCTCACGTCCGGCGGGTTAGCAACGTCTCTGTTAGAGGAGCACAAGGTTAGCAGGGAAAGAATGAGCTTCTCCAAACAAAAAAACCTCTCTCAGATCCGGCTCACTGCCCCAAATAATGGAACACGACGCTCTGATGAATGCGTGAGCTCGTCCAGGCGCGCACAATGGTAAACCAGAGCGCAGCGAGAAAAAAAAAAAGAAAACAAAATACAGATCACCTCAGCACGCCGGCCTGGATGGAGTATTAATTCTCATCTAAAGTGAATTGGAGTGCCCCGGCCCCATAGTGTGTAATAGAGCTGTGGAGGTGAGCGGAGAGGTAATGGACCGCACGGTGAAAAAAAACATGAGAAATGCTTTTTTTTTTAGAGGAAAATATGTTGGGGCAATGTGGTTGTGATCACAGGAGGGGTTCTGTTTGTGTGGATTATAAAGCAGTACACTGGGATGGAGGCGTTATAGCTCAGGACTCGGGTTCTCGTGGTGTGTACCGGGTATTGATTTTCTTTGACAAACACAGATATAATATTTGAATGCCACATACAGTACTAGTATATACCTCCAAACAAGGCCGGCCGGTGCAATTTTATCATGTAATATAATTGTAAATGTATTAAACGCAGAGCCAAGTGCGCTGTCATACTACTGTATTTTTCGGATTATAAGGCGCACTTAAAATCCTTTATCGACAATCGACAGTGCACCTTATAATTCGGTGCGCCTTTTGTATTAATTCTGGCCTCTCCACAGATCTGACCTGTAACTTGGTCTAGTTTGGTCTCCGTGAAGATAGAAAGGTTTAATGCCGCACTGTGAAACACAACCCTCCATCAGAAAAGTTACACAATGCACCTTTTAAGAACCAAATTCAGTTAAGCAACAATAATTGTTTTGTTAAATCACTGTCTATTTTAATCATCAAAACAGTGAATATGCCAAGTGTATTGTTTAAAAAAGTTTCCTTCCACTAAATAAACAACAAAACTGCAGTGCGGTCACAAAAAAATGCCAAAAGATACACATTTTTTCTTGGTTTAAGACCATACTGTGAAACATTCCAAACAACATAAAAACATCTTCATGGTGAAAAACATTTGACCGAAGGAACGTCCACCAGAAAAGTTACACAATGCACCCTAAAATAACGCAAAAGGTGGGTAATTTCAGAATTTGGTTATAAAAGAATGAGAACTTTGCACACCAATTTCTTGAAAGAGGTGTGTTAGAGAAGAGGGAGCAGCCCAGAAACATGAACAGAGAAGAGAGAAGATTTCTTCTGAAGACCGAAAAGTTGTTGAAGTCCTAAAATATCAAACATTTTTTTCCCATTTTCGTTCAAATTAGGAGTACCATATTTTCTTTAATTTTACTGTAGGAGTACCACAGTTCCTTTAATTTTCTCAAAAATCGACAGTGCGCCTTTGGTTGTGCTTACTGACCCTGAACTGATTTTATGTGGTACACAGTGCTCAAAAATGTTTTCAAAACTTTATAGCACGACTTTGGTAAGATACAAGCTGCACCGTTTGATAAATTGTTGGAGTATTATGGCTGCCATAGTCAGGAGCCTCACAGAGTAAAGGGCAAAGTATAGTTCTACATCGACTCAACGCACACTGCCGCAGTTGCCTTGTCGCAGAAAGAACACTCATATTCCACTGAGCCGTGTCCTTTAGTCTGACAGAAGGTGACCACATCAGTGCATGAGGAGCGAGCTGTTTTTTCAGCACTTATAGTTTATGCAAATTAGTCATGTGGAAAACGTAAACAAATGTGCGCAAAGCTGAATTAAACACATCATTACTCAATCTGTATTTGAGTCATTCTCGTTGGAAAAAAAAAATCTTAAATGATCCACCCACATTCACATTACACATTCACCAAGACAGGGAGACAACGGTGGGTGAATTACACCACAATCTGCCAATGGATCGTGGACGCCTGTACTAAGGGATCAGTCTCTAGTGTCATCTGTTTGTTTCGCTTACTTTTCAACATGTATGATATATTCGTCTTATAGTCCGAAAAATACAGTACTTAAGTATCTCAAGTGTCGATCTCTCAATAAACGTGAGAATTCAACATTACTGATATTGCGCCTTATAATCCAGTGTGTCTTATAGTCCAAAAAATACGGTAACTTTGTGAATGAGTGCAATGTGAGTAGTGGGTGTGATGGAGGCGCAGTGCAGATCACATGACCAGCAGTGGCCTATGAGAGTGTAATATTATAGTTTAGTAGCCGAGGTTGGCAGTTCATACATTTCTTGATGAGGAAAGATCTTACGTACATTAAGTACTAGTGCTGTCGTGCGATTAAAAAAATTGAGAGATTAATTAATTATGATTTGTAATTAATTAATCTAATTAATCTCTTTTTAATCTCACCTAAAAATTGCTGAGAAAAACTTCAACTTGAGGTATTTTCATTTAAATTCATTATTACATTATTGTGGCAGATCAAAAGACTGATATAGAACAAAAGAAAGTGACTTTATAAAGTTATTTATTGTTTAACAAACTTTAACAGATGCAGTCACATTCCACAGTATCATCATTATTATTACTATTACTAATCTGCAGTGTTGGGAAGGTGACTTTTAAAATGTATTCCCCAACAGATTACAGATTACATTCCCCAAAATGTAGTTTGTAACGTAATCCATTAAATTACTTAAAGTGAGTAACATAATCTGAATACTTTGGATTACTTGATATTGTCATGCTTTTTAAAACGACATGAATGTAGCAACTGCATCCTGAAAATTCTTGTTTGTTCTCTTCAAATTGTCTGTTGAGCCCAAGTCTCCATGAATAAGCAACTGTTTGCTGTAAAGTAGCAAAGACTAGGAAATCTGAACATAAGATGTTTTGTCTGTTTAAAGACAATAAAAAGTCCAGTCTGTCCTTAACCATATTAAAAATATTACTGATAGAGAAATGCTTTATATATGAGATCACTGGTTTTAGACCTGGTTTTAGTTCTGGTTTACTGGTTTTAGACCTGTTTTAGTCTGTTTAGTCCTGGTTTAGTCCTGGTTTAGTCCTGGTTTAGTCCTGGTTTAGACTGGTTTAGTCCTGGTTTTAGTCTTGGTGTTAGTTCTGGTTTAGAGGCTCACAGGAGGAAGCGCGGTTTACGCAGTGTACGCGAGAAAAGACGATCCACACACGGCTCAAGGGAGGACAACGGTGTCCGCGCAGTAACTACGGAAAGAAACGTGGTCCGCGCGTTCTCAGGTTAATGACGATGATGAAGTGTGTGTGTTGTGTGTTTTGTGTGTGTGTTTGTGTGCGTGTCCCCTCAGGTTGCAGGTCACTATAGGACAGTAGTGCAGATATTATGAGCCTATGCAGGTTGTTTTCACCAGTACCAGTAGCTCCGGTTTGACAAGTTGTAGGCGATTTTATATTTGTTATTTTCTTTTATATTTCACGTCGGGAGAATAATTTCCAAGACACGAATGTGTTTTTACCTGTGCACTGCTGCCTCTGTTCTACTGGCTCTTCGACCTCGTCCATTGTGCGACTGACGCCGCCAACGTTAACATGACGTTTACATCGCTATTATTGCGCGCTTTCTGTGTGGGTTTCCGGCAATGAGTGGAATTACAGAAATAAAAATAATAATAAATGTGTTTTTTTGTGTGTGTGTTGTTGTCCCAACAACACATAAAAACAGATTTTATAATAAAGCAACTCGAATACAGAAACAGTAAAGTTAGAGATTAAAAATGAGATTAACACGATTAAAAAACATAACGCGCTAAATATGACTGTAATTAATTAATCGCAATTAACGCGATAATTTGACACCCCTATTAAGTACATTTACAAACTGGAGGACTGGACTATACAGACCCATTCATTTCGATCAAGTGAGTAATCTTTTGTTTAACCCTTCAGCGCCTTTTCACTCGGACAGACAGGCATACCACTTCAGAATGTCCCCACTCATGTCCTTGTGAATGGACTGTACTGTGATCAGGCCACGTTCAGTGCGTGAACTACAGTTACAGTTGCTATGAATTATGAAGAATGAAAGTTTTATGTCGCATCACTTGAGCTCAGATAAGTGCTTTGAGCTCTATAACACTTTGCAGTCTTTCTTCACGACAACTAAACTCTGCTTCATAAATTATGGTGACAAGACATCTCCATTTACCCGGGACAGTCCCAGTTTTGAGCCCTGTGTCCCCATACCATTGATTTCTCCCAATTCTATACATGACATGTCCCAGGTGTCCCTATTTTTGATTTTTATCTGATACCTTCCAACAGTAAAGAGAGGCATAAACTGTCATTTGTTGAGGTAAAATACAGAAAACTGCTTAAAAATTACAAAAACGCAAAGAAAATGTGACTTTACTGACTCACACGTTGGTCATGAATGGGCCGAGTGCAGAACAATGTTCCTTAATTACTAATTATTATGACCAATCACTCCAAACTGGGGGTGTCTCAGTTTTTTATTTTGAAAGTCTGGTCTCTCCACTGTTGCACAAAACATAGATTTATAGATAGATATGATTACACTACCGGTCAAAAGTTTTAGAACATCACACTTTTTCCATTTTTTTACTATTTACTATTGACCAAAATGTATTCTGAACGTTTGATTCATGAAAGTGTCCACCTTTGACAGATGTAACAGCTGAACGCACTCGTGGCTCGTTCTTTTTACAACAGAAATCAAATATTCTTCAGAAAGTTCTTCCCAAATCTGTTGCAGAAGTTCCCATAAATGTGTGGCACTTGTAGGTTGCTTGACTTTCACTCTTCTGTCCAGTTCGTCCCAAAACCAGCTCGATGGAGTTTAGGTCTGTTCACCATCTGTTTGTTTCCAAGTTTACCATCTTGTTCTTTTTTCCTGAGGTAGTTTTGGCAGAGCTTGGACTTGTGTTTTGTTAACTTTTATCTTTTTTTTTTTAAGCTCAGGACTTACCTTTGTACCATTTCAAGCTCTTCATTGGACTTGCATGACTTGAATTGCAATAAAAAAATGGAGAAAAAAAGGTGTTCTAAAAGTTTTGACCAGTAGTGTAAGAAAGAAATGTCCAAAAGAAGAAAAAAAGTGAGCATATTCGCACTTCCGGCTCCATCGACTCATTTCACTTTACTCGATTCATCCTTTCATCCCTGATAGAAATAAGTGTTTGACTAGTGGACGACTAACACAATAATTACAGCCTGTATTGTACATACTTCACATCTCCGTCTAAGAAGCTGTTTGTTTCTGATTTCTGTGGACATCTCGCTGATTTACAGATATATGCAAAATATATTCAAGAGCCAAAAGCGGTTTCTTCTTTTGACTGAACACAATGAAACCATGACTCATTTTTTTTTTTTTTTCCCCTTACATTTTCTTAAAGACGCTCTTTTGTAAAAGTGACAGGAACAGCACCAGGATACGTCAAAGTGACAGGTGACAGTTTGGGTTTCCGCTGCTCTATACAAGCGGATAATATTCTTGCATTTCTATACAAGTGGATAATATTCTTGCGTTTAAGCGGAAGTGCCGGGCGTAATGGCATTCGTGTTACTGACTGGCTCTCATCACGATCTCCTGGTCACTCAATGCCTCCTGCCTATGGCCTTGACTTCGCTCTCACTCAGTATAATACACGAGAGAGGAGAGAGAGGGATCACGGCCATTGAATAAAGCTTCTCTATGGAGCTGCGTGAGCTTGTGAGTGGATGGACTTTCTACAAAGAGCTGGTTCACTCTTCATTCTCTCTTGAACAGACAAGCTTCAACACTTCTACGTCCTCATTAGAGCCCGGTGTAGCCAAGACTGTGCTGAAATGACATGGACTTGTGATAGAAATGCATATTGTTTCACTGATTGCGGTGGCTGATTTCAGATTTGATGTCCTGATGATGTAATGTCATGTAGTTCCCAATTGACGGTAAGAAATATGTTGCAGGGTTTAATGCGCAATTTGGATTTTTTTTGCGAGGTTGTTCACATTTCCAATTAAATGCGACTTGTATGTCATCTCCAGTGTGAACTTTAAACGCCCCGAAAGTGTCCCACATGGAGGACAGGACGGCGTCACACACAGCGAGCTCAGTGTTTACAGAAGTCGCCTAAACATCTGGCAGTTTTAAAGTTGCTGTTGTACCGGAGCCAAAACATGTACGGCTTATTTGTTTTAAGGAGGAGATTGAGAAGGAGAAGGTTTTTGGCCGTGGTGTTTTGAGGGGCAGTGGTAGCAACGTCTGTAGAAAGGAACATGTGAGTCTGGGGTCCCAGCTAAGAGTGGTGGGATTGCGATGTGCTTCACTGTTTTCTCACTCGAAGTTCAGACACAATTTTCGTATGACGAGAAGAACGTGTATGTACATTTGTGAGCGCCTACTTGTACCACTCTCACGGGAGGAAACACGTCTTCAGCAGCCTATTTCAGCAAGCAAACGCATCGGCGTTGGGCTGTATTGGCTCGCAACATGTGTTATGACGTGTAGGTGGGATGAATGTGACCTGACCGTTCAGACTGAAGTCGCATGTCCAAAAATTGGATATGTATCGGTTTTAGGAGCACATATCAAAGTGGCCTGGATCGCGTTTGAAAAAATCGGATCTGTGTCGTTCAGACTGTCATTAAAAGATCAGATACAGGTCACATAGGGGTGAAAAAATCAGATTTGGGTCACTTCAGGCTGCAGTCTGAATGTAGCCTTAGACCCATTAATAAGAATTACAATTATGCCCCTGAAATCATTAATTTACATGGACGCCCTATATCCAATTAATAGACCTATAGAATGTGTAGTTGTAGCTTTTTGGATTGAATCAATAATATAGAAGGGGCTTTTAAATGGAGAGATCTACAGCCAGTGATCTGTCATAAAATCATGTTGTTTGGGACAAAGTTCAGACTTTGGATGAAGAAATCTCTTGTGTTACATGACAGGAAATGATTATTAATGGACAACAGACTAAACTGGAAGAGAAAATGTCGGCCAACGTGTATATCAAACCAAAAATAAGAAAATGAAAAAACAACAATTTTCGTCATTATTTGTCTCCAAAACCAAAATGAAAAAACTGATAGCCTGGTTCTGTGAGTCAAACTGCGATGCCGGACTTTTGCGCCGTAAATGGACTGAACCAGGACTGAACCAGGACTAAGTCTCGGAAACGAGAAATGGACGTTATCCGTTTTTTTCTATTATTCATTTAAACTCAAAAAAAAAAAAAAAAAAAAAAAAGAATCATTATCCGTTTTTTCATTTTGGTTTTGGAGACAAATAATGAAGAAAATAGTTGTTTTTTGTTCTCTTATTTTTTGTTTTATTTTGAAAAACAAATGAACAAATGATACAGGGACGTCGGCCAATAATCATCACCCAGCCCTACTTTTAAAATTATGTAGTTATGTAAAAATTGTTATTGTAATTTGTCCTTCTTCTGGTAATTACTAAACAGATTTTTAATGATAAATTTTGAACAGCCTGGATAATTACCGACACGGTGCATACAGGCTTATGAGGAAAAGCAAGATACAATTATGAAATGGTTAGGAGCAGTTTAATCAAAGTAAATTGACTTTTCTAATAGTTTTCAAACAGTCTGTACAGAAAAAAACAAAAACGTGGCTGTTTGCTGCTGGTGTTCCAATGAGTGGGAGCAGGTAGAGGGTGCTCTTGGAAAAAGGATCCAAACTTTAAACTCAACATTTTCCAGGTACTCCAAAGAAATAAAAATCGCACGAGAGAAAATATAGTTAAAAGGCTTTTGCTTAGACGGCCAAAGCCAACATGTTTTGACCCAACTGGTTTTCATCAGGGCTTAGGGGCTAGTAGTTGGGGCAAAACATGTTGACTTTGGCCGTCTAAATAAAGGCCTTTTAACTATATTTTTCCTTGTGCGATTTTTATCTCTTTGGAGTGCCTGGATTCGCTTGTGTTTAAAGTTTTCAAACAGTGTTGTCAAAACTAAAATCATATCCAAGTCATGTTTTAATCGAATTCAGAGTAGAGACTATTGGTCTTTAAACGGCGGACGCTCTTTACATTTTCATTGTTATCATACGTTATTATTTAAAGAAATTTTAATACATTTTCATAGATGTATAACTGTAATTGCACCATAACCCTGCTTTGCAAGTTAAAAAGTCAGGAGTAAACTTGGTGAAGAATAAGCGATTTAGCAATTTTTCAAAATCCCAATAATTAAACGAATAAATTTGATATCAAACACAACGGATTCCAGGCACTCCAAACAAATAGAAAAAGTTAACACTGCTCTTCATCAGGGCTCAATTAAGCCCTGATGAAGAGCAGTTAAGGTCGAAACATGTTGGCTTTGGCCATTCAAATAAAAGCCTTTTAACTATCTTTTTCCTCGTGCGATGTGTTAACTTTTTCTACTTGTTTGGAGTGCCTGGAGTCCGTTGTGTTTGAGTTTTGATCCTTTTTCCAAGAGCATCCTCTATGTACTTGGTCCTACTGATTGGAACACCTGCAGCAAACAGCCACATTTTTGTTCTTTCTGAATAAATTTGATATATTGATTTCTTGCCCAGCCCTAGTGAGATATAGATAGATAGATGTATAGATATAGATATACACTACCGGTCAAAAGTTTTAGAACACCACACTTTTTCCAGTTTTTTTTTACCTTAAACTGTTTAGACTACGTTTTTGTCAACAGTAAAGTTTTGATTCATGAAAGTGTCGTCCTTTGGCAGATATAACAGCTGAACACACTCGTGGCTCGTTCTTTTTTTACAACAGAAATCAAATATTCTTCAGAAAGTTCTTCCCAAATCTGTTGCAGAAGATCCCATAAATGTGTGGCACTTGTAGGTTTCTTGTCTTTCACTCTTCTCTCCAGTTCATCCCAAACCAGCTCCGATGGGGTTTAAGTCTGGAGACTGTGCTGGACACTTCATGTTTTCAAGTTTACCATCTTGTTCTTGTTATCTTCATCATCATCTTTATTCCTGACTCATGGTAAATTTTTTAAAACAGACAAGGACAGTTACATTACAAAACAACAGACATTTATGTTTTTAAAAGACAACCATACCAGTGCCTCCACATACTGGACTGATATCTTATTGCACTGAATCTCATATTTGTGAGTGACATTATTATTTCATTGTCAGTCTGCAGATAAAACTGTACATTAAAATTATTGGTGCAGCTTGCAAAGTGTTCACTCGTGCAGTAACAAACATCTCCGTTGCCCTCGTCCATAGCGGCCTCATCAAAAGCCCCCTGTAAAGCTTCACTGTAGGCTTTTTTATAATTAATCCAGAGGTGAGCTGTGTACCACGGTGTACAATATGATTTAAACAGTAACAACTTTACATCATTTGTACAAGAACCACACTTATGCATACGAGTATTTCCGTGAGCATATAGCGTCCAACACTGTCTACACATGTCATCATCATCTGTCATGTCGGTGGTAATATGTGCCTGAGATATTTCATTTTTGTTATTTTGTTATCTTTTATCTTTTTTTTTTTTTTTACCTCTGGCTGTTCAGGACTTACCGTTGTTACCATTTCGAGCTCTTCACTGGACTTTCACGACTTGAATTGCAATAAATAACTGGAAAAATTTTACCTGATTCATCAGCTGGTTTCACTTCACAAAAACTGTCTGACCTCGCAGCTTTAGGATTCGTTGGCTCGATGGTAGGCAGGTACTTTTTTCATTTAACCTGTCTGTCATGGTGTTAATTTTCATTCAATTATTTTACTGTTCTTGACCCGATTTTATTTTGTGTTTCTCTAGCTGTGTGTGTTTTAACTTCCTGTTGTATTCATTGTTTGCCCCGCCCTAATGTGTCTCACCTGTGTCTCATTCATGTGTGCATATATACCCTGTGTTCTCCTTTGCCCTTTGTTGGTTCATTGTCATTATGACTATCGTGTCTGTTTTGGATTTTGTGTTTGTTCATTAAACAACTTTGGAAATGCAGTTTTGCATTTTGGGTCCTACTTCTGCTCTAGATGTGACACTGTCGCTGCTATTTGGTCGTGATGTATTTAATGCGCCTCTAACGGGGCTAACTGGTATATTAAGCTTTTCCTAAATCCCGTAGGAAGAAGGACAATAACATCTTTCCACTTGATAGAATTCACCAAACATTCTTTTTATTCCGGCCTTAAATCCTCCGTCTTGGGAATCGTTACCAACACAGAATGTATGACTCTTCGCTGATTGGCTGGTGCCTGAATTCGCACTTCCGGGGTTTTTGCGAACCGTCTAGTGCACAGGTGTCAAACATATGGCCCGGGGGCCAGATCCGGCCCCCCAAGACCTTTAATCTGGCCCTCGGCTGATTTTCTACTAAAATATTTTAATTATATTTTCTATTAAAATATTGGTCATTTTCTGTGGTGCTTAGCATATTAGCGTCTCCAGTGTCTCTGTACGTGGCCCCTCCCACCAGAGCAGCACAAATGAAGACTTGTCTCTTTCCAAACGCTCTTAAAGGACGATCGTTTTGACTGTTGACCGTGACACCCTCATCAGAAAAATGTCCAAAATGAGAAAAGTGGAGCCGAGTGCAGGATTTTACAAGAAAAATTTACTTATTCTTATTTGCATACAAGTTCATGTTAAAACATTGTGTTGAAATTGCATTTTTCTGAAAGTTTCAGGTTGTTTTCCTAATATTATAATATTTTGCAAAAGAAAGAGTTCATCAATTAAAAAGATTTCTGTAATAGATTTGCATTTCTCTGCACCAATATTTTAACTTATTGTTATTTTTGGGGGTTTATATGACATGAGTTTTCTGATCCGGCCCCTTTGGGATCAAAGTAGGTTGGATACGGCCCCCGGACCAAAATGAGTTTGACACCCCTGGTCTAGTGTATTCTGATTCCTGACCTAGTCGCTGGAGAGAAATTAAATTGAGTAGAGGCACTAGGTGGCACCAACCTGGCTAGGAAAAGTTAGTGTGTGTTCTAAAACTTTTGGCAGGTTGTGTATATAGTATTATTTATTACGCCATCCAATCTCCAAAATCGTCAAAATCTCTCTGATCTGGTTGCTAATCAGGTTATTTTGTCATGCCACAACTGGAAATTCTCTGTTTTAAAAGTCTTGTTTGGTTTTGTTCCACTTTCTATTTTTACCAGCCCATTTCCCCTCAGTCTTTTACATTTGTCATAAAAGTGTTCACCTGTTTGGATTCTCACATTTGTTGTACAACTTCAGGTCACTTTCCTCCGGTGAGATGGAGCTTTTGTCGGCGGCGTTTGGCACACAGCTGAACATATGCTTCTTTAACAGAGAGGTGAGAGCCGGGGTCGCAGCCAGCACCGCCGTTTCCCAGAGTGCTTTGTGGTTCGCCGACTTCCCAGGATGCACTTTGGCGCTGTGCTCGGGGAGTAAATCCGCCTTCCCTCAAATAGCCGACACAAAAAATGAAATGGTGTCTGGAGCTGGTGCGGAGGATTAGGTTTGGAGGTTGTCAGGGCAGGTACAGATTTGAGTTTGGGCTCAGCTGGATTCTCGGGAGGAAGTTCCACCGTACAGAGACTTGAAAGTGCAACATGCAGCAAGTTAGCGGCCTGGCCTATGCATTATTCAAACATTTTACACCGGTCTTTGTCGTTTTAGGATGGGGGTTTTAGTTTGAAATAATATGTGGAAAAAGAAGTCCAATTCAGCAAGGTTTTTTGAATGTTAAAAATGACTGGGACTGAGACCAGGACTGAGACCAGGACTGAGACCAGGACTGAGACCAGGACTGAGACCGGGACTGAGACGAGGACCAGACCAGGACTGAGACCGGGATCAGACTGGGACCAGACCATGACTGAAACCGAGACTGAGACCGGGATCAGACCGGGACCAGACCAGGACTGGACTGAGATCAGGACTGAGACAGGAACCAGACTGGGACTGAGACCAGAACTGAGAATGGGACCAGACTGGGATTGAGACTGGAACTAAACCAGGACCAGACCATGACCGGGACTGAGACCAGGACCAGACCGAGACCGGGACTGAGACCGCTTTAGTCCTGGTTTGGACGTGGTTCAGTCCTGGTTCAGTCCGTAAGTGGAGCAAAAGTCCAGCATCGCAGTTTAAATCACGAAAACAGGAAACAGCTGTTATCAATTTTTTCCATTATTCATTTAAAAATAAAATCAAAAACTGAAGAAAAAAAGAAAAGAAAAACAAATCATTATGCATTTTTTCATTTTGGTTTTGAGACAAATAATGAAGAAAACTGTTGTTTTTTTTGTTTTCATATTTTTAGTTTTATTTTGAAAAACAAATGAACGAATGATACACAGATTGCTGTGATTTAATAAGTAAGCAAATGGACTACTTGAAATAGTTGAAAACTAGAAATACACTGCGATGCCAAGGAACACTATAGACAAAAAAACACACACACACACAGATAAGATGACCTCCTAGCTTCACTGCTCATCCGCCTCCTCTTACCTCCAGCCTCCTGTCACCGTGCCAACTGCTGCGGATTATCGGAATGATGAAATCCGTTCACTGATGTGATTGGCCCTAATGAGGCAAAGTGCACACGCTCGGAATTCTGGGTTATTTTTAGCCTGGCGGGTCACTTTTCTCCTCCAGCCAAAAGGACAATGGAGGTCAAGGAAAGTGCACGGACCTTTGTCGATGGCTGGCGGCGGCTGGGGGCGAGCTGGGGGTCTAATGAGGCGGGCACACGCTCCCTTAGCGCCACTTTGTCTCTGCGCGTGTCGTCGGAGGATCAGGGAGACGGGGATAGTCACCTTCACTGTTGAGGACGCTCCCAAGACCATCACTCCGAGCGGGTAGAGTCGTTCAGGGGGCAGGGTGGGGGTTCACTAGTCAACCATGTGAGTGAAATTTGATGCAAAATTTACTTTTTCTGAGCTTTTTTTTTAGCTATATTACTTTAGTTTAATTTATTTGAAGGGATGGTGTACAGATACATTAGACTTAGACATTAGACTTTTTAGTGATCCACAAGGGAAATTATTTGGACACAGTAGCTCACACATCACAATAAATATAATAACAAAGAGTAAAAATAAAAATGGTAAAATAAATGTGGCTGGCACTTTCTGTGTGGAGTTTGCATGTTTCTCCCCGTGTCTGGATGGGTTTCCTCCAGGTGCTCCGGTTTCCCCCATCAACCCAAAACATGCTACATATGTCTCCAGAACAGTTGATAGTCAAGACACTTCACCCACATTGCCTAGTATGAAAGTGATGTGGTCTGAGGGGACAGATGGCGCCGACTGGCATGGCAGTCACGCTTCTGTTAGTCTGCCGCAGGGCAGCTGTGGCTGCAATAGTAGCTTACCATCACCAGGTATAGAGTGAATGAATAATGCTGATGTAATGCTCTGTAAAGTGTCTTTGTGACAAAAATGTCTGCGAAAAGTGCTGTATAAATAAAGACTTACTTACTTAAATTCTAAATAAGTAGCAAAAAAGCAAGAGCAAGAGACAGGTGTCAAATGAGACACTTATATAAATGTACAGTAAAAATAAAATAGAAAGGGATTGTTGTGCAGTTGTAGGGTTTGCATTTGAAAAAATCGGATCTGTGTTGTTCAGACTGTCATTAAAAAATCAGATACAGGTCACATAAGGGTGAAAAAATCAGATTTGGGTCACTTCAGGCTGCAGTCTGAATGTAGCCTTATAAAATACATATTAACCTACAATTTCACTATTACATCAGGCCATTGTACCATAACATATTAGTTGTATTTTTCAATGTGTTTCATGAATCCTGTTTATGAGGTCATCTTTGTTTCCATTTTCCCTGGATTGTTACAGCACAGGTAATATCTGTATTCAGTTATAAATGTAGAATTAGCAATTATTTTCGTTAGACAGGAGCGTTTCTTTACCCGTTTTACATGTTTTGGCTATTTCCTATAAACATACCTCAAATTTACACCAGTTGAATGAAAAAAAGTTTCTTATTTCAGTGCATAGAAAGAATACGTGAATGAATGAATTTGTGATTGATTTGTTTTACATTTCTTCAATGTCCGTGCAACTGGCAGCCAGTGCACTCTATTTGAGCCATGCTGTGAATTGCCAACTGTTCCAGACTTGCCCAAGGCCCATCATTTCTGGCATTAATGCTCTTATTGAACTCTGAGAAGCAGCCTGGCGGGCACTATTCCACTTCTTGACATTTTGCTATAACTTTCTCTAGTGGTTTTAGTGCAAAAAAATCATATTGTTTCTCATTATTATGGCATCTCATTTGGAAATCGACTTTTCACGCACTTTCATGTCTATTACATTATTTAAACACTGAGATCTTGCAACACTTTGCACCTGCGTAGTATTTTCAAAACTCAGCAGAGCTCCATTCTGTGTCACACCTGCTCTTCTCTGTCTTTCCACTTCAACAAAGGATCATTTTGTTCCTGAGTTCACTTATAGTCTCATACTTATACATAGGCTGTAGGTGACTTGCTCATAAACTGATGAACATGTTTTAAATATCCATGTTGTTTGAGCCTTGTGGTGAATTGCTTTTTAACTTTTTAACTGATACTTTCACTGTTGTTTCTTCACAGTAGCTCACAACTTTCTCTGCAGTCCTTCTCAAATGGGGTGCGATGTCAGGAGGGGAGCGTGTGACCTCGGGGAACATGCTTTTTTTTTTTTCAATACAAGAATAAAGTGTAATTGCACATCCAC
The DNA here is from genome assembly GCF_026225935.1 of Boleophthalmus pectinirostris. Taxonomy (NCBI): domain Eukaryota; kingdom Metazoa; phylum Chordata; class Actinopteri; order Gobiiformes; family Gobiidae; genus Boleophthalmus; species Boleophthalmus pectinirostris. Next base: position 29,948,645 of record NW_026571541.1, read on the forward strand.
TACAGTAGTTGGCAGTGACGCTTTCATTGTCAGAGTGTGCGCAGGGAGTATAAGCACTATAGAGTTGTTTTTTTTTTACACCGAGTAAACGCACACACAGCACAGATCAGGAGATATGAAGTGCAGAGAACAAACTGTATGTAAAGCGTTTGTAGCTGTGACTACGGTGAGAAACGTGGAAAGACCGCTGTGTTTACTGTGTCTAAGAATGTTGGCAGTGGACAGCATGAAGCCAAATAAATTACGGCGTCGCTTAAAGACTTTACACCCCAATCACACTGATAAGCCGTTTGAGTTTTTTCCAGTGAAAACGTGCTGAATATTGACAACAATCATCCCGTTTTGTGAATGCTTCTTCAGTAAACCAGCTCTGTTAGAGTCATATAAGGTGGCGTACCATATATAAGAGGAGCTGATACTAACGAACTATAACACGGACATGATCTTTAAAGACGAGGAGGACACAGGAGCGGACCGCCTCATGACGCAGGTGAGCGCAGCACTGAATACGGACGGACACATGCTACGTGTGTCCCGGGTGTCGCTTTGCAGACACAACTAAAACGTTTGCTCTTGTATGTAGGCAACTGAAGGTGAGGGTGCAATTTGTCCACGTTTGGTAGTGATTTTGCGGAGTGGGGGGCACGAAATGTTTTCTGCTTCCTGGGGTGTGTGACAGAATATAATGAGAAGCACTGATCTAGTGGTTGAGCTGCCAAAACGTACTGAATGATTTTTCAGCACAAAAGATTTATGACTGGTGATTATTTGGAAATACATTTGCACTGTTTATCAGTCTCTTAGGCTAGGTTCAGACTTCAGGCCTTAATGCTCAGTTTGAATTTTTTTGTGAAATCAGATTTTTTTGCGAGGTTGTTCACATTTCCAATTAAATGCGATTTGTGTGTGATCTCTAGTCTGAACTTTAAACTAGGGGTGTCAAATTATCGCGTTAATTGCGATTAATTAATTACAGTCATATTTAGCGCGTTATGTTTTTTATCGCGTTAATCTCATTTTAATCTCTAACTTTAGTGTTTTGTATGCAAGTTGCTTTATTATAAAATCTGTTTTTATGTGTTACTGGACAATAAACACACACAAAACCACATTTATACATTTTTTTTATTTCGGTAATTCCACTCATTGCCGGAAACCCACAAAAACGCGCGCAGTAAGAGCGATGTAAACGTCATGTTAAAGTTGGCGGCGTCAGTCGCACAATGGACGAGGTCGTAGAGCCAGTAGAACAGAGCAGCAGTGCACAGGGAAACACATTCGTGTCTTGGAAATTCTTTCCCGACGTGAAATATAAAAGAAAATAAAAATATAATATGCCTACAACTTAAATGTCACTGGTGAAAACAACCTGCATAGGCTCATGATGTCTGCACTACTGTCCTATAGTGACCTGACATGAGGGGACCGCACACAAACACACACAAAACACACCCTTCATCATGTCATTGAGAACGCGCGGACCACGTTTCCTTCCGTAGTTACTGCGCGGAACCGACGTGCTCCGTGAGCCGCGCGTGGATCGTGTTTTTCGCGTACGCGCGTAAACCCGCGCTTCCTCCTGTGCGCCTCTTCAGAACTAACACCAAGACTAAAACCAGGACTTCCAGTGACTGACTAAACCAGGTCTAAACCAGGACTAAACCAGGACTAACCAGAACTAAAACTAGAACTTAAACCAGACTAAACCAGACTTCAGAACTAAAACCAGAACTAAAACCAGGTCTAAACCAGACTAAACCAACTGATTTCCAGGACTAAACTAGGACTAAAGTTAAAGCAGGTTAACCAGGAAGGACTAAAACCAGTGATCTCATATATGCATTTCTCTATCAATAATATTTTTAATTGGTTAAGGAAAGACTGGACTTTTTATTGTCTTTCAAAAGTTTTATGTTCAGATTTCCTCGTCTTTGCTACTTTACAGCAAACAGTTCTTATCATGACTTTCAGCCTTGTAAAGTCAAAATCTAAATGCGACTTGTGTGTGATCTCTAGTCTGAACTTTAAACACCCAAAAGTGTCCCACATGCGCGTTGGAGGACATGACGGCATCACACAGCGAGTTTGCTCAGTGTTTCCGAAAGTCACCTAAACGCTGAAATTGTCAGTTCTTCGTAAAATGAACAGGTTACACATCCATGGGCACTTCGTTTTTGTCTTTCGTCTTTACTCTCCTTGTGTTTGACTCGCAGGCTCTTTATTTTTGTTGACATTGGAGCCAGGACCACCTGTAGCCACGCTCGGCCATTTATTTTGCAATCATTTCTAAAACCCCCCGGTTCCAATACAATCCCTCCAATTTGGCCTGACCCCCCCAAATATCAATGAACTCACAGAACTCGCTTTCCCTCCACTGACTAGACTCCGAGCCTGACATGTAGGTCTGATGAATGTGACCTGGCCGTTCAGACTGAAGTCCCATGCCAAACATCAGATATGTATCGGTTTTAGGAGCACATATTTCAGTTTTTTTTTTTTTTTTCAGATTTTTGATTTTCATTTATTTTATTTGTTTGAGCCAGGTACAACAAAATTCAAAAACAATAACAAAAATAGTGATATGTACATGAACATATTTAGGACCTGGTGCTCAAAAGGAGTAGGATGAAGTTCAAAAACCTTATGGAGTCCTACCCCAATTGTTTTACACATGGTTCACTTTTTTTTTTTTTTTTTTTTTATCACCTTTGGAGTGCTTACCTGTCATTTGCAAAAATATACCCACATATATACAAAAACATTTCCACACAAACATACATACATATGCATATACATATCCAAGCGATCTGGGTCGTATTTGAAAAAATCGGATCTGTATCGTTCATACTGTCATTAAAAGATCAAATACAGGAAGCATAGGGGCAAAAAAAAATCAGATTCGGGTTCACTTCAGGCTGCAGTCTGAACGTAGCCTTAGTTTCATTTTAAAACAAATGTAAATTAGATGCTACATCCAAACAGCTACTCAGTTCTCGCCTCTATCACATGCACACATCCCCACTTGATGCCGTCTGTGTTACTGCAGTCTGATATTGGTCCAGTTTTGGCCTGACAGAAGGACACCAGACAGCACAGGCCAGATCTGAACAAAGGCCAGGTGAGGGGAGAGAGGTACATGTGTCACATCTGGCATTTACTGGTAAAAGAAAATCAAATAAACTTACAGATGCTAGCTTTAGTTAGTATTTTCACCAAACACGTTTTATTCTTTTAGGTCTCTACTCGGTACTTCCATTTAAATAATCGACTAGTTGACTAAATCCAAAATGAAGCTGGACTAGACCATGATTAGAACCGGACCAAGATCCAAATCAAGACTGCAACTGGCTCAATCTAGGACTAAATCAACTGTGTGAACACATTTTTCATACAAACAACTTTTGTCTCCTCTACCCATCTCTGATCTGCCAGTATACCTCCGAGTCCATATTTCACAGTAAAACTAGACCTCCTCCTAATAGTCCAGTTACAGCTCTTTTCATCATCTCTGCTATCTTTCCTTTTCTTATAACAAAGGATCATTTTGTTCCTGAGACGTGGCAGAGTTCAGTTCCAGCCGTCCGTGCGCAGAACAGAACACTTTGGCGGTATAATTAGCTGGACTTAGGTGTGATGACTGGTACAAATGTGGAGTGAGGAGCTAACATCCAACATGGCCGGCTGATTAGGGCTCATTTGGAAGTCCGCTGCGCAGTGACGAGTGACTTTCCGGGGCATGGCGGTGGCACGGATCCGCACCCACACTCTCCGGGATTACGTGTCAATTTGCCACCCGGCTGCAGCTCGCCACCGTCACCGGACTGGCCCACATCACTACCGGTAATTAGGCCGTGGTACCAATTAGATCCGGCAGGAATTCACAGCGGGAGACTTCCTTTCATTGAGTGAGGAAAAGTAGTGATTTAAAGCAGGTTTTTTACTCGGCCGATGACGATGTTTAGACTTTGTTATGGCAATCCGTCAAATGTGCTTGAATCTGGTCCGTCAAATACTGTTCTAAATGGGAATGTCATTGCTTTGTCTAGAATGTTTCACAGTATAATATTAAAACTTTCTATCTTCATGGAGACCAAACCAGACGTTACAAGTTATAGGTCAGATCTGTGGAGAGGCCACCCCGCTCACAGTCAGGATATATGTTTTTCTAGGAGTTTGTTAGCTATAAAACCACCTGTAATTTACCTGTAATGTAAGACAGAGCTGTTTAATGTCATACTGTGGATCATTCAGGCAAAGCAATGACATACCCAAAACCAAAAAGTGACATAGTGCAGCTTTTAAGAACACATATTATGTAGAATTAACTTTTTTTTTGCTCTTAGCCATGGTACACTGTTGTCCCTTCATCAAAAACATACTTGGAGTTGTATTTTTGCTTCATTCTTACTTGCTTCATTCATTTATTAGTCCTAATGCTCTGTTTGCATTTTGCCTGGATTGTGATGGCATAGTTAAAACTCTGGACTTCTGTAGACGCAGTTTTTAAGCACATAAACCATCAGCAGACAAATTCTGGAGTCAGATTGTGTTTGCAACAAATGCGTGGCTCTGTCAGCTCTCATAGCGTTACATCTCCCGAGCCTAAATGCCTCACTGGAAACAGAGGTGAGGTTTATAAAGTGTATTTTCTAAAGGCAGACATGTGCAGACGCAAGTTAGAAAAATGTGAATACTTAAAGTTCTTTAAATCATTTTAATACACTATATACGGGATATTCTAATTTTGCATATTATTAGAAAAACAACTACTGTCATATTAGTCTGTTGCATATTTAACTTCTTGGTTTGTTAGTAAGAAGGTTTTGGCTTCACTCTCCAGGTAATTCAGAGTCTTTGTGAATGTCTGAGATCTTGATTTGAGTGAAGGACATTATAGTGGCTACATTACCTTTATAGGGGAAAAGATGCAGTTCTTGCTGTTGATATAGATTTTAAGACATGGTGTCTATGAAACAGACATAGAATACACAGTGACAGGTGCACAGTGGTTATCAATATTAGGCCCCATCCACACTAGTACGTATTCGAGTTGTTTTCGTTGTGGACACAGTGTTAGTTCACACTAATCTGAAGGAAAATGGCTCCAGAGACGGAACGATTTCCCAGCTCCCATGAATTAACCGGAGTACAGATCTGATTCTGATCACTGTGTGGACGCCTGAAAACACTGATACACTGACATAGGAGCTCTAGTCGCGTTCTTATTGGTCCACGTCACTGTGACTTGCGCCTTCCTAATTTGCTGGGTTCATGACATTGATCATTTGACGCTATTGCGGAAAACAATTTAAACAAACCATAGACAAATGAGAACGAGTGTAGCTAGAACTACTTACTACTTTCACGCTTGATATCTTCCTCGGCTCGAAATCGGCTGCTGCAACTTCAAATACAGTGCTCCACTTCCTTGTTTTTACCACCCACATGACACCAGCCTAGTCATGTGACAAGTGTTTCAGGCAGTTTTGCACAATTCGTACACAAAGTAATTCAAAGTGCTTTACAGAATAAGAAATACATTAAAATCATAATAAAAACAAATCAAAACATAAATAATCATAAAGAGAGACATAAATTAGAGAGAAGAGTGCGGAATGAAAACCTTTGTGTTAATGTGTGGACAGATACGACGTGTCTGGACACAAATCGTTTCTGATACGGTGATTTGTTTCAGTGTGAACTTAACCTATCTCACCAGATTTTATTCACGTACCATGGGAAGCTGTTTGCATGTTCTCACTGTGTCATTGTTTAGAGCTGGGCACCCAAACTTAGTTCCAACTAGGCACCAACTTTGGGTTCCTTGACTTTAAATGCCTGTGTCAAATAGCCACCACAGATCAGCAGAGCAGGTAACTCAACATAATATAGTCTAAATCAGGGGTGTCAAACTTATTTTGGTCCGGGGGCCGTATCCAAACTACTTTGATCCCAAACGGGCCGGATCAGAAAACTCATGTCATATAAACCCCCCAAAATAGCAATAAGTTCAAATATTTGTGCAGAGAAACACAAATCTATTACAGAAATCTTTTTTAATTGATGAACTCTTTCTTTATAAAATATTATAATATTATGAACAACCTGAAACTTTAAGAAAAATGTAATTTCAACACAATGTTTTAACATTAACTTGTATGTAAACAGGAATAAGTCAATTTTTTCTTTTAAAATCCTGCACTCGGCTCCACAAGTCTTCATTTGTGCTGCTCTGGTGGGAGGGGCCACGTACAGAGACGCTGGAGACGCTGCTGTGATAAACACCACAGAAAATTAACAAGATTTTAATAGAAAATATAATTAAAATATTTTAGTAGAAAATCAGCCGAGGGCCAGATTAAAGGTCTTGGAGGGCCGGATCTGGCCCCCGGGCCTTATGTTTGACACCTGTGGTCTAAATGGTTTAAATAAGAATGACCATAGTTATAATGTAATTCAAAGATTTATTTAAACTTAAAAAATACAGGCACAGAAAAAAAGAACCATTCAGGTATTGGTATCAGAGAGCAGGTAACGTTAAAATACAGAATTGAAACAAATCAAACGGTGCCCAGTTCAATCTGTGTATGTTTGTGGTGCTTTGATTTTCTTAACCACTAAAACAACAAGCGCAAAAGGACGCCCTCTTGGGTCTCAGGACTTAGCTCTCACATTCAAAGTTTTAAAAGAGTAAATAAATGAAATAAATCAACACTTTTTTGCAGTGTTTCTCAAAGTTTGACAGCAAGTGCTCCGAAAAAAAAACCCTTTTCAAGTACCACAAGGACCAAACTAAGGCTGAAGTGAACCTAAAGCAGAGTAAATAAATATTAAACCCATTCTAAAGCATTACGGGTTGCAAATCTGATTGAAGATAAGGCCAGAAAAAGCCCGCGCACCACACTTTGAAACTCTCTGCTCGATCACCTTGACAGGGCACATTTCCACCTCTCGCCCTCCCCCCTCGGCGCTGAGAGACATTGATGTAATCCGATGTAATAATGGAAAGGCCGGCACATATGGCTGGACCGCGCTGGACATTACCATAACTCTCTCCTCTTCTGACCCCTCTCTCCCCTTTTGGCCCCCACAGGAAGCCAGGGCCAGTTCCCCATCACGCAGAACGTCACCGTGGTGGAGGGCACCTCGGCCAACATGACCTGCAGAGTGGAGTTCAATGACAACACCTCCCTCCAGTGGTCGAACCCGGCACAGCAGACGCTCTTCTTCGGGGACAAGAAAGGTGAGTCGGTGGCGATGGTGGTTCGGGTGATTTGCCGTGTCGTTGTAATGCGTATGTGATGTGTGGCGGGAGATTTGTGTCGCGATTTTCTATCCTTTTCATTTTCATGGAGACCAAATCAGAGAAGTTACAGGTCAGATCTGTGGAGAGGCAACCCCACTCACAGTCAGAATGTTGTTTTTCTGGGTATTTTTGAACAATAAAACCACTTGTAGTTAAATAAATGTAAGATAGAGCTGTTTAATGTCATACTGTGGAGCATTCCAGCCCTAGCAATGACATTTATCCATGAAAACAATCAGGTGAAGGACCAAAAGTAAAGTTTAAGATCATAATATTTAAGATTTTTGCAAAAACATTCACTTGATTTCCCAATTTGGCCAAATTTTATTTTCAAAATTTAACTTTCAGGTTGGAAATCGTGACATGACACTAGGGAATTACTTATAATGTACACAGAAAAGATTATCTGACAACTACACATACAAGAAATCACTTTTATTTAGTTGAAATTGTGTTTAAAATTGCCTCTTGCATGTAAATTGTGCTGAACTTTTGAACAGAATTCTCAGCGTGTTTTAGAACTCTCTACTTCCTGTAATTTTCAGTGAGTTTTTCAACTTTTCTTCACAAATTGCTTTTCTTTTGGCGTAAAACTATAATTTATATTTCAAATCATTATAATCCCACCAGATTTTGTCAAAATTAGAGAATTTTAAGAATCTGTCATATGCACGTTAAGGTCTTTTGCTGTATAAAGTTTGGGTGATGTATGGCATAAGATTCATGTCAAAATTTTAAGCACAGTTTTGATTCACACAATTGTTAGCTGCTTTTGGAAACTCTATCTTGCTTTCTTCAATTGACACTTTGCAGTTGGTGTCATTAACATTCCGTGGGGTTGTGAAGCTAACTGGAAGCACTGCTCTGTTTGAAGCTCTGTTATTTAAGTTAGACTTAATCTGAGTTTGGTTTTGACACAATCTGCCCAGAAAATGTGTAACTACAACAGGTGAGATGATTTTAAAAATGTTAAAAAAGGCTGCTGAAAAAGTGTTTTAATCCATTTTGTATTTTTATTGAGTTTTCCTGAACATTCTACAAACACAGATTCACAATTTTGGTGAAATATTATTCAGGAAATAGTCTCAATTTTATTCCTAAACATTTGTTTCGTAATAATTTAGTGAGACTGTTTATATGAGCAACAGCAGCTCAGTTGGTAGAGCATTTGTATTGTTATCTGAAGGTTGGTGGTTTGATTCCAGCTCCCACAGATGAATGCTGTTGTTGTGTCCTTGGGCAAGACACTTAACCCACCTCGCTCCTGTGTCTGTGTACACTGGTGTATGAATGTGTGAATGATGTGAAGCGCTTTGAAGGTGGAAAAACTCTCTATAAAAATGTGACCATTTACCGTTTTACCATATTGCATCATGGTTGATTCTTACATCACTACACTGACTATACCTCTTTACTCAACCACTTTTAGACCTGTTGTTTCACTGCTTTTTGGGTTAATTTTTCTTTTTGGGTGACTTTTTTAATAGGGGTGCATTTATATACTTTTTTCTGAGCATGTTTGAGTTAAAAGCTAAACTTACTAACCCAGAACTTTGCTTCAGTTACGCCTTGACACCGAATATGATGATAAAAATGTCTGGACGCCATTGTTTCCATAGTTTTTAAACAATCAATCAATCAAACTTTATTTCTAGAGCACTTTTCTTATAAAAAAATGCAAAGACACAAACACAACGCGCTTTACAGTGATTAAAAACAATCTCACATTTCCTTCCACCTCCCCTGAAGTTTTCTATAATAAAAATAATTTCTCTCAACTTTTTATTTTTTTATTTATTTTGTCTCAGGGCAGTAGCAAAATAAAATACTCCACTCCAAACGATGGTTGTAACAATAACCAAAATATCGTCAAAAGTCTCACAATAATATTATGGACCATCACAACATATTGAATTACAAGTCTCTTCACTTAAATTAATAGTTATAGTGCAGCAATAGCTCAAAAAAAGTGAAGGAACTACATAGACCATGATCCTTTGCTCCATTTCAGTGCAGACTTCATGAAAAAATTTGCAGTTTTATGCACTTTAAATCTCAGATAAGTCTTATCAAGGCATTTTAAGAGGAAAAAGTAGCGTATTTATAGTTTTGCAAGCCTCTACAAATATTATAATAAATATCGTACCGTGAGATGTATATCGTGAAAATATCGTACCGAGAAATTTGGATATCTTTACATCGCTGCTCCAAACGCGGCAGGCAGGCTTGTTTACAGCTCCATCGCCTGTGGACTTTTCAAACGGTTGCTAATTAGCATTTAGCTGCCCTACATTTGTACGGCTGTTTGTAAACCAGCACAAAGAGGAAGTGGGCTGTTGCAATACTATGTAACTACAATTAGTTCACAAGTCTAATCTAACGTCAACAAGGGAAAACGCGCTGAGGGGAGTGCGTTGTGTGAGTGTGATTAATAATAGTATTGAATGAATTAACTTGGTGAACTGAGAATTGAAAATGAAAAGAGGCTAAATACTGAGACCTGTACTACGGGGTTTACAGAGTGAGGTGCTTCGTGGTACTACTCAGAGCTGGATCTAACTTTCAGGGGTCCCTAAGTGAAATCTGGGCCCTCTGTTTGGGTTTGTCTCCCAAAAATCCAGTTCTTCATAAAATGGACAGGTTACACATCCTCGCCCACTTCGTTTGTTTGAGTCTTGGATTTGGCTCGCAGACTCTTTATTTTTTGTTGACATTGGAGCCAGGACTGTCTGTAGCTCGGACATTTTTTTGGCAATCATTTCAAAAACTGCCCGGTTCCGATAAGATCCCTCTAATTTGGCCTGAATACAGAATGAATTGACTAGACTCCGAGCCTGACGTGTAGGTGGGATGAATGCGACCTGACCATCAAAAGATCGAATATATATTGGTTTTAGGAGCACATATCTAAGCGGCCTGGGTCGGTTTTGAAAAAATCGGATCTTTGTCGTTCAGACTGTCATTAAAAGATCAGATACAGGTCACACAGAGGCGAAAAAATTGGATTTGGGTCACTTCAGGCTGCAGGCTGAACATAACCTTACTCAAGTTAGACTTAAAGATGCATTGCGTAACTTTACTCCACTCACTCCACCGCCTGCTTGTATGGTTCTGTTATTGCTTCAGGCTAGAATGTTTTATCACAGTATGGTAAAATTAAGCTTATTTATCTCCATGGAGACGCCACCAACCATGGTACAGGTCAGATCTGTGAAGAGGTGACCCCAGGAACCATAGAAAAGCACGATTCTAAGGTATTTTTTTCACCAAAATAAACGTACTAAACGCCTGATAGATGTTTAATTCTATACCATGTAACATTCCAGAGAAAACAATATATAACAATAACATCTCCATGGATACAAGCAAGTGGCAGACCAGAAAAGTTACAGAGTGCACCTTAAATCTGAGCTTTGTTTTGACCAGAAAGAGCTGACGTGGTTGGAACTACAACAGGCGACATGATTTGTGCGCTTAAAAAAAGTCTCTCAAACATAAAATTACAAACACAAAATTACAGTTAGTCAATCTCAACTTTTTATGTTGAAAATCAAACACCTAAACAGGACCATGAATGCTTGTATTGATCACAGACACCTGAAAATGCACTGTTTAAATCCATTTTGTACTTTTTCTTCAGTTTTCCTGAACATTTTACGAACAGAGATCACAATTTTGGTGAAAACTTCAAATAAATGTGTGGCTATTTAGGATATGCTTTTAATATGCACAAAACGAATTAATTATGCACGTCACGGGTTCGTCTAAAATAAATGTAAAGAAATGATGGCTCAGTTGAAAAAAACTTGCTTTTTTTTTTTTATTCACACCACGGCCCAATGTGCAGAGTGCAATATTTACAGTGAAAATGATGAAGCAGAGTCACAAAAAAAAAAGAGAGAAGTATTTACAACAATATTTACAGAAAGCCAGCACCCACCAAAGACAGACCACAAAATGAACAGAGCTCCCCCTTAAATACCCCTTAGCCCCACCCCCTGAGCTAAACCAATTAACAAAACATAGCGGTTTAAAGTTTAAAGTAAGCAAAAACTGTACTCATGAACAAAAATCAACTGGAAAATACACATAATATAAACGACTTAAATAACCCTCCATATGGTTATAGTTAATTCAACTTACTGTAAATTCTGGACTATAAGCCTCTACTTTTTTCTCACACTTTGAACCCTGCCGCGAATAAAACGATGCGGCGAATATATGGACGGAGTCTTTGTTTGACACATTGTCCATTCATATATACGGTTTATGGTTTGGCAACAGCTTGTGCAGCCTGAATGCAGAAAACACCGCTGTCTGTGCGGTTTACACATGGATCTAGGGTTCACATGAAGTTGCTACACTAACTCGCGATACTGTCAGTGCACTCAAATAGTTTTTCGCTGTGTGATAAAATAAGTTATGATGCTAAATGAACATTAGTGAGGGGGATACATCTTACCCAAATGTGTAAATGACGAGAAGAAACGTCTCAAACTTCAGTAGCCGGACATCCACTCATACCTGATTGATAGAAGTAACCCCGCCCCCGAGAGAGTCTGAAATCTGCTGAAATCCTCCAAGACACTGACATGATACAGACAGGACAGAGGCTCTTTCTGCAGGAGACATGCGCAGGGAGAGACGGAGGTGATGTGCCGAGGAAGATGTCGTTTGTTTGTGTTTTGAACAGTTATTTTGCACTTCATACACACACACACCTCATGGAAAACACACGAAGAAATGCAGATGATGCAGCTTTTTAAAATAAATAAATAAAGCTGCTGCACCTGAGCTCGGCTTCAGTGAGTCAATGTGAGATTTTGGCAACGGCAGCACCACAAACTGCCTCAATTCAAAAAGATGTCAAAAGCTTTGAGGCGATAAAAGCAGACAGTCCCAACTTGAAAACCCGGGCCAGAGATAGACGTGCCGGTCGGGTGATGACGGGCAGCTACGGGCGCTCCATCACAATGCATGAAAACACAAAGTCAAAACTTTTCTTACTGACAACAGGAAGTAACTTAGCCAGGCTGTTGCCACCTAGTGCCTCCTCTCAATTTCATTTCTCTCCAGCAACTAGGGCAGGAATCAGAATACATAAAACCCCAGAAGTGCGAGTCCAGGCAGCAGCCAATCAGCGAAGAGCCATACATTCAGTGTTGTCAACGATTTCCAAGATTGAGGATTTAAAGCCAGAACAAAGAGAATGTTTGGTGAATTTCATTAAGAGGAAAGCCCTATTGCCCTTCTTCCTACAGGATTTGCGAAAAGCTTCATTTACCAGTTAGCCCCATTAGCGGCGCATTACATACGTCATGACCTAATAGCAGCGACTGGGTAAATGATAAAGATTACCTGCCTACCATCGAGCGAACTAATTCTAACACTGTGAGGTCAGACGGTTTCTACGAAGAGAAACTGGCTGATGAATCAGGCTAGAAGTGACCCACTGCAGCTGTCCAAAGTGGCTGAAAATCTTGATGTGATACTCATATTATAATCATTGATGGAGAGGCTGAGGAGGCTGATGGATCTGCTGCTGCGGGTGTTGCACATACACCAGCCAGAAGTGTGAAGAGATTATCTGAAGTGAATGTTTTGAGATGTGACTGGCTGACAGTGATAGACAACCTTGTAAATTGAACTGATACAATGAATATTTAAAACTTCACAAGCACAACATGTAAGTTCAGGGATTTAAAAGTGAAATGTACTGCTTAAAAAAGTAATTAACACGTTTTTGTAATGAGTTTTTCTTTGTATTAGTCTTTCTATTAGTTGAAACTATTACTAAAAATATAATGAAAGCATGATAATTGAATCTCAGGAGTGGGCCTTGGTTAATGAACGGGGATGAAGCATGAGGCAGTGGACCACAGCCAAGACTGCAAAAAATAATTTTGCTCTACCGTAGTTAATATTTTAAGTGGGATGCCCTCCCTCACCCTCTGAATCCACCCTCCCCGAAACACTTCACACTTTTGTACGGGAGATTACAATAGATGTTTCTGCTCATTTTATTTTCACTCACCTCTTTCTGTTGTAATTTTTATGAGTTTTAATTACACACTATATACACAATATTCTAACTAAAATATGTTTTTGTATATTACACTTGCCTGGATATCTCTCTATATTTGTTATACAGATCCATAGTTGCCGCTGGTACAGAGATGAAATTGGATTTTTCCATTCAAATATTTCCCACATCTACTTGGGATCAGGAAATATTGTGGCTTGTTTGTTAACGTAAATGTAAAAGTTATACCGATTTACTACTCATTAGCATATAATAAACTGTAAGACAAATATTTATTCATTACCTTCACCAGAAAAGTTACACAATGCACCTTTAAGATCATTATGTTTTATATTATAAGCCATTTTTTAGGTTTAAAATTTTACTTTCTAATTGGAAATCAGTCAGTAAGTACAAAATATTTGAATTAGTGTTGTCAGAAGGTTTGAAAATCAGATACTAATCGATGCTAAAACTAGAATCGAAACAAGATACTCATTTGAACGAGTATCGATACTAAAAAAGTCACATTCACAAATGAGTCTTTCCTGAATAGTTTTAGAATGATCTTGAGCTGTATCAGAACAAGTCTAAGAGCACATAGACGAGAATACGCCCCTGGACCACTGAGGGATTACACAGATATAAGACCAGATGAACTTAGAGATGGGGACTTGTGAGTCATGAGTCAGACTTGAGTTACTATTTTTAGGACTTGAGACTTGACTTGATTAAATGGACTAAGAATTGGGACTCGACTTGGACTTGAAGGTCAGTGACTCAAGACTTGACTCAGACTTGAGAAATGTGACTTGAGAAGACTCGATGTGTCTCCTAAAAATATATGTTTTTAGAAAATACTTTGCTCTTTTCACTTTATAAATGTGGTGCTTAATTTTACAGGAACAAACTGGAACATGCCCCTCTCACTTCTGTATTTGTTACTTTGGATGTAACTGAAGTACTGTGACGTGGTATCCTTAAATGTACTACAGTAATATACAGTACAGACAACATGGTCCTTCATGACAATATAACTGTTCTTTAGCACTATTAAATCAGATTTTTTTCTATTCTGACCATAATGATTCACACTAAGATCTTTACAGGATGTTTAAAAATGAAAGAAAGGAAAGAAAATTGCATTTCTTATATAAATACTTCTACAAGTAAGTACAATTTAGTTTAAAATTCATATAAACTTCAAAAACCAAAGCTATATTTGGTACTTGGTTTAAAGACAGGACTTGACTTGAAGCTTAAATCAGATGACTTGGACTTGACTTAGACTTATGCGCCAGTGACTCAAGACTCGACTTGGACTTGCCTGTCTTTGACTTGGGACTTGACTCAGACTTGAGGTCAAAGGTTTGAGACTTACTTGATTGAGACTTGCAAAACAAAGACTTGGTCCCACCTCTGGTACTTAAATTACATTCTATCGTCTAAATAAAGTGTTTTTTTATTATCATTGTGGTATCAGAATCTATACTGAGCATCAAGGCAATTCCTTTGTATCGAAATCAAACTTAAAATTTTAGACTAATGAATACATTTTTAGGGAAGTTAAAGGTGCATTATGTAACTTTTTGGCTGGGGGTCCATCAATTTCTTGTGTGTATATGTTCCACAGTATGACATTAAACAGGTTCACTTTACATTTACTCCATTACAAGTGGTTTCATAGCTCAAAAATACCTAGAAAAACAAGTTGTGTGAAAAGCATTTGACGGACCCTCTACCACACAGGTGTCAAACATGCGGCCCGGGGGCCAGATCCGGCCCTCCAAGACCTTTAATCTGGCCCTCGTCTGATTTTCTACTAAAATATTTAAATTGTATTTTTTATTAAAATATTGTTAATTTTCTGCGGTGTTTATCATAGCAGCGTCTCCAGCGTCTCTGTGCGTGGCCCCTCCCACCAGAGCAGCACAAATGAAGACTTGTCTCTTTCCAAACGCTCTTAAAGGACGATCGTTTTGACTGTTGACCGTGACACCCTCATCAGAAAAATGTCAAAAATGAGAAAAGTGGAGCCGAGTGCAGGATTTTACAACTAAAATTTACTTATTCCTATTTCTACAAGTTAATGTTAAACAAGTTCATGTTAAAACATTTGGTGAAATTGTATTTTTCTTAAAGTTTCAGGTTGTTCATAATATTATAATATTTTGTAAAAGAAAGAGTTCATCAATTAAAAAAGATTTCTGTAATAGATTTGTGTTTCTCTGCACAAATATTTGAACTTATTGTTATTTTTGGGGTTTATATGCCGTGAGTTTTCTGATCCGGCCCCTTTGGGATCAAAGTCGGTTGGATACGGCCCCCGGACCAAAATGAGTTTGACACCCCTGCTCTACCAGAAAAGTTACATAATGCACCTTTAAGCAATAGGTCAAGAATACAAGGCCATAAATTCATAATATTTGTATTTTTCAAGTCAAAAGGGGCCTTAATATTCATAGATACCCATTTAGATCAAAACCCTGCCCAAAGATAGCTCATAAATCATAATAAACCTTACACATAAAAGGATGAAATTAAATCAATTGCACAATTTCGAGAAACCATTAAAACGAATAAAAACGATTCTATTTATTCCAGACTGATAAAAACTTCAAAGGATTAAGATGGAGATTCCTGAATGAGACAGATGCGGCTCAAGTTCAATTTCCCCTCATCTTAAAATCCTCGAGTGCCACTAGTCCTAATCGAATCTCCCCAAAAACGCAACGTTATTTGTGTAATTGGCGTAATCACATAAATGCAGTCAATTTAGATGCTTGTGTGGGTATAATGTGTACGCGCTATTAACTTTTATTGGGCTCCCATTGAGATTACATGACAGATAAATGGATGGGGCCCAGTCTGTTGAAATTCCAAGTGTTCTCCGTCGCCCAAATGAAAAGATTGGCAGCGCTACTGTGATGACAAGAAGCGATGGATGCAACAATTCGAGTCCATTTGCGAAGAAGGGAGGGTGGGTAGAGGAGGGGTGATGAGATCGGCACCTGGGAAGACATGTCCGCCGTGCCAAATCCGCAGTTAATTGCTTGGCAGAGGCTTTGGACTGTCCGTCTCCTTCCGATTGTTGTTGTTTTCGACTTCACGCCAAAGAAAAATGCGAAATGGAGCCGTATGCTAACTTTGGGTCGGGTTTTGCTAACTGTAGATTGGCTTGGAGTGAGGCAAGCTGTTGTGTTTCTAAAGTCTGGGAGATGCGGCTCCATTGTGCGTCAGCGGAAAAGAAAAGTCAAGTTTGACACAGAGAGACTACTTTGAAAACTGTGTGGATTGCGTTTTGTCCACTGTGGGATCAATGAAGTTTTCTCTTATCTAATCTAAGCCACGGTGTCACTGTGTTACTGTAAAACTGGAGGTACAGCACATTTCACAGTTTTGGAGTCTACAATATAGTGATATACACCCATGGACCACTATGGAACCTACTTGGACAACTAAGGAATTACACAGAAACTAGACACTGCACCTCTTTTTCCACCACAATCCTAATAAATGTAAAAGGACCCTGCTGTTTCTGCTCTGGGCACCACGCATCTTAGATCTATCAAATAAAATAAAATCTAACTTTATTTATAGAGCACTTTTCATACAAAAATGCAACGCAAAGAGCTTTACAGTGATTGAAAACAATTCCACATTTCCTTCCACCCCACCCCCTTCCCCATACATACACACAAAGCTAAGTTAAACACTTGGGTCTTGAGATTACTATCTGTGACATAATTATCTTTTACTTCTACTCCTTCTACTATCCATCCATCCATTTTCTTCCACTTATCCGGGGCCGGGTCCCGGATAAGCTCTCCTACTAACTATGTGGAATCTGACATAGTTATCTTCTTTACAACTAACTATCGGAAATCTGGAAATTTATACTAATTGTCGGAAATCTGGGACACTAACTATCTGGAACCAGTACATAAAAAGAAAAAATATGAGAACTTTAAAACTAGCTTCAATTTTCCATCCATCCATTTTCTTCTGCTTATCCAGGGCCTAGTCACAGGGGCAGCAGTTTAACTGCTTAAACTCCCAGACTTCTTTCACCCTGGACACTTTCTCCAGCTCCTCCACCGGGATCCCGAGGTGTTTCCAGACCAGCTGAGACACATAGTACCCCTAGCATGTCCTGGGTCTTTCCTGGGGCCTCCTCTGGTGGGACATGCCCAGAACACCTTCCGAGGGAGGCGTGCAGGAGGCATCTGGAACGGATGTCCAAGCCACCTGAGCCAGCTCCACTTAACTTGGAGGAGCAACGGCTCTACTCCGACCTCCTGCCTTGTGACGGAGCTTCTCACCCTACCTCTACGGGAGCAGCCAGCCACCCTGCAGAGGAAACTCATTTTCATTTTCTTTAACCGCCCTTTAAAATAATCACACCAGTGGTTCTCAGTCACGAAAATGTACACCAGAAAAGAATACTATATTATTTTTATGCAGTACAGATTTTTGTTCAACTTTTTTATATCAATGTCTTCCTCTACTCCTGCCCTAATCATACATACTGTACCAATAATAAATAATATTAGGCATTTTAACCCCTCAAAAGCCATTTTTGTATGTGAAAGTCTCAAATGATGTGTATGGCAAAGATTAAAAAGAAAAGTCAATTATTTCTATATCTTTCAGCTCATTTTAATTTGTTTGTGTTGGGGGATGTCATAAAATAATGCCAACATAGATTTTTTGACTTTTTTTTTGTGTGTGCACAAAGCCCATTTTTAATCATCAGCTTTACATCGTGCTCATTGTAGATACAGACCTATAGGCACACAAGTCTCGTGCACATTCTCCAGTCTCATCCAGACCCAAATCCAAAGATGCACAAAGGAGAAACAGCTGACGTCCGTGTAAAAGAGACGTGTTTGGAAACGCAGGCTAAACTTTTACCCTAACGTTCCATAGTGCAATCGACAATGTCCAGTCCGTGACAGATTATACCAGAGCTGAATTAGAAGACGAAAAGGTGCATGAACCAAAATGCCCAGTTTTGCAGATTCTTTAGTGTCCGTAAAGCCTCTTCAAGAGACGTTACTCTGCACAATCTCCAATTTTTACCGTGTCCAATGTCTTTAACATGTGTGCGCGCTTAGTAAAGATACCTCTTAGTGTTTAGAATCCGTGTATCTGATCCCAGGACTGAACCAGGACTAAAACAGGACTGAACCAGGACTGAACAAGGACTAAACCAGGACTAAACCAGGTCTGAACCAAGACTAAACCAGGACTAAACTAGGACTAAAACAGGACTGAAAAAGGACAGAACCAGGACTGAAACAGGACTGAACCAAGACTAAACCAGGACTAAACTAGGACTAAAACAGGAATGAAACAGGACTGAACCAGGACTAAACCAGGACTAAACCAGGTCTGAACCAAGACTAAACCAGGACTAAAACAGGACTAAACCAGGTCTGAACCAAGTCTAAACCAGGACTAAAACAGGACTAAACCAGGTCTGAACCAAGACTAAACCAGGACTAAACTAGGACTAAAACAGGACTGAAACAGGACTGAAACAGGACTGAACCAAGACTAAACCAGGACTAAACTAGGACTAAAACAGGACTGAACCAGGACTAAACCAGGTCTGAACCAAGACTAAACCAGGACTAAACTAGGACTAAAACAGGACCGAAACAGGACTAAACCAGGACTGATCCCAGCACTGATCCCAGGACTGATCCCAGGACTGATCCCAGGACTGAACCAGGACTGAACAAGGACTAAACCAGGACTAAACCAGGTCTGAACCAAGACTAAACCAGGACTAAACTAGGACTAAAACAGGACTGAAATAGGACTGAACCAGGACTGAACCAGGAACTGAACCAGGACTGAACCAGGACTAAAACAGGACTAAACCAGGTCTGAACCAAGACTAAACCAGGACTAAACTAGGACTAAAACAGGAATGAAACAGGACTGAACCAGGAACTGAACCAGGACTGAACCAGGACTGAAACAGGACTGAAACAGGACTGAACCAAGACTAAACCAGGACTAAACTAGGACTAAAACAGGAATGAAACAGGACTGAACCAGGACTAAACCAGGTCTGAACCAAGACTAAACCAGGACTAAACTAGGACTAAAACAGGACTGAAACAGGACTAAACCAGGACTGATCCCAGCACTGATCCCAGGACTGATCCCAGGACTGAACCAGGACTGAACAAGGACTAAACCAGGACTAAACCAGGTCTGAACCAAGACTAAACCAGGACTAAACTAGGACTAAAACAGGACTGAAACAGGACTGAACCAGGACTGAACCAGGACTGAACCAGGACTGAACCAGGACTAAAACAGGACTAAACCAGGTCTGAACCAAGACTAAACCAGGACTAAAACAGGACTGAACTAGGACTAAATCAGGACTGGTTTTGGATATAAATAATGAAGAAAATAGTTAATTATAAAATATAAAAATAGTGTTTAGTTCCATTTTAAAACAAACTGAAATTAACTTTATGTAACTATTTCTAAGAATAATATTTAGGAGAAGTCTTCCCTTTCCACCTCGATCATGCAATGAAAAAACACTTTCTGTTCCCTCCAAACATGGCCACATGTTCTTTGAGGTAACGTCTCTTTAAGTGTACTTACACAGACAAGGACATTCTTACAGATTTGTTTAGGCTTCCATATAACTGCACCATGTAAAAAATATTAAATTGACCTTTTTAAATCTCCCCCAAGCGCAGAAAATACTCCCTCTCAGAACCAACCAATGTTATATCAATTCACACAGACAGCTACAGGCCAAAGTAAGACAAAATCTGATCTCTGGCCTCCCTATAATTTGTTCCATTTTAATTCAGGTCAGACAAATAAGAAGATGAAAAAAGCCCAGAAGAGCTTCAGCTATTACCGTCAAGGAGAAAAGAAATGTGCGGTGCCTTTCCAGAATTCAAATGACGAAACCTTAAGTGTCCCGCGCACATCTGAAACCCAATATGGCTTCTACACCACTGCCAAGAAATATGCATCAAAACATCATATCCTCGCCAAAAGTAAAAAACATAGATGAAAGTGGGAACCATTGCTGGAAAACGTTAAAGTACTTTAAAGGTCCTATATTACACAGAATTTACTCTTGTGAGCTTTAAGTTATGTTATAAGACTGTTTCCTCATCAAAAACAGACCTGGAGTTGTGTTTTGTTTTGTTTCATTCACACATTTTTGAGTAATCGTGCATTATTAGTCTGTTTATATCTCCAAAGCTCATTATCAAGCAGTAGTTTTCAAGCCAACTAACAGCGAACTTTTACCATTTGTTCAGTAGAGATTGGCAATTCCAGGTCTGACATCAACCAGACGATTCTAGTGGAAGTGTATAGAGTTTAAAAACACACAAAAGTAGTAGTAGCAGTAGTAGTAGTAGTAGTAATAGCAGAGGCGGCGGTACCATTAGGCAACAGTAGGCGAGGGGCCCCCAACCAGTTCCCCCTCAGTGCTTCTAATGGCTGAAGCTTCAGAGCATAAAAAATCGAAATAGAATCTGATTGTCAAATTTATTTTAACTATCAAAGCATTCCCCCGTTTCACGTTAGAATAGACAAGTCAGCTTGACCCTGATTTGAACATAATTTTTGCATTAATCATAATCATATGTGATGGATGTAAACAAAAATGTAATTGTACTAGCAAAAAAAAAATAAAACTACTTTCAGCTCTGGTTATGTAGCGAACTACCGAACTAATAAGAAAAGTTTCCAATCCACCCTAATTCAATAATGCAAAGAAGTAGATGGTAATTAGAGCGCTTGCTGGATCACCACTGAAGTGAAATAATAATAATCAGATGCTCTTCTGTGATCCCAAGTGGGCAAAATAACTTACAAAAAAAAAAGGAGATCCGATGCACTTGCTTTGATTTTATTTGATGTCAAATGCCAACATTTTGACTTGCGGCTGACTAGCCTCGACTTGCGTCAAATAGAGATGTGCGTGTCTCAAGAGCAATGAGGAAAAACAGACAATAAATATATTAAAAACACAACAACAAATACGAAAACAGTGCATTATAGTGAGGGCCCCAAACTCAAGTTCACCCAGGGCCCCAAAATTACTAACTCCGCCACTGAGTAGTAGTATATGGAGTGCATGAATAATGGACTAATTTGTAAAGAGACTTCATGCACTCTAGAAGACTAATTATTATTATTATTAAGATGTAATTTGTTCGTACACGATCTGAAATATGATATTGAAGCATAAATCTCTAAATACATTGGATCTAATGGGAGAAGGCTCATGTGTCCTCTCCTGCCATGGCGCTTGATTTGTTGCGACACACTCCACTCTAAACTCTATCGTTCACTTGGGAAAGGTGAGTGAAGTGTCTTGCCCAAGGTCTCTGCACTCAAATGTACAGGTAAACAAAATATTTACTTCTTAAAGGTCCTATATTACACAAAATGGACTCGTCTTAGCTTTAAGTCATGTTATAATGTTGTCACCTCATCCGAAACATTCCTGAAGTTGTGTTTTGTTTCATTCACACGTTTGAGTAATCTTTTATTATTAGTAAAGTCTACATCTCTAAGGCCCCACCCACACTAGTATTCGAGTTGTTTTCGTTGCGAATGCAGTGTTCGTCCACACTAATCCGATTGAAAATGGCTCCAGAGATGGAACGATCTGGTGCCGCCAGCTCCCCTGAATTCATTTGAGGATCTGATCTGATCCAGCACAGTCTGGACGACTGAAAACACTGATACGCTGATGTAGGTCTATGCGCCGCAAAGTAATTCACCGCCAAAATGCTAAGAGGCTAGAATATATGTCCATTCATATGTATGGTCTATGCGTATGACCTGCAGATGTATAATCTCTGAAAAGTTTAACATGAACCATCTCCAACGTGATAGAAGCACAGAACAGACTCACCATCAGCAGAACACCCCTCTGTCACAGAAAGGACACATATAATCCACTGAGTCGTGTCCTTTAGTCCAACAGAAGCTGAACCGCATCAGCGCACAATAGCGAGCTGTTTTTTGAGCCCTTATTTTATGCAAATTATCCATGTGGTTTTAAGTTTCGTTTCTGTAAAACATAAACAAATATGCTCAAAGCTGTGTGGATAAGGAAGGCTTGCGGACACAGAAACAACGTGTCTGGACGCAAATCGTTTCCGATACGGTGATTCGTTTCAGTGTAAACGGGGTCTAAATCTCAAAATGCTCTTTTCCACCTTGTGATGTCATCAAGTTAGTTTTCAAGTTAACAGCTACTGTACGTTTTACCTTAAATTCAGAAGAGATCGGTAATTCCAGGGTGTTTTCTGTTTGAGAGAAGAACTAATCTGCGGAGTTTTTGCGTTAAACATGTCGGAATGAAACAAAACACAGTTCCAGGTCTGTTTCAGAAAATTGCGTAATATGGGCCCTTTAAAGTTGAGGTCGAAATGGAGGAATTATGTATTTTAATCTCTCTAACTAGTTCCAAACCACAAAGTTACTCGTGGGTTTAGAAAAGTTAAAATTCTTCATTATTAGTTGCAGACAGTGCGCAGTGGTTCCATTTTGTTAGTCGTGATTTTTTTCTCTCTGGGGGGAAAACGAAATTTAGTAATTTACAAGAACTAAGTCAGGTTCCCCAGGTTTACAGAGAAGTACTTGATGAAAACAGTTAGTGCTTGGATTATTTTTTAGTGTTGATATTGTCAATACAACTACACTTTAATAAGCTTTTATAAAACATGGCCAAAGACTTAATTCACTTAGTAAACAACTACTTAAAGGTGCATTGTGTAACTTTTCTGGTGGAGGGTCCATCAAATCCTTTTTTTTTCCATTGAGTTGTTATTGCTTTGTTTGGAATGTTTCACAGTATGGCACTGAACCTTTCTGTCTTCATGGAGACCAAACCAGACCAAGTTACAGGTCAGATCTGTGGAAAGGCACCCCGCTCACAGTCAGAATGCTTGTTTTTGTCGGTAGAACAATGACATATGCATTGAAACAAGCACGTGATGGACCCTCAACTAAAAATTTACACAGTGCACCTATACCCGGAGTTGTGTTTTGTTTCATTCACACGTTTAACACAGTTAAAGAGAGTTATTTTCTTAAACAGGAAGTGCTCCACTGTGTTTTTAAACTCCATACACCTTCAGTAGCTCATTTGGATTATTTCAGCCCTGGAATTTCCAATCTCTAGTGAAATAAAGGTTAAAAAAAAACAGCTACCTTTTACTGTTAACTTGAAAACTGCCGCTTCATGACATCACAGGGTGGAACAGAACATTTTGAGCTTCGGAGGTTCGGAGACGTAGACAGACTAAGATTACTCAAACATATGTGAATGAAACAAAACACAACTCCAAAAGTAACAGCATTATGCCATGGCTTAAGTTCACAAGAGTCAATTTTATATACTGTAGGTCCTTTGGCAACATCTTTTTGTGTGTGGGTGATTATGCTGCCTTATTTCAATCAATAAAAAGGAAAGAATGGGAAAATGCATTTGGTCTAGTTGTGCTTTAAAGGTCTGATATCTTGCAAAATTGACCAAGCCATGTTATAATGTTGTTACCTTGTCAAAAACATACCTGGAGTTTTGTTTTGTTTCATTCACACGTCTGAGTGATCCTGCATTATTAGTCTGTCTGCATCTCTAAAGCTCAAAATACTGTGTTTAAACTTGTGTTGTCATGTAGTGGGAGTTTTCAGCTACCTCTTACATTTTGTTCAGTAGAGACTGGAAATTGGAAACAGTAAACAAAGCGTTCGAGATGTAGACGAACACATACATTCTGTGTTGGCAACGATTCCCAAGATCGAGGATTTAAAGTCGGAACATAGAGAATGTTTGGTGAAATTTAAGGGGAAAGACGTTATTGCCCTTCTTCCTACAGGATTTGACGCATTACATACCTCACGACCAAATAGTGCAATTGGTTAAAAAAGTACCCGCCTACCGTCAAGCGAATGAATCCTAATGCTGCGAGGTCAGACGGTTTCCACAAAGTGAAACCGGCTGATGAATCACGCTATTCTACGGCTCAAATTATCCAAATGATTCTAAAGTGTAGGCACCTCCTGTGTTGAGTGTTTTCTGTTTGAAACTCACCCTAAATATGAAGGATTTGTGCGTTAAACATGTGAGAATGAAGCAAAACACAACTCGAGGAATGTTTCTGACGAGGAAACCACATTTTAACATCAGAACATGGCGCAATACAGGCCCTTTAAGAAGTCTCATCTCTTCAAAAGTAAACGCAGCTGAGCCAGTGTAACTTATGGCCTCCAGCTCTGGCTCTCTCTGTGCGTTCATTAATAGCTGTGCCCATGAAAGGTCAGTGTGGAGCAGGTAAACAGAGGTGGACTGGGAGAAAAGGCCAATGGTGTCCTTTCTCTAGTGACGACTGTCCGACTCAGAGTAATTAACCTTCATTTGATTTGATTATGCATCGTACCAGGGTCACAGCTCGGCGTTATGTAAGCGCGCATTGCATTGCTTTGACTATAAAAAGCAAAGGCAGCGGGGATAGAAGCGAGGCTGATGTGGAGGAGGTGGGTTGGGTTTTGGCTTTCTGGAAGGCGTGAATGCAAATAATGGAAATGATTAAGGAAATTACAGTTTTTGTGTTAATACAAAAATGGCAAATTAAGGAGCTTTTGTTCATTCAACAATACCACGCGTAGTTGCTAAAAAATAAAGTTGTACAGTTTTTATTGCATTTTGATCATTTGTTGGTAGGTATGCGTTTGTGTAATTTTTAATCACCAGCACTTTGTAATTAAGTTGAAATTGTAATTTGAATTGTTTTATTGTTGATTTATATTGTAATCATTGCAATTCCATTTTTAGATCACCACCATCGTGCTTTGAAATGAATGCAATTTTTATATTAGTTCAGTCTTAAAGGTGCACTGTGTAACTTGTTCTGGAGAGAGTCCGCAACCTGTTCTTCGTGGAGTGCTGTGGTTTAGGGTGTGAAAGCATCAGTCGCACTCGAAGACGCACTAAATCAAGTGAACCAAGACCTCAAAAAAGAGGTGGTCTTGGTCCGCTTGACTCCTGGTTTAGACCTGGTTTAGTCCTGGTTTAGACCTGGTTTAGACCTGGCTTAGTCCTGGTTCAGTCCTGGTTCAGTCCTGGTGTAGTCCTGGTTCAGTCCTGGTGTAGTCCTGGTGTAGTCCTGGTGTAGTCCTGGCGATCGACTTGGCAGTTGCGGCATGTATATATTTATGACACTGATTTAATCCTGGTTCAGCCCTGGTTCAGTCCTGGTTTAGACCTTGTTTAGACCTCATTTAATCCTGGTTTAGTCCTGGTTTAGACCTGGTTTAGTCCTGGTTCAGTCCTGGTTTAGACCTGGTTTAGTCCTGGTTTAGACCTGGTTTAGTCCTGGTTTAGACCTGGTTCAGTCCTGGTTTAGACCTGGTTTAGTCCTGGTTCAGTCCTGGTTTAGACCTGGTTTAGTCCTGGTTTAGACCTGGTTTAGACCTGGCTTAGTCCTGGTTCAGTCCTGGTTCAGTCCTGGTGTAGTCCTGGTCCAGTCCTGGTTAGTCCTGGTTCAGTCCTGGTGTAGTCCTGGTTCAGTCCTGGTGTAGTCCTGGTTCAGTCCTGGTGTAGTCCTGGTTCAGTCCTGGTGTAGTCCTGGCGATCGACTTGGCAGTTGCGGCATGTATATATTTATGACACTGATTTAATCCTGGTTCAGCCCTGGTTCAGTCCTGGTTTAGACCTTGTTTAGTCCTTGTTCAGTCCTGGTTTAGACCTGGTTCAGTCCTGGTTTAGACCTGGTTCAGTCCTGGTTTAGACCTGGTTTAGTCCTGGTTCAGTCCTGGTTTAGACCTGGTTTAGACCTGGCTTAGTCCTGGTTCAGTCCTGGTCCAGTCCTGGTTCAGTCCTGGTTCAGTCCTGGTTCAGTCCTGGTGTAGTCCTGGCGATCAGCTTGGCAGTTGTGGCATGTATATATTTATGACACTGATTTAATGCTGGTTCAGCCCTGGTTCAGTCCTGGTTTAGACCTGGTTTAGTCCTGGTTTAGACCTGGTTTAGACCTTGTTTAGTCCTGGTTTAGACCTGGTTCAGTCCTGGTTTAGACCTGGTTTAGTCCTGGTTCAGTCCTGGTTTAGACCTGGTTTAGTCCTGGTTTAGACCTGGTTTAGACCTGGCTTAGTCCTGGTTCAGTCCTGGTTCAGTCCTGGTTCAGTCCTGGTGTAGTCCTGGCGATCGACTTGGCAGTTGTGGCATGTATATATTTATGACACTGATTTAATCCTGGTTCAGCCCTGGTTCAGTCCTGGTTTAGACCTTGTTTAGACCTCATTTAATCCTGGTTTAGTCCTGGTTAAGTCCTGGTTTAGACCTGGTTCAGTCCTGGTGTAGTCCTGGTGATCGGCACCAAACGCCAAACTCTGGTGTGGTCCTTTTGGTGAGAACACGAACTCTGGTCCAAACCATAGACAGTAGGTCCAAATACACTATTTGAAACGCATCAAGAGATAGGCTCAAACTCCCGAATTTTCCTAAATTGACCGCGCACCCCGGGTAAGGAGTGTGACGGGGGCCGACCGACTTAGCCCCGTGGCTGGCGGTCTGTAGGTTTACGAGTCCGAGCGCCCCGGGCCAGGGAAGGGAGGCTCTTAGGCAGGATTTGAGATTTGAGGATTTGTCTCCGCTTGGGGGGGACTGGGACTGACTTGCGCTGTCCATAGAAAGGCCACGGGGCAAGATGGTGAGTCTCGGCCTCGCTCCTCGCTTCCAAGACGTCTGGCACGCGGGAGAGCCTCAGCGTTCCCAAACCACCTGCAGTCGAACCCTCTGTGCGCAGGACCCTTGGATATACATGTCAATCTGACCAATTTTCGTTCAGACACAAACACAAATGAAAGAAACAGCCAAAAAAGATATGCAGTTATTCAAGTTTTGAGTTTTGAACAGATGAGTTTTCAGGACTTTTTTGACGATAGCAAGTGTAGATGAGTCTCTGATGTATTGGCAGATTCCAGAGTTCCAGAGGGTGGGGACAGAAGGCCCTGAAGTTGGCGTCAAAAAAAAAAAAAAAAAAGAAAGAAAAGTGTAGTCCAAATGCTTTTAATTTATCGTAGTACATTTTTGTTTCTCCAAATGTGTCTCTAGCACATACTGATACTTGACTAGATAATACCATCGTGTCCCGGGTTTCGATTTTGTCTTAAAATAAAATAGTTGGCATCACTGATTCCAAACATTCAGCTTTGCCCCTGCGCCACACTCCTCTGCTCTTCTCTTCTCACACACAGGAAGAGCACATCACTAAAACTTGTGAGTGAAAGTGTGGAAAATCTAAATCGATTTTCTCTCCTAGATATGGAGATATGACTCTGGTGCGGCAGACTGAACGTTACACCCACAAACCACGAGGTAGCCAGTTCAAACCCCTCCGAGTGCATTCGTTTGTCGTTTCTGCGGCCAAAACATTTCATTTCACCAAAGTTAAAGCACATTTTTGTTACTTTAATGGTAGTTTTGCGATGAAGGTGCCCATAGTTTTGGAAATTTTGAACCAAATCGCTGTTTCAACCTCAAAAAAAGTAAGTAGAAAGCCCAAAAAGAATAAAAAGTACCCTCTTCTTGTTCAACCTTTTTATAATTCCCCATCAAACTTTCAACACTCCCAATGCTGTCCGCGCAACTGGTGCCATCAAGATTTATGAGAGCACTTCTTCTTACTGTCACTGCCCCAGCCTCTTAAATGGCCCTAAAACCACAATCCCGGCGGAACATCCTTTAAAACAGTGACCTACAATTTGTCAGCGTGTCACTTTTGCCGGGAAAACCGCAGGGGGGTTCGGATAAAAACAGGGCTCCCTACAGGTGGGGAGGAAAATGGCAGGAACTGACAGCTCAATGGTTTAATGCGTGAAAGAACATAAGAGCCACACTACCAGTCAAGAGTTTAGACACGCCTTTCTTTTTTTTTACGACTCTCTGCATTTTATATACATACGGAAGACATCAAATATATGAACCAAGATGTGTATGAATGTGTGAATGTCCAGCATTAACCAAAATTGACGCTTACTAAAATGTTTTAACGTCAGGCGCACAGAAGAAAAATACTCACTACTGCCCTGGAAACAAGTGCCATTTTCCGGTCTTTTCCTGGAACAATGGTAGACCAGGCTGAGAAAGAGGCTTTAGTTTATTTATTACATGAAATTGTCAGTGGAGGCGATCGGTTTGACAGCTGCGCTCCTGGTTTAGTCCTTGTTTAGACCTGGTTGAGATCTGGTTTTAGACCTGGTTAAGTCCTATTGGTCCTGGTACAGTCCTGGTGTAGTCCTGGAATAGTCAGAATTCAGTCCTGGTGATCGGCTCTGCGGTTGCAGCATGTATATATTTATAATCTGCTAATGGCATGGCGTAGGTTCAGTCCCAGTCTTGGTTTAGATCTGGTCCAGTCCTGGTGTAGTCCTGGTGATTGGCTCTGCGGTTGCAGCGTGTATATATTTATTCTAATGACACTGGTTTAATCCTGATTTAGTCCTGGTTCAGTCCTGGTTTAGACCTGGTTTAGTCCTGGTCCAGTCCTGGTTTAGTCCTGGTTCGGTCCTGGTGTAGTCCTGGCAATCGGCTCTGCTGTTTGCGGCATGTATAAATTTATAATCCACTAAGGGCAAAGCGTAGGTTCAGTCCTGGTGTAGTCCTGGTTAAGTCCTCGTTTAGACCTGGTCAATCCTGGTTTAGTCCTGGTTCAGACCTGATTAAGTCCTCCTTTAGACCTGCTTTAGACCTGGTTCAGTCCTGGTTTAGTCCTGCTTTCGACCTGGCTTAATCCTGGTTCAGTCACGGTCCAGTCCTGGTGTAGTCCTGGCGATCGGCTCAGTGGTTGCGACGTGTATATATTTATAATCCACTAATGGCACAGTGTAGGCTCAGTCCTGGTTTAGTCCTGGTTTAGACCTGCTTTAGACCTGGTACAGTCCTGGTGTAGTCCTGGTATAGTCCTGATATAGTCCTGGCGAACGGCTCTGCTGTTTGCAGTGTGTATATATTTATAATCGAATAAGGGCACGGCGTAGTTTCAGTCCTAGTTTAGTCCTGGTTCTGTCCTGGTTTAGTCCTGGATTATTGGGCTGTTAAAATTAAATTTTGACAACTGTGACATGTAAAGGACCAAAATTTTTCCTGGTGCTTGACCGTACATCTCTCTCTCCTCTCTCCATCCAAGGATCCATATGGTCTGGCCTGCCTCGGCGCATTTGTCTCGTTCCTTCATATGACCAGCTGCTTCTCTGGCACCTTTGCTCTCATCCATTATGCATCCAGTGGCCGGGCACGTGGTCTGACGGAGCCTCCTCCAAGAGCCGGAGTAGAGCAGATATGGCAGATTCCGATGCACCTATTACAACGCAGATGCTTAGTGGTCGAACATTAGGGCAATTAGAGAACAGGAAGAAGGAGGGAGAGGTTTGGAGAGGATGGCAAAGTGGTTTTAGCCCTCAGAAATAGACTAGCAGGCAAAAGTTTGGACCTGCTTTCTCATTCAGTGTTTTTTGTTTTTCTTTAGGTCCCCACTTTCTGAATTTTAGACACATACCGAGGACATCAAATATATAAGAGGGAGAGAGATACTTTATTGATCCCGAGGGAAATTCAGATTTTGCTGCAGCGAAATGTTGGAATTGATGTTGCATTTCCACTACGCGCCTCAATCAAAAGTTCAGTGCAGTTTAACAGGAGGACTGGTCAAAGAAAAAAAAAAAAAAGGAATAGGCTGCTTATTACTTTATTTATTTATTTATTTGTTTATATTTTTTCCTTCCTTCATGATGCAGTCTCCTGAAATGATTTTTAGTTGTGTCAGGTCTGGTTAAGTGATGTCAAGAGTGCAAAGTAGTGATCAGACCAAAGGATTTTATTTTTTAAAAATCTAAAACAAATGGGGAGTTATTTTGAGTTGTTATTTTGTGTTTACTACAGTCCCTATGTGTGTATTTTCATTTGTACCAAATCGACAGCATTGTGCAGTGAATTTGGTGCTGACAACTAAGGCTACGTTCAGACTGCAGGGCTTAATGCTCAATTCCGATTTTTTTTGTGAAATCCGATGTTTTTGCGAGGTCGTTCACGTTTCCAATTAAATGCGACTTGTCTGTGACTTCAGTGTTGAACGGTAAACGGCCCGAAAGTGTCCCGCATGCGCACTGGAGGACACGATGACGTCAACCCCATGCGTCAACTGCAGCGAGCGTGCTCTGTGTTTACGGAAGTTGTCCAAATATGGTCGCGAGCATTGAGCACCTGGCGATTTTACAGTTCCGGTTTCCGCCTGCTTCAGCGCAGAATAGTGACGTTTGTCGCTTGTTAATGACGTGTAGGTCGGATGGATGCGCTTTGGCCGTTCAGACTGAAGTCGCATGTGAAAAGATCGGATATGTATCGGATTCAGGACCACATATCCAAGTGGCCTGGGTCGCATTTGAAAAATTCGGATCTGTGCCGTTCAGACTGTCATTAAAAGATCGGATACAGGTCACATAGAAGCCAAAAAATCGGATTTGGGTCACTTCAGGCTGCAGTCTGAACGCAGCCTAAGCGACTTTTACGGCGATGTAAGCTCCTATTGGACACCACAGTTTTCTAACATTGGAAGTCACTGGAGTTGTTTATTTTATTTATTCTAAGTATACCGGTTTGTCAAAGCCTGAACTCGTCAGATCTCAGAAGCTCAGGAAGGCCGGGCCTGGTTAGTGCTTGGATGGGAGACTGCTGGGAAAATCAGGTGCCACAGTGGGGGCGCCAGTGGCAAAAAACTGTTGCTGTGTCCTTAGGCAAGACACTTCACCCACATTGCCTAGTTTGAAAGTGGTGTGTGCGTGAGTGTCGGTGGTGGTCGGAGGGACCAATGGCACAGATTGGCAGCCTCGGTTCCATCAGTGGTGGTAAACTACAATAGTAGTTTAACACCACTGGGTATGGAGTGAATGAATAATGAACTGTGTCTTTGATTATTATTTAAGTTTTATATTAATATTAAAGTTGTTCAAATTATGACATAATGATCCACGGGTGCCATAGATTTGAACTATACAGCAGACATAGGCGCATAAGTCTTCTTTAAAGGGATGGTACTGTTTTGTCCCAGTGTATGCCGTAAAAGCAGCAATTGTAAAACACTTTTATTTGCTGTGAACAAGAAAGTAACGCTAGTGTGCAGTTAGCATGCTAGTTGCTCTTGACATGATGCCCAAACTGTGCTCTGGCCTGTGAAAGTTGCACACTTAAAATCCTGGTTAAAATTCTTGTTGTGCTTACTGACTTTGAACTGTTTTTATGTAGTACACGGCGCTCAAAAATCTGTCAAAATGTTTTAGTACGACTTTGGTAAACTACAAAGCCGCACCGATTGATGGATTGTCGGAGCATTACGGCTACTGTAGTCAGGAGAGAGTTGTTTTTTCCGGTGTTTATGCAAATTATCCATGTGGTTTTAAGTTTTGCTTCTGTAAAACGTAAACAAATGTGCGCAAAGCTGCATTAAACACATTATTACTCAGTGTGCATTTGAGTTGTTCTCGTAGGAAATAAAAAACAAACCCACATTCACATTCATAATCACATTCAGCAAGAGAGGGAGGCAACGCCGGGCGAATTACGTCACAATCTGCCAATGAATCGTGGACGCCTGGGCTAAAGATCAGTCTCAAGTGTCGTCTGTTTGTTGTCCTTATGTATGAAAATAGACGAGAAAATTCAACATTACTGATATTGCGCCTTATAATCCCGCGCGCCTTATAGTCTGAAAAACACGATAGCTGCGTTTCACATTTTTAAGACGACGAAAATCATACACAGCATCATTAACACTGAAGAGTCCATTTACACTCAAACAAGGCTCTTTAGAAACAAAGTTGAAGCACCTTGCTCGAAGAAATCCTAATGACATTCTTGTAGGCTGACACCGCCATCTTTGTCAGACGCTGCCGCTATGAATAATGCAATTGGAGTGTGCCATTAGAGATAACAAATGAGCGCTGTGATCTGAACAAGTGTAGCCTCTTCTGCACGAGGCCCATACCAACAAGCTGCGTCAGATCACACCTCCACCCCACCTCCACCGCCGCGCCCAGGCACCATCATTCACGCCATTTTAATCGGGCCATTCACTCGGAATCATAAAGGTCACCAGGCAAAATTGATCTTAATTGGAGTGTAGTAATCAAAATGCTGTTACTTGCTAAATGAATGCGCTAATGTGAGCATTAAAACAGTCATTAGCTGCACAGAACGCAGGATAATTACCAAGGACGCAATTACAGAAGCTGGAGCGGATGGTACGTGTAAAGCTCCATGTGAGGAGAGCAGCGGGGTCTGTCGGCAGGAAAGCACTTACGCATCCGGGACAGGGTTAAAACCGGATTCAAATGAGATGCATCAGGGTTTTTCAGGGTTTAGACTTAGACAAATTTGATTGATCCGCAAGAAAAATGATTTGAATACAGGTCACACACAATGATATAATATGATAGAATAACACAGCAAATGTACTATATAACTGTACAACAACTCACCTTTATATAATAGATAATACTCCCTACAACTGTACAACTAAGATAATTCAAATAATACTCTCTACGACTGTCCAACAACTCACCCTTATGTAACAGATAATACTCCTTAAAACTATATAAGCCTTACAGCCTTATGTAACAGATAATACTCCCTACAACTGTTCAACAACTCACCCTTATGTAACAGATAATACTCCCTACAACTGTACAACTCAATGTAACAGATAATACTCCTACAACTGTACAACAACTCACCTTATGTAACAGATAATACTCCCTACAACTGTACAACTCACCTTATGTAACAGATAATACTCCCTACAACTACAACAACTCCCTTATGTAACAGATAATACTCCCTACAACTGTACAACAACTCACCCTTATGTAACAGATAATACTCCCTACAACTGTACAACAACTCACCCTTATGTAACAGATAATACTCCCTACAACAACTCACCCTTATGTAACAGATAATACTCCCTACAACTGTACAACAACTCACCCTTATGTAACAGATAATACTCCCTACAACTGTACAACAACTCACCTTATGTAACAGATAATACTCCCTACAACTGTACAACAACTCACCCTTATGTAACAGATAATACTCCCTACAACTGTACAACAACTCACCCTTATGTAACAGATAATACTCCCTACAACTGTACAACAACTCACCCTTATGTAACAGATAATACTCCCTACAACTGTACAACAACTCACCCTTATGTAACAGATAATACTCCCTACAACTGTACAACAACTCACCCTTATGTAACAGATAATACTCCCTACAACTGTACAACAACTCACCCTTATGTAACAGATAATACTCCCTACAACTGTACAACAACTCACCTTATGTAACAGATAATACTCCCTACAACTGTTACAACAACTCACCCTTATGTAACAGATAATACTCCCTACAACTGTTCAACAACTCACCCTTATGTAACAGATAATACTCCCTACAACTGTTCAACAACTCACCCTTATGTAACAGATAATACTCCCTACAACTGTACAACAACTCCCTTATGTAACAGATAATACTCCCTACAACTGTACAACAACTCACCTTATGTAACAGATAATACTCCCTACAACTGTGCAACTCACCCTTATGTAACAGATAATACTCCCTACAACTGTACAACAACTCACCCTTATTTATGCTACAGATAACTTGATGTCCTGAGTTGTTGCAGAGTTGTAGGGAGTATTATCTGTGGCATAAGGGTGAGTTGTACAGTTGTAGGGAGTATTATCTCCTCAGTCCATCAGCGGGAGTGTCCATGATGAAGAACAGTTTGTCCAGTGTCCTTCACTGTGACAAATGTCTCCAGCTCACAGCCGAGACACTTCATCATGTTTTTGACTCGAAAATACTTTGAGTAATTCTATTGGTGCAAATAAAATTCTCATAACATTAAAAACAATATATATAACTTATTTGACCTGAGATAAGTAAGAGTTTTATGCTTCAATTGTTGATTCTGAGAAAATCCATGCCGTTTCTCGGTCCTGCGTTGTTGTTTTTCTCATTTTTTACATGTACGCAGCCATGCAAACAGACTGAAAGTGTGAAGCGTTAGGCCAGAATAGAAAGATGAAAAGAAGCCCTTTATCTGATATGAGAATCTGAAGGTCCACACAGCAGGAGCATGCATGTCTTACAAAGGAGCTTCCCTGTATATATGCATGTATACAGGGAAAGGTTCTAACTATAGAAACTACACGGACTGAAACTCATTTTGCACACAAGGTTGTAAATGAATAGATTTAAGTGTTTACAGAAAGATTGCTTGTATTTGCAGAAAAGACTGATTAAAGGCGTCCAAATATATAAATAGTTGTCAGTCTGTGAAAGAAGTACATTTATTATTTTACTCTGGAAACAAGTTTATTTCAGTCTCTGTAATTAACATAAGTTTCAAAAGCAAAGATACTAAATTATAACTACATTCATGCTTTCACGGACCATGAGTCTCTCTGATTGGTTAATCCGTCTGTCAATCACGCCCTCAGAAATCACAGAGACAGGGCACCGCTCCAGATCCATTCATCTTTGTAAGGTTTTGTCAAAGCGTGTGGTTCTGAATTGCAAGGTAATATTTAATTTGATTACTTCAAAAATCACATTTAGTACTTTCAAAATACCACAGTCTCCTATAAGTATTCTTTTTCATACAATCTATAGTAGAAGTGGGTATCATTAAGAAATGCAGATTCATAAACTTTCGGCATGGTGATAGCTAAACGATGTATTTTGAAACTCTGGAAATCAGATTCTCTGCCCCAATTTGAAGCCCGGCTTAGAGAAATGATGGAAGTGCTGCATATTGAAAGACTGAGGTATGAGGTGTCAGGCAACCCTCAAAAATTTCAGAAGGTATGGAGACCCATTCTGGAGCATTTGAATCTGTAGTGGAGCCCCCAAGAAGAAAGTTACATGCACATCAATCTAGTATCCCGGTTATGTCAGTATTCTGTTACTGCATTACATGAGCACTGAGAAACCGGGATACTCATATCCGTGTAACATGATCAAATGGAGTATCCCGGTTTCTTGACATAATCTTACAAATGCGCAGGCGCAAAAAATTAAACTTAAATCAATTTCATAAACCAGGAAAAATACAAACCGTGAGCTCCTTTTAGCATAAGAAGCTAAGGAGCTACGAGATCTCCCACAATCCACTGTGCGATTCTTCATTAAAATCTTCTGCATAAATAAACTCAACTTTACAACATATAAACCATAAACACTATAGACACATCAGCCCGTTTGATCATATAATTCAGCTGTGATCACATTTGTTTACGTTTTACAGAAACGAAACTTAAGACCGTTTGGCTAATTAGCATAAACTGTTAGCGGCGATAAAAACAACTCGCTCCTTGCGTCGCTAATGCGATCAGTTTCTTTTGGACTAAATGACACGACTCTGTGGATTATGTGTGTTATTTCTGTGACAGAAGAGGCGCTAATGATGGTAAGTGTGTTCCGTGCGTATAGAGTATAGGAGATAGTTCATGTTTTAGCTTTTCAGCGTCACACGAGTGCAGGTCGTACGAGTGCAGATTGTACGTGTGCAGGTTTAGCTCAGCTCTTAATTTTACAGTCATTTCACTTGTTTGGACACTTTATTTATGTTGGTCAATTTATTTTATGTCACTACTGTTGTGGTGAAAGGCTGGAAAGTGTCTTTTTGAAGCATGCGCACTCAACTTTATGTTGCAGTAACCGGGGTACTGCGTATACATGCCACAAGTATCCCGGTTACTATCGGAATAAACCAGCTACAGTAACCCGGTTTCTAATAACCGGGATACTGCCATAACCGGGTTACTGAAACCGGGTTACTGCGTATACATGCACCATCAAGAAACCGGGATACTCAAAAAACCCGATCATAACCGGGTTATTGATGTGCATGTATACGCACTCAATGTTGTCATATTATGTAGCTGTGGACATTTTTATACTCTGTGATTTTTTTTGTATGAGTGTGCCCCATTGTGTGCTTGTGTGTTTTACATTTTTGTCTTTGTTTATTTATTTTATTTTGTTTTTATTTAAAGTCATATAGAATGTGAATTTAAATTCTGTTTATTCAATGTATGCGTATGTACATGTATATATGTATGTGTATGTATGTGTATGTATGTATGTGTATATATATGTATGTATATTATTATTACTATTTTTATTATTTATCTAATTTTCTTTTTTACTTTTGTTGTTTGGGAGTGTTTGTTCTAAAATGAAAATGTGAATAAATAAAGTTATAAAAAAAAAAAAAAGAAATGCAGATTCATAGGCCACAGTATTATACATTTTTCGATACAGTGCACTTTTGATTCAGTACAATTTGATGCGATAAATTTCAAATCAATTCAAAACAGTTCAGAAAAAACAAAGGCTAAATAAATCATGGCAAGTCTTTATTGAACCACTAAGTTTGTGCAAAGTTAATAGGAAAACCCACCCATTTTACTCATCGAAACAATGAAAATGTATTGCAAAAACAAGTAAACTTTCTCCAAACAAGCAACACAATATGCTCTGTTCACACTTCCCAGAAGACGTTCTTCACAACCTGCCAAAGCTTTCCATGGGGGATGTGACTCTAATCGCATCTTCAATGTCACTTACAGGCTGTAACTGTTGATCTGCTGAACATAACAGAACGCAACACTCTATCTTTTTTTTTTTTTTTTTATTCAATTGGACAAATTATAATACACAAATTAATAGGCAATTTATAAAAGGAAAAAAAGAATACAATGACATCTAGATGAAGAAAACTGGACCATTTTCTCAATTATACCAGAGAGTAGAGTTACTACCGCCCAGTGGAAGTCATCATCTAAGGCTTCGTTTATATGACGATGGTCTGAACAGAAGACGCAAATGTGAGATTGTGTCTTCACTTTTTATTCCGTGTTTAGACGAGCGTTTTCAGGAGGAAATCTGCGTGCATACGGTGACACAAAAGTATGTGGAATTCGATCGGGTGTGCATGTACTTAAAGCAAGAAGGGCATCTTTGGACATACAGAAGTTTTCACGCCACGCATTTTCATCAGCTACTCCTTCCACAAAGTTGTCCCACCATCGACTGGTTCTCTCAGGTCTCGTCCATAGATGTCTTGCTTGCCTGCGACAAACTGGTACATCCAGAATTTGAGGTGATTGCAGATCCTTCTCTGTTCACTAATAGTATCTCTGCATATTCTGTACATTTGTTGGGATGCGAGAGGAACTTGAAGGTCCGACGCATGGAAATGACATGTCTGTGTACTATATGTATGTAACGTAAACGTGTATGGGACGTGAGCAGATCTGACCAAAGTTTTGTGTCTTGGGCAGTGAAGACGGAAACGCTACAGCGGAGCATATTCAACTTTTCCACTCTGCAGGATGGTTTCAGTTTTTTGTGTTTTTAAGCCCCAAAAACACTGTCACCGTCTAAACGAAAGGCACTTCTGATAAAATATTTTGTCATTTTAACCCACAAGCGTTCTCTTGTAAACAGGCCCCTAGATGAAGAAAACCAGACCATTTTCTCAATTTTACCAGATTTTGTCTTGTAAAGTTACTACCGTCCATCAGAAGCCGTCATCTAAATGTTTCCAATGTCTTCTGGTTTTGCGACATAAGCGTGAATAGAGTCTATCGTAGCTCTTTCACAAAATCATTTAGTAAAATACCTCCCAGGAATACTCTTGGCAATATATATCGATACAGCAGCCCACAATATTGATACAGTATCATCAGATAATCTATAGGATGTATCGTTATTTCAGTATTTTTGCACAGTCCTAATCTATAGACAGAAGACATTTGCAAAGCTTCTGCAGTGCACACTTTTCTTTTATATGGAATACAAAACCAACACAACCATGAAAGCACTGACTCCATTGTCGCGTGTTAAAGGCCTCTGGTATTGAAGTAGTGCGTGCGGACATTTCACACTCCATAAGTTACAAGTTTGTTCGTACAGCAGTGGTGTTTACTTTTGTCGGGCTCTCTGTACTGGGGCTGGTACGGTTGGTAGCTCCTAATGTCCTGCTCGTGGGTCTAATGGGCTTTTAAGTGTATTCCGTTACCTCCAGCCTCAATGAGATGTGAACGCACCATCGCCGCCCTGGGCTCTCATCGTTTATGTGAACAGCTGCTTCAGTGAGGAGCTCCACTCTTATGTATAATGTATAAGGTCTTAAAGTAATGAGGATAATGCTTCAGATGTCCTCCAGAGACCACAGCTCACTTCAGAAGACCCTGTCTCCACATGTAAACCAATGTTAGAGGTTTTCAAAACACAGGAAATGTGGAGAAGGTCTTTCAACTGGAACTCTGAAGCAATGTTGATACCTTTACTGAAAATCTGCACAGAGTTTGAGATCTAACAGAGTTTTTGATAAAGATTTGTGCTGAATAATGTTCAACAGAAACAATTTATATATTTTTAAACAGTTTTTATTGTTAGGCCAAACTATGACCTTAATAAAAAATAAATAAACCCGCAGGCTTCAGCTTGTCTCATACAATAATAAAAAAAATATTTTTACTTTTCAATTCAGTTAAAAAATGTAGTAGCATAGAAACTACAGATACCTAGGTTACGTTTACACTGAAACGAATCACCGTATCACCTTATATGATTTGCGTCCACACACGTCATTTCTGTGTCTGCAAGCCTTTCTTATCCACGCAGCTTTGTGTGTATTTGTTTACGTTTTACAGAAACGAAACTTAAAACCACATGGCTAATTTGCATAAACTAAGCGCTCAAAAAACAGCTCACTCCTCAGCTTTGTGTCGGACTAAAGGACAAAACTCAGTGGAATATATGTGTTCTTTCTGTGACCGAGGGGTGTTCTGTCTGAAGTTGTAGCAGCAGATTTCAAAGGAAGAAGACAAGCGTAAAAGCAGTCTTTTCGTGGACCGTGTAGTAGCAAGTAGTTCTAGCTACCCTATTTCCCGTTTGTCTATGGTTTGTTTAAACTGTTTTCTGCCATAGCATCACATGACACATGTCACGAACCCAGCGAATCAGGAAGGCGCAAGTCACAGTGACATGGTCTAATAAGGACGCAACTAGAGCTCCTACATCTGTGTATCAAAGTTTTCAGGCGTCCACACAGTGCCAAGTCAGATCCATACTCAGATGAATTCATGGGAGCTGGCGGCACCAGATCGTTCCGTCTCTGGAGCCGTTTTCCATCAGATTAGTGTGGACGAACACTGCATCCGCAACGAAAACGACTCGAATATGTACTAGTGTCGATGGGGCATTTATATCAGATGTACTGAAGTAATTTTTTTTTAAATTCCAGTAAAAAGTATCTATAATGTATCTGTGTAGTTTTGTCCAGAATGCTCCACAGTATTGCATTAAACGTATCTATCTCCATGAGGACAAAAAACTGACACCACCAAGCTGAGTTACAAGTCAGATCTGTGAAGACACGACCCTGCTCATGATTTTTTTAAGCAGTAAAAACACCTGTAATTGAATAAATGCAAGATAAGTTTAATGCTACAGTGGAACATTTCAGGCAAAGCAATGACAACTCCATGGAAATAAATCACTTCACAGACCCTCTACCAGAAAAGTTACACAATGTTTCGCTTCTGTTAACATCAGCTCTGTCTCACTCCAAGATGTTATGTTATATAAGAAAATGAAAATGTACCATGAAATCAATTTTGCGAGGGTTTTCTTGTTCATTAGCGCAGACAGAATAAACACATTTTAATGTTAAGTTGCTGCCTGCTGGTTTAGAAAACACATCTGGTACAAATATATCAAAACAAATAAAACACTAAAATGAAAACAGCGGCACAAACATGTCTCAATAGTCGAGCTGACAGGGTGACAGTGCTCCAGAGACTGTCCCACATCTGCTGTCTGAGCTGAGGGCTTCTGTGCACTGTTACATCATAGAGAAACGTCCCAGAGCTCAAAGACTGGGACATGCAAAGACGGTCCACACAGAGAGACGGACATTTGTAAAGCCAACTATTAGCACTAGAGGAGAGAAAAAGTACTCAGATTTGTGACTTAAAGGTCCTATATTACACAAAGTTGACTCCTTTGAGCTTTAAGCCATGTTAGAATCTTGTTACCTCATCGAAAACAGACCTGGTGTTGTGTTTTGTTTCGTCCACACGTTTGAGTAATCCTTTATTATGAGTCTGTGTTAGAGTCCTGCACGGGCCCATTTTTGGAGACCCACACCAGCCCCGGACCTGTTAACATTCCACCCGTTACCCGCCCGTGCCAGTGATGAATCATGCACAGATTAAAAGTATTGTCACTGAAGAATCCATCAGAATGCGAATTGAAAAGTTACGACTTCAAGAATTACAATAATGAAATGAAATGAAACGGTTACGCTTTCTTCAGTACGAATTCGCGACTCGACTGTCCAAAACTCGTCAGTGCTTCACAGGCATTATTTACTGAGCAGAAGAAACATTGATCGAGAAACCAGGACTGACCCAGGACTAACCCAGGACTGATTCCAGGACTAAACCAGGACTGAACTAGGAGTAAACCAGAACTAACCCAGGACTAACCTAGAACTGATTCCAGGACTGAACCAGGAGGACCAAAACAGGACTAAACCAGAACTGAACCAGGACTCACTGTCGAGACGGGCTCAGAGGTCCGCGTAGACCTTCAGGTGACGTCATTACTTCACAGGAATTATTTACTGAGCAGAAGAAACATTGATCGAGAAACCAGGACTAAACCAGGAGGACTAAACGAGGACTGAACTAGGAGTAAACCAGAACTAACCCAGGACCGCGTAGACCTTCAGGTAACCACAGGCGAAAGGTCCGCCTTAGAGCTCCTCACTGCATGGTGGTAAGCGCATCTGTCGCCCAATCACGCTTTATGGACACGCTGCTCCATGGACTTGGAGTTATTGCTCATTTAAGTCCAAAATTAGTCCCGATTTAGTCCTGACCCAGTCCTGACCCGTGTGTAATTACTACCCACCCGCAAATTTCCAGAACATTAAAACCCGCCTGTTTCAGTAACTATTTGCCCGTACCTGGGGCAGGATCTGGCCTGTGTACATCTCCAAAGCTCAAAATACTCTGTTCCACCTTGTGACATTAGTTTTCAACTTAACAGCTACTTTTTTAAAACTTTTGATTCAGTAGAAACTCGCAATTCCAGGGCCTGAAATGATCCAAATGATTCTAGTGAAGGTGTATGAAGTTTAAAAACATAGTATTTCTGTCTCCAAATTACCTTTTTTCCCCAGGTAAATTTCTTGTTCTTGTTTTTTGCTTGCATTCTTTTTCAGTGTAATTTCTTATAGACTGGGAGAAGAAAATGGTCATTGCTTCAGAGTTCCATTTGAAAGTCAATCTCCACATTTCTTCTGTTTTGAAAAGCTATCGTACGGATAATAGTCAGATAAAGTCTTGCTGATTCCTTGTCCAATTTGTAGGTAATGTATTCCTGTATTGGCACCTGTATTTTGTTACAATGTTGTTAGTGTGATAAAAAGCGGGTTTTATATCTTAAGGGGGGGCCTGGTTTTGCCTCGCCCAGCGCTCCCCGTTTGTTTCACCTGACGTCCCACTCCTCCAAAACCCTTCCTGCACATCCATCGCCTCATCCAATAAAAGTCCTGTTCGCTTGTTCCTCCTCGCAGCTGGATTTCAGTGTCAGCTCGCCACCCTCTGCATTAGAAGTGTTTCGTGTTTCTGAGTGTGTGTAATTCGTGTTTGAGACACTAGAAATCATTAGTGACTAGAGGTGTAACAATAACTGAAATATTGTGATATCATATTGTCAAAGTTCTCACAATAATATCATGGACCATCAGAATATATTGAATTAAAATGATGCAGAAATAGCTAATAGATA
This sequence comes from Boleophthalmus pectinirostris, assembly GCF_026225935.1. Taxonomy (NCBI): domain Eukaryota; kingdom Metazoa; phylum Chordata; class Actinopteri; order Gobiiformes; family Gobiidae; genus Boleophthalmus; species Boleophthalmus pectinirostris. Next base: position 29,990,930 of record NW_026571541.1, read on the forward strand.
AATAAATAATAATAAATAGCTAAAAAAAAAAAAAAAAAAAAGACTACATAGACCATGATCCTTTGCTCCATTTCAGTGCAGACTACAAGAAAAAAAAAAAAAAACACTAGAAGAAATAGCACTTTCAAGTCTTAGTTATTTGGATTAAGTCTTGTCAAGGCATTTTAAGAGGAAAAAGTAGCATATTCACAGTTTTGTAGCCTCCACAAAATATCGCAGTAAATATCGTACTGTGAGATGTATATCGTGAAAATATCGTACAGAGGGATTTGGATATTTTTACATCCATAATCGTGAGCCTCTCCAACATATTGTGAGCTTTCCCACGATATCGCAATAAATATCATACCGTGAGGTTCATACCGTGATGATATCGTATCATGACACTTATATCATTGACACTTATTAAGGATTAAGGAAAGAGAAATACAGCGACAGTCCTTTTTCAAATGTTGTGCATGCGAAATAGAAATAATTTAGCGACCGATGCATCAGTTTTTAGACACTTTGTCTGCTTCAGTCACGCAATTGCTGGAAGGAATCTCCAAGAATCACCTCAGTTTGGTTTTGCTCCTTTTCCCCTTCTCTTCTTCTTTCAGCGACCTCAAAAATTGACTTTCTTTTGCGGCAAACTGGTCGTGGATTCTCGTCCGCCATCGCAACAAACTTTGTGCGAATTGCAAGGAAGCTATAGTTTTAAAAAGCCTCTAAGAATCGCTGCATAAACCACATAATCCCCTCACGCTGGCGAGTCAGTTACTCTAGAAACGTAGGGAGTTTGATTGACAACCTAACAGCCAATAGAAAATGAGGCAGCCTCGTTATCTATTGGCTGATATTTATCTGGCCTCACTACGTCCACAGCTGATAGATTTTCATTCTCTTTTTTCTTTTTCTTTTTTGGTCATCATAATTACAAGGCTGCTGCGTCTCTGTAATGGTATTTTAAACTTTCATTGACAATTTGAAACTTTTAAAAAATCCTCCATACAACCTTTAACTTTGTATTGCCAACTTGGCTCGGCCTTTGGGTATTTGTATTTTGTTAGATTTAGCCTTATCCATTTAGAATATTGTTTAGCTGTACTGAGAATTCTGATTTATTGCTTTTATGTAACACCTACATTTTTGTGTTATTGTACTTACTTTACTTCACATCTTGTTTGTTTTACTTTCCTTTGTCCCTAGCACTGCTTTGTAACATTATATTAAAGTATTACAGTACCTGCTTAAAACTGTACTCAAAAGTATTTCACACAGATTTTAAGGTCTTATAAAGCTTCAAATGTGGTGATTTTGATACAGATACGTGTAGTTGGTATGATTAACTGAGATTCAGGAGCAGGACCACGCCTCAACTGCCCTCTCCTCCTCACCGGTGAACCACAACTCACTTCAACCACACCTCTAATTTCCCAGAAGCCTATTTGTAGCAGCCTTTCCCGTCATCTCAGTTTGTCTCGGCAAACTCGACCCAACCCTCCCGCCCCCTATTTTGTTCGTCTTTCAGCCATAAGACGCCTACGAGGGGGAGTTCCCGTTTCAGCTGGGCCAACTGAAGATTAAGACGGAGCCCCCACCTAGAGTCTCAACCCAGACATCTCCTCCCCGTTTCGTACATTATCAATAAACTTCTTCTTCACACTATCTCGTTGTTGGCGTGGTCCTTGTTAGTGAAAGTTCAAGATGCAGGTAGTTCAAGTTCAATTCAAGTTCAATTCCTTTGTCATTGTCATATAAAATAACAACGAAATTAAGTTAGAGCATCATACAGACAACATAGTGTGCATAAGATACCTTTACTGGATACTTTTTAGTTTTACTTGAGTACATCTGAGATCAGGCATCTTTAATTTCTATGCCACTACTTTTTTGAACTGAATTGAAAAGTTAAAGTATTTTGTTTATTATTGTATGAGACCAGCTGATGCCCGAGGGTTTATTTTTTATCAAGGCCATAGTTTGACCTAACAATAAAAACTGTTTTAGAAATATGTAAATTGGATTGTTTCTGCAGAACATAATTTAGCACAAATCTAAATTACTCAAATATGCATGGGTGACATCTACAACCTCTGCAGGCCTGTTTTTGACGAGGGAATCCTTGTTACAACAATTTGGATATTTGCACTGTTGGGCAAGTTACTTTAAAACTGTAATGTGTTATTTATGACTTATTACTGTCATTTCAAAGTAATTCGTTACATTACAATATTATTGCATTTAAAATGTAAGGCATTACATTACTATTGCATTACTTTTAAGTTACTCTCACCAAAATAACTGCTGAACTTCTGCGCCGTATACAGAGTGAACCTGGACTAAACCAGGACTAAACCAGAAATAAACCAGGAATAAACCAAAACTGAATCAGAGCTGAACCCGGACTGAATCAGGACTGAACCAAGACTAAACCAGGACTAAACCAGGAATAAACCAAAACTGAATCAGAGCTGAACCCGGACTGAATCAGGACTGAACCAAGACTAAACCAGAACTAAACCAGAAATAAACTAGAACTAAACTAGAGCTGAACCAGGACTGAACCAGGTCTAAACCAGGTCTAAACCAGGACTAACCCAAGACCAAATCAGGACTAATCTTGGACTAGAACTTGGAGACAGGGTGTCTGCAATGGGCGATCAGGCGTCAGCTGCGGTTGGCCCCGTGGAGCGTGGAGTTCTGCACCGGTCCTTTCGCCCGCGGTCACCTGACAGTCTACGCGGGCACGTCTCCGGCGTTTCACCGCTGCTGATATCGAGGTGATTTTAGCGAATTTGCATGAAGACAAACGAAAAACCCACCACTTAAGTCCAGGTTAAAAATGCATTATAACGCGCGTTACTGGCATTTGTACCGAGTAAAATATTAAAAAATTTTTCCACTGTAATGCTGAACATTACTGCGTTACAGCAAAAACCAATGCATTACAGTAATTTGTTACTTTTATAACACATTCCTCCCAACACTGATTATTTGTTTTGCGAAACCATTTCAGTATATCTGTATGTTTTGAGGATGTTAATATTATCATGATAAAAATTTGATCTTATAATGGACTTTTATTTCTTAAAATGTCCTGTTTTCAAACCGTGAGTGAAGAACATGTTTCAGAATGAACAATCAGCCCGTCCACTAAGTCCCCTCTCTCACAATGAAGTAGATTTATGCCGGAGAAACAGCTGTCTGTGATCGTCACTATAGATCATGATAGTCACTGAGTGGCAGTGGCTTCCATATGGTTCTCTTCCAACAATGTCTCTGATTGGTTAAAATGATCGCTCCCTGGTTTCGTTTTAGCTCAAAATGGAAAAAAATAGGCTTTGAAAAATGTCTACCACTTGATTCTGTATATTTTTTTATAAATACCTGAGAATATGGCATTAGAAACATTAGAAAAGTAGAAGGCAGTGCTGTGAGCGTTTAGTTGAATAATAGTGTCTCTAATCATTCTATGTAGATGATAAGGATTTTATTCAAACAACAGCAGAAAGGCGAGTGTGTGTGTGTGAGTAAGATGAACATTTTTATTTATTTTTTTTGGTATTTATATGTCAAGAGGCAGATTAAATTCATGACTCACAAGTGTAATCTGTTTTTATATAAATGCAGTGTTTCAGCCTAAATAGTAGTTTTTCTAGGTGTAATCTTGTGAGTGCAGTTTGGGGCAGATACACAGTGATATATTTAATAGTTTTGAGAGCTTTTGTCATGCCCTCTTTTTAGTTGATCAGCAGGACATGTCTTAAGTGGACCAAGAATTTCTGCAATCGGCTACAGCTCTACTAAAAGCAACTTGAGTGGCACAGTATGTGAGCTAGAATATCTCTCATTGTACAGTCTACATGATTAAGACCACTGTCGGGCAAGTTACTTCAAAAATGTAATGTGTTATTTATTACTTGTTCCTGTTTCAAAATAATTTGTTACATTACAATATTGCTGCTTTGAAATGTAAGACATTACACGACTATTGCAGCACTTTTAAGTTACTCTCACCAAAATAACTGTCACTGATTGTCAAATAACTGAACCAGGCCTAAACCAGGACTAAACCAAGACTAAGTCTGGTCTAAACCAGGACTGAACCAAGACTAAGTCTGGTCTAAACCAGGACTGAGCCAGGACTGAACCAAGACTAAACCAGGTCTAAACCAAGACTAAATCAGGTCTAAACCAGGACTGAACCAAGGAATGAACCAGGAGGACTGAGCCAGGACTGAACCAAGACTAAACCAGGTCTAAACCAAGACTAAATCAGGTCTAAGGCAGGACTAAATCAGGTGTAAACCAGGACTAAACCAGGACTAAATCAGGTCTAAACCAGGACTAAACCAGGACTAAATCAGGTCTAAACCAGGACTAAATCAGGTCTAAACCAGGACTAAACCAGGACTAAATCAGGTCTAAACCAGGACTAAACCAGGACTAAATCAGGTCTAAACCAGGACTAAACCAGGACTAAATCAGGTCTAAGCCAGGACTAAATCAGGTCTAAACCAGGACTAAACCAGGACTAAATCAGGTCTAAGCCAGGACTAAACCAGGTCTAAACCAGAACTGAACCAGGACTAAACCAGGTCTAAACCAGGACACATTCAGAACTGTAACAATGTTGCTGATAATGCCTTACGTTACTGCGTTACATCACAAAAGCAATGCATTACAGTAATTCATTTATAACACGTTACTTTCAATACTGATTAGGACTGGTACCCAAACTCATTTCCATATGAAGTCAACTGAAAAGGTTCTGTAATACTGGTACTGAACATTCATCAAAGAGCAGTACAAACAAAGCAGAGATTTCTTAGCGCTGGTACTCATATCATGTGCCATAGTCCTCCTCCATCCAGGTACCGCACAGAAGAAGTGTGAAGTTCTTTATCAAAACAAAGAGCACGTGGTCTGTGCGCTGCCTTTGATATAATAATATACTGTAGCGTCTTACGGTAATGAATGGACTTGAGTACACAAATAGTTCACAAGATGTTGCTTTATTGCGAGAATTGAATTGGTTACTGTCGGCTGTAACAATACAATTAGTAGGGATGGAACCAAAATATCGTGATATCGTATCATCAAAGTTCTCACAATAATATCGTGGACCATCACAATATATTGAATTACAAATCTCTTTACTTAAATGAAGAATTATGGTTTAGCAATAAAAGACAGAGGGAACTACACAGACCATGATCCTTTGCTCCATTTCAGTTTAGATTACAAGAAGAATTAACAGTTCTAAGCACTTTTAAGTCTTAGTTCTTTGGATTAGGTCTTGTCAAGGAATTTTAAGAGGAAAAAGTCACATATTCACATATTCTTTTTAGCCTCCACAAAATATCGCAATAAATACCGTACCGTGAGATGTATATTGTGAAAATATCACACTGAGAGATTTGGATATTGTTACATCCCTAATCGTGAGCCTCGCTACCATATCGTGAGCTTTCCCATTCCCATTTCCCGTTCATACCGTGATGATATTGTATCGTGAGACTTGGATATCGTTACACCCCTGACAATGAGGTCAAGTCAAAACTCAGATCATTCTGCTCCCCAGAACAAAAAAAAACTTCCTCTAAACCTCTCTTCTTCTGACACAAGCCCAGCCCCCTCCCAACTTTCATCCAATCACGTAGGCCATGAACTTAACATAGCACTTAAAATAACATTTATAAAGACAGGAACAAGTTTTTAACAATCACATTATTGCAATACGAAAAAAAACAAATACGAAGAAAATACAAAGAAAACTAAAGTGAAACTAAAGCTTGTGTCAGTCGACGTAGGGATCTGCTGTGCACTCTAGTTCTGTTTTGAAATATGAATTAACACGATTATAAAGTAATTCAAGGATTAAAAATTATTTTCTTAGTAATACTGGTAATGAATAAATAAAAAATGCAGTATCGAAAAAAAACTCATACGGTGCCGAGCCCTATACATGATGTCAGTGGAGTGATAAATGAATGTACAAAAATACTCTCATTACAGAGCAGTTGAAGAGGGGATGGCGCGGGGCTGTTCAGATCCCTCGTCTTCTCTGCATGTGTCCCTGAAGCTCTCTCAACGTCTCCAATTTGAGAAGATCTGCTCAGTAGGACCTCCAGTAACAAAGCCCCTCTGGATCCAGGCCCTTTGCTCTGGCTTTAATTGCAGCCACGTGCGCTCTGGATGGACCCTATGGCCTCCTGGTGGACCACGGGCAGGGGGAGGTGACGTGCCCACCCTCCACACGCTGCAGCTGCGGGCAGGCTCTAATTGTGCGGCGTGGGGCCCCCAGCCGGACAGCAGTGAGAGCCAGGGGCCGAAACCGTGTGTCTGCTCAGCCAGTGTCGTTACATGCAGGATGAATAATGGCTCTCTGCGAAAGTCCTGAGTGTCAATGGTCATTTAAATTATACACTGAAGGTACAATTATTAAAGGCACATATCACACTATTTTCTGGTTATAATGTTAGTAATAATGTTATAATCTTTCCTCATCAAAAGTATACCTGGAGTTGTGTTTTGTTTTGTTTCATTTGCACATGTTTAATGAACAAATTCTGCATATATAAGCTGAGTTCTTCTCTCCATTCCAGCTTGCGATGTCATGTGGTAATACAGGAAGAGCTCCACTGTGTTTTTAAACTCCATACACCTTCACTAGAATAATTTGGATGATTTCAGACCTGGATTTGCCGATCTCTACTGAACTAAAGGTAAAGTGTAGCTGATAACTTCAAAACTACAACTACATGACGTCACAAGGGGCGTTTTTCAGGCCGTCAGAGAATCGTGCCAGTGCCGGTTCCCGCAGGAAACAAAAAGTTGGTTCCAAAACACGAACCGTGACAACGTAGACGTCAGCAGGTTCATTCGTAGCCAGGCTGGTGCCACCTAGTGCCTCCACTCAATTTCATTTCTCTCTAGCAACTAGTCATGAATCAAAATACAATAGACGGTTCGCAAAAACCCCAAAAGTGCAAGTTCGGGCACCAGTCAATCAGCAAATTCCCAAGATCGAGGATTTAAAGCCAGAATAAAGAGAATGTTTGGTGAATTTTATCAACGAGAAAGATGTTATTGCCCTTCTTCCTACGGGATTTGGGAAAAGTTTAATGTACCAGTTAGCCCCGTTAGTGGTGCATTACATACGTGACGACCAAATAGCAGCGATTGGTTAAATGATAAAAAGTACCCGCCTACCGTCGAGCGAACGAATTCTAACGCTGCGAGGTCAGACGGTTTTTACGAAGTGATGGCTGATGAATCAGGCTAAGTCATTTGGGTCACACGTGGTAAAATAAACAAAGACAGTGTGTGTGGAATATGGAGGAGAAATCAAGTGATAGGAAGATTGTACAGTGGTCAGCGAAGGAGACCAAATATTTGCTGTATCCGTGTTCTCCTGGCGAGGTTACATCTTTGGATTGGGCGTCGCTGGCGCCTTCTCCACAGCAGATGTTGTAGCAGAGCTTGGCACAGATAAATAATGATTTGTATGAGTACAAATGCTCGCTGGTGTCAATGATGTGATCCATGATTGTTATTTCCTCACTGTGACATTTGCTTGTTTTTAATTTGGCTGCAAATCCACACTCTCACTTAAATTGTATGAACGTATAACGCAACTCCAGGTCTGTTTTTGAGGAGGTAAATATTATAACATGGCTTAAAGCTCACAAGAGTCAGTTTTGCATAATATAGGAAGTTTAAGGTTGTTAAGGTACATTTTATTGTACCTGGTCTAGTCCTAGTTCATAGCTCTGGTTTTATTGGAGTTTAGCTGAAATGGAAACTTTACAGATGCTTTTATAATACTCAGATGATTATATTCTAAACAAAAAATGTTAGGACTCCTTTTTATGTAGCTCTTCTGGTAAAATTGTCTCCAACAACCATAAATGCTCAGTTTACAGTCATTTGTCTTTTCAATATGCATCGCTCTAATTGCTAATGCCAGCAGGGAGTTTCTACACATGTGCTTTGGTCTGGATCATGATGAATTTGTTTTCTGTTAAAAGGCCCATATTACACCATTTTCTGATTTGTTATAATGGAGTTTCCTCATCACAAACATACTCGGAGTTGTGTTTTGTTTCATTCACACATGTTTAAAGGTGCACTTTGTAACTTTTTGGTTTGGTTGTTTCCATGGATTTGTCATCGCTCTTCCTAGAATGTTCCACAGTATGAAATTAAACAGCTCTACCTTACATTTATTCAATTATTAGCTGAAAAATACCTAGAAAAACAACATTCTGACTGTGAGCACGGTCGCCTCTCCCGCCCGCAGTCCCGCTCCTGCCTGCAAATCCCGCATCTTCGGGACACTCGCTTCCTTAATCTCTATCAAATACGGAGAAGTGGAAAGAAATTGCGCAAGTTTAGACCACATCCTCAAATTTAGGCTGCTTAAAATGTTTTTATTAAAGCCAAATAAAATATCCAGCACAAAATATATCTGATAGGCATACATGAATCATTTGTATATTTAACTTTACACTCATATTTAGTTTGAGGAACTGCAGTTTATCATCCCACCCGGGATTAAGTGGGGTACACAATTTGTGACTGAACCAGGACAAAACCAGGTCCAAACCAGGACCAAACCAGGACTACACCAGGACCACACTAGGACCAAACCAGGACCAAACCAGGACCAATCCTGGACTCCAATCCCCACACTGAGTCCCGGTCCAGTCCCGGTCCAGACCACCCGGTCTAGACCCAGTCCAGACCTGTCCCAGTCCTGTCCCTGTCCTGGCCCAGTCCCGGTCTCCTCATGTCACTGGTCACTATAGGGCAGTACTGGACATATCATGAGCCTATGCAGGTTGTTTTCACCATTGCCAGTAGCTTCGGTTTGACATTTAAGTTGTAGATATTTTATATTTGTTATTTTTTTTATATCTCACGTCGGCAGAAGTGGGTGGACGGTGTACCCCCGCATGCCCACTACACCTCTGACTGTGGCTACAGGAGTTATATATCTGCGATGCAACGGTTCTTTATACTGTATTTCTGTATAATAAGATGCTTTTATAATCATAAAATACTTATGGAGGAGTAGATTGTTTCAGACGGAGCTCTACTGAAGGCCTCGGTGTGAAATGCACTGTCCACCACTGGAATTTAAGCAAAGAAACTTGTACCTGTTAGATGGCCCATGATAATATTGTGACAGTTTTGATAATACGATATCATGATATTTTGGTTATTGTTTCATCCCTGTTTACTGCCACACTGTGAAACATTCCAGACCAAGCAATAACATCACAGAGAAAAGCATTTGACGGACCCTCCACCGGAAAAAGTTACACAATCCACCTTTAAATCTGACGCCTCAAACACTCCAGCGCCGTCCGACTCGACCCGCTCTCTTACAGAAATGCTCGCCGCTGTGTTAATGCGTGAAAATGAAGTGATGCCAGTCTGCCCGGGCCTCTAGCTTCTTCTTCTTTCTCAGCCTAAACCACTTATCATGGCACAGAGCTCCAGTCCACTGAGCAGGAGACACGTGTTAACCGGAGCTTTCATCCCCAGCCTCCTGACAGTCTGCGAGGAGATGGACATTTTTATAGCCAGCCATTAGCGCTGGAGGAGAGCCCACAGTTCATCAGGGCACTTAAATAGGCCTCATTTGCGACATGCTTTTTGTCATTGGACACAGTGTCAGAATTAAAATGACGGGTCCTGTAGTATTGTTATGCAGTTGTGTCATTAAAGAGCCCATATTACGCAATTTCAATGTTTCATACACTTTTTTTCTGGGGACCTATGACTTTTATGTGAAAAGTCACAAATCTTCACGACTCAAGTCAATAGACGTTATTCGTAAATCACAAAATAAAGGTGGATTTGACCATTATTGAACATTAAGGAGGATATTTTATTGTTGACTGATTTAAACAATGAAAAACAGTCATTGAACCAGCAATAAAGGGATCCATAAGTCGCCTATTTGGACATTAAATGTAGCCCATTTCTTTTTCTTTTCAACATTCAATTGAGCCAGCAATATTTGAACAAAATAGTCAATAAAATAATTACAAAAAGATTAGAAATTTCAATATTTCTAATGAGATAGGTGAGTCTGTCTGCGTTTTTGTAGGGCGTTCTAGTCCAGGGTGCAGGACGAGAGTGAGTTCAGATTTCCGTCTTTTAATAAATACTTCTGAACTTTTATTGTTAAAACAGAAATCGCAAATACTCACAATCGCAAGGCTTTCACAATCGCGCAGCCCTATTTTAACACTGATTTTAACCCTTTTCACTACAATTATATCTACTTGAGAATCTGAAAATATGTTTTTACACGTATCAGGTGCAGCATTCAATCTGTTTCTGTACTTTGTCTTCATTTTTGTGAGCACAGAAAATCCCAATTCACACACATATGTAGTGGCCCTACTGAGGACAGGATACTCACTTGCTCTCTCATGTGTCAGAACTGGAAATTTGCAGACCTACATGCAGATCGTGACAAGGCGACCCAAAAAAATCTCTTGCGACCCACCAGGAGGTCGCGACCCAGTCTTTGGGAAACAATACTCTATTTTCTGATCTGTTATAATGTTTGTTTCTCACAAACACATATGGAGTTGTGTTTTGTTTCACTGACACATGTTTAACATACAAACCCTGCATATAGGATAAGTTAGTCTCTCAGACAGAAAACAGTCTGTTCCACCTTGTGATGTCACGTGGTAAGACAGGAAGTGCGCCATTGTATTTGTAAACTCCAAACACCTTCACTAGAATCATTTGAATAAATTCAGCGGTGGAATTGCCGATCTCTACTGAACAAAAGGTATAAGGAGATTTTAACATGATGTCACAAGGTGGAACAGTGCTTTTGGAGTTTGTCTACTTTGGAGGTAATACAGGATCACTCAAACATGTGTGAATGAAACAAAACACCACTCTCGGTATGTCTTAAAGGTGCATTGCGTAACTTTTCAGGTGGAGGTTCGTCAAGGGCTTTTCTCCATTGTTTTGTCTGGAATGTTTTATAGTATAGTATTACTTTTCGATCGTCATAGAGACCAAACCAGACCAAGATACAGGTCAGATCTGTGGAGAGGCGACCCCGCTCACAGTCAGAATGTCTGTATTTTTGGGCAATAAAACCCATCTCTAATTGAAATATAAGGTGGAGCTGTTTAATCTAGGTATCTGTTTTTCTAGGTATTTGTGACCTATAAAACCACCTGTAACTGAATTAATGCACAGTGGAGCTGTTTAATGCCATACTGTGAAACATTTCAGGCAGAGCAATGTCATGTCCAAAGAAACAAGCAGGTGACGAACTCCCTTAACCAAAAAGTTACACTATTCCACTTTAAGGTGAAGAAACAATGAAATATAAAATGTGTAAAAGCTCACAGGAGTCAGTTTTGTGTAATATAGAACCATTAAAGACCGTTACATCTATGACTAAATCTTCCGTACAACCAAGAGCTGTGTGCTGGCTGCTTCTATGTGACAGTGCCCCTCCCTCCCTTCATGCGTGCACTGCTGTCTGCGGGACGACAGGGCACTCACCAAGGTCAGGCTGGAGATGTATGCCAATCCTGAGAGGAATGAACAGCGCGCAGAGACACACACGGTTCAGGCTAAAGCAACCTTTTATCACATTGATTTTCTCGGGACCTGGAAAAACGCTTTGTCAGCCTGTGGCATTTGGGGCTGATTGTGACGGATCTGGCCCCCGATCTGGGTCCCTCGGCCGGGGGGGAGCTACGCGGGCCCCTGCAAGACGAATGGATAACAGTCGTGGGCACATTAGGCAAGAGCTGATGTGGACAGTGGAGCGCTGAGATAGAGGAGAGTCACAAATAGGCTGAAGTAGTTTACATAGAAGTCAAGTGGCTGAGTTTCTTTTTTACTGTTGTTCACATGATTTCGTAATATTGTGGGTATCATTAAGAAGTTGCCGATACGATACACAGGCCACGATACGATACATATCTCGATACAGTGCACTTTCGATTTAATACGATATATATTTCAAATTGATTCAGTATGATCCAATAAAAAATAAAGGCTAAATCATTTCTGTGATACTGAAAGTCTTTGTTAAACCACTTCTTGAGCAAAGTTAATATCAAAACACGCCCATTTTAATCATCAAAACAGTGAAAATGTCAAATGTGTCGCATAAACAGGTTTCCTTCCTCTAAACAAGCAACAAAACTGTAGTGCTGTAATAAAAAAAAATTTTAAAAAACACCAAAAAATACTCTTGGTGAGCAGCCCATGATATCGATACTGTATCATCACATTAAACGATACAATATATTGATATTTTGATATTTTTGCACATCCCTAATATCTAAGAGAATTCAAGAAATGCTACTTTTTCCCTTTAAAATGCCATTTGGTGATATATTACTTTCATATTCCAGAGAACTGAGATATAAAAACATTTTTTCTTCCTACTGTTTGCACTGAAATAGAACAAAAGATCATGGAATATGTCAGACCTGTCCAGTTCCCAGGCCACATACGGCCCTTTGTTTGACTCTGACCGGCCCGTTTAAGATCATTTGGAAATACAAAATAAACGTATTTTATAATTTTACCTCATGCATGGACTAAAGCTGCATTGCTTTTATTTTAGACGTGTTTTTTTAATGAGATTTTTTTGTAAGGCAACCTCACTTTTTCATTGTTTAGTCATAACATAAACATAAACTAGTCTGACCAGTTCATCAAAACAATGATATTTACTGCTCTTTATAAAGAAATACTATTAATATTATGCAGAATTGAGTTAAGCTTTTTTGTTTGCCTCCATATTTTTTGTTGTCTTTTTCCCAGTTTTAATTAACAAGTTACTCTTACTGTATTTTTGGATGTTTAAAGTTTTCTTTTGTTTGCTCGTCAAGGTGCCTTTAAATTGCACAAACCCTAAATTCCCAAAACACATATGTCTTCGCGCTGGGGAGCTGCCTGCTGGTTTGTTAGCTTTTTGTTACCTTATCTTATTTTTTGTTTGGCCTGGTGAGTCCGGGCATCCTGTTTTCATTTGTTATTTTATGTTGGGATAGTTTTTGGGTTGGGTTCGGTACGCTGGCAGCTGGTCTTTCCCATCCTTATTTTACGTCGGCCGGCTCACCAGGGCTTTTTCGTACTTTTTTTATTTTTTGGAGGGCATGGGTTAAGGGTTAAGGGTCTTTTTTTGGTTGCATCTTCCAGAAATACAAAAAGAAAACATGACAAAAATATATGTGATCCTTAACTTTGTCTTCCATGTCCCTTCCTGAGTAAGTTCTGATCTATTCTGGGTCGTAACAATACATTTTTAAACTAAATTCAAACACAGATACATGATTGCTTCGTCCAGAAACTTGTCCAAAAAATGTTTTTTCCAAATACTGACACTTTGCAGCCGATGTCCCTGGGTTTGTGATGCTAACTGTAGGCACTGCTCTGTCTTGAGGCTTTATTAGACTTTAATCTGAGTTTGCCCACAATCTGAGATGATTTGTGAAGCTTTAACTACAAAGAACACCGGCCCGCTTTGTCTCACAGCAGTGTGCAGTGTTACATCCAGCCTCGGATTTGGCCCGGTGATGAGCGAGCGAGTATTCCAGAAGCTAATGAAATCTTAATGTTGTGGTAAATATTTTGATGCATTCTGTTTATTCTTGGACAGCAGAGAGTGAGGCTCCCGCGGATCTGACATGCTTAGTTAGGACAAGTGGGAACGGCCTGAAAGAGACGCTTCTGTGGAGACGGATTCGGTTTTATAGTGTGTTGAGAATTTGTTTATTTCACGGTACGATGTTGTGGAGATGCTAACAGAATTAAAGTGCACTGTGAAACTCTTCTGGCAGAGGGTCCGCCATCTGCTTGTCTCCATGGAGATATTGTTGTGTTTTCTGTCTTCGTTATTCTACAGTAAGCAAATAAACTTGATAATCACAATGGAGATACACTAGGTTATTGGTCAAAATCCATGTTTATTAAGGTATTTTTGAGCTCGCACTTTTACGACTACAGGCTAATAGCGGGAGTTTCTTTACTAGCTAGGAGTTATGGGTCGACCGCGATCGAAACAACTCTTAGAGCCGGCTCTTTGAAGTGAACAACGGGAGCATGCTTCTTATTGGGAGCCGTGTTTTCTCTTTTTCTCACTTGTTCTCTTCATGCCGCATGTAGACCCGTAGTTTGACAGCAGCAGCGGCTGAAAACAAAACTTTCAGAAATATGTGTGTGCATAGGATAAAAAAAAGTGCATATTTGGCTGCAGTTCAGCATAAAATGAATAAACCAGGACTAATCTTGGGCTTGAGAGAGGGATAGAGACCGAGTCCCGACACTCAGTCCTGGTTCAGTTCTGGTTTAGTCCTGTTTTACACATGGTTTAGATCTGTTTTAGTCCTGGTTTAGTCCTTTTTCAGTCCTGGTTCAGTTCTGGTTTAGTCCTGCTTGCAACAAACATGTTTGAAATAAAACTAACCTTGTATAGCATGAATCGTCGCATGTTGAGGGACTATTTTCTCATATATCAGTCCACCGCTGCCAAACTTTCTATCAGGAAGTACAACTCACTGCTGCTGCTCAGACATAAATCCTTCAAATGCAAGGTTGGTTTTACTTCTAAAATTATTCTATCAACACAAACATTTACATCGGCAGTCTGGTGTAATAACAGATTTTCTTCGGGTCGGTTGTGGAGTGGGTAAGACTGTTTTTAGTGGCAGGCTAACTATGGCCATTGACATGCACTAGCCTAGCACCAGCGACCTCTGCAAATACAAGGACTGGATGGAATATTTTAAAAAGTGTCTCCACACGTCTCCAACACTCTGGCTCACTAGGAAATGAGGTCTTATGTCCAAAATTCTGAACTATCCCTTTAAGCTGCAGATAGAGGACGCATACAAGTTTTTCTCATTCTCAGTTTGTGGACAGAACCTCCAGAATTCCTGAGCTACAGAAGCCAGACTAACACTGATTCATGTTTGGCTGCAGGTGTTGGGTTTAGGTGGTGACCATTCAAATCAGAGAGAGGCATTTTAGGTTTAAACCAAATTGAAACTGGCAGCCCAAATGAACGATTCATGTGAGGCTCATTCTGTTTTCTGATTGGATAATCGTCTTGAATCAACACACACAATTACAACGTAAATAAATCAGCATGTTCAATGTTTTTGTAATTAAGATTAAATCAGCATTACAATTGTTATCTGCAAAAGCTAGATTTGATTTGAACATGTTTACCTCGTATCTGGGGACACTCACAGCTCCTTTAAAGCCCCACTACAGAAAATCTTTGGTGTTATTGCTTTTTCCAGTACCTTGGGCAAAAACGTGCTGCTTTATATATGCAGACTTTTTACCAGCATGAATGTTTGTAGATTTCCAATGTGTGAAAGTGAATGAAATAATAATGAAGTCCAAAAAGCATGAAGATAAGAACATATCCGAATCACTTTGAAATTCATGACAAGCACGCTGAGGAGGAATACTTTTTCGGGGAATAATATTGGATTATAATAGTACATGGTTAAAGCGGGAGTACCTGATTT
The DNA here is from genome assembly GCF_026225935.1 of Boleophthalmus pectinirostris. Taxonomy (NCBI): domain Eukaryota; kingdom Metazoa; phylum Chordata; class Actinopteri; order Gobiiformes; family Gobiidae; genus Boleophthalmus; species Boleophthalmus pectinirostris. Next base: position 30,006,463 of record NW_026571541.1, read on the forward strand.
TCACACCATGGAAAGACGATGCTTTAAAGTACGTATGACAGGTTTCTGTGATTCTCAAATTTTGATTTAGTTTGATGGGATAATACCTGTTTCAAATAAAAATTAAAGTTTTACACTGATCAAGAAGCAATCTGTGGAGAAAAGTAAAAAAATATGTTGAGAATTACAAGAAGAGAGTCCCACACTAGGAGAATTCTGTCCAAAAGTTTCTCACAGTTTACACGCAAGAAACACATTATTTCGGATTCTTAAACTATTATTTAAACAAGGTAAAGATGTTTTCTTATATTATTATTTGTCAAATCATAATCTCGGTGCAGTTTTGGCTGAGTGTATTACATGGTTGCTAGGTAACAAAAGACCTAAAATTGTGCACCGTTCTCTTCCATTTTATAAAGAAGTTTAAATGTTTAACTCTGGGCAGATACATGAATTATGAGACTTAATTTGTGCTGTAGTACTTTGTTGTACTGTTACTGATTTGTTTGTTTCCTCTTGCTGTATTTATTAATATGAACTGGTGTCAAGATGACGCTCTGACAAAGCAATAAAGGGTAAAGATAATAACTCAAGCTTCAGCCTACACCTTTTCGGTCTGTGTATGTTACATGACTGTCTGTGGAATAATGTCAGAATATACCTGTGACCGAAATCAATTAATCAATCAAATGTAAATGTAACATATGTTATATATAATGTTCACTCTTTGAAACATGACTGAATTTGTTTAGATGTCATGTTTTGCAGTAATTTAGCGATCTCTCCTGGACCCTTGAACACTGCTTAGATGTAAGATTCCTCCTTACAGTTAGCTGTGAGACTCTGTCCACTGCTCAGCCGCGGTATGCAGTCATACTGGTTTGTGAAAGCCTGATCCCGTCAGATCTCAGAAGCTACAGCCGGGCCTGGTCAGTACTTGGATGGGAGACTTCTGGGAAAATCAGGTGCCACAGTGGGACAGCAATTGCAAAAACTGTCTTTGTGTCCTTAGGCAAGGTACAAAGCACCCACATTGCCTAGTAAGAAAGTGATGTGTGTGTGAGTGATGGTGGTGCTCAGAGGAACCCATTGTGCTGGCATGGCAGCCGCGCTTCAGTCAGTCTGTCCTGGGGCAGCACTGGCTACAGTAGTAGTAGTAGTAGTAGTAGTAGTAGTACCATCACCAGGTATGGAGTGACTGAATAATGCTCCGTAAAGTGTCTGTGACAAATGTCTGTAAAAAGTGCTATATAAATAAAAAAAAATGGATTACTTACGTCACCAATGCTCTCACAAGACAATTCTTCATTATTAATCCATTTTCTTCCACTTATCCGGGGCCTGGTCGGGGAGGCAGCAGTCTAAGCAGGGACTGCCAGACTTCCTTCATCCTAGACACTTCCTCCAGCTCCTCCGAGGGGATCCCAAGGCGTTTCCAGGCCAGCCGAAAGACAGAGTCCCTCCAGCATGTCCTACGTCTTCCCTGGGGCCTCCTTTCAGTGGGACATGCCCGGAACACCTCCTAAGGGAGGAGCCCAGAAGGCATCCGGAACAGATGAGGAACAGAACAGAACTGTCTATTCCAGACAATTCTTAAAAAATATACAAAAACATGATACAAAACTGTACTTAACAATGTCACAAAGCTGCGATGTGCAGTAGTTTCATTAGAGGGATGCACGCTGATTATGTTCAGTGTGTGACATAACTCTGAAGGGGAAGTGACTTAGTGCGGGAGAGCAAAGGGAGGTGGAAACTCAGAACGTCAAAAGTAAAATAAGTATATAAGAAAAGCTTTTGACAAACCCTCCACCAGAAAAGTTACTCAATGCACCTTTAAGTAACAAAACTGAGTATGACCATTGAGACCATTCATCTCTGTGGTAATCATTCTTCCAGCCCAAACCACATCCCCACTCAGAAGCATGTGCTCTGTGCTGCTTGACGTAAATGGCTCCATAATGAACCCAACGGTCCATCAATAAATCATGGGTTTATGTTTTGCTCACGTCTCCGCTCCTCTTCCTCCTTCCATAGATCCGGTGTTACTCGCAGATTACGTGCGATAACGATCATTGAATTATATGGCGTGTTTGTGAAGCGGTGTGACCTACCTCGAAGTGCATCTAATTAAATCCACATTGGCTCTTTATCGTTATAGGATCTAATGTGGACGATGCATGTAATGTGTGCTTTCCGAGGCGCTACATTCTTTATCTTGTATCAGTGCGCTCCATACGTACGTGCTTTGGCCTTGTTTATTCACTCTTAATCACCAGCGCGTTCTCCATCTGCTCCAGAGTTCAAATCGCTTTATAGAAAACATGGCTACCTCAGGAATATTTGTAATATTATCAATCAAAGTCGTGCGCCGAGCTTTGTGGTTTCACCGGGCTGGGGAATTGAAAATACAGAAAATAAAAATAATAATCAGTGTACTAGTATACTATCAGAAAAGACTGTAAGGGCAGCAAGAAAAGAGTATAAAAAGTACTATGATAAACTGATTTTCTATATTTAAAGGTGCATTGCTCAACTTTTCTGGTGCTGCTTGTCTCCATGGAGATGTTATTGCTTTTTCTTGGAAATGTCCATCTCGCAGTTATTCATTATGGGTGTTTTTGTTGCTCAAAAATATAATAATTCCTTTTGTGAATAGGGGCGACTCTCCACAGATCTGAACTGTAATGTAATGTAGTGCTGTGACCTGCTTGTCTCCGCTGTGATAGATAGGTTTAATCTATACTGAGGAACATTCTAGATCAGTGGTTTTCAATAGGTGAGGCCTGCAAACTAAACCAGGAACTGAGGACTGACTATCAGGACTAACCAGAACTGAACCAGGACTGAGTGTGGGAACAGGCCCGAAGGTGCATCTGCATAGATTGTTGGGTGACCGCGGGCGAAAGGACCGTCGCGGAGTTCCACGGCCCACGGAGCTGAGTGCAGCGGTCGCCCGATCGCACTTTGCCGACACCCTGCTCTGTGCACTCAGGGTTCTCTCTCGCACTCTCTCAAGTCCAAGATTAGTCTTGGTTTATAGTCCTGGTTTAATCCTGCGTCCTACTGATGTTCAGGGATGTTAAAAGTCGCCTCAATTAGGCCTGCATGAAGTTGGAAATGATTTACTGTTGAAAAAATTGTTTGTCTTAAAGGTTCCGTATTACTCTATTTTCTGATCTATGTTATAATGTTGTTTCCTCATCACCAACAAACCTGGAGTTGTGTTTTGTTTCATTCACATGTTTAACACACAAACCCTGCATATTTTTGGCTAAGGTCTTTAGAAGGTAGAACAGGAAACACTCTTTTCCACCTTGTGATGTCATGCAGGAAGTGCTCCACTGTGTTTTTAAACTTCATACACCCTCACTAGAATCATTTGGATAATTTCAGCCTTGGAATTTCCAGTCTCTATTAAACGAAAGGTAAAATGTAGCTGACAACATGAAAACTATCTTCATGACATCACAAGGTTGAACAGCGTATTTAGAATTTTGGAGATGTAGACAGACGTGTGAATGAAACAAAAAAAAAAAACAACTCTGGATAAGTTTTGAGTCGGTAACAACATTATAACATGACTTAAAGCTCACAAGAGTCATTTTTGTGTGTTATAGGACCTTTAAACTTGCACATGGATGCTTTAGTCGTGTTGGTTGCATTATAAATTGATGGATTAGAGACAGAATATAGGTCTGTACATTTCTTTGTCTCTTGGTGTAATGCAGTGGGAAACACACAGTGATTTGTTGACATATATTTTGGTCTTCTGTCCCTTTCATATTGTCGCCTGATTGTTGCTGGTTTGTGGAGAAACCTCTCGCGATGTGAAATGGAGCCAGTGTCAGAGGAAGCCCCATTTGCTAACAGTGTTAAAGTGAGCGTGAATCAATACCTGCACGTAACTGATTCCCTACATAAATATTGTAATCATGGACTATAAGCGCTTGTGCTGCCATGCTCTGGTGCCCGCTCTCCTCACATACACACAAACACACACACAAACAAACACAAACACGCACCAAAATGCAATGAGCAGCTGAATATAGGCAGCGTGCGGCCGTATCGTTCTGACTGGAAATGGGCTGTGCAGTCAAATGTCTGCTTCACAGTTTTTAGGTTTGGTTAAACAAGTTTGAGATATTTGTTTAGAATACATTACATCCATCTGTGGAGGAAAGTGAAGTGAAGGCAATGCAGTTGTCGAGCATAAGCGTTACAGTAAAAGCTGCGCAGTAAAAGGTGCACTATTTAGGGTCCAGCACCTGCTTGTTTCTATGGATGTCATTGCTTTTTTGATGTAAAGTGCTTTGACTTAGCCTCCGCTCAATTTAATTTCTCTCCAGCGACTAGGTCAGGAATTGGAATACATTATACTAAGGGTGTCAAACTCAAATTCACAGAGGGACAAAATTAAAAACTGTGACTAAGTTGTGAGCCAAACTAAATATTTATTGGAAAATTTCAACAACAATCTGCATGTTTTCTCTTCTTTCAAGATATGTAATGTTACACTTTTCTTATTAAGATAAATGTTTAATAATAGTTTTGTTTAAACACTGAATCCAGAACAAGGATAATATAAAATAATAACAACATTTTTAATAAATAATGTCTCTATAGTTTATCTGTAGCCAGCGGGCCACTCTAATACATGTTTGATATGATCTCACGGGCCAAATATAAATTATGTCGTGGGCCAAATTTGGCTGCCAGCCCTGAGCTTGACATGTCTGCACTAGACGGTTTGCAAGAACCCCAGAAGTTGTAGACCATGCACCTGGCCAATCAGCGAAGAGCTGTGAAGCCACGATGTCAAACTGAAGCACCTGTCTGGGTCCGTTTTGTGGTACAACACAACAGTAAACAAAACAGTCGAGATGGATGTAGACGAAGACATACATTCTGTGTTGGCAATGATTCCCATTATGGAGGATTTAAAGCTGGAACAAAGGCAAGGCAAGTTTATTTGTATAGCACAATTCGTACACAAAGTAAATCAAAGTGTTTTACAGCATAAGAAAAACATTTAAATCACAATAAAACAAATCAAAACATAAATAATCATCATAAAATTAAAGTTTAAAATTAGAAAAGAGAGAGAGACATTAATTACATAAATTAAAGAGAAGAGTACGGTATGAAAACCTTTCAGTCATGTGCAGCTAAACAGAATTGTTTTGAGCCTGGATTTAAAGCATCAAAGTAGAGGTCTGTTTCATATCTTCAAGAAGACTGTTCCAGGTTTTAGCTGCGTGAACTTGAAACGCTGAATCCCCGTGTTTAGTCCTGACTCTGGACACCAGCAGAACAAAGAGAATGTTTGGTGAATTTTATCAAGGGGAAAGACGTTATTGCCCTTCTTCCTACAGGATTTGGTGCATTACATACGTCACGACTAAATAGCGGCGATTTGTTAAATAAAAAAAGTACCCACCAACCATCGAGTGAACAAATCCTCATGCTACGAGGTCAGACGGTTTCCATGAAGTAAAACCAGCTGATGAATAAGGCTAGCTTTGACTGGTGTAAAAGAGCTGTATAAAAATTTGACCATAAGGTGAGAAAGGTATGGCTGTGATGGACTGACAGAAAATTATGATAGGAACTTAGCATGGCGTGCATTAAATTTGACTTCTAAGTGAAAAAAAAGTCTCTACGGAAGGCGAGCTTTGGTGAAGTGCTTATTTCAATTCAACTTTAATAAAGCCCAGAGGGAAATCTGGCTGTTAGGTTCTTTCCAATTAGTTGTAATTACGTGTAAATGAGTCCGATTCCATCAGTATAATCACAAGTTCTTGAAACACTCTGTCTAGTGGCTGATGTCAGACGCCCTGCGCTGCATGTTATTACGAGATGCATTGTGTAACTTTTCTGGTGGAGGGACTGTCGAATGTTTCACAGTTTTGTATTAAACCTTTCTATCTTCATGGAGACCAAATCAGACGAAGTTACAGGTCAAATCTGTGGAGAGGCAACCCTGCTCACAGTCAGAATGCCTGTTTTTCAAGGTATTTTTGTGCAATAAAACCCACTGTAATTGAATAAATGTAAGATAGAGTGGTTTAATGTCATACTGTGGAACATTCCAGGCAGAGCAGTGACACAGAAACAAGCAGGTGAAGGACCCTCTACCAGAAAAGTGACACAATGCACCTTTAGAAAGATATCTAAACAGAAATAACATGTTTGATTTATTTCAATCGGTATATTCTGACATTATTCCACAGACAGTCATATTTAACATACACAGACCGAAAAGGTGGAGGCTGAAGCTTGAGTTATTATCCTTATTCTTTATTCCTTTATCAGAGCGTCATCTTGACACCAGTTCATCTTCATAAATACAGCGAGAGGAAACAAACAAATCAGTAACAGTACAACAAAGTCCTACAGCACAAACTAAGTCTCGTAATTCATGTTTCTGCCCAGAGTTAAACATTTAAACTTCTTTATAAAGTAGAAGAGGCTGGTGCACAGTTGTTCCAGAGCTCCACCGCTTTAACAGATAAACAAAATTTCATAATGTTTGTTCTGATTTTCTTTTTGATAAACATGGCCGTTCCTCTGTTCATATAGTGTGAGCATTTTCCAGTACACCCCAGTTTTAGCAGTGACTCTTTCAGTGTTTCTAAGTTTGTGTTGGGTAAAGTTTCGTTAAGACCTGATTTTGGACGAGACAGAAATTAAAAGGCCCATACTAGACTATTTACTGATCCATGTTATAATGTTGTTTCATCATCACAAACAGACCTGGAGTTGTTTTTTGTTTCATTCACACATTTAACACACAAACCTGCATATTTAGGCTGAGTTCTTCTCTCAAACTGAAAATACAGTAGTGACCTGAGACATGAGGGACCAGGACTGAACCAGGACTGAGTGTTGGGATGGGCCCGGAGGTGTGCCCGGGTAGACAGTTGGGTGAATACACAGGAGAAAGGACCGGTGCAGAGGTCCGCGCCCCACGGGGCTAAACACAGCCGCCACCCGATCACGCTTTGCAGACACCCTGCTCCACGGGCTCAGGGTTCTCCTTCTCTCTGTCAAGTCCAAGATTAGTCCTAGATTAGTCTTGGTTTGTTCAGTCCTGGTTTAGACCTGGTTTAGACCTGGCTTAGTCCTGGCTTAAACCAGGTTTAGTCCTGGTTTAGTCCTTGTTTAGAGGTGGTTTAGTCCTGGTTTAGTCCTGATTTAGTCCTCGTTTAGACTTGGTTTAGTCCTGGTTTAGTTCTGGGTTAGACCTGGTTTAGTCTGGTTTAGTCCTTGTTTAGACCTGGTTTAGACCTGGTTTAGACCTGGTTTAGTCCTGGTTTAGTTCCGGTTTAGACCTGCTTTAGACTTGGTTTTATTCCTGGTTTAGTCCTGGTTTAGACTTGGTTTAGTCCTGGTTTAGTCCTTGTTTAGAGGTGGTTTATTCCTGGTTTAGACCTGGTTTAGTCCTTGTTTAGTCCTGGTTTAGTTCTGGTTTAGATTTGGTTTAGTCCTGGTTTAGACCTGGTTTAGTTCTGGTTTAGGCCTAGTTTAGTCCTGGTTTAGTTCTGGTTTAGACATGGTTTAGTCCTGGTTTAGACCTGGTTTAGTCCTGGTTTAGTTCTGGTTTAGACCTGGTTTAGTCCTGGTTTAGTCACGAATCGCGTACCCCCATTTAAAAAATCCCCACTACATCCCTGATACATTAAATACATTAAGTGTACTAGATACATGTATGCTTCTCGTGTTCCTTAATCTGCTCTAAGTAAATAAATTAAATGAAAACAGAACTATCACCATCATCATCAGGTTGTGCTTCATGTCTCTCGTGTTTCTGTGTGTTTGCAGCTCTTCGGGATAACCGGATCGAGCTGGTGCGGGCGTCGTCTCAGGAGCTGACCATCAGGATCAGTGACGTGAGCCTGGCAGACGAGGGCCTCTACACCTGCTCCCTGTTCACCATGCCCGTGAAGACCACCAAGGCCTACCTCACCGTGCTAGGTCAGGACACACACACACACACACAGATGTTATAATGTTGTTTCCTCATCAAAAACTTAACTCGGTGTGTGTTTTGTGTGAATATCCCAGCGTAGTTTGGCTTGATCTTCTTTAGAAATGGTTCAGTTTTGTGTGATTAAAAGTTCTATATGATGCAAAATGGACCCTTGTGAGCTTTAAGCCACGTTATAATGTTGTTACCTCTTCAAAAAAAAAAAAAAAACAGATCTGGAGTTGTGTTTTGTTTTATTCACACATTTGACTAATCCTGCATTATTAGTCTGTCTACATCTCAAAACGCTCTCTTCCTTGTGATGTCAAGTTAACAGCTCCTTTTGCCTTTTGTTCAGTAGAGATTGGAAATTCCAGGGCTGAAATGAACCAAATGATTCTAGTGAAGGTGTACGGAGTTTGAAAAAACTGTGGAGCACTTCTTGTATTACGACATGACATCACAAGGTGGAAGTGTTTTCATTGTGAGTGAAAAGCTCAGCCTAAATATGCAGGATTTGTGTGTTAAACATTTGTAAATGAAACACAATGAAAACACAACTCCAGGTCTGTTTCTGACAGAGGTGGGGACTTGGAAGTCGCGACTTGGGCTCGAGTCAGACTTGAGTCACTATTTTTAGGACTTGAGACTTGACTTGATAAAATAGATCAAGACTTGGGAATCGACTTGGACTTAGGGTCAGTGGCTTGGGACTTGACTTGGACTTGAGCCCTGTGACTTGAGAAGACTTTATATTCTGACTGTAATGATTCACAATAAGATCTTGTCAATACATTTAAAAAGGAACAATTAGCATTTATACAACTTGTATATAAACACTCATATATAAATATAACATACCTTTTTAAGTACAGTTTAGTTTAAAATTCATATAAACTGCATAAATCTAAGCTATATTTGGTACTTTGATTTAAGGACTTGAAATGACTTGAAGCTCAAAGAAGACGACTTGGACTTGACCTGGACTTATGGGCTGGTGACTCAAGATTCGACTTGGACTTGCCTGTCTTTGACGTGGGACTTGACTCGGACTTGAGGTCAAAGACTTGAGACTTACTTGAGTCTTGCAAAACAGTATCTTGGTCCCACCTCTGGTTTCTGATGAGGAAACAACTTTATAACATAGATCAGAAAATAGCGTAACATGAGCCCTTTAAGTGTTAATCCTAGAAATGTACATACTTATTCTTATCATTTCAGATTCCAGATCATTTCAGACATTTTTACCAATTTTGTTTCCATTTGCATCAAGTTTAACAGCCTTCCAGTCCAACGACAACATGAACAATTACACATGTAGTAGAAAGGATCATCTGACATCAATCCCAATGTTCAATTATATATATATATTAAGCCAAAAAATAAAAAATAATTGTATAGCTCTTTCATGCAGTTAGGGTGACGTGTCTTGCTTAAGTGCACAACAACAGTTTTCATTAGAGCCCCTACTGCCGCACCGTGGCACCTGCTATTTCCACCGGTCTCCAGTGGTGGATAGTAACAGAGTATAAAAGTCAAAGTACAATACTACAAATTTTAGATATCTGTACTTAATTTAAGTAAAATTTTCAGTGGATATGTTTTACTTTTACTTCATTATATTTGAGAATGTGCATCTGTGCTTCCTACTCCACAACATTTTAGATCTGGACCGAAAACTAAAAAGTACTTTGAAATGGCTGAGATTTAATTTGAGTTTCCCAAATTTGAACAAACCAAATACACAAAAACAGCTTGAAAGATTAAGAAATTAATTGAATCACTTAAAACTGGTTAAAATCTTTATCAAAATCACTACATTTAATCTTTTATTTGTTCTAAAAATCTCTACTTTCTGTGTAGACTCTGCACACCTGACTGGGCGACAGGTGCGTTGGAGGAGAGGCACTTAGCTGTTTTTAAAGAAAAACTCCTGCACACTGTCTCACTCTTGATTTTTCTTTTGTTGGTACGAAGTTTCAGTCCCACAAACCTTCCTCCTTCTAAAAAATCTCTACAAAATGCTTTACTTTTTATTCTTTAAGTACATTTTTAAACAGGTACTTTAACACTTTTACTTAAGTAGATTTTTTTCATGTGATATTTTTACTTGAGTAACTTCTTGCCCATGTATCTGCACTTTTATTTACTTAAAATTCAGTACTTCATCCACCACTGCCAGTCTCTTATCTTAGATCTGGCATTGACATTATAGGATGGCCACATAACCTCATATCCGTCCTCTTCAGGGGTGCCACGGCGACCGGAGATCACGGGCTTCACCAGACCCGCTCTGGAGGGGGAGCTGGTCACACTCACCTGCACCACATGGGGGAGCAAACCCGCCGCCAACATCCGCTGGTTCCGCAACGACAAGGAGGTTCAAGGTACAGACTGTCTGACCTTTTCAGATGTTCTATACTTATGATTACATTGATGCAAGTCTGGAAATAAAAATGCGTTAAACAGACAGAGGTTAAAGTCTGTGTACCTAACTCTTGGTCCTTATATAATCCTTTCTGCTGCAAGTATGCTGTAGATGCTGTTATTTATCAGACAAAAATACCACTGCAGGCTTTGTGCATAGAATTATAGACCTTTTTTCAATTGCAAACTTCCCATGGGATTTGTTAGTGTGGGTTTTGTCAGACTGTCGTGCTGAAGGATGTGCTGGGAGTTGTTGGCACTGCAGTGATGGTAAATTCTGTTGTGAATGCGAAAATCAGATGTGACTTATCGGCGTGGGGAAAGGTTTGTGAGCGCTACAAACAAGTTGGGCAATGCCGAACTATTTCAATTTAACTTCAGCTCTGTGCTCACCGGTGCTGTACTGGTATAGGGCGTTGTGGTGTAGTGGTATAGGGCAATATTTTCATGGACCGGCCTTTAGGGTGTGGCGGATAAATGCGACAAAATAAAATTATACGACCAACACGAAAACTGTGGTATTCTGTAAATATAATAATTAGGGGTGTCAAATTATCGCGTTAATTGCGATTAATTAATTACAGTCATATTTAGCGCGTTATGTTTTTTAATCGCGTTAATCTCATTTTTAATCTCTAACTTTAGTGTTTCTGTATGTGAGTTTCTTTATTATAAAACCTGTTTTTATGTGTTGTTGGGACAATAACACACACACACACACACAAAAACCACATTTATAAAAAAATTTTATTTTGGTAATTCCTCTCATTGCCGGAAACCCACACAAAACGCACGCAGTAAGAGCGATGCAAACGTCATGTTAAAGTCTTTAAGTAGACAAAAGTTATTATGTTCAGATTTCCTCGTCTTTGCTACTTTACAACAAACAGTTTCTTATTCATGGAGACTTGGGCTCAACAGCCAATTTGGAGAGATTTGTTAAACAATAAATGACTTTATAAAGTCACTTTTTTAAATCTATATCAGTGTTTTGATCTGCCACAATAATGTAATAATGAATTTAAATGAAAATACCTCAGCAATTTTTAGATGAGATTAAAATGAGATTAATTAGATTAATTAATTACAGATCATAATTAATTAATCTCAAAATGTTTTTAATCGCATGACAGCACTAATAATAATGAACGTTTCCAAAGACGTCTGTTTTTTAACTGTTTTGCAGCTTGTGGGTTTCATATTAGCGTTAATGTATCACGTGACCGAGAGTGAGAGTGAGTCAAGAGTGAGTCATAGATGGATATAAGAGAGAATTTGGTCATTTTTCAAAATAAAACATTGTTCAGAGTATGTGGCCCTGTACCAAACGACACACAGACCGGTATCAGTCCCTGGCGCAGGGCTTATGGACCACAGGTATAGGGCGTTGTGATGTAGTGGTTTAGGGTGTTGTACATGTATGTGGTTGATACCCTCTTGTGTTGTGAGTTTGATTCCACCAAAACCATTTGCCAAATATCTCAACTCTCTCTCCTCATTACTTGGTCCCTGAAGGGTTGACCAGGTTTTGTATTCACCCTATGTGTGTGTGTGTGTCTGTCCACCCGCGATAATTCCGCCATTTATGGACCGATTGTCACCAAATTTGTTACGTGGGTCATAGAGATGCGCGGATGGGCTGTTTTTTCATCCGCAACCGCGACACAAAACTCATCATCCGCCCGCTGTCCATTTTGCACCGAAGGTTTTCAAAATCGCACCCGCCCGCCATCCGCCGATTGATTTTAGATTTTAGAACAATCATACAGCAAACAAACTAAGGAGCCTCGATAAAAATGCAAACTCTATAGCTCATTCATTCCAAAATTCGCTCAGCGTGTATGTTCGCATTCTTAATTGTCCGTAACAACCCCAAACTTACCTGGTTTTCTTGCACAGCTAATTAATTGACAACGTTTTCGGACTAGGCTATTTTTGAACCTTCTTGCCTTCGTGTTGGATGTTGTTACATTCTGAACATTCTGCCATTGCCCGATGTTATTTCAAAGTCATAGCCTCACTCCATCGGTCTTTCTTTAAGTTTTAAATACCCCGAGTGTCAGTCTACGCGATAATGTCTGCGTGTTTTAAAATATATCTGATATCAAAACAAAATAGACAGATCATCTCATCCAGATGAACCTTTATTGAAATCAGGCAATGCCTTCTTTATATTCCAATTGAAATAGACAAGAAAAAATATGCATAACTAAATAAATTTGGCCCTATAGCCACTTATGTGTTGGCAAACAGCTGAAATAAATTAGAAATAATAAAATAAACTGCATATAATATGTGCCTCGTAAACCTTAGGCATCAATAACCCGACACAACCTTAACCTTCAGAACATAAAAACGAGGTCAAATGGGCTAATTAAGGATATGACGTACACTTCATACTACAAGCATAGACAATGAGACTCGTCTTTTCAGATGTAGGTAACAATACTAACAATAACTTTATTTATTTATTTATTTTTTTAGTAGTTAAACCGCCACCCGCCCGAATTTAATTAAAATATAATTTTTCATCACGTCATCCGCCTCGACCCGCGGATACCGCGGTTGTAACCGCAATCCGCGCATCTCTAGTGGGTCAAGCCCTCGTGCCTGATGCCACAAAAAAGGTTTGGTGATGATCCAAGGTCATTTGAGGTCACACAGGTTAATTGAACGGTCATGCCATTATGAAGGAAAATAACTGGGTACACTGGATGTTACAGGTTGAAACCGGTCGAGGTCACCTGAAGGTCAAGGTAACGAAGGTCAAATATGCGTTTTTGGTCATAACTCCACAAAGGATCAAGCTACAGCAAAGGGAGTGGTCTCAAAATGTCAGAAAGAGTAAACACAGGCATTCTTATGTGTGACCAATATCACACAAATGTTCATGGGCACTGTACAGATACACACATTGTATTGTGGATATAACGATCATGTAATATGGGCTGGGCTCCTCATAAACTGCTTCTGTGGTGATGAACTGACCCCAGCGATGCCTCATGGGGGACCAGGTTGCTCTCTCTGATTGCGCTTGTTTCATACTAAAGCTGTCTTATCCAACAGTCGACAAACCAGAAAACCTTTATAAGTAAACACAAGTATTTATTATAATTTATTCAACTACAGTTTTTTTTTTCTTTGCTCAAGAGTGGCACATAAGCCTATATATAGAGGCCTATGAGCATATATCTACTGTGAGCACGGTGCAAAGCTGATTTTTTTTTTAAACTGAAATTGAAGCTAGTATCAGTTGTATTAAATGATTGAAGAAAAACAGTGACACATAAGTCAAAGTCCTCATATTGTTTTAGCCTATGTGTGTGTGTGTGTGTGTGTGTGTGTGTGTGTGTGTGTGTGTGTGTGTGTGTGTGTGTGTGTGTGTGTGTGTGTGTGTGTGTGTGTGTAGGCCTAAGCGTGTGTGTACAGAGCAGAAACAGCTCAATCCCTTTGCTCAGAGGCTAAACTCTCATTTACATTGGAATTGCGGTTTCTAATGGAAAATCAGGTGCAACCATAGACCGTATATATGAATGGACATAGCTAATGTACAAGCCGTCACGTTCCATATAGGAAGTTCGCCAGGAGGTTTTTCCAGCTCCTTCTGACTCTGGCTCCAATTGACTTACATTGGAATATTGTTGCTCCTCTCTCTGTAACTGCTGCAGCGAGCCTCGTCATTTTGGTCTTAAAATGTTCGTATTAACCCGCTCTACATGATCCTGAATTTTTCATTTCATTATTTTGTCCCTAAATCAAGATTTGAACATAAATAACGGACCAATCAGACGCTTTAATTCCCAGAGGTTTGATTGACAGCTAGTGTGTTGCGTTGCTAAGTAAGTCCCTTCCCACTTTTTTTCCTTCCATTTAACGATCTCAGTCATGATTGGCTCTTGTGGTTGCTATGATACTTTCCAAATATGGAGTTTTGGCTCCAAATTCGCTCGCTCAGAAGCTTCATTTGAGTAGAACTAAACGTTATGGGCGACGTCACACTTGCTTAGTCCACTTTTTTATACAGTCAAGTGGGTGCAACAGACCACAAACACCACATGCACTTTTTAATTTTGCACTCATAATCTAGCCTACAGGAAGTAACAACAGCTGATATACGACACGTCACCACCAACACCGGTGACAGTTCTGAAGATGGCTTGCAGCTAGCAGCCGAAATATGTCAACAAGGTAAATACACTTTACTGCATTGTCTTTAAAAAGAACCTAAGAAGTTAAAATAACATAATCTAGCTTGCTGGCTTGTGACTGTTTATGTTATTTGAGAGAGACTTCGTTTTCGAGCATTGTAGTTCTAGCTAAATCCATTCTTTTTGGTCAAATTATGTTCAGATTAAAGCTTCAGACAGAGCCGAGCCTACAGTTAGCACCACCGCCCACATAATATTGGTGCCGTAAGCTGCAAAGTCCAACGTCCTCTGCTTGTCTCCCCGTGTCGTACCTCCATGATTTGCCTGGCTCCGCTCCAACTCCTGTGCTGTGGCTGGAATTGGTCCAAGTGAAGCCGGACCACACGCACCTGACGCGGGCTGAGACGAGCAGGGAGTCTCCCGCTGATTATAATTATACACTTAGAAGCAAACGGCACCGCGCTCTATACTCATCATTAAGGAATAGGGAAGTGCAGTTATGTGCTTCGGCATCCAAAGTAAAGCCATCGTTTAAAGAAACTATCATTAACAAGCAGCAGCATCAAAACAACTCACGCCCACTGTATGAATAAAACTAGTACTTGTGCATCTATATGGACAAACATGCAATATTCTATTTAAAGTTGTTTTCAAGTTGTAATGCAGTTTAAGAAAGCAAAAATATCTAAAAGTAAGTGATCTTATTTTGAGGCAGTCACTCCCTAAGCAAAAGATCAGCAGTCCAGTCTCCAGTGTTAGTATCTCCAGTGTCTGTGAAATGTGATAATAAACTCTTAAAGTAGCTCTGATTAAACTCAAGTTGAAATGGTGGACTCGGTCCTGTCTCGGTCTTGAAGGTGCTTGGACTTGGTCTTGGTCTTGTCGGTCTTTGGTCTTGTTTCGGTTTTGAAGGTGCTTGGACTCGGTCTTGTCTCGGTCTTGAAGGTGCTTGGACTCGGTCTTGTTTCGGTTTTGAAGGAGCTTGGACTCGGTCTTGTCTCGGCTTTGAAGGTGCTTGGACTCGGTCTAGTCTCGGCCTTGAAGGCGCTTGGACTCGGTCTAGTCTCGGCCTTGAAGGCGCTTGGACTCGGTCTAGTCTCGGCCTTGAAGGCGCTTGGACTCGGTCTTGTCTCGGCCTTGAAGGCGCTTGGACTCGGTCTTATCTCGATCTTGAAGGTGCTCGGACTCGGTCTTGTCTCAGCGTTGAAGGCGCTTGGATTCCGTCTTGTCTCGGTCTTGAAGGCGCTTGGATTCCGTCTTGTCTCGGTCTTGAAGGCGCTTGGATTCCGTCTTGTCTCGGTCTTGAAGGCGCTTGGATTCGTCTTGTCTCGGTCTTGAAGGCGCTTGGATTCCGTCTTGTCTCGGTCTTGAAGGCGCTTGGATTCCGTCTTGTCTCGGTCTTGAAGGCGCTTGGATTCAGTCTTGTCTCGGTCTTGAAGGCGCTTGGACTCGGTCTTGTCTCGGTCTTGAAGGCGCTTGGACTTGGTCTTGTCTTGGTCTTGAAGGCACTTGGATTCGGTCTTGTCTCGATCTTGAAGGCACTTGGACTCGATCTTGTCTCGGCCTTGAAGACACTTGGTCTCGGTCTTGTCTCAGACTCACGATCTAAAATTAGCTCCAGTCAAATGAAGGTCACCGAGGCTTGCAGTTATGAAGCGAATTTGAAGCCGAGGAATAGGAATAGGAATTGATTTACGGACAAAATAGTGAAATAAAAACACCAGGATCATGTAGAGAGGGTTAATATGAACATTTTAAGACCAAAATGAGGATCCTGATAGCAGCAGTTACGGAGAAAAAGGCGACATTTTTCAATACGAAGTGAACTGGAGTCGATGGAGCTTCTTATTTGGAAGGTAGCAGCGATGTCCATTTCTATATACAGTCTGTGGCTTCACCTTAAAAACAAGTAGATATTTTGAAACAAGCCACATATAGCAGACAGTAAAAACTCGTGACTCCTTTCCAACTTTCTCCATCCACACTTTGTTCTTTTCTGGCTCCTGTCTCCGCGTTATTGGACAGACACAGACCCTGAGTCGGGGACTGGGCTGTTTGTCTGAGCTGTGCGAGGGGCTGGAGCTGTTCTGTGGCCTGCGGAGGAGACTGCTTCGGTGACAGTTGCTTTTTATTGAGGATTTGCACCAGAGAGCTTTGGGGGAGGCCGTGCGCGCGCAGACATGATTGATAGCACAAGGGCCTGGATATGAAGCTTCCTTGTTGAGATGAGGGGCACGTAGCACCCTGAAAGGCCGAGCGCGGGGCCCACTCGCAGTATCACTACAGCAGCTGTCCATCTCCCCACACACACACACACACACACACACACCAGCGTTACATTCGGCCTGATAGAGTTTTAAGGCCAAGCTCAAAACTTCAACTTTTTCTTCACTTCTTTCTTCGCAACTTGCGCTGTGTTATAGTCGTCCTTGGAGGTCAGATTTGGTAAATGGTAAATAGTCACATTTTTATACAGTGCTTTTCCACTTTCAAGGCACTCAAAGCACTTTACATCAAGGAACCACTCACCCATTCACACACACACTCATACACCAGTGTACATAAACACTAAGGGCGATTTCAGGACCTAAGGGCAATTTTAGTACGTTTGTCCTTGCCTCGATTTTTTTTTTTTTATTTTGCTATTTTGCTATTTAAACTCCCCCTTTTACAAGTGTTGTACATCCTTTTTTTCCAGTACAACCTGTTATTTCACAATCTGTATGCTGTAGTTGTGTCATATGGCTGTAATAAAATAGTCAGGCTGGCACCACCTACTGCTCAATTTCATTTCTCTCCAGCGACTAGGTCAGGAATTGGAATACACTAGAGGGTTCACAAAAACCCTGGAAGTTGTAGACCGTGCTCCAGCCAGTCAGCAAAGAGCTGTGAAGCCATGATGTCAAATTTAAGCACCTGTCTGGGTCCCTTTGTGATACAGCACAACAGTAAACAAAGCGGTCGAGATGGATGTAGACGAAGACAGACATTCTGTGTTGGCAACGATTACCGAGATCGAGGATTTAAAGCCAGAACAAAGAGAATGTTTGGTGAATTTTATCAAGGGGGAAGACGTTATTGCCCTTCTTCCTACGGGATTTGGCGCATTACATACATCACGACCAAATAGAAGCGAGTGGTTAAATAATTGGTTAAAAGAAGTGAAACCGGCTGAAGAATCAGCCTAGTAATAAACAGAAGAAACAAAGAGACAAACAAACAAACAAAACGGAAAATAAAATTCACTCTCTTTCACAAAACACACACAAGCAACATGTATAAACAACTTTTTGGACATATAATTTAATTTGGGGCCTTAGCTACAAAAGTGCAAAAGATCAAGTCTGTAAATAAACTAAAAATATCCATATTGCCCTCAAAACAAACAAAAAAAAGTGCAACGGCCCCATGACTTTCCTGGTGCCAGTCATGAAAACAACTCGTGTCAGGTCCAGGGCACAGAGCCACATCACTTCCTGCATTTCCATGGTGTTTTTTACATTTGTATTTATACATTTTGAGTGAATTAAACCTTTCAAGTACCAACCAACCAAGCATGCGTAATTTGCCATTTATTTGAGAAATAACTACACTTAGAGCGGCTTTTTCAATTGTTTCGAACACAGACGCTAAGAGCAGTCAACCATCTTGACTCACTACACTCTTTGGCAAAGTTTGGGCCAATCAAAATGGATGGAGCGCATGTCTTTGGCAGAAAACAGTTTCTATTGGACACTCTTTAATGTTATTTTTGTGTTTACATTTTTCTTGGCTATTTTAATCCCATTTCTAGAGATTTTTTTCCTCATATTGGACCATTTTGATTCCAGTTTTATTATATTTTGTCCTATTAATATAAACAAAAGGGGTTTACAGTTTTGGTATTACAATGACAACCGATCCTGCGGGGTGCCAGTGCATTAAACCTGCAGCTAGAGGACACACAAGTCGCCTTTTTGTGCATGGTTTGTGAGTTCTGAGGATCAAGGGACCAGGCTGCTGCACTGCGGTCTCCCACGGCTCCTGACTTAGTGGCTTTGAGCGACAGGTCAAACGCAGAGGGCAGGTTTTTCTATAGGGAGAACAAAGATGCACAGAGACAGTCATTCTCACACGCTCTCATCTCTCATTCAGCTACTCTATGAACAGCTCTATAAATTAACATGGGAATTAAACCCTCAACCAGCTGAGCGCTAATCACTTTGCCTTTGTGCACCCAAGGGAGTCGCATGCTGTATACAGTGTACATACATGAAAGAGGCACTATGTAATGTTTTTTCTTAGGCTACGTTCAGACTGCAGGGCTTAACGCTCAGTTCGGATTTTTTTTGTGAATGTTTTTGCGAGGTCGTTCACATTTCCAATTAAATGCGACTTGTATGTGATCTCCAGTGTGAAACGGCCCAAAAGTGTCCCGCATGCACACTGGAGGACACGACGATGTCAACCGCAACGAGCGTGCTCTGTGTTTACAGAAGTTGTCCAAACATGGAGGCGAGCATTGAGCACCTGGAGATTTTGAAGTTCCTCTTGTATCGGAACCAGAACATGACAAACTTACTTGTTTTAAGGAGGAGATTGAGAAGGAGAAGGACGAGGTTTTTGGCCGTGGTGTTTTGTGGGACAGTCTGTTGAAAGGAACATGTGGATGTGGAGATGTAGCCAAGAGTGGTGAGTGGTGATGTGCTTCGCTTCAGTGACATGGAGTTCATTAACAATTTTCGCCTACTTCAGTGCAGAATAGTGACGTTTGTGGCTTGTTGATAATGTGTAGTTCAGATGAATGCGCTTTGGCTGTTCAGACTGAAGTCGCATGTCAAAAGATCGGATATGTATCGGTTTCAGGACCACATAAAAAATCAGATCTGTGTCGTTCAGACTGTCATTAAAAGATCAGATACAGGTCACATAGGGGTCAAAAAATCGGATTTGGGTCACTTCAGGCTACAGAGTGAATGTAGCCTTAGAAGAGTTCATTTGCAAAAACAGAAAGGTGCCATTTGAAAAAAGTTTACTCTTAGTGTAGTAATATTTTACCTTAATAAAACAATATTTGATACTCAATGTTATACCACCAGATTGTGACGACTGTTGTCTTCTTTTGTTCTTGTCTTTACAAAGTGCATTTCTATAATAATTCCTTAAAGTCATGTTTTTGGAGGTTCTTTTTGGTTTTATTTTGGTTTTCATTTGGTTGTAAAGTCACAGAGAGCAGACAGTAAAACTTGTGACTCCCTTCCAACTTTCTACATCTGCACTTTGTACTATTCTGGCTTGTATTTATTGCACCAAAAAGAAACAAACAAACAAAAACAACGTCCTTACTTTGAGTGGGCTTGCATCTCCACAAACCTTGCTCTTATTCAGCCTTATTTGTTTCCACGGAGATGTAACTATAATATTTCACATTATGGCATAAAATGTGCCACCTCCAGAAACTTACATACTGTACCTTTAAATATTTAAACTTATTCATAATAATCAAATTGTAATTATTAATATCCATAACATTTTAAACTTGAAACTGTCAGCCATTCTGATTATTGATTATTGGGATATGCTCATCAAATATTAAACTTAAAATGATTAATTGGGACAAAAAATTCCAGTACTGTCCCACGTCTTTCCTGAGATGTTTCGGAGTCTGCCATTAAACTCATCTATCTCCATGGAGACAAGCCAACATGGTGACACCAACAGGCCAACTTACAGGTCAGATCTATGGAAAGGCAACAGCAGTAAAAAAAAACAAAAAAACATCCATAATAGAAAAAATGCAACATACATGAGAAGTACTTTAGTTTATTTAGTTTATTTGTTTATTTATCAGGGACAATGCACATAAAAACATTGACCTACACAAAGAAGTCATATGTTTGTGCTGGTTATAGCAAAATTGCAAATTTCCACCTTCAGTCTCTGGACAGGTTGATGTCATAAATGGTGTACATTCCAATAAAATACAATACAATGTAAATAGATGCAGTCATTCATCCAGTCAATCAATAAGTAAAACTATTGTTCCATTCAGTCTCAGTCACCACATGCATACAGTATTTACATATTTACACTTCATATTGTTGCATTCATACAGGCCAGATGGATGTGTACTGGTGTGTTTGGTTAAAAGCCGCTGTTTGGTCAGGCGTGCAAACATTTCATAATTTGTGTGTCATATAATTTCATGTGGGAGGCTGTTCCAGAGGCTTATGGTGTTATAGGAGAAAGATGATTGACCAATTGAGGTTCTGCATCTTGGAATACGACACTCTCCTCTGGCTGTGGACCACGTGGCTCGGCAGGTTTTCATTAGGTTTTGCATAGTAGTGTGGGATATTTCCGGCAAAAGAATAACCTCTTATGATTCAGATGGCCGAACCACTACCGGAAAAAGGTCAAATGAATTAAAAAAGAACAAAAATGATCTCAAACCACTCTCAAAAGCATGTGTGTTTGCAGACGTGGAGTAGACTTATGGAATAGTTTAGATGTCCATATCAAAGCTTGTACTAATTTGGTGCACTTCAACAAACAATATAAAAATCAAATCTTACAGAAATATCTAAAAGACTAGATCTGTTGTCTTCACAAATAAACCACGACTATTGACTGAGCACATGCTTTTCTTTAACATTGCCTTTTGTTTTGATGCGATCACGGACGATGAATTTTGTCCCTTCTTTGTCACTGCTGTTGGTTTGTACGACCATAAACGAAAACAAAACTGACATCTTTAAAAAATAAAGATAAGAACTAAAAAAAAAAAAGTGATTGTATTTCTGTTAGAGGGGTTAGTGTATGGAACGATCTGAGTGATGATTTTTAAAAAGTCTGACACTGTAGAAGCCTTTAACAAAATAGTAAAAAAGTAAAAAAAGAGTAAGCGTTATGTTTTGTAAGTTATAGAGCTCTGGAATGAATGAATTATGCATTAAATTTGGTTTAAATTATATTTTGTCTCTTGTATTGACAGTAAGTCGTAACTGAAATTGTAAACACAAACTTTCTGTTCATACGATGCCTTGCTTTTGTTTAAAAAGGTTTCAGCCAAAACCCTTTCTGTCATGATCCATGGTTTTGTAGTCTATGCTTTTTTTGTTTTGTTTTGTAGTGCTGCAAAATGACCGACTAAAACTAAAACTACTAAATACTCCTATTATTAACATTTTATTATTTAGAAAATACTGGAGGTCATGTCTTTTGAATGACATTTTCTGATAAAATTGCAGTTCTGGTCGTTGTTCTCCTCATGGCCACAGAAAATAAAAACAGTATTTCCATCGCTTCACATTTGTAAAAAAAAAAACGTTTGTAATAATTTATGGAATATTAGCTTGTAACATCTTTCTAAAATAACATTTGATAATAATGTGTGATTCTATTCGGCATTACCAAAGCACAGTGATTTGGGGGTGTTAGCTTAGTGCTGATAATTAGAAACAATAGCCACAAATCGCACTGCAGTAGAATTGATTGGTGTGAAGACACTGGCAGCAAAATAATTTTAGTTCTTCAAATGTTCAATTGTGAGCGCTTTAGTTGTCATCATCATCATCACCGGAGACAGATTTGATTGCTTTCGACCATGTTCTAACACTGTTTCCTCATCAAAAACATGCCTGCTTTTACCATGTCATCCCTGCATGTTTGAGTAATTTAGTGATCTCTCCTGAGCCCTGTTAGAACTAAGGATGCACCGATACACTTTTTTGGAAAACCGAAACGTGTACGAGTATAATCATTTCTGTACTTGCTGATACTGAGTGCTGATACCGATACTTTAACCCCCACCCCCATGAACATACTCTGCGTTTACATACACATCGGTACCCCGGTTCTTAGCCATATCCCGGTTATAGTAGTATTCGGGATATGCTGTTTACATGCACGCTGAGAAACCAGGACACTCATATTTCTGTGTACATGATCAAATGGAGTATCCCAGTTTCTTCACATAATCTTACAAATGTGCAAGCCCAAAAAATATATATTTAATAAACCAGGAAAAATACACAACCATGATATTACAATGTGTTTAATGCAGCTTTACACTGATTTGTTTACATTCTACAGAACCGAAACTTAAAACCACATGACTAATTTGCATAAACTATTAAACAGCTTGCTCTTTGTGCGCTAATGCTGTCAGCTTCTGTCGGACTAAAGGACATGACTCAGTGGAATATGAGTGTTTTTTCTGTGACAGAGGGATGTTCTTCTAATGGTGAGTCTGTTCTGTGCGTATATCGCGTTGGAGATGGTTCATGTTAAACTTTTCAGAGATTATACGTGTGCAGGTCATACGTGTGCTCTTTATTTAACACAGTTACTTTATTTATGCTGGCTACCGTTATGATGAAAAGACTGAAAGGTGTAAATAATTCTCGTAAGACTCACACAGTAGTGGAGATCGTGCGCTTGTTGTAGTCTGTTTTGTGGGAGTTGTAGTTTTGACTGTCGTTCCTGCCGCTGGTCACTGCTCCTTCCTTCCCCTTGGTCTTTATCGTTGACCTCATGAAGCAGCTCTCACAGGTCAGCAGTAAGGAGAAGGAAGGAGAACTTGACCTCAGGGGTATTTGTTTGTCTTTTGGACGCATGCACACTCAACTTTTATGTTGCAGTATTCGGGATACCCGGTTACTATTGGAATATCCCAACTATAGTGATACTGGCTTATTCGGGTTACTGAAACCTGTTTTATGGAACAAACCATTCTGCACTGGAGCACTGTAACACTTTATTTTGCAACTGTGTGTTTATTGTACATAATGTGGATGAATGAAATATGAAATGTGGGACCTGACTCTCAAATCTGCAAACCAAATTTAACTGCGGGTATGAATAAAGCAACCCAACCTGACATAACCTAACCTGGATACTGCGTAGTGTGTCACGTAATAGTGGCATTGGTGTGTGGTAGTAACAAATGTTTAACAAGTACGAGTATATTAAGGAAGTATGGGGCCGATACCCGATACCAGTATCGATTGCTAAAAATAAAGAATAAAAAACATTATCATTGTGGCGTTGAGTCTGCTCCTTAGTATTGAAATAAAGTGTAAAATTTTAGTATGGTAACACTACGGACATAACCTGTAACTTAATGTGGTCTCTGGAGCTACAGTTTAATGCCCTACTGTGGGACATTCACAGCAACGCAATAAAACCGAGCAACTTTGAATCTTAAGTTGGAATAAAATCAAAGATAAGAACTTCCAGACGCAGACATCCCCGCCCACTCCATTATGCAGTCTTGGGATCGGCATAAAAACTTTGTGCTAGACATTCTGAATTGAATACATAACTTTTTTATATTGTTTGTTCTAAGTCTTCATAGAGAAACAACATTTGACCCAAATTCCCCTTTACTTCCTTTTATTCACCGTTCTTAATATGCCACTGATGTATTTTCATAAACCCCAGTCTGAAGTAAAGCGAAGAGGAGCTTTTATTAGTTTTTTGGCTTTATTTATTACACCACACTTGGGCAAACACTCTCGACTCCTCATCTCAAAGACAGGTACGGAACAAAGGCCACACTGGAGGGCCCTGCTTTAAAAACCCCATTTCCATGTCAAAGTAGCAGAGTGGAGCGCTGTCAATCAGGGAGAGCGGGATCCAAGGGCCACACCGGAGCAGCTTTACACGTGGCATTAAAGGGGACCTATATGCAGCGCGATGTTCCTGCCACGGGGTCTTACGAGTGGTATCATCGCCGCCAGTGTCGCCTGTCAGTCACCCGGACCCCCGCGGATTTCTGGGTAACAAAGAGCGCATCCAGACAGCAGGTGTAATAGCAAAACATGTCAGCCTTGTTTCATGCTCTGATGATTTGTTTTCGCTAACGTTTTAGAATAGATGTGGAGACGACGCAGACCTCAAAATGCAACTGTCAGCCGGTGTCACAATACAGAGGAGACTGACAGGCAGGTGGAAATTATAATCATCGCCAGAAATCGTCTCTGGTGTGTCCTGCTGCATTTGGAGTCAGGTGTATACTGGAGCTTTAAAGAAACCCGGGGTATTTAAAGGTAGTCAGGTTGGTGTCCCCTAGTGCCTCCGCTCAATTTAATTTCTCTCCAGCGACTATGTCAGTAATCAGAATACACTAGACGGTTTGCAAGAACCCCAGAAGTTGTAGACCGTGCACAGGCCAATGAGTGAAGAGCTGTGAAGCCATGACGTCAAACTCAAGCGCCTGTCTGGGTCCCTTTTGTGGTACAGCACAACAATCCGTGTATCATTCATTCATTCTTTTTTTCAATATCAAACCAAACAAGAAAACCAAAAAACAACTTTTCTTTATTATTTTTCTCCAAAACCAAAATGAAAAAACGGATAAAGATTTGTTTTTTAAGTTTTTGATTTTGTGTTTAAATGAATAATGGAAAAAACGGATAACGGCCGTTTTCTGTTTTCGTGCCTTAAACTGTGATGCTGGATTTTTGCGCCGCATACAGACTGAATCAGGACTGAACCAGGTCCGACAGGAACCGGACCAGGACTGAGACTGGAAACAGGACCAGGACTGAGACCAGAACTGAGACCGGGACTGAGACTGGGAACAGGACCAGGACTGAGACCAGGACTGAGACCAGAACTGAGACCAGACTGAGACCGGGACTGAGACTGGGAACAGGACCAGGACTGAGACTGGAAACAGGACCAGGACTGAGACCAGACTGAGGACTGGAACAGGACTGAGACCAGGACTGAGACCGGGACTGAGACTAGGAACAGGACCAGGACTGAGACCAGGACTGAGACCGGGACTGAGACTGGGAACAGGACCAGGACTGAGACCAGGACTGAGACCAGGACTGAGACCGGGACTGAGACTGGGAACAGGACCAGGACTTGAGACCAGGACTGAGACCAGGACTGAGACCGGGACTGAGACTGGGACCAGACTGGGACAGAGACCAGGAGCTGACTGGGACCACAACGGTTTAGTCCTGGTTCAGTCCATATGCAGAACAAAAGTCCGTCAGTTTAAGTCACGGAAGTGGGAAACGGCCGTTATCCGTTTTTTCCATTATTCACTTAAACACAAAATCAAAACCTGAAAAAACAAATCATTATCTGCTTTTTCATTTTCTTATTTTTGGTTTTATATTGAAAAACAAATGATACACGGATTCACAACAGTAAACGAAGCGGTCGAGATGGATGTAGACGAAGACATATATTCTGTGTTGGCAACAATTCCCGAGATCGAGGATTTAAAGCCGGAACAAAGAGAATGTTTGGTGAATTTTATCAAGTGGAAAGACGTTATTGCCCTTCTTCCTGCGGGATTTGGAGCATTACATACGTCATGACCAAACAGCAGCGATTGATTAAATAAAAAAATTACCCGCCTGCTGTCAAGCGAACGAATTCTAATGCTGCGAGATCAGACGGTTTCCATGAAGTGAAATTTAAAGGTGCATTGTGTAACTTTTCTGGCAGAGGGTCCATCAAGTGTTTTTCTCCATGGAGATGTTATAGCTTTATCTGGAATGTTTCACAGTCTGGTATTAATCCTTTCTACCTTCAGGGAGACCAAACCAGACCAAGTTACAGGTCAGATCTATGCTAGTCTATGTGCTCTTATAAGCAGCAATAATGTGTCCTACCACAATTATGCAGATGACACTCAGATCTACGTCTCTCTGGCAGCAGGAGACTATGGACCAGTGGACTCACTTGGTCATTGCATCCAACAGATCAGTGTGTGGATGCAAAACAACTTTCTCCAGCTAAACTTTGACAAGACTGAAGTCATAGTGTTTGGTCCATAAAAACAAAGGGACAGTGTCAGCAATCACCTCCAGTCTCTCTCTAAAACCTTCAAATCAGGCAAGAAATCTCGGGGTAATAATGGACTCAGACTTGAACTTTAACAGCCACATCAAATCAATAACATCTGCAGCCTTTTACCATCTAAAAAACATAGCAAAAATCTAAGGTTTACTGTATAAATCAGACTTGGAGAAACTTATCCATGCGTTTGTCTCCAGTAGGTTAGACTACTGTAATGTTCTGCTCACTGGTCTCTCAAAACGAGCTGTGAGACGCTGCAGAACATCCAGAACGCTGCAGATCAGGTCCTTACTCGAACTAGGAAGTACGAGCACATAAGTCCTGTGCTCAGGTCTCTGCACTGGCTCCTGTGCCTCAGAGACTTTAAAGCAGCTCTGCTTGTACAAGTGTCTCCATGGCCGAGCACCAAAGTCCATCTGTGACATGTTAGTGTCATATGAACATCTCACACTCTGAGGACCTCAGGGACCGGCCTCCTGCTGGTGCCCAGAGTCACGACTAAACAAGGGGAGTCAGAGTTTCAGGTTCATGCAGCTAAAACCTGGAACAGTCTGAACATGTGAGACAGACTCTTCTGTGACGCTGTTTAAATCCAGGCTCAAAACATTTCTGTTTAACTGTGCATATAACTGAAAGTTTTCATTCCGCACTCTTCTCTCAATTTATGTCTCTCTTTTTTAATTTTAATCTTCATGATTATTTATGTTTTGATTTGTTTTTATTATGATTTTAATGTATTTCTTATTCTGTAAAGCACTTTGAATTACTTTGTGTATGAATTGTGCTGTACAAATAAACTTGCCTTGCCTTATACTTGTTGTGATACAGCTGAAAATCATTAAAAAGTTTTCAGAATAGGTTCATTTCTGTCCTGTGAACGTGATTTTTTTATTATCAATACCTGCTCTAAATGGTCTCTAGTTTTGGTACTAGTTTTGATTATCTATAGAACTTTCATTTATGTTAGTTATTTGTTAATTATTTGAAACAAACAAGAAGAACTTAAAGAAAAGCTAAGATCAATAGCGTTAAAATGACTTCACTTCTTGTTTTCACTATCATTATTCATTACCTGCAACTTGTATCAATCACATAAAGTTCAATTTCATGGCAGGTACCGAGCGTAAAGAGCTTGGAGCACAAATAACCCAGATGTGTTATGTTATAGATCATATATATAAGGGATGTAAACAGAGCAACTCCCCCACAATCTGCGCCTGTATTCCCCAGTGCGGCGCTGGAATGAATGGCTAATGCCAGCGCCATCGATCTGCTCATGTTTGCGATGGATCCGGAGTGCAGGGAGAGGATGGAGAAGGGGGGAAAGTTTGGTAAGGTCATTGTCTAGTAATTCTGCGAGTTTGTTTGTCAGGGGGCTAACCTTGTGGAGAGTTGTGATGCTACTACTGAATGCACGGATCGAGAAACGTGGACGGCAACACGGAATGACAAGTGATGGTTCAATATGGAGGACAATGCAATAGATTAGAAGAAAGGTGCTCGGACTATTGTGGTTTGCAGGTTTACACGCCAATAGGAATGTAAAAATTATTTGAGCTCCTATTTTCATAAGAGCTTTTCCACCTTCAAAATACTCAATCCAATCCAACTTAGGCCACGTTCAGACTGCAGGGCTTAATGATCAATTCAGATTTTTTTGTGGAATCCAATTTTTTGCGAGGTTATTCACATTTCCAATTAAATGCGACTTGTATGTGATCTCCAGTGTGAACTTTAAATGCCCTAAAAGTGTCCCGCATGTGCATTAATAGACATGATGAAGTCAAATGCAGCGAACGTGCTCAGAGTTTATGGAAGTTGCCGAAATGTTGGGCTTGATTCCTAAAATACGGTCCAGTTCTTGGTAAAATGGACAGGTTACATGTCCTTGGCCACCTCGAGTTTTTAGCCTCCTTGTATTTGGTTCGCGGGATCTTTATTTTTTGTTGACATTAGAGCCAGGACCACCTGTAGCCATGCTCAGACATTTATTTGACAATCATTTCAAAAAAAGGCCCAGTTCCGATAAGAGCCCTTCCAATTTGGCCTGAATACAGTGATCCCCCAAATAAACCTCGCTTTCCCTCCATTGACTAGACTCCGAGCCTTGCGTGTACCTGGCCGTTCAGACTGAAGTCGCATGTCAAAAGATCGGATATGTATCAGTTTTAGGAGCACATATCCAAGTGGTCTGGGTCGCATTTGAAAAAAATCGGATCTGTGTCGTTCAGACTGTCATTAAAAGATCAGATACAGGTCGCATAGGGGAGATAAAATCGGATTTGGGTCACTTCAGGTTGCAGTCTCCACATGCTTTAGCTAATGGAGTAGTGTGGATACTTTGCAGTGACTTCATGCTGGGGGTGTTCTACGTGTATCTCTAATGGTGGAATGTTTAGAACCATACACACAATAGTAAACAAAAAAACAAGTTAGCACTGCAATTTAACAATAACCTAAGTCTGGGATGGACAGAAAATATTGTGGAGGGCCGGGCCAAAATGTTTAACTCAGTTCTGCATACTATTAATTATATTTCTTTATAAAAAGCAGTAAATATCATTGTTTCGACGAGCTGGTCAGACTGGTAAGAGTTTATGTTATGATGAGCAATGAAAAAGTGAGTTTGCCTTACAAAAAATGTCATTTAAAAAAACACCTCTGAAATAAAATCAATGCAGCTTTAGTCCATGCATGAGGTCAAATTATAAAATATGTTTATTTTGTAATTCCAAATGAGCTTAAACAGGTCGGTCAGAGTCAACCAAAGGTCTGTATGTGTCCCCTGAGTTGGACAGTGCCCAAGTCTGTCCTAAGTGTATCACCGATTAAGAAATAAAATTGCAAAACAAAGTAAGTACAGAGAGGTTGGCTTAGTTGATCTGTAATATGACATCTTGAAAATATTAATCGATGATCTTTAAAGATTTGAATTGATGAAGATTAAAGAGTTTGCAAATATTGACAAATCACATTAAATGTTGAGGGAAAACCACTATGACATGTTTAAAAGCTCTAAAAAGTCCATTTTGCATAACAGGCCTTAAGGCTTTAAGAGTGAAGACAGGTGCTTCTACAATTGCTAAGCTTTCCAGCACCCGTCCATTGAACTGGACTAATGAGTTCTAAAGCGGGAGAAAGTAGTGAGGGCACGTCTGTATCTCTCCGTGATGTTTGGAGGAGGTGTTTGGATGTGTGAGGGCAGGTCCTGGAGGAGCCAGCTCACCCAGCCAACCGAGTCCACGCTCCCCCCGCGCGCTTCACTCCACCCGGGTCTCCTCCGCACTGCCAGCCTGCCTCAAAGGAACCAGCACCAAAAACAACAACAACAACATCCCAACTGTCAATGTCAAAACACCGCCCAACATCCAGGAGAAATATCAAGAACTAAACAGTCTGACGTGAGGTGGCGTTTGTACGGATCCCAAACACGAAAACTTGGGAAGGGAGAAAATCTGAAAGTCAAATTCGCAACCAAGGAGCCAAGGGATGAGGACATCCACACACCGTGTTCTGTGTGAGCTAAGAGAAATATTAGAAAAACAAGCATATCAGAGCAACAGCAAGTTCAGTTTTGAAGTTGGGGAACTATTCGAATGGTGAAAAGTTTTGGAGAGAGAGAAAGTTTGGGGCTGTACATTTTAAAATGCAGTGTTTTTGTTAAGTGCTCATCTCTAGAGTCTAGAACTGTACTGTTGAGTTCACTACTATGAAAATATGATGTGACATTTTAAAAACATGAATTCTTCCACAGGCCCATTTAAAAATACATAAAAAATTTTGTTGTTGTTTTGGATTCATCTTTGTCAGGTATCTTTAATTTTCCTTACCATTGTTGGTATCCTTATGTATTACAGTCATCCCTGACAATAACGCGGTTCACCTTTCGTGGTCTCGCTGTTTTGCAGATTTTTTTGTGTGCAATTTTGCATGCTTTTTTTTTTTTTTTTTTTTTGACAGCATATGATCATGCATTGTGTTCCTCCCCCATGCGTCCTGATTGGATAAGGGACTGTAGACCATCGCCAATCAATCTCCTCCGTGCCGTGTCTCCTGTACAGTGCAGAATGTGTTCAGCCTGACAAATTTACATAACGTTGATCTCAAGCAGTGTGATTCTGAAGTGATTGTGAGGTTGACGAAACGTTCTGCACCGACAAAGACCCCTGCGGCCGCACCCAAAAGACAGAGGAAAATGCTAACCATCGCACAAAAAGCTGGACTTCTGGACAGGCTGAAAGAAGATAGAAGTTACGCAGCTGTAGCAGAGTCCTGCACCAGGTTAGGTACCCGACGGGTATGGGCAAATAGTTGCTGGAAGGTGGGTCAGGACTAAACCAGGACTACACCAGGACTACACCAGAACACCGAGCCCGTCCCGACAGTGAGTCCTGGTTCATTTCTGGTTCAGTCCTGGTTTAGTTCTCCTGGTTCAGTTCTGGTTTAGTCTTGGTTCAGTCCATGGCGTATGCAGCGCAAAAGTTTGATATAATCTCGGGTTAACGGGCGGGTGCGGTTCTGTACTGCGTGGATGCAGGTCTCCAAAAATGGACCCATGCAGGACTCTGTGCTGTAGGGCTCCATTGCATAATATATTAATCTTCCGTTCGGTACATCAAGAAGGAGGAAAATAACATAAGGACGACAGCAGCAATAAGTTTTAAGAAGGATGCAAAAAGGATTGTAACTGTCCTGTCTGAGTGTGTGGTGAGGGCTTTTACAGACTTAAAACAGATATAATAATTATAAAAAATAAAGCTGACTACTTCTACTACTACCCTACTTATCATGGGTTATTTTTAGAACATAACCCCAGGATAATTGAGGGAACAGTGTATTGCAATACAGTTATGTTACCAATGTATAAGAGTGACTCTTTGTCCACACTTCTATAGTTCATGTAGTTTAATGTAAAATGTCTGAAAAATTCGATTGTGTTAGATTAAAAGACGGGGGTGGGATTAAATAAATTTTCTTCTTCCCACTCCTTTTTGGGCCTTTTTTTTTTTTTTTTTTCGTTGTTGTTATTTTTGCTATGATTTCATTAATGTTACATGTTCTATTATAAAAGAATGTAAATTTCTCACTTGCTCAAAATAAATACATAAATCAAATTCTCTATGTTTTTTATGCAGTTTTACAAAAAAAAAGAAAAACAAAAATTTATTCTAAATTAAAGTCGACTGAATTAGGAGGGCTTCCTGATGGGATACAGGTGGGTTAATATAAGTTTTTATTTTTTGAGAAATGTGCTTTTCTGTTGTTTAGAATGTATATGGAGTATACATGATTATTATTTCTCTTTTGGCCCAAACTTGAAGTAAAAACAAATCAAATCAAAATTGGTCAGTGCTTCGTGGAGGAAGAAGGGATAAGAACAGTAGAAGGGTCAAGATCGTCAGCTCACACAGGGACGGCAGCAACGCTCTGATCAGTATTTTATTCCCATCCTCCAATCCCCTTTAAAAAGTTGAATATTATAGAGCCACAATCACACGACGGAGTGACGTTTTTGAAGTGACTTTCTTTTCAACGCCAGTCGCCACATTTACGAAGAGGAAATTGTCAATGTAAAGTAATGCCCAGCTTCTCTCAACTCATCAAATTCTCCACAAATAATGCCACAAATGACTTCAAATTGCACATGACAATAGACAAAAACATCCGGAAGCAACACGAGGTTAAAGAGGATGACGCAGGCCATCATACAGATCTACAGTATATTCGGCTTTCCTGAACGAGCTCTATTTACACTTAAGCTACAAAACACAAGTACGGTGACTTCCTTTGAGATTTTGTCCCCTAGATTTTGTCTTAACTCTTTAGATGTCATTGTATTCTTTCTTTTTTCCTTTTCTTTGATAAATTGTCTATTAATTTGCGTACTATGCTAAAAAAAAAGTTGGGCTTCTGGACACGCAGAAGGAAGGGAGAAGTTACGCAGCTGTGGAAGAGTCCTGCACCGGGTCGGGTACGGGCAAAAAGTTGCTGAAATGTGCAGGTTTTAACATTTTGGAATTTTACAGGCGGGTATGCGGGCGGGTAGTGATTACACACGGGCGGGTCAAGACTAAACCAGGACTAAACCAGGACTAAACCAGGTCTAAACCAGGTCTAAACCAGAACTAATCTTGGACTTAAGAGAGAGAACCCCAAGCCCGTGGAGCAGGGTGTCTGCAAAGCACGAGCCCATCCTGACAGTGAGTCCTGGTTCCGTTCTGGTTTAGTCCTGGGTTAGTCCCTGGTTAGTCCTGGTTTAGTCCTGTTTTAATCCTAGTTCAGTCCTGGTTTATGCCTGTTTTAGTCCTGTTTTAGTCCTAGTTCAGTCCTGGTTTATTCCTGTTTTAGTCCTGTTTTAGTCCTAGTTCAGTCCTGGTTTAGTCCTGTTTTAGTCCTAGTTCAGTCCTGGTTCAGTCCTGGTTTAGTCCTAGTTTACTCCTGTTTTAGTCTTGTTTTAGTCCTGTTTTAGTCCTAGTTCAGTCCTGGTTTAGTCCTGGTTTAGTCCTGTTTTAGTCCTGTTTTAGTCCTGTTTTAGTCCTGTTTTTGTCCTGTTTTAGTCCTAGTTCAGTCCTGGTTTAGTCCTAGTTTACTCCTGTTTTAGTCTTGTTTTAGTCCTGTTTTTAGTCCTAGTTCAGTCCTGGTTTAATCCTGTTTTAGTCCTGTTTTCTTCCTGTTTTAGTCCTAGTTCAGTCCTGGTTTAGTTCTGGTTTATTCCTAGTTTACTCCTGTTTTAGTCCTAGTTCAGTCCTGGTTTAATCCTGTTTTAGTCCTGTTTTCGTCCTGTTTTAGTCCTAGTTTAGTCCTGGTTTACTCCTATTTTAGTCCTGTTTTAGTTTAGTTTTAGTTTAATTTGTGTATCATAATTTGTCTAATTAAATTTTTTAAAAGATGTTTATCGATCCATAATTCCAGTACGTTCTGCAGATCAACAGTTACAACCAGCTGCTTTAATTTACCGCACAGATCCCGCTAAAAGTGTCACAGTTGAGTAAACCTTCAGTGTTTCAAATCTCTACTGCTGGAATATAAGAATACACTTCCAAAGTTCCCCGTGAGGACCTGCTGTGAGGAGGATACACAGTGGCAGTCTTACTTGAGCAGCTTTGCAAAGTTTTTTTCTCGCTTTTGTGATCAGTCTGACTTCAGATGGAGTTACAGTGCTGCTTTATATTTACACTCCTTCACTCAGCGGTTGTTTTACATTGATCAAACTGCAGTATTTGAGCATCTTCTCCAGTCGCCCCATGCTTTTTTATGGGCTGCTGTGTGTTGTTTTCGCCTTCGTTATTGGCAGTGGTGAATTAACGATAATGACTGACACCACTGAGTCACTTTTCGAGTTTTGTTGGCATTACATGAAATCGTAGACAATAATTTACTTTAAAACCACTCTGATTAAACATTAGTGACCCTAACTTGGCATGGGCGTGATTTTAAAGGGAATACACATTGTAGATTTTGTTTTAACTCTAGACTAGTTTATTTTTTACCTTCTTGGGGCCTGTTTATACGAGAACGCTTTTGTGTAAAAATGACAAAATATTTTATCAGAAGTGCCTTTCATTTAGACGGTGACGGCGTTTTTGGGGCTTAAAAATGCAAAAAGCTGAAACCACCGTCCAGAGTGGAAAAGTTGAATACACTCCGCTGTAGCGTTTCCGTCTGCACTGCCCAAGATGCAAAACTCGGGTCAGATCTATTCATGTCGCGTACATGTTTACGTCACATACGTACAGAACACAGAAACAAACATGTCAGATCATTTCGTTGTGTTAGACCTAATAAACTTACAGGAGGCATCCCAACAAATGTACAGAATATGCAGAGATACTATTAGTGAACAGAGAAGGATCTGCAATCATCTCTGTCAAATTCTGGATGCAGCAGTTCATCACAGGTGAGCCAGACAGGTATGGACGAGACCTGGAGAACCAGTCGATGGTGGGACAACTTTGTGGAAGGAGTAGCTGATGAAAATGTGTGGCGTGAAAACTTCCGTGTGTCCAAAAATGCCCTTGTTATAAACTTATCCATGCGTTTGTCTCCAGTAGGTTAGATACTGTAATGTTCTGCTCACTGGTCTCTCAAAACGAGCTGTGAGACGCTGCAGAACATCCAGAACGCTGCAGCTCGGGTCCTTACTCGAACTAGGAAGTACGAGCACATAAGTCCTGTGCTCAGGTCTCTGCACTGGCTCCTGTGCCTCAGAGAATAGACTTTAAAGCAGCTCTGCTTGTACAAGTGTCTCCATGGCCGAGCACCAAAGTCCATCTGTGACATGTTAGTGTCATATGAACCATCTCGCACTCTGAGGAGCTCAGGGACCGGCCTCCTGCTGGTGCCCAGAGTCAGGACTAAACAAGGGGAGTCAGCGTTTCAGGTTCATGCAGCTAAAACCTGGAACAGTCTGAACATGTGAGACAGACTCTTCTGTGACGCTGTTTAAATCCAGACTCAAAACATTTCTGTTTAACTGTGCATATAACTGAAAGGTTTTCATTCCGCACTCTTCTCTCCAATTTATGTCTCTCTTTTTTAATTTTAATCTTCATGATTATTTATGTTTTGATTTGTTTTTATTATGATTTTAATGTATTTCTTATTCTGTAAAGCACTTTGAATTACTTTGTGTACAAATTGTGCTATACAAATAAACTTGCCTTGCCTTGTTGCTTTAAGTACAAATATATCCAGTCGTATTCTACACATTTTTGCATCACCGTATGCACACAGATTTCTTCCCAAAAACACTCGTCTAAACACGGAATAAAAAGTGAAGATGCGACACCACTTTTTTGTCTTCTGTTCAGACCGTCATCATATAAACGTAGCCTTATATCCATCAAAAGTGTCCCTGGAGATGTTCCATTCATACTTCTGTAAAGCTCTGTACATATAAGTTTAAATTATTAAAATGATGTGAAATAAAATAGTTAAAATACAATGTGCTCCGACCTGTGAGCAGATACATAGCAGTGAAATCACTCATGACAATGTAATACACGCAAAAACTATTGATTTAACTTTAGTTTGTGATTTAATTTTCTTCACTCCACATTTCTAAGCAGTCAATTAACATTAAACATGAACAGTATTAAACAAAAAGCATTTGGGATCATTTCTCTTCAATTTTCTCTCTCTCTGCCTCATTAATAGACTATTTAACACTAATCGACATTATACAAACTTAATTTTTTTTTTTTTATCGTTATGAGGCACAAAAATGGCTGAATCATTCAAATAAAACAAAATAAAGAAAAAGATATGGTGAAGTTGTGAATCTAAAGTTTCTAAATCTAAACTTGTGTCTGTCATGAATGAGTGAAAGTCCGCTGTGTACTGTCTGCATCTAATTACGGAGAAAATTTTATTGTCCAAGAATCTGGAAGTGCGCCTTTGCATGCTAGTTGCTGTTAGCTGTACCACTGGACCAAAACTCTGGTCTCTTAAGAGTTGTGAAATGGCTTCTAAACTAATCAGTGAATTATTAGCATGCACATAATGAATAATAATAATAATTTCAAATGAATTTATTCAGTTTTTCAAGTTTTTAAGAGTGTAAAAATCAGGTTTCGACTTGCCACTGACCAGGAAACAACCTCCCCAGGGCCCATAGACGCTGGTATTATTCCCAACTCCCCATGATCCCAGGCGTACGTGAGCTTCTTCTAATCCATATCCACCGTGTTTGTACCCACAGGCTCCAAAGAGGTGAACGCCACAGGGAGGTCGTTCACGGTGAGGAGCAGCCTGCAGTTCCAGGTGGACCGGCGAGATGATTCTGTGGCCTACACCTGCAGCGTGGAGCATGTGTCCCTGTCCAACCCGTACATGACCACGGAGGTTCTGGAGGTCCACTGTGAGTCGCCAATACAATTTCTGACCAAAACTACCACTGCAACCAAACAAATACTCTATATGTACATCATTTTGGCCATTATGCAGTTGGGAAAATATGGTTTAACAGGTTTGGTTTGTGTTTTAAAGATGCAACGTGGAACTTTTCTACTTGTCGTGATGGATTGCTTTGATTTTGAGTGTTGTATTTGTGTGTTTCATCATCAAAAACATACCTGGTGTTGTGTTTTGTTTCATAACACACAAACCCTACATATTTGAGATGATTTCTTCTCTTTAACAGAAAACTCTCTGTTCGACCTTATAGTGTCATGTGGTAATACAGGAAGTGCTCCACTGTGTTTTTAAACTCCATACACCTTCACTAGAATCATTTGGATGATTTCAGTTCTGGAATTGCCAATCTCTACAGAACTAAAGGTGAAAGGGTAGCTGTTACCTTGAAAAGTATCACGACTTGACATCACAAGGTGCAGGAAAAGACCATTTTTGAGCCTTGAAGATGCAGACAGACTAGGGCAGGAGTCTCCAACCTTTTTCCTCAGGTGAGCTACATGTACAAAATGAAAATTCCAGAGAGCAGTTGCAGGAAATAAAGAATACATAAGAGCCATGGTGAGACTTAGATGGGGTACAGTTAGATAAAACATAAACCATTATTAATTTATGAGTGCACAAAATCAGGCATCAAAATGATAGATTAATAATATGCATTTAATTAATCAAATTTGAGTTATTCAGGATAATATGTGTAATTCAGAAATCCCCTTGGCGAGCTACTTGAGAGGGGGTGGAGAACTACAGGTTGAAGACCCCTGGACTAGGGTCACCAGGCGTCTCTTTACCCTGGACAGTCCCAGTTTTGAGCCCTGCGTCCCCTGTCCCAGCAGATTTATCCAAAACCAGTGATTTGTCCCAGTTTTAGTAAGTAAGTAAGTAGGTTTTTTATTTATCTAGCGTTTTTTCACAGACATTTGTCACAAAGAAGCTTTACAGAGCATCATTCATTCAAGAATAATACAAGAAATGTCCCAGGTGTCTCTATTTTTGACCAATCTGATCCCTGCCAACCATAAAACAACGCATAAATTGTCGTTTGTTTAGGTAAAATACAGAAAAGCTCCTTAAAAATGACAAAAACACAAAAAAATGTGACTATACTGACTCACATTAGTGCTGAGTGCATAACAGTTTTCCTTAATTACTCACTCGTTTCACAATTTTATTATTACCAAGCAACCCAGGAATGTTCCAGCTGTTTTTTTTTTGAAAATCTGGTCCCTTAAACATGTGTGAATGAAACAAAACACAACTCCAGGTCTGTTTTTGAGGAGGTAACAACATTTTAACACGACTTAAAGCTCTCAAGAGTCAATTTTGCGCAATGCAGGACTTTTATCTGCCCTCCAACTCCTTTTCTATGGTAAAAAGTTAACAGATTTTATCACGCAATGTTTCCTCTCACAACAAGCCTGACTAAAATTGGATATTGTGACACCCTTAACTGACACACACACACACAAGCATTGACTTTCACTCCGCCCAGTCCCGGATCAGCAGCGAGGAGAGGAAACACGAGCCCAGATTACCTCTGTGTGCGCTGGGCTTTGGTTAGCATTTGAGCAGGATTAGTGCAGCATTAGTGGGCAGGTAAGGGATTAGAAAGGCAGAACACAGGGATCTGGGCCGGAGCTAAGAGATGCCCGCTGGGGAAAGAGCTAACTACCCGAGTCTTTGTCTGGGCTGGGTTTAAAGCCGCTCTCATATCGTTCCATTGTTTGTCCTTTTTGCAGATGCGCCGCAGTTGGAGATCAGAAACTCGCTGATAATTCCACAGGAAGGACAGTACTTCAAACTGGAGTGTGTGAACAGAGGGAACCCCATGTAAGATATGCACACTGTCACTGTGTCATGGGAGATTTTCTACACCAGTCACACTGCCATCTTCTGTTTTAAAGGGGGTTATATTATTGGTTTTAAAGACACTTTCTGTTTTTGTAAGTCATTCTGAGAAAAAAAAATCCCAGATTGCGAAAAAT
This sequence comes from Boleophthalmus pectinirostris, assembly GCF_026225935.1. Taxonomy (NCBI): domain Eukaryota; kingdom Metazoa; phylum Chordata; class Actinopteri; order Gobiiformes; family Gobiidae; genus Boleophthalmus; species Boleophthalmus pectinirostris. The sequence goes on from NW_026571541.1 coordinate 30,044,688, forward strand.
GACAGAAATCACCAGAGTGATTGACAGCACATAAAATAAGGTTTAAAAAGGTTATCTGGTAAATACAGTGCATCTGTCATGTGATAAATCCCTTTAGGACATGGGTCTCCAAACCTTTCAGGCTGGGACCCCCTAAATAACCACTGGACTGACCTGGTATCCTGTTGCACAATAAAATTGTCATAATTTCATGTTGCAAAGCCAAAAATGTGGCCTAATTTCAGCAAAATATACATAAATATATATATATATATATATCATAATTTTAAAAAGTGACATAATATGACAATATTGAATTGCTGTTCTGACAACAGGAATTGCCTGCCAAACATGCTGCAGAGTAGGGTAGAGTTAGCCTGATTCATCAGCCGGTTTCACTTCATGGAAACCGTCTGATCTTGCAGCATTAGGATTCGTTCACTTGATGGTAGATGGGAGCTTTTTATTTAACCAATTGCTGCTATTTGATTGTGATGTATGTAATGCGCTGGAACACTCAGTGGTGTTGTGTAATTGTCGGCACAACAGCAAACAAAGCAGAGAGTGAACAGGTCTGTCAATGATCATTGTCATTTCTGCGAGGTGAACTTGCAAATTAAAGGTGCAATAAAAAATGCAAAGTTTTTATTTGACAAAGGAAGTCCAAAGGAGGATAGCATATGCAGTTTGCTATCACAACTCGGGTTGGTTCAGCTCTTCGCTGATTGGCCGGTGTGCGGTCTACAGCGTCCAGGGTTCTTGCAAACCGTCTAGTGTATTCCGATTCCTGACCTAGTTGGTGGAGAGAAATGAAATTGAGCGGAGCCACTACGTGGCACCAGGCTGGCTAGGGTAGCGTAGAGGTAGTAATACATTACAATAGTATATTTATATATTTTACAATAATTAGCTTGTAGTTGACCCGCCCTCTGCCACGTGCCATGATTCTAACACGGCCTGGTGTAGCTCATTCCAAGATAATGTGTATATTATGCCAGGCCTGTACTGCAACCTTTAACCCCTCTGAAACACAGATGCACACTCCCTCTGGAGTTTGGTCTGGACCTGGACCTGTATCGTGCTAAATAATTCAACTAAATCAAACCTACATTCAAAATATAGCAGATATAAAAACACCTTGTTTCATGTCTCATTAATGTTTCTGTATTGTTTCAGAGCTGACAGACATTTTCCAAAAATTGACTAATGACCCTGTAACAACTCGCTGTAGTCCTTTGTGATCTTTCTAGTTGTGACGATGTTTTGCGTTCCCAGCCCAGAGCCAATCTTGTGGTCCAAAGACGGCGGAGACCTTCCGGACGTCGATCGGATGATCGTGGAGGGCACAGAGCTCACCTTCACTACGCTTAACAAGACGGACAACGGCACGTACCGCTGTGAGGCCAGCAATGACCTGGGCAGTGCCCGCGCAGAGTACATCCTCTTTGTATACGGTGGGTACAAGACACTGTGGAGGAGATGCACAATATTATTAAACATGATTAAACAGTTTGTAATGTTGTTTCTGATCAAATGCTGGTTGGTTTCATTCACCCATATGGTTAAGTTCCCATATTATTTTTTATTTTATGTTTTTTAAATGTGTAGAATCTGTTCTCACTGTAAAGGTCTGCTTTCTGTATTTAACTTCAGGTGCACAACCCCAGTACACAGCTATTTCCAGAGCTCCAACTTCCATTACAGTCCACTGAAAAGCATACAGTACACCCCCTCTGCTGTAAACATGAGGGACTGAACCAGTTTAAATGAGGCTAAAAAGCGTCCAGCATTGATATTAATATAAGCTCTAGGTTCTTTAGTGATGAAACCATGAAGATATTAAGAACAAGGCTGAAATGATTCGATCCAAGTTTATTTATCCAAGCACATTTTAGTAACAAGATGCTGCACAAAATGGCAATATAAAACAAACATTTAGTGAAGGTTGTATAGAGGATTTTCCAAGGAACGAGAAATCCAGCGACTGTTTGTCCTTTTTCAAATGTTGCGCATGCGTGAAACCACCCCCCCTCCCCTACAGCTCCCTACGTAGAAACGCCTTCTCCCGCCTCCTCACTACGCCAGAAACAGGTTTGTTTACAGCCGGTGAGCTGCACATGACTTGTAAACAACTAACTACAGTGTTGGTTAGGCAAGGCGGAGAAGTGAGGAGCGGGGGGAGCGGGTGTGCGGACATTTCGTTCGCGGACGAGAAGTGAGGAGCAGGGAGAAGAGCGGAGCAGGGAGAGAGGAGAGGAGAGAGGAGAGGGGAGCGGTGCGCGGAGATTCCGTGCCCGTAGAAGTGAGGAGAAGGGGGAAGAGCGGAACGGGCAGCGGGGACAGGAGTAGGAAAGGGGAGCAGAGAAGGTTGCGCGGAGATTCAGTGCGAATGAACTAGCTACAACACGCAGCAGCAAGCGGACTCTTTCTTTGCCTTGAAAATTACGTTTTCAGACATAGGATATCGCTTTCGTGTCCTGAAAAACGTTTGACTAGCTCTTGGAAATAAAGTACGTTTTCATAATAAGCAGAAGTTACCTGTCCAGGAGTAATTTGGCGACCAATGCGTCAGTCTTTAGACCCTGCGTCTGCTTCAGTCGCGCCATCGCTGGAATGAATCTACAAGAATCACCTTAGTTTGGCTTCGCTGCTTTTCCCCTTGTCTTCTTCTTTCAGCGACCTCAAAAACGGACTTTCTTTTGCGGCTAACTGCTCCTGGATTCTTGTCTGCCATTGCAACAAACTTTGTGCTAACTGCGAGGAAGATATAGGTCAAAAAAAGCCGCTAAGAACTGTTGCGTTGGTGGAGTAAACAGCGTCTGTGCGTCTTGCGTCTGTGGACTGCGTGACAGGCGTACGTAAACCACGTACCGGCGGCGCGCAGGCAGGTCAGTTACGCTAGAAACGTAGGGAGATTGATTGATAGCCTGTCAGCTAACAGATAACGAGGCGTGTCGTTATCTATTGGCAAATGTTTAGCTGGCCCCACCACGTCCAGAGTTGATGAATTTTATTCTCTTTTTTTTGGTCATCATAATTACAAGGCTACTGCACCTCTATAATGCTATCATTGACAACTTGAAACAAAAAAAACAAAAAAAAATCCTCCATACAATTAAGTCCCGGACAGATGGAACTAATACATGACAAATAATCAGAATTAATTCAGAGAAGTTACTTGCACAGAGACGTGCAAACACACGTGGTACATTTGTGACTTAAACAAAACCAAAACTTCAAGTCTGTTTTTTATCACTGAAAATCATAACATAGTAAAAACTCAAAAACAGTTACAAAATACTAGGGCTGTAGATGAAATTCTTGGATTAAAGACATGTCCTGCTGATCAGTTCGTCGACTAAAAAGGGGGCAAAAGCTCTCAAAACTGTATGTCAATGTATCTGTATCTCACTTCTGAATCAGGTTTTTAAATCTGCTTTTTTAACATGTAAATAACAAAAAATACAAAATCTTCAGGTAACTCACTCAGTAACTTCTCCTTTCTGTTTCATGTAAATCCTCATCATCTAAACACAATGATTAGTCGACTTATACAAAGTTTGGTTGACTTTAGACTGTATAAAAAAGTGGACTAAGTGAGTGTGACGTCACCCATAGCGTTCAGGGCTGCAAACGAAGCTCACGACGCTCAGCGAATTTGTAGCCAAGCTCTATGTTATGAATATGATTTTTTTTTTAAAAACACCAGAACGGGTTAATACGAACATTTTAAGAATAAAATAACAAGGATCACAGCAGCAGTTACAGAGAAAGGGGCGACAATATTCCAGTGTAAGTCGGAGCCGGAAACACCTGCATGGGAAGGTTGTTGAAGGTTGTATTATTTGTTTTTAAATCACTTAACTCACTCACGCCACAGTGCATCACTGATCTTTTAACCCCCTGCACAGTGCACCTCGGTCTCTCAGGTCAAACACTCTCAACCTACTGTCCGTCCCACCATCCCGCCTCAAAACCAGAGGAGGCCGAGGTTTCTCTGTTGTTGATCCCAAGCTTTGGCCTCTTCACCTGAGATCTTGCTCCTCCCTGCCTCACTTTAAAACTCTCCTAAAAACACATTTTTTCAAGATGGCATTCAACAGCCCATGAGCTCTACTTAAAACTATTATCTTTGTGTATGAAGTAACTCTTTTATGTAGTATTTTAGAACAGATTAATACAAAGACCAAAATGACAAGACTCACTGCGGTAGTTACAGAGAGGGGAGCAGTGTTTTTTTAATACAAGTGAACTGGAGCCACAGTTGATGGAGCAGAATCTTGCCCATGCTCAGTTCCTATTTAGAAGTGAGCAATGCGGCGGCTCGCAGGTTAACTATGTCGATTTATATACAGTCTATGCTACCATTAGTCGATTAACTACAGAAGAAACATGCTACATGGGTCTCCAGGAAGAATAGCTGATAACTAAGGTCAATTAAATAAAATCAATTAACCCGCCCAGGGACTAAAGGTGGAAATTAGCACTGGTACTACAACCTGGTACAATGCCTCTCCCCTGTTAATGTTAATGTAAATTGTGCACTCTCCCTGTCTCAGCATTGGGAAGGTGACTTTTAAAATGTATTCCCCTACAGATTACAGATTACATACCCCAAAATGTAGTTTGTAAGGTAATCCATTAAATTACTTAAAGTGAGTAACGTAATCTGAATACTTTGGATTACTTGATTTGCTGTAGAGAAGCAAAGACGAGGAAATCATAACATAACGATGTTTTGTCCGCTAAAAGACAATAAAAAGCCCAGACTTTTCTTAACAGTATTAAAAATATTATTGATAGAAGAGGAGGAGACACTTCCATGCAGCATGGTTTAGTCCTGTTAAATCCTGTTTTAGACCTGGTTTAAACCTGGTTTTAGACCTGGTTTTAGTCCTGGTTTAGACCTGGTTTTAGACCTGGTTTAGACCTGGTTTAGACCTGGTTTTAGTTCTGGTTTAGTTCTGGTTTACACCTGGTATTAGTCCTGGTTTAGTCCTGGTTTAGACCTAGTTTAGACCTAGTTTAGACCTGGTTTATACCTGGTTTATACCTGGTTTTAGACCTTGTTTAGACCTGGTTTTAGTCCTGGTTTAGTCCTGGTTTTAGTTCTGGTTTAGTCCTGGTTTAGATCTAGTTTAGACCTGGTTTAGACCTGGTTTAGACCTGGTTTAGACATGGTTTTAGTCCTGGTTTAGTCCTGGTTTAGATCTAGTTTAGACCTAGTTTAGACCTGGTTTAGATCTGGTTTAGACCTGGTTTTAGTCCTGGTTTAGTCCTGGTTTAGACCTGGTTTAGACCTGGTTTAGATCTAGTTTAGACCTAGTTTAGACCTGGTTTAGATCTGGTTTAGACCTGGTTTTAGTCCTGGTTTAGTCCTGGTTTAGACCTGGTTTAGACCTGGTTTAGACCTGGTTTTAGACCTGGTTTAGACATGGTTTTAGTCCTGGTTTAGTCCTGGTTTAGACCTAGTTTAGACCGGGTTTTAGACCTGGTTTAGATCTGGTTTAGACCTGGTTTAGAACTGGTTTTAGACCTGGTTTAGACCTGGTTTAGTGTCCGGCAATGAGTGGAATTATGGGGGGGAAAAAAAACTAAAAAGAAAAGGGGGATTTAGCCCAAAATGTAAAAACAGGAAAATACCACCATGTAATCCATTTATTTCAACAAAGTAACTGTAATCCAATTACCACTCATTGAAACAGTAACTGTAACCGAATACATAATTTGTACTCTGATTACGTAACTCCGGTACATGTAATCTGTTACTTCCCAACACTGCTCATTAAATAAATAAACTAAACTAAGAACTACAGCACTACAATATACCAATACAATATGTGACAATGTCATTTTAATTTTCCAAACCTCCAGCATCGACTGTAAACTCCCCTCGTGCTTGACATCTTATCTAACAATCAAACGTAAACATGACCTCAGACTCTGGGAGGTTCACACAGACACAAGGTTCAATTGAAACGTCTAATTTCCAGTGTTTGGGTCCATCCATGTGACGAGCTGAATATAGGCTTGGATCCTACAGACCATTTGGAAGTTCCTTTTTAGGGAGCGACCCAGACTCCTGACATTTAAATAAGTAGGTTTCCATCACTGACGGATGTAGACGAGATGGCTTTTGTTCGTGTGATGTAGGGCTTTTTTGGTCCGTGTGAACTGGATGAAAATTCCTTTAGTTTAGTTGGAATTTGTATAAGAAATAGGGCTGCATGTATTTGGGGGAAAATATTGAATGCAGTTTGTTTCTGACAAGTATTCTGATTTGATTAGAAATATATGTTTAAAAAGTATGATTTTGTTCAAGGTGCACAACTCCTGGAGCAGTAAAGGGAATATATTATCCAAAATTGACTTTTTGGATCTTTGTACCATTTTATATCATTGTTACGTCATCAAAAACATGCCTGAAGAGGTCTTTATATAGTTTTACTTTGTGGAAACCGTCTGACCTCGCAGCATTAGGATTCGTTCGTTTGAAGGTAGGCAGGTACTTTTTTAATTTTAACCAGTCGCTGCTATTTGGTCGTGATGTATGTAATGTGCCAAATCCCATAGGAAGAAGGGCAATAACATCTTTCCCTTTGATAAAATTCCCCAAACATTCTCTTTGTCCTCGATCTCTGGAATCGTTGCCAACACAGAATGTATGACTTCATCTACATCCATCTCGACCGCTTTGTTTACTGTTGTGCTGTACCACAAAAGGGACCCAGACAGGCGCTTGAGTTTGACGTCATGGCTTCACAGCTCTTCTACAACATCTGAGGTTCTTGCAAACCGTTTAGTGTATTTCAATTCCTGACCTAGTCGCTGGCGAGAAATGAAAGTGAGCGGAGGCAGTAGGTGGTGCCAGCTTGGCTAGTCTCTATATGTCATCCATGCATGTTTGAGTAATTTATCTCAGTGTTTCCCAAACTTTTTTTTTTCTTGGAACCCATATATTAAAAGTCACAAACCTTCGCGACCCAAGTCAATAGACATTATTCGTAAATCTCAAAATAAATGTGGATTGACCATTACTGAACATTAATGAGGATATTTTATTGTTGACTGAGTGATCGTGTCTCTCTGAACCATTAGTATTACTTAAGTTTTAAATCATGAAAAACAGTAATTGAACCAGCAATAAAAGGATCCATAAGTCAAATTTGGATATTTCTTTTCAACATTCAATTGAAGCAGCAATATTGGAACAAAATAGTCAATAAAATAATCACAAAAAGATTAGAAAATTATACAAACATCTTAACATTTCAACATTTCTAATGAGATAGGTGGGCCTGTCTGCATTTGCGTAGCGCGTCCCAGTCTGGGGTGCAGGAGGAGAGCGCAGTACGTATATCAGGCGTATAGGCAGAACTGTATATTGCAAGACCTACATGCAGATTGTGACAAGGCAGCCCAAAAAAATTATCTTGCGACCCACCTGAAAGTCACAACCCAGTCTTTGGGAAGCAATGATTTATCTCACCTATTCAAACCTTTCTTATGGTAAGCTGTAAGAATTCATCCAGTGCTCCTCCCACAAGCTTACATCGACAATTCTCCATAAATACACAAAAACAGGACACAAAACTGTACTCAACAACTTGATAAACTTGATGCGATGTGCAGCAGTTTCATTAGTGGGATGCACGCTGACTGTAATGCGATAGCGCTCTGAAGGAGGGAGTGACTCATTATTTTTAGCGAATAGTTTTTTTTTTTGGTTGTTTGTTTGTTTTATTTATTTAAAAGGGACACTGCATATTCATGAACTTCTACTTGTAAATATTCCAGAATTATCCCGAAGGCTACTTTTCATCTGTAGTCCCTGGCAGGTCAGAGAGATAGAGACAACATAGGACAAAATCACACAATAAACAAAATATCAGTGACAATTCATAGGACAAACATGGTAGAAATAGCACAATAAGACACAATCATGACATACAACACTGACATTTACACAGAAGCATAACATTAGTCATCACAAATCTGGTTTCTAATACAGCATTTTGAAAATAATTAAAGCTTTTACAAAACAAAAGTTTAACATGATGATCTAAATATGTGATTACGCTGTTTTCTGATCCAAGTTATAATGTTGTTTCCTCATCAAATTCAACAAAATTCTAATGACATTTGGCAATATTTTGATGAATTTGATGAGCTCCACTGTGTTTTTAAACTTTCTACACCTTCACTAGAATCATTTGGATAATTTCCGCCTTGGATTTGCCCATCTCTACTAAACAAAAGGTAAAAGGTAGCAGGTTCTAACATGGCTTAAAGCTCACAAGAGTATTATTAGACCTTTAACATTCGAGAGAAGAAGACTGAAATATGAACTAATAAACTAATACAAAACAGGCACAACATTTTTTTTGTTAATAATAAGACAAGATATTTTGTTCTTTGCAGAGAACATTCTATTATCTAAGTAATTGCAGCCTTCACGATTTGATAACTGCGTCAACTCAAATTGCTTTTTCGATTCGATTGCAATATTTTGTCCAGACCTAATATGAAGCCTTGATTACATTCATTAAGGAGTCAGTAAGTGCAGGACTTTATTTTTGCTTTAATGCTTTACGAAAATCCGGATCATATCTTTTTTGGTAGTTGAAGATATTTACATAGATGTTTACAAATGATTGAGGAATATAAAATTTGGCAAAACCAGTCCTTCCAAAGATGGACTAATGAGGCAGAGAAGAAGAGACAAATATGAGATGGCTGATGGTTTTGTTGCTGCTGCTGCGGCTGGTCCATTGAATTAAAAATCCTACGTTACTCTATTTTCTGATCTTTGTCCTCATCGTAAACATACCTGGAGTTGTGTTTTGTTTCATTCACGCAAGTTTAACTAAAATCATTTGGATCCTTTTACTTCGTGGAAACTGTCTGATCTCACGGCATTAGGATTTGTTTGCTCGACGGCCAGTGGGTACTTTTTTTTATTTAACCAATCGCTGCTATTTCGCAAACTGGTATATTAAGCTTTTCCCAGATCCTGTTGGAAGAAGGGCAATAACGTCTTTTCACTTGATAAAATTCACCAAACATTCTCTTTGTTCCGGTTTTAAATCCTCAATCTCGAGAATCGTTGCCAACACAGAATGTATGACTCTTTGCTGATTGGCTGTTGCCCAGATTTGCACTTCCAGCATTCTTGCAAATCGTCTAGTGTATTCCGATTCCTGACCTCGTCGCTGGAGAGAAATGAAATTGAGTGGAGGCATCATTTCAGCCCTGGAATTGCCAATCTCTACCAAAAAGAAAAGTAAAATGTCAATGTTAACTTGAAAACTACCGCTACCTGACATTACAAGGTGGAACAGAGCATTTTGAGCTGTGGAGATGTAGACAGGCTAATAATAAAGTCTTACTCAAACATGTAAATGAAACAAAACACAACTCCAGGTCTGTTTTTGAGGAGGTAACAACATTCTAACATGTCTTAAAGCTCACAAGAGTCAATTTTGCGTCATATAGGACCTTTATTTTGCCATTTTGTTTAAGATTTGGTCAGATTTAGACCTGAAAAGTCTTAATGAATCTGAAATGACATGGCATTATTGGCTCACCATTCACCCCCAAGCCAGCAGGTTGGAGGTTTAGTCCCCAGTGCCACCGATGCACAGCTCAAATGTCTGTGTGTGATTGTGAATAAATGTGAAAGAGAAAGCTCTATAAAAAGACTATTTGGTCATTGAAGTGCGTAAAACTGGTCCTTTGTTGCCTCCTAGTGTTCGAGAAAGTATCTGTTTTGCAGTTGTGAAATACCCAGATTAGCCTCCAAACCAAATCCAAATATATAAACAATGTATTTTTTCAGCTTTTTTTGCTGAAGACTAAAAGAGAAGTCGACCAGATGTGGAGGCAGCAGCTGTTCCACCGTGTTATAACGTTCAAACATGCCAGAAGAGACTTTCTGAATCATTTGTGCACTACTCAAACTAAGATTTTAACTTTATTGATCCACAAAGGGAATAATTTTGCCACAGTAGCTCACAAATCACAATATAATATAATAATAATAATAAGAGTAAAAATAGAAATGGTAATAATACATTCAAAATAAGAAGCAAACGTAGCAAGGAGTGACCTATTCCAACCTTACTTACAGTTAGGTGTACAAGACCACGTCACATGTTCATAGGTGGAGTTTGAAGGGGGTCACTGCTCCCCCTAGTGGCTGAAATATGTCACGACACTGAGTCTATAATATGGCCAATACAAATATTTACTTTTAAAAAATGAATAATATTTTAAATATGTCAATAAAACTAAAAGATTGTATGAAATAAATATGATACTAAACCAGGACTAAACCAGGACTAAACCAGGTCTAAACCAGGACTAAACCAGGACTGAACCAGGACTGAACCAGGACTAAACCAGGTCTAAACCAGGACTGAACCAGGACTAAACCAGGTCTAAACCAGGACTGAACAGGACTGAACCAGGTCTAAACCAGGACTAAACCAGGACTGAACCAGGACTAAACCAGGTCTAAAGCAGGACTAAACCAGGTCTAAACCAGGACTGAACCAGGAGTGAACCAGGTCTAAACCAGGACTAAACCAGGTCTAAACCAGGACTGAACCAGGAGTGAACCAGGACTAAACCAGGACTGGACCAGGACTGAACCAGGACTGAAGTAGGTCTAAACCAGGACTGAACCAGGACTGAACCAGGACCAATCTAGGACTTGAGAGAGTGAGAGGGAGAACCCCGAGCCCGTGGATCACCCGACATTCTACGCAGGGGCACCTCCAGGCCCGTTCAGACACTCAGTCCTTGTTCAGTACTGATTTAGTCCTGTTTTAGTCCTGGTTCTGGAATCTAGTGCCCTGACATTAAAGTGTTTGTCCCCCCCAGCTCAAAAGTCAAACTCCGCCTATGCACATGTTAAAGACGCCCACAAGCCCCTTGTTCAGCCCTCCCCTCACAGAACAGTTTGTGACGGAGAGTCAAAACTGATCCAAATCTAAATATGTCATGTTTTATCAATTAATATCCCATAGAAGTGTAATTCTTCCTCTTTAAAGGCCACTGAATTTATAGGTGACCCCAGTGTAGATCCTGGGGTCCTTTCTGCCAATCTTGAGCCTGGGTCATAGCCAGGAGAACCTAGCTTCAATTAAAGGTGCACTGTGCAACATTTCTGGTTCATGGAGTTGTTATTTCTTTGCTTGGGATGTTCCGTTGTATGGCATTAAACTTTTCTATGTTGCTTTATTCTCAATTACAGACAGTATATATAGGTATATGGTGAAGTAATACCTTCAAAAAACAATTCTTACTGTGTACGCTCTAGCCTCTCCACAGATCTGACCTGTAACATGAGCTCGCTGCTTGTCTCCATGAAGATAGACACATTTAAAATCTTACTGTGCAACATATCTCCATGGAGAAAACAGGTTACATAGTTAAATAAGTTACATAGTGCACCTTTGACTTTATTTATTTATTATTATTTATGTTAGGACGGTAGGAACATAACTATTAAAGGTCCTAAATTAAATTAAATTGACTCCTGTGAGCTTTAAAGTCACGTTATAATGTTGTTTCCTCATCTAAAAACATACCTGGAGTTTTATTTTGTTGCATTCACATGTTTAAGTCAACCTGATGCAGAGGTAACAGCTGAAATGTTAAGATTTTTGCTAAAAGAGAAGAAGGGTAGAGAAAAAAAAAGAGAAGAAGGGCAGAGAAAAATGGCAGGACATGATGTTTTAAAGTGTGTGGTCTTGTTTCTGTCAGTTATTCACTGAGCAGAGGAGCACGGTGTTCTTTTCCGGGCTACTCTCTATGTTCTTTGGTTTCACAGGTAGACATCTAAAATGTAAATAAACATGAACCAAAACTATTTCGTTAAAATTGTAAAATAAACGTCAGTCCTTTCTGGAGGACGGTTCAAATACAGTGTTGGGGGGATAACTGAATACATGTACAAATACTGAATAATAATACTGAGTGCGTACATTCAGGTACAGTTACTCTTTCATTTGGTAGTATTCAGATTACAGTTACTTTCCTAAATTAAGAAATACATGACGGTACTTCATCACACAGTTTTGGTTTTGAGCTTGTGTGATTTTTCATTTCTAAATAGACATAAATGCATAACAAATAAATAAATAAAGCTGTTTATTATATCACCATTAGGGATGTAACAATAACCGTATCGTTATATTGTATCGTCAAATATTGGAATATCGGATATTGTTACAGACTAAATCATTAGCTTTCCTACAATATCGCAATAAATATCGTACCGTGAGGTTCATACTGTGATGATATTGTATCGTGAGACTTGGATATCGTTACACCCCTAATCACCATCATATTTTCACATTGTAATATAATGTAATTCAGTGTAAAAGTATTCAAAATACAGTACTGTATTAGTACTCTGTAAATAAATACCATCCATCCATCCATTTTCTTCTGCTTACCTGGGGCCAGCAGTCTGAGCAGGGACTCCCAGACTTCCTTCAGCCCAGACACTTCCTCCACCTCCTTCGGGGGGACCCCAAGGTGTTCCCAGGCCAGCCGAGAGACATAGTCTCTTGTATCCACGATCTCGTCCTTTCGGTCAGTACCCAGAGTTCATGACCATCGGTGAGAGTACTGTAGAAACGTAGACTGACTGGTAAATCGAGAGCTTTGCCTTTCAGCTCCCTCTTCACCACAACGGTCCGATACAGCGAACGCATCACTGCCAACGCTGCACCGATCCGCCTGTCAAATAAATGCATTTTCAAAATATTCTACCTTTATCAGTGAGCATATCATACTAAAACATGCATTCTTTACTGTGAGTGGGCTCGCCTCACAACAGATCTCACACGTAATCTGGCCTAGTGGTGTCATCTGCTTTAGGCCGCGTTTATATAATGGCGGTCTGAACAGAAGACGCAAAAGTGGAGTCACGTCTTCACCTTTTATTCCGCGTTTAAACGAGCATTTTCTGGAGGAAATCTGCATGCATACAGTGACGCAAATGTGTGTGAAATTCAATTGGGTATGCATGTCAGGTGTCTGTGTACTTTATGTATGTGACGTAAACGTGTGCATGATGTGAGCAGATCTGACCAGAGTTTTGTGTCTTGGGCAGTGTAGACGGAAACACTACGGCGGAACGTATTCAACTTTTCCACTTCAGAGGGTGGTTTCAGATGTTCGCGTTTTTAAGCCCCCAAAACACTGTCACCGTTGATAAAATATTTTGTCATTTTTACCCGAAAGTGTTCTCGTGCAAACAGGCCCTTCATGTTATACTGTGGGACATTCCAGGCCTGTAACACACATCAGAAACACACAGGTTAATCCTCCAACGTCTCCTCTGTCTCATAGGATATGTATATGCAGGTAGACTTAATTGTCTCCTTATGAAAATTTGACTTTTCCTATTTTCACTAATGATCCATAAAGGGCCCATATTACGCTATTCTCTGATCTATGCTATAATCTTGATTCCCCGTCACAAACAAACCCGAAGTTGTGTTTTGTTTTGCAGTGAGTCAACCGCTTATACCAGTAGCAATATAACATCTTTTACTGTTCCACATGGTCCTATCTAATTGTACGGTCACAAAATACGCACTAAATTACAACTCAAATGAAGTTATTGGTCTCAGGCTAATATACAGATGACAGGAGCAGTAAATGTCACAGCTCACTGCCCGGCTATTATAATCCTCCAGACACAATAGAGTTTTAAATAAAGTCATATAGAGAGGGACAATGACTCTGTTGGAGATGTCAGGAACAGTCTGCTTAAGAACGATTCACGTGGAGCTCGTTATAAATCTGCAGCATCAAGGTCAATGTCTAGCAGCTGGCTCGACTATAAACAACATTAGATGATACTGCTATTTCAGATTAGCATTTGTACCTCATAACACAAACAGCATTAAGAGGAGTTGCTAAACACGCTTGAAAAAAAAAGTTATTCCTCACTTACTTTATGTACTAGTACTTCAGGCGTCTTAATTAGTCATAGAGATGAGTTTTTAAGCACTAGTCGCAACTTTCAGAGGCCAGAGTGAGGGTTTGCGGTGAGAGTATTGTTAACAGCAACAACCAGCATGCTAAGAGTGCACTTCCTGATTCTCAGATGCAGATGCAGACAGTACACCGCAGTTTTATTTTGACCTCAGGAGCTGCTTATACAATACAATATATCTATGCTGGAGCTAGACACATTTTGCTCAAATACATGGGCAGTGGTAATTGAAGTACATGTAAGTAACTGAATACATGTACTGAGAATAGATAATCATAATACTAACTACTAACTAACTAACTGTTTTCCAGTATAGTTACTTTTTCATTTGATGGTATAGACTTAGACTTAAACTTAGACAGACTTTATTGAGCCACAAGAGAAATAATTTGGGCACAGTGGCTCATACATCACAATATAATATAATAACTAAGAGCAAAAATATAAATGGTAATAATAAATTCTAAATAAGTAGCAAAAAAGAGCAAGAGGCAGGTGTCAAGTAAGGCATAATTATATAAATGTAAATATACTGTAAAAATAAAATAGAAAGATAAGGAATAAAATATAAAATCACAGCTTTATACAAGAGGTCATAGAAAGACAATGATATGATGATTGACAGGACATATGTTTATCATTTACATAAGGGTGAGTTGTTGTACAGTTGTAGGGAGTATTATCTGTTACCAGTGTTGGGAAGGTTACTTTTAAAATGTATTCCCCTACAGATTACAGATTACGTAGCCCAAAATGTAGTTTGTAACGTAATCCATTAAATTACTTAAAGTGAGTAATGTAATCTGAATACTTTGGATTACTTGACATTGTCATGCTTTTTAAAACTACATGAATGTAACGACCACATCCTGAAAATTCTTGTTTGTTCAAATTGTCTGTTGAGCCCAAGTCTCCATGAACAGGCATTTGTTTGCTGTAGAGAAGCAAAGACGAGGATCTTAACATAAGATTTTTTTTTGTTTTGTCTGCTAAAAGACTTTCCTCAACTGTATTAAAAATATTATTGATAGAGAAATTATTAAGATATGAGATCACCTTAAATTATGCCCACCCTACTGTTAAGTGTCATATTGTTTAGACCTGGTTTTAGTCCTAGTTTAGTCCTGGTTTTAGCCCTGATTTAGTTCTGTTTTAGTCCTGGTTTAGTCCTGGTTTAAACCTGGTTTAGATCTGGTTTATTCCTAGTTTAGTCCTGGTTTAGTCCTGGTTTAATCCTGGGTTTAGTCCTTGGTTTAGTCCTGGTTTTAGTCCTGGTTTCGTCCTGGTTTAGTCCTAGGTTTAGTCCTTGGTTTAGTCCTGGTTTTAGTCCTGGTTTCGTCCTGGTTTTAGACCTGATTTAGTCCTAGTTTAGTACTGGTTTTAGTCCTGGTTTAGCCCAAAATGTGAAAACAGGAAAATACCGCCATGAAATCTATTTATTTCAACAAAGTTACTGTAATCCAATTACCATTCATTGAAACGGTAACTGTAACTGAATACAGTTACTCATAATTTGTATTTTGATTACATAACGCCAGCACATGTAATCCGTTACTCCCCAACACTGTCTGTTACATAAGGGTGAGTTGTTGTACAGTTGTAGGGAGTATTATAGTATGACTGTAGTCCTGTATCTCTGTCCACTGTTTGAGTGGAGCTGTAGGAGCCTGTTAGAGAATGAGCTCCTATGTCCCTCTACCGTCTGGTGCTGAGGATGAGTTGTACAGTTGTAGGGAGTATTATCTCCTCTGTCCCTCTATAGTCTGGTGCAGTGGGTGGGCAGGATTGTCCATGTTGGAGGGCAGTTTGTCCAGTGTCCTCCTGTCCCTCACTGTGACAAATCTCTCCAGCTCACAGCCGATCACGTGACCAGCTTTACCGATCAGTTTGTCAACTAAAAACAGTTACTTTTCTAAAATCAAAGGAATACAGTGCTCAGTACTTGATTGCGCAATTTAGGCTTAAACTATGTATGGTTTAAGCCTAAAGTGCGTGAGAAAAATAAAAAACACGACTCTTACAGCGAAGCATGTGTAATTTATCCTTTCCTAATTACTGATGGAAATGCAGAAAAAGCAACAAAACAGATTTCAACTTAACACTATAATTTATATTGTAAGTATTCAGAATGTAGTACTCTGATTGGACCTTGGAACAGATGCTAACTAATATTTTCAAAGTATTCTTGTTACTATATAAATATAATTGGGTACAGGACCTTTAAGAGCGATATATTTCTTTTAACTACTTTCGATATCTTTCACATTGTTTAACTTATACCATTATGCAAATGGAAAACATGTGAGGTGCTGAGGTGCTGCGATTGTTAAATATGTAGCTTAGTGTTTCATATAACATAGAATATTTGATCACCTCTTGTGGCTTCAGGGCGAGAAACCACACATGCTCGGTCTCGGGTCTGGTGAGAAAGAGGCAAATGGTGATTAGACAAAGTTAGAAAACAAAATACACAGTGATATGTTCTTGTTGGTGGTCGACTTTGGTCTTAAAATGTTTTATTAACCCGCTCTACACGATCCTGGGTTTTTTATTTTGCTGTTTTGTCCAGAAATCTATTCCTATTCCAGTAATCTATTCCTGCAAACCTCGATAAGCTTCATTTGACTGCGGTTGAACACTGGATGACGTCACGTTTCTTTATACAGGCTAAGCATTAAACTGATTTATCTCCATGGACTCAAGTTCTGTGGAAAGGAGGACAAACAATGCAGTTTTTAAGGTATTTTAGCAACAGAAACAACTGTAATTGAATAAACATGAGATAGATACAGTATATTTAAAGCCATACTGTTGAACATTATCGGCAATTGGACACAATCAGATGTAAGACCCTCCATGAAAATGCTTACAAAGTGCATCCTTAAGTGTTCTGCTGATTCTAATTAAACTCAAATATAGTTTATGACGGGGTGGGCAAACTACGACCCGGGGACCGTATGCAGCCCTTGAAACCTTTTAATCTGGCCCACAGAACTTGAAAAATGACAATAATAAACCTTGTTAATGTTTTATTTTTCCTGCAATTCCGGCGTTTCCCAATAGATGGCGCACTCTAGATACACTGATCTTTGTTGAAGTGCGGCGTATTATGCTGCGTTCATGTGGTGTCGAAAGATCCAACTTGCCGTGTTGTTTTTCTGACCTGAGGGGTGCGTTCATGTGAATTTTTTCAGTTTTTCTGATCATTCCGACACCACACGAACGCATCCTGAGAATCGCGACAACAAAACTAACTCCAGACTTTGATGGTTGAAAAGGGACACCAACAACACTGTTCCTATTGAAATAAAAAATAAGTTTCTCTGCTGTTCTGTAAAAAATGCATTTACGTGTTACATGTCATTTCTGTTAAGGTGTGCACATAAGAGGTTTTCATTATAAACAATGCGCACCAGATCAAATATTACACTCTCGCATACTGGCTCGCTGTCACTGTTCCGTCCTTGCGCTGGTCGTTGTTGAGTTTTGGCTCTGGGGATGCACTTTGAATAGAAAAAGCAGGACAAGTAGATCTAAATCTCCTTCCATTTTTGAAATAAAGACAGTCAGGAGGAAAGTGATGATGATAATAACCTGAAGGATAACAGAACTTTCAGTGCTTTAAAATAATAACTCATCTGGGTCCGGTCAAGCGGTAACGGAGGGAAACAGGGGCAGATTTTTTACATTCAAATAGCTCTTATTCAGAAACTAGAGGGACTATTGAAATAAGTAAAGTATTAGAATGTAGGAAAGAGTTAACACTCCAACAGGGTAAAGTTAAACCTGTGATATTCTTTCAAGTTGTTGACAATAAATTAAAAAAAACTCATGTCGATAACGGAGGGAATGAAATATGCAGCATTTTTTGGGCAATAAATACAAACAGTGATAACTAGTGGTTCTCACTTACATATCCTTAACAAACTGGTTTGAATATTTGCTTCATATAGTTTTCTACCATATGGTACAAGATTAGGTTGAAAAACCTCTTACTTTTTGAGTAATGAGATTTTTTATTAAGAAAAGTCATGGTAACGGAGGGAAAAGTAACGGAGGGAAAATTGTGCAAACAAGTAGAAGGTGCATGATTTTGCATAATTTGTCAGCTTTTTTCTTCCAAATACTTTAATATTACTTCAAAATGAAAGGAAACTATTTCTATAAAATATGTCAGTCCTTCCAAGCAAATTTTTATCATTTTAAATACATTTTTTTATTTTAATCATGTACCTTCATCAACAGTTCAAAGATCGAATAACACAAGATATGATGAAATACATCCATTTATTTACATGATTTGCAGGTCTTTGAAATTTGGGAAATAATTTTTGTTCCATGTTTCATACATGGTCTGTTTAAAACATATGTAACTTTAGAACCAAAAATGGTACAGAAAAAAGGTAAACAGTTTCATAAACTAGAGTACATATGTATCTGTTGAATACATTTTTATATCAGATGCATTAACTTGAATTTTTGGCCTTGCTGTTTACTTCTGCTTGACCGGGCCCATATAACAAATACAGTAATAACAAAAAAGCTGTAATTTATTAATTTAATTTTCAGTGATTTAAGAGTAATTTAAGCAAATAGTAAACACCGTGGGACTTGAAAGACATTGTAAATATTTAGTTGTAATGCTTTGTAATGATTTTCAATTGAAATTCAAGCAGAGATTTCCTACATATCCCATGTTATTTTTTATTTTTTTTCTCTCCACTCCATCCATCTGCTCCAGGTCGGGCATTTAAGCCAAATTTTAGAACCCTTTGTGACCCACAAGCCAAAAAGTTTGCCCACCCCTGGTTTATGAGTTTTCAGAGATCATGCATGCAACTGTAAATATTTTCCTCATGTCTCTATATTGACTGGGCCTGGTGTGAACAACAATGCCGATTTTACTGTTTGTATTCACAGCCCGGGATCAGAAAGGTTTGTAAATCTCAGCATTTTATCTTTTCTTTTTACAGTATTACCAGCAAACAGGCGATTCAGTGCTGGTAGCAGGGTTTGAACCGCCAACCTTTGAGTTAGTGTCTCGACAGACTAAGCTACAGCGCACAAATGTTGTTGTTATTGCTGTATCAAAATCCCACGCGCCATGTGTTTTCATCATTAGCTGTGTTCTTATGTCTCGGAACGGGCAAACTCAAACAGCTCCTTTATTGCCTGTCATGTTTGTACTGATCTCTGTGGTTACACGTTGTTCCCCTCATCTTCCCTCCACTGCTGTCACTGTCTGCAACCATGGCAACCTACAGCCAAAGACTTCCCAGGGCCCAGCTCAGGTAACTACCCCCCGAACGCTGACTGTGAGGCGGGCTGACCGTGCGAGCCCACCCCCTTCATGGCTGCGCTCCTTCACCTGCCCCACAGCATGAGAGGCTCCATCAGCATGCACAGACACACCAGCCACGTCTCCATCACAACAAAACAGTGCACTTCCTCCTCGCAAGGAAGCTCGCCTGGTGTGAGGGTCAGGGCAGGGCGTGTCCGGACTATACTTGCAAAATCCAAATAAGTTGGGGTAGAAGTTGATAATGGTGTAATTTCAGTTGGAGAGAGTTGTTTTTTGAAAGCAATATCTAAGCAGAAATGCCACAAATGTGTTTCCTATGTAAAATAAAAAACAAAACTACACTATTAGTATGGAAGATAATTTGTTCAGATTTTGAATTTTAATAAACACTGAATTTTTGAGCTCTAAACAAACAGGTTGAAATTATTTTTTATTCTGAAGTTTAGTTGCTAAAATTTTAAGTGTACTTTTTCAAGTGTTTCAAATTGAATATTAAAAATTAAAATTCAGAGTGTAACCCTGCGTTCAATTATTTTCCGACTCCCACTTGAACCTCAGATTTGACGTCATGTCCGAGCTTGAATTATATTTTTTATTATGTTTCGCGTGTCGGACTATGTGGATTATGATTATGACTATTCCCTCTGCCACTTTAATTATTGTTATTATTTTTTAATTTGCACTTAATTTTATGTTATGATTTCTCTTCCATTACAACCTCAGGGACGTTAACGCCTGTTAAATCAAGTATTTGTTAAATACTGGCCTCACCACAACAGCGACTACCAAACCCACAGGCAGAGATACGGACGTGGTAAGGTCTTGCAGTGATACGAGTGACTGAAATTGTCATTTAAATCACCAAAGTGTCCAAACATAATGAATACAGTTCATATTTACACATCACAGTGGGCATAGCCATCTTGGATTCTGACTCTGAATCCTTGCTCGGTCTACTTTTTCCACCACCGAGGTCCGAGTCGTGCTGTTCCAGAAAAAGGGGCGTGTCACGTGTGTCGCTAGGCAACTTCCTTGGAAAACCGATTCGGAAGGATAATCGAATGCAGGGCAAAATTTGCAGAGAAAATTTCTACAGCAAAGAACCAAGATGCCAAGGCAGAAGCAATCGATCATGTGTGAGTGAGGAGGACAGAGACTGATTCCTATTGGCCGTTCTCATCTGTGGGCGGGGTTTACACTTAAGAAATAAAAGAGATGACGTTTTGATGAGAATAATTCTGACCAATCAAATAGCTTCCCAGCACCATTTTCTGTTAGTTAATAAATTAAATCAGATCACTTTTGATCGATTGCTTCTGCCTTGGCATCGTCAATCTTTCCCACATTTTTTTTTTTTTCACAGCGAATTTTACCCTCTGAATTTTGGCTGTTGAATTTGAGGGCTTGAAAATATGTGTGCTGAATATTTAAATGGTGATTTTTAAACACTTTTTTACACACTTTGCAGTGAAAAAAATTTGCAGGAAAGATCCAAGACGCCAAGGCAGAAGCAATCGATCCAATGTGATTCAATCGAACTTTTTAACAAGCTGGAAATGGAGCAGTGAGCTGATCTGATTGGTCAGAATTAGCCTCATCAAAACGCCATCTCTTTTTTTTCTTAAGAGTAAACCCCGCCCACAGATGAGAACAGCCAATAGAAAACAGTCTCTGTCCTCTTCAGTCACATGATCGACTGCTTCTGCCTTGGCATCTTGGCTCTTTGCTGTGAAAAATTTCTCTGCGAATTTTACACTTTGAATTTTGACTGTTGAATCTGAGAGCTTGAAAATAAATGTTAATATTTAAAAGGTGATTTTGAAACACACTGAAAAAGTTCACTTAAAATTTCAGCAACTAAAATTCTGAATAAAAAATATTCAAACATCTTTTTTCAGAGTTAAAACATCCAAAGCAAGAAATTCAGCAGTATTTATAATTTTAAAAAATCTGATGGAGCAAATTATTGTCCATATATTACTAATCAAGTCTATGGAGCAAAGTTAACCATTGGTTTCACTGATGAAAATCTAACTCCACTGCCATAGCAATTGACAATTCTATATAAAAATGATCTTTTAATCATTTTGCTACCAAAACCAGCATTACAACACATTATAACAAATAAATATATGTTTTTGTAATTAAGAATAAATCAGTATTACAATTCTGTCCTACAAAGGCAAAAGACGTTAATTCGCTTGAGTGTGAAACTGAAAAAAATGACTTCAAAGTTTCTGTTTTGGTCAGACAAAAGTATAATAGGTTGGGCTCCCAAAATTTGACAACTAGTTGCTATAATGAAGAAATATTTGTATGTGAAAAATAATGAGCTCAAAATTTACCTTTGACACTTTTGTTACTTCTTGTACTCTGCCTTTGTATCATGAGCCAAAAATAAGGAGTTGTGCAAAAGCAAAAGGCACAAGGCAGAAACTGTAACAAGATCATTATTTGCTTGATTTTCCCCAGATTTCCATCCATTATAAGAAAAACACCTCACCAAGCTCGAGTCATCATGGAGTTTGTTTGAAATGATACAGAAGAGCTTTGGATTTCCTGTTTAGTGCTGATCAGGATCATGCGGCGACACTTACACAGTTAAACAGTTTGACACACAAGTTACATTGCAGTATAGTGTGTACAGTATGAATACATACATCAAATATTTTCACATTAAAGATAATTTAAGTATAATTGAACACAAAGGTATATTTATTTAATGTGTTAAGACCCTGTGCCAAGTGTTGTTGAAGTTTTCAGCTTGTCCAAGAAAGAGTGGAAGTAAAAGGCTGGAGACCAACTGGATGTCTTACACAGGAGAAGTTTATTTACCATCAACACTGTTGGGCAAGTTACTTTAAAACTGTAATGTGTTATTTATGACTTTTTACTGTCATTTCAAAATAATTTGTGACATTACAATATTACTGTATTTAAAATGTAAGACATTACACGTCTATTGTATTACTTTTAAGTTACTCTCGCCAAAATAACTGCGAAGATGCTGAACTTTTGCGCCGTATATGGACTGAACCAGGTCTAAACCAGGTCTAAACCAAGTCTAAACCAGAGCTATACCAGTACTGAACCAGGACTAAACCAGGTCTAAACCAGGACTAAACCAGAGCTGAACCAGGACTGAACCAGGTCTAAACCAGAATTGACCCAGGTCTAAACCAGGTCTAAACAGCGCGGAGTTCTGCCCCGTCCTTTCACCCGCAGTTACCTGACGGTCTATGCGGGCACGTCTCTGGCGTTTCACCGCTGCTGATATCGCGGTGATTTTAGCGAATTTGTATGAAGAAAAACCCACCACTTCAATCCAGGTTAAAAATGCACATTTGCACAGAGTAAAATATAAAAAAATTTTCCCTGTAATGCCGTAAGATTACTGCGTTACAGCAAAAAGCAATGCATTACAGTAATTTGTTATTTTTATAATGCATGACCAACACTGACCATCAAAAATATGGGCCCAGGGGGACTTGAAAAACGTGAACATAGTATGATTACAAAAGAGAACATATTATGATCTTTGAGTTCAAGCCCCTTTACTATAGAGGTTTATAAAGCAAGTGGTGAGACTATGAAGGCCAGTAGGCACCAGTTAGACAGAAATATGCCACAAGTTAGACAGTGGTATGCCAATGGTGCGCCAAAGGAAGATCATGGTGTAATTATAGCTTTTGTGAGTCAATGTTAAACTGAGATGTACATGGAAGATAAATTACTTAAATTCTCTTACACCAAGGCAGCACCATAAAGGAGGCGAGATGTTGGGTTTTAAAATAAAATATATTTATGAACTAAATCACAAACAAAATCTACATTGTTTCTGTCTTTTGCCTTTGCACGACTCCTTTTTTGACTCATGATACAAAGGTAGAGTCCAGGAACTGACAAATAGGTCAAATATGTTTATGCAAATAGGTCAAAGGTCAATTTTGAGCTCAATATTTTTCACAAAATTTATTCACATGATGAAGGAGATCTCAAATACAAACAAAATCACATGAACTCATTTTTGACCAAACATGATGTGACAGCATTCTGGTACAATTATTATCAGTAAAAGCTAAACTGAACTCATATATGGGGACACAGAGTCATGTTCATGGAAATAAAATTTAAATTACATATGGTTCCTTTAAAATGTACATATTATTTTCAAAAGTTTAAAATGATGTCAGGGTTTGTGGATCATTTTGAAGAAATAAAAAAAAGAGTCAGTGATTCAGGAAAATCATTTTAGCAACACTCGCAGTGATGTTACCGTCACATGTAAAACCTACGCAGAAATCTCGTGGTTTGATTACATTTTGCAGTTCAAACCGGCCTCCTGTTACCATTTTAACATTCTTAAGTGTTGGCATTAGCGTAAGAAGTGTTTAGGTGACACTGTGAACCTTTCTGCAGAATTGTACAGCTTGGTGTGATATGAAAATTACTCGTGTCTCTCCTCGACATGTACAATTGCCTGCACAGATCTTAGTGTCCACCGACGTGCGCCCAATTTGAACTCAGCTCGAGTGTTTGCCCACACTGTAATTACTCCAAAGTGACACACCGCTCCTCGGCGCAATGCATGAAGTGAGCTAAAATGCATGATTCACAAGCCTCCTGTGTTTTGGTATTTGAACGCTGGATTATATTGTTGTCACTGGGGAATTACAGCACCGTAACAAGCTTGGCGCACACTTTCCATCGTCATTTCCCGGGGTCACTTTGCTACAGCGAGCACGAGCCACAGTCATTCATCAGCCTGAGCTAATGAGAGCACATGTGAGCGGCGCTAACCACAACAGCTAACATTTCATTACAGGACACACACAAAGCTCGCATCCTCCTGGCTAGCTCGCCACATCGAGAATTTCACCTTAAATAAGAGTCATCCTGGCGGAGCTCATCCACAACCGCAATGAGAACAAGAAAAAGGGATGTGTGCAGAGACGTTCGTTCTTTCAGCGTTGCTACGGATTTGTCAAATGCAATGCTGTAAATTGATTCCAGTGCCTCTGAAAAGGGTTGTTCTAAATCTAGCAGAACTCATTTGGGATACATGTTTTGTTCACAGCTGGATGTTTGCCAGGAAATTGCTGTGGAAATATTTCCCTGCCTGTTTATTAAATGTCTACACCTGTGCAATAGGACCCTGAGAAAAAAAACTGAATGCTCGAAATTAAGTTAAATCTAAGGGAGAGAAGAAAAGCCTAAAGTCAAAAGGAAAAAAAAAGTGACGTTAGTGGTGTCTCTGATGATTAGTTTCTCATCCTTTGAGATACTGTTCCATTGAGAATTGTGTTTTGATTGTGAAACATGGTTTGGGGTTATGCAAATTTGGGAAGAAATGTGGAATTTAAAAGTGTACCATGTAGCTTTTCAGCACCTGTGTACTTTAAAGGGCCCATATAACGCTATTTTCTGATCTACGTTATAATGTTTCCTCATCACAAACAAATCTGGAGTTGTGTTTTGTTTCATTCCCACATGTTTAACACACAAACCCTGCAGATTTAGTTTTTGTCTCAAACAGAAAACACTTTATTCCACCTTGTAATTAGCTCTGGGTATCATTAAGTTGCCTATAAGATACATATGTCAATACAGTGAGCTTTCAATTTGATATGATTTGATACGATATATTTCAAATCGATTTGATACAATTCAATAAAAAATAAAGGCTAAATCATGGCTGTGATACTAAAAGTGTTTGTTAAACCATTTCTTTTGCAAAGTTAATATAAAACACGCTCATTTTGATAATTTAAAACTGTGAAAATGTCAAATGTGTCACGTAAACGAGTTTCCTTCCTCTGAACAAACAACAAAACTGTAGCGCTGTAACAAAATAATTTAACTAAATATACCAAAAAATACTCATACAGCAGCCCACGATATCAATACTGTATCAATCACATTAAACGATACGATATATTGATATTTCCAGATTTTTGGACACCCCTAATTGTGATGTCATGTAGTAATGCAGGAAACGCTCCACTGTGTTTTTAAACTCTGTACAGCTTCACTTTATATATCATTTTAACTCTGGAATTACTGATCTCCACTGAACTACAGGTAAAAGGCAAATGTTGACTTGAAAATTAACACTTCATGACATCACAAGGTGGAAAAGAGCTAGACAGACTATTAATAAAAGATTACTAAAACATGTGTGAATGAAACAAAACACAACTCCAGGTCTGTTTGTGGTAAGGCAACAATATTTCAACATTGTTTAAAACTCCAAAGAGTCAATTTTGCGTCATTAATAAATCACAGTGTTTTTAGTATGTCATTAATCAGGCCTGTCACAATAAATACTATATAAACAGACGGAACAATCATTTTTGGGGGTCATTATTTATCGTGGGGACTCTTTTTTTCCCTTCAATAATAGCAGAAAAATATGGTTATATTTCTGTAGGACGAAGAGATTTGAGCTGAAGAGAGTTGAATAATGCACTTCTGTGACTCATTGTAGACACAAACAAACTACTTAAGAGTTCGGATTTCATTAAGCAGTTCATATTTTTAACAATATTGTACATTTAGAATCATTTTTGGGGTGTAATTCTGCTTTAGGGTTTGTGTTACGTGTTCTCGTGACAGGCCTATCATGAACCAGGTGATTTGAGACTGATTTTATACATGCTCGCCAATCTCATAATCCATAATGTGATTTTATAAACTCTGCTCCCAGTGTTTCGTCCCTTCATTTCAGCTTAACTCTCTGTAGCCTCGCCACGGCTCTCCACTCCACAGCCTCTTTAACCCCATCTCCCCTTCTCCTCTGTGTGTCTCAGATCCTAACGCTTTAGGACAACACGGACCTGACCACGCGCTAATCGGAGGAGTTGTAGCTGTCGTGGTCTTTATCACCTTGTGTTTGATAATCGTTCTGGGGCGATATCTAGCCAGACATAAAGGTAAGAGTGCTCCGCCGCTCCCTTGAATATCAATGTCCATTCTGAGGTAATTGCGTGTGAAGCCTGAGATAACCGAGCGTGCCGTGTTGGGTTTTGGCAGGGACGTATCTAACGCACGAGGCCAAAGGGGCGGAGGACGCTCCAGACGCAGACACAGCCATCATCAACGCCGAGGGCAACCACGTCCACGCAGAGGAGAAGAAAGAGTACTTCATTTAGACTTTTAACTTTCAGTTCCGACTCTTCTCGACAGCAGACATGCAATCTCTGGCTGCCTCAGTGTCATCATCCGTTTTAGTGCTCCTTCAAAAAAAAAAAAAAAAGAAATGCTTTCTCCCTTTTTGTAATCCGTGTGAACTTTTGATACTGTCCAAGGCTTCGGTCCATTTCACCTTTCATAGTGCCTCGATGCAATACTTTAATCTTTACTTTTGGTGCATTTGAAAAGGCCATTCTTTACCTGGAGTCCTCCACTTAAGCATTTATAAGCAGAGAATTAACATTTAATAGGTTTTTACTGTGAGCCAAGTTGGAGAAGTGAGACAGGTGCTGTGAGCCAAAGCCATCAAAAGGAGAGTTGTGGATCGCAAAATGCCCTGCAACATATTAACCAAATTGCCTCATAGATCTGCTCACAGCTGCAGAGTTAAGCCCATTCAATGTTAATGTCATTCTTATAAATGAGGACCTTGTGTAAAGTCTTGGCTGCTTCTTAATTCTGTTGCCTGTTATGAGTTTTTTTTTGTTTTTTTCTTAGGGGTTTCCTGAAGTGATGTGGGTATTGTTAAGATTTCACCCACTGCAAAAAAGTAATCATTTGATTCAGAATATGAATCTTAAAGGTGCGTAGTGTAACTTTTCTTAAACACTTTTCCTCATGGAGATGTTTTTGCTTTGTCTGAAATGTTTCACAGTGCGGCATTAAACTGTACTATCTTCATCGTGCTCAAAACGGTCCAAGTTACGAGTCAGATCTGTGGAGAGGCGACCCCGCTCACAGTCAGAATTCCAGTTTTTCTTGGTATGTTTGAGCGTTAAAACCACCTTTAATTGAATAAATGTAAAGTCGAGCTGTTTAATGTCATATTGTGGAACATTCCATTCACATCGCCATAGAAACAAGACGTTGACGAATCCCAGAGCACCTTCATAGTGTCTGTGACAAGTCGGCCCACTCATTTTACTAAAACACAATTACAATCAGTATTATATATATAGTATATTTAAGTTTAATTTTTTTAGGTTTAATAATTTACTTCATGTTTGAAAATTATAACATCACACTAGGATATTCCATAAATGTTACCTAGTAACCATGTAGTACACTGGGCCAAATGTACACAGAAAATACCATTTAACAAATAAAATAACGTATAATGTAAGGTATTAATTGAGCTCCGTAATCTGACGTGTTTCGAGATGTTTCTGATCGGTTTACACAGATTGTTTCTCATTTTAGGCCAATGGAGAAAACTGCACTTGGTCGGGCTGCAACAAACTAATGTAGATGTTGACGAGTTACCAATTGTATTTATTATATTTTATTAGTTGACTAGAAACAAGAAAGAATCCCAAACACCATCAATCCTTGCAAAAGTTACCACATCCTTTTTAAAGGATCCATATACTATTTTCTGATCTCTGTTATAATGTAGTTTCCTCATCATCATCAACAGACCTGGAGTTGTGTTTTGTTTCAGTCACACATGTTTAACACACAAACCCTGCAGATTTAGGCTGAGTTCTTCTCTCAAACAGTAAACACTCTGTTCCAACTTGTGATGTTATGTGCTCCACTGTGTTTTTAAACTCCATACACCTTCACTAGAATCATCTGAATGGTTTCAGCACTGGAATTTCCAAACTCTACTGAACTAAAGATAAAAGGAAAATGTTAACTTGAAAACTACCGCTTCATGACATCACAAGGTGGAAGGAACAGAGCATTTTGAGCTTTGGGGATGTAGACAGACTCATATTAAAGGGTTACTCAAACATGTGTGAATGAAACAAAACACAACTAACACCAGGTATGATTTTGATGCGGTGACAACATTATAACATGGCTAAAACTTACAAGAGTCAATTTTGAGTACCATATTTTTGGACTATAAGTCGCTCGGCAGTATAAGTCACACCAGCCAAAAAATGCGTAATGAAAAAGGAAAAAACATATATAAGTTGCACTTTTTGAGGGGAATTGTATTTTATAAAATCAGAGGCCAAGACATTTCATTTTGAAAGGCAAGTTATAGTAAAAACAACAGAACAGAGAACAACAGGTTGTTAACGTCACATATGAACAGTTCTTCAGATAAATATAACATAAACAACAGAACAGAACAAGTTTAACAAACTCTCCATCTCACTCCAAATCAATAAATCCATTGAATTCTTCATCCTCGATGTCACTTCTGAGT
The DNA here is from genome assembly GCF_026225935.1 of Boleophthalmus pectinirostris. Classification (NCBI taxonomy): domain Eukaryota; kingdom Metazoa; phylum Chordata; class Actinopteri; order Gobiiformes; family Gobiidae; genus Boleophthalmus; species Boleophthalmus pectinirostris. Next base: position 30,073,338 of record NW_026571541.1, read on the forward strand.
AACTCCGCAACCTCCTGGGGTAAACAGAGCGCCGCTTTTTCTTCTGTGTAGCTGTCGTCAGACTCAGCATCAGTTCCAGTTAGAATTATTCCGGCCTTTCTGAATCCCAACAGGATGGTTTCAGTGTCACTGAAGTCACTTAAATATAAAATTTTCAGTGGTACAGAAGTAATGGTGCGATCGACTGACATGATACAGACAGGACAGAGGTTCTTTCTGCAGGAGACATGTGCAGTAGAGTGAAGTGACAGTGGTACAGGAGTAATAGGAGCAGCAGATACTGACACACAAGACAAGTGTGAAAATTTTAATATTTTAGTCGCACTGGAGTATAAGTCGCAAGACCACCCAAACCATGTAAAAAAGTGCAACTTATAGTCTGAAAAATAGAGTAATATTGGACTTTTTATTCTCATTGCAGCCCTACCATTTGGCAGATTCATTTTCTAGTGTCAAGCCCTGAAAGAAGTTAAAACATTTATCTAGGTCACATAAAGATATTCTAACTTAATCAAAGTCACTCAAATCAAGATAAATATTCTGAAGTCATCTTAACCAGAGGTAGTATGTTTGCAGTGGCCCTTGTGGACTGTACCTAAAGATGAGATTGTAAAGCGAGCTCTTTCACTGTCACATGTCTGCAGTGATGCATAAACCTGTCTTCCTAAAGAGCTCTGCAGTCGAGTGAAATTGTCCCGGCCAGTTCCTCACACTTCGAAACAACTCAAGATATTCCAGATTTTTTTAGTTTTCTTGTCAAAAATGCTGGAATGTGTTTTGTTTCATTCAAGCATGTTTGAGTAATCCTGCATTCTCTGGCAGTCTCTGAAGCCTCAAAACACAAACTTTCCATTGATTTCAGGAAGCACGAATCAATCACTGTTTCCACTTTTTTTTTTTTCTTTTGATGTTCATGAATCCTGGCAAAGGAGAAAAATCAGTTTGTCGACTGGACAAAACTTTATTTGGTTGAATATGTTTCACAGCTCATCCAAGCTGCTTCTTCAGTTCATGAATCCTGCTTAAATCAAAATTGTGACCAGTTTGTGACATGATAATTGAATTATTATGTTTTTGTTTTGTTTTGGCCTATCTTGCATCTAGGTACTCCTGATTAGCCTGAATTTAACTCAAGAAATAGAAAATAGGGACAAATACCTGACCTATAAAAACATCAATCTTTCTTTGCAAGTCCAGAATGATGGCTTTCTGGATTTTTTACACAGATAGATATCAGTCTGGTCAGCACTCCCTTCGTCACCTTTGCGTATATAAATATATTTAAAAATGTATTTAAAAAAAAAATAAAAAAAATGTTATGTCAAACCGGAGCTATTGGCAATAGTGAAAACAACCTGCATAGGCTCATGATATCTGCAGTACTGTCCTATAGTGACCTGCGAAATGAGAGACCAGGACTGAACCAGGACTAAAACAGGTCTAAACCAGGACTAAACCAGAACTAAACCAGGACTGAGTGGCGGGACGTCGGGTGACTGCAGGCGATCGGACCGGCACAGAGCTCCGTGCCTCATGGAGCTAAGTGCAGACGTCACCAGATCGCACTTTGTCTTGGGTTTCTCTCTTTCAAGTCCAAGATTAGTCCTGGTTTAGTTCTGGTTTAGTCCTGGTTCAGTCCTGGTTTAGTCCTCCTGGTTCACTCATGAATCCCTGAATCCCTGGATACCCCAACTTAAAAAATCCCAACCACACCAGTGGCGAGCACTTGCACGGAGCACGGCCTTGTGTATCATGTGATCGCTTTGACCAATCAGAGCGAGAGGAGCAGAGTGGAGCCAGAGCTAATGATTATAAAGCATTTTTAAGACAACTGAAGGATTCTGAGCTGAGTAAAAGTTTATGATCTAAAAATAGGTAAAAATCGCCCAAAAAAAATCCAACAGTTTTGAAAGTTGTAGGTGTCCTGTCAGCCGAACATGAGCAGTTTGGAATTACACTGTGCTCTATGAGAAAAATCCTTTCTCGGCCGGAGGGATTTTTTCGCTGAAGTACCAGTGAGTGTCACTACGTCAACTGGAGGCAGCTACAAGCGGCAACACCCTATCCAGGTATTTTAATATATCCATGGTGGAGATTCACTGCTGACCAGACTCACATCTTCATAAAATATTGAGGAAGTGTTCTTTTTGGATCGAAGCGACCATTAACTTTTGTTTTGTGTTAAAATGATCCATCTTTACGTACAGTCCTGCACATAAGTCAAATATTGTGTGAGTTTTACCTTTTCTGCTTTGTCGAAATCACTCACCCGAACCACGCCACCCCTGAAGCACAATCGGCATGACTCTCTTGACGCCCGACCCCCGTTTTCCACCGCTCTTTCTTACTTTCACTCTCTCTTTTCCATCCTTTCTGCATTCCTGAACAAGCGAGCAAAACAAAAAGCACAAAGTTAAAGAAGGACTATGGGAAACACATCACCTGCTTCTCGTCTCAGGAGTCTCGACGGTGAAAACGGCGCTCCCCCCTCTGGTACGGAGTATGTAAACTTTTGCCGGACTGGAAGGAGGGACTTTGATTTGCAGATTAGTCGTAATAATCCGAGTGAGTGGAATTTCGCGTGGTTGAATTATTAGTTTCGGGAATACTATGCTAAATGTGATCACTGCTGTAAGATACTTTGCTAACGTGAACTATGGTGAGTAATACTTGTTAATCCTTGACACTTTGCGATTTGTATATTAGCATCTTATACAGTATTTAATTTATTTTAGCTTTTTGTTGATTTGCCATAAGGCGTGTAAATATCATGTAAGTACTAAAATTTTGAATTCAAATTTCATATCAGTTTTTTCGGGTTGTTTTGGTACTTTCTACTCAAACAGGGACACAATGAATAAAACTGACAAACATACATGTATTTATTATAATTATGTAATATTAATTGATATTATTGCTGTTATTTCTAGACTATACTCGTTGGACATGGCACATTTTTTTGAATTGTACGCATTCCCATTGGATAAAACAATACAGAAATCACCATTATGGCCTTTGAGTTTGCTGCCGAGCGTACGTTGAACCATAAGTGAGTCCTCTTTGCGTCACTGTAAATAGTTCTGTTCATATCATAAACCGATGCGCACACGTTCTTTTGTCAACCCGCCACAATGCTATAAATACTGTCATTTTGTACAAAGTTTGCTGTAATTTATTTGCTTTTTATGGAGGATGTGAGAGGTTTGTTAATATTTTTTTTCTCCCGGTTGAATTCATTTTTCAACTAAGCCACTGTAAGATTTGAAAAGAGGAAAAAAAGAGACGGAGGGATAAAGTGTGGATTAAAATATAAACAATTTGAAAACAGGCTTCGTCTTTGTTGTTCTTGTGTCATGTTCTTATTGTAAATCGATCGTATTTTTATTTTGGTGCAGGTTGGTTGAAGTTTTGTTAAAATCTCAGACTTAAACACTAACAAAACTTGCACAACACACAATGTACATTATCATAATTGTAATAATCATAATAATCCACGTCGTAATGAACCATTCCCTCTCAAAAGGACGCTCTACACTACAGCAGAACCTTCAAAATGTTCCATATAGACGCTTTTGTTCAAGTCTAGTGAGGATTGAGATCAGAGCGAGTCCTTTTAGGTTTTAACCAACGGGATTTCAGCATTAAAACTGAATACTCGAGTGACTCATGTGAGGCTCATTCTGCTTTAATCCTTTTGAGATTCAAAACACTAAATTATAACATAAATAATGGGGCCATCAAGTCATGTTTTTGTTTTTAGGAATAAATCATCGTTAGAACTGTTATCAGTAAAAGCTTTATTTGATTTGAACAGCTCTACCTCGTATCTGGGGACACAGGTCAAGTTTATGAAATTCTGTTTATTTATAAGTGTATTTATACAACTACTTTAATTGAATAATTGAAACAATAACTCTGCTAACTGCATTAAATATAGCTGCCTTCTCCAAAAAACTCTGGCACAACTCAATTTTGTAAAAGGTTCCAAACAAAACTCACAATTTAAAGTGACCTGCGTGACTCCATTGAAACACAACGTTAAAAAACATACTTTGGAACATTCTCCTTGGAGATAGATACGTTGACATACTGTGGAAGATTAAAAATAAAGAAACAGCATTTCCATGGAAACAAGCAGGAGGAGGCCCTCAGACTTAATAAGAGTCAGGTTTGTGGAGATGCAAGCCCGCGCACAGTAAGGACACGTTTTTCTCAGTTTTTCAGTGCATTAAACTCATCCATAATGAAAAAAGATGCCTATGTATAAATCTACTTAAAGTTATGGGGTTATATATACCGTATTTTTCAGGCTACAAGTCACTCCAAAGTATAAGTCGCACCAGCCAAAAAATGCCTAATGAAGAAGAAAAAACATATATAAGTCGCACTTTTTTGGGGAAACTTTATTTCATAAAGTGAAAGACCGAGAGCCAACATTTTATCTTGAAAGTTATAGTACTAACAATAGAACAGAGAACAACAGACTGTTAATGTCTCATATGAACAGCTCTTCAGATAACTATAGCATAAACAACAGAACAAAACAAGTTTAACAAACTCTACATCTCACTCCAAATCACTAAATGCATTGAATTCTTCATCCTCAGTGTCACTTCTGAGCAACTCCGGAGGTAAACGGAGCGCCACTCCCTCTTCTGTGTAGCTGTCATCAGACTCAGAATTAATTCCAGTTAGAATTATTCTGGCCTTTCTGAATCCTGACAGGATGGTTTCGGTTTTCACTGAAGTCCAGGCTTTGTCGATCCATCCAATGACTTCCCTGAAAGTTGCATGGTGCACCCTCCCGATTGTCACAAGTTTCTCGCTCACTCCAAACTTTCTTTCTGCTGCTCGATTACCATTTTCAGCTGTATATTTCACTACTTGCAGCTTGTAATCTGCAAAATATGATTTTATTTATTTTTGGGGGCCTTTGTGTTCAGTCTTCTCAATTGTCTTTATAAGTTTGTTTCAATTTAAAATTTTTAGTGGTACAGAAGTAACAGTGCGAACGACTGACATGATACAGATTTGACAGAGGCTCTTTCTGCAGGAGACATGCGCAGTAGAGTGAAGTGACAGTGGTACAGGAGTAACAGGAGCAGCAGATACTGACACACAAGCCTTGAGGCTTTCAGTGTGAAAATTTGGTAACACTTTATAATAACTACACTTTATTTAGCCTTAATAAAGCATGAACAAAGGCTTAATTAATAATGAACAAAGACTTAATTAATAATGATTCACGCTTAGTAACTACTTAATTACTACCTTAATTAGCACTTGCACTTAATCTGCCTGTGCTGTAAATAGTTACTCATAATTATTTCATACTTAATTACTCATGAACTAACCATTTGAGCATTTATTAATGATTAGTAAACTATGAGAGAATGATTTACTAATAATACAATGCACTGATCATTCCGGCAGCTGTTATCTGTTAGTTTAGTCTTTTTGAAAGTTTTTCTAAAGTGAAGACGAATTATCCTTTATTAAACATTTACTAAGCATGAATCATTATTAATTAAATCTTTGTTCATTATTAGTTAAGTCTTTGTTCATGCTTTATTAAGGCTAAATAAAGTGTTACCGAAAATTTTAATATATAAGTTGCAGGACCACCCAAACCATGAAAAAATGTGCGACTTATTGTCCGAAAAATAAGGTAGATATTTTGGCACACATTTACAAGATTACTATTTTTTCCCCATATATACTCGCTGCTAGAAAAAAACAGTTTGGCATTATTCTACCTGCAAGAAGTGACAACAGACTTTAAAACTTCTTAAATCTTACACAATGCTGCTTTTTTACCACTTTTGTCTCAGTAAAAACTCTTTTTCATTATAACTCCACAGCCGGTGCACATACCTACACTTTTTATATAACTCAACTATGCCCAACTGTTACTAATGTACAAAATGTGCGTATGAATATTTGAGAGGAGCAGACTGCCGCCGGCGCTCAGGCTGTCTATGCTAATACAACAGACAAAGGGACGAGGTCTGTCTCCCCAGATCACCCCTGCCTCTCCACTGTTTCACACCGAGGCTGAAGCTGGAGCTCAGAGGAGAAACAGGCCCAGAATAAGTATCTTGTTTGGGGTTGAGCATTACGGTCAAGGGTGTGTTTTGTCCATGAATGCTCCTAATCGCTGTAATTGAAAGTGATACAATAATGCGCGCTATGAGGGCGTATTGATCCCAGTGGGGAGCGGGGATATTAAAAAGGCAAACAGCGTCGTGGGGGGAACAGAAAATAGAATCTGTTTAGTGATTACATCATAAAAAGTGGAGCGGGAGAAGGGTGGCGAGTTCAAAAGTGCTTTGAATGGTTCATTTAAAGCTGCATCGTGTAAATTTTCTGGTGGAAGGTCACTCAGCTACTTCTTGTTACCGTGGAGATGTTATTGTTTTGCCTTGAATGTTCCACAGTATGGCATTTAACTATCAATTTAACTCAATAGTAAGGCTTGGAATCACGGGCAGAGTCCTGAACCGGGTCGGGTAAACGTATATACTTGCTGAAATAGGCTGGTTTTAAAGTTTTGGAATTGTACGGGCGGGTAGTGATCACACACACGGGCCGGTCAGGTGAATCAAATGAATGATGAACAGGAGAAAAATACTTGACGTGCGACCAGGACGTCCATTGCCCTTGAAACAAGTGCCATTTCCCGGTCTTTTCCCGGAACGATGGACCAGGCTGAAAGAGATTTTAGTGTTTTTATTACATAAAACCACCAGTGGAAGTTATCGACTCGCCGACTGCACTTCTGGTTTAGACCTGGTTCAGTCCTGGTTCAGTCCTGGTGTAGTCCTTGTGATCGGCTCTGCTGTTGCGGCGTGTATATATTTATAATCTGCTAATGACACCGCGTAGGCTCAGTCCTGGTTTAGTCCTGGTCCAGTCCTGATGTAGTCCTGGTTTACTCCTGGTTTAGTCTTGATTCAATCCTGGGTTAGTCTTAGTTTATTCCTGCTGTAGTCCTGGTTCAGTCCTGGTTTAGACCCAGTTAAGTCCTGGTTTACACCTGGTTTAGTCTTGGTTCAGTCCTGGTGTCATTCTGGTCCAGTCCTGGTTTAGACCTGGTGTAGTCCTGGTCCAGTCCTGGTTCAGTCTTGGTCCAGTCCTGGTGTTGTCCTGGTCCAGTACTGGTGTTGTCCTGGTCCAGTCCTGGTCCAGTCCCGGTCCAGTCCTGGTTTAGACCTGGTGTAGTTCTGGTCCAGTCCTGGTTTAGACCTGGTGTCGTCCTGGTCCAGTCCTGGTTTAGATCTGGTTTAGATCTGGTTTAGACCTGATCCAGTCCTGGTTCAGTCTTGATCCAGTCCTGGTTTAGTCCTTAGCTCACGATACGATCACGATATTTTTATACATGCAACAATTGATACATTATTCTGTTTTTTAAGAACCTAAAATATTTTAGCAACAATATTTCTTTGTTAACACCACTTGTGCAAAGTTAATATGAAAAGCATCTTTTTTTTTTTTTTTAATCATCAAAACAAGGTATATGTCAAGAGTACTGCATAAAATAGTTTCATTCCACAAAATAACCAACAAAATGGTAGCGCAGTCACAGAAAATAGCTAAAATATACAAAATATATATATATCGATACCAGAAAATCCCCCAAAAAGAGACATTTCTCATCTGTGTGGTCCAAGTAACATTTCTGGCTTTAGTGACTATTCTTTTCTAAAATTTTACTTTTGGAACAAACTTTAGCAATCTCCATGGAGACAAGATGGTGACTCAGCCAGTATATTGTGGCAATAAAAAATCTGTAATTGAATAAATAAAGCTTTATACCATTCTATTCCAGGCAAAGCAATAATATTTTCATGAGACTGGCAGAAAATCAAAAAACTTGCATACTGTTACATTAAAACCTGACTCACCTTTATGTGGATATGCTGGAAAAAGTATCTTCCATATACAGTATTTGTACTTACGAACAAGAGCAAATAAACACATACATCTCTCTGATTGGTCAATCCGCCTGTCAATCACGCTGTCTGGAATCGGGGAGACTGAATATATTGTAGTTCCAGACCAGTGTATGAAGAAGTACTCAAGTTTGATAGTAAAAGTACAGTAGTAAAGTACAGTACAGTATCACATGAAAAAATCTACTGAAGTAAAAGTATTAAAGTACCTGTTTAAAAATGAAAGAGTAAAAATGATTGTGTATGTATTATCTGCAGATTTTGAGATGTAATAAAACTTCACTTGTTTACATTTTGCTAAAGATTTGTGATAGAAACAATTAAATCGATTGTTTTTATTTGTATATTTCTGTTTGCTCAAACTATGAACATGTTAAAAATAAACCCTCGGCCTTTTCACCCAGTGTCAAACTATCGTAAAAATACTTTTATTTGTCAGTCTTGTCCAAATATGTAGTGGAGTAGAAAGTACAGATACCTGCTCTCTAGGAGTGTAATCGTACATATATTCACGTCACACTGTTTCAGTATGGGACGTTTGGTTCGGTGCAGGGCTGTGCATGAGTGACTTTGCACAATTTGTGTGTGTTTACATTTCGCCACTACACGTGCAACTACATGGAAGGACCAGCTCTTTAATATTCACAAGAGATTGGGGTGGCAGTGTTTCCCGTAGCGCTTTATAGTTAGAGCAGCCGCCTTGACTACGTCCCTTCGAACCATGTGAATCCTCGCAAAACTACGGTCGTAGCGCTGCGGTCCTCACTTTCACCAGCACGGAATCTCCACCCCCATTGTGGACAATGTGAACAAGTTGGTTTTTCTGGCCAAAAATATGAAGATGGAGTAAAACTTCATCCTGGAACTGTTAGTGCTGCACTTTATATTTTGAAAAGTTTTGTTTACTGTTTTTATAATATTTTAAACATTTGTTGCTTATTTGAGAATATTTTATTTAGCTTATTAGTGTTACCAAGCAGCACTTTGCATTTATTTTATTTTTGCGTTTGTATCATGTTAAAACAAATTGTTAGTTTAATAAACACACAAATAAAGAACAAGTAAATGGTTCTGTTTCAATACTGAACCGAAAATGAAACCGAACCGTGACCTCAAAACCGACGTACATACCGAACCGTGACGTTTATGTACCGTTACAGCCCTACTGCTCTCAAATGTAGTAAAGTCCAGTTAAAAAGTACTTCAAAATGTACTTAGGTAAAGTACAATTGAATAGCTCAGCCTAAAAAAAAACAGGGGTATGTTTTATTTCATTTACACATGTTTAAGTAATCTTTTAATTTTAGTCTGTATTATGACATGACATAAGATGGAGCATTTTCTGTTTGAAGAACTTATGTTTTTGATGAGGCAACAACACTATAACATAGATCAGAAAACAGCCTAATATGAGCCCTTTAAACGTTTTCTAATGATATGCAGAGTAAACATCAGACTTATTTTGACCCCGTGAGACTGGGGCTCAAATACACGGGAACAAATCGCGTGCAGGCCCTTTTGGACGCAGACCTGGTGGTGCCTCAGTCATTTCCAAAGCCCATTCTTCAGCTCCATTGACCTTGGGCAGAATGTAGCAGACTAATGTTGCCATTTTCAACCCAGTGTCCGGCCAACCATCTGCCCGCCCCCCTGCGCTCACTCCATTATCATTAGCCCCAAACAGCCACAGCTAAACCATCACGGAGCTGCTTCTGTTGGAAACGCTGCTATTTTGTTGGGCTATGTAAATGGCCAGTGGATCTTGAGTAACACCTGCCAGAAGATTTGCAAAGAATTCATCATAATTTATAATAACAATAAGCTATAATAATATAATAATAAGCTCTAGTATGTAAATATGATATATATATATTTTTTATTATTATTTAGACTTATGGCATTTTGTTCAGTCTTTAAGCCATGTTATAAAGTTAAAACCTCCACAAAAACAAACCTGGAGTTGTGTTTTGTTTCATTCACACATGTTCAAGTACTGTAATTTCTGGACTATAAGCCGCTACTTTGAACACTTGGAACCCTGTGTCTTATACAATGATGTGGCTAATATATGAACGGATTATTTATTTGGCACATTGTCCATTCATATATATGGTCTAAGGCAGGGGTGTCAAACTCAAATTCACAGAGGGACAAAATTAAAAACTGGGACTAAGTCATGGGCCAAACTAAATATTTACTGAAAAATTTCAACAACATGTGCATGTTTTCTCTTCTTTTGAGATATGTAATGTTAAACCTATTCTTATTAAAATAAATGTTTAATAATAGTTTTGCTTAAGCAATGAATCCAGAACATGCATAATATCAAATAATAACAACATTTAAATAAATAATGTCTCTATAGTCTATCTGTAGCCGGCGGGCAGCTCTAATACATATTTGATATGATCTCACGGGCCAAATTTAATTTTATCGCAGGCCAAATTTGGTACCCGGGCCTGAGTTTGACATGTCTGGTCCATGGTTTGGCAACACAGCGGATGCATGTGCAGCCTGAGTGCAGAAAGTGCACTCATACACACGGATCTAGAGTTCACATGAAGTTGCAGCATTAGCGAGCACGGCTGTCAGAGCACTAAAACAGTTTATTGTCATGTGATCTAATGATGCAAAATTAACATTGGTGAAAATGCAGGTGGGTACGTAAATGACCAAAAAAAAAAAAAAACGTCTCAAACTTCAATAGCCAGACATTCACTCATACCTGATCAGTGCCCAGCCCCTGAGAGAGCCTGAAATCTGCTGAAATCCTCATGGGGCAAAGAGCAGCCGTCGCCTGAACGCGCTTTGCGGACACCCTGCTCCACGGACTTGGGGTTCTCCCTCTTTGTCTCTCAAGTCCAAGCTTAGTCCTGTTTTAGTCCTGGTATAGTCCTGGTTCATCGGTGTTGGAATGGCGGCATCAAAAAGGGTCAGAAAGGGGACATGTCGGTGTGGAGGGTTGTCGGAATAACGGTATGTCGGGGTGGGAGTCTGTCGGAGTGATGGTATGTTGGAATAAGGGTTGTATAAAACTTTCCTTTGACCCTAGAACTGGTTGGTTTGTAACAACTCCAAACACCTTCACTAGAATGATTTGGACAATTTCTGCCCTGGAATTGCCAATCTCTTCTAAGGTAAAGGTAGCTATTAATTTGAAAACTACCATATGACATCACAAGGTGGAACAGAGCATTTTGAGCCTTGAAGATGTAGACAAACATATCATAAATAATGCAGGATTACTCAAACGTGTGTGAATGAAACAAAACATAACTCCAGGTAGGTTTTTGGTGAGGTAACAACGTTCTAACGCGGCTTAAAGCTCACAAGAGTCAAATTTGTGTAATATAGGACCTTTAACACTCAGACGCCAAAGGGATTTCTTCCATACCCTTGGAAAGTGAGACATGATGGAGGGTCTGTGTGAGTGTGAGATGGAGAGACCCTGAGGCGGTCACAGTATCAGAGGAAGGAACCCTTATCCAGCCACTGCACTACACGCAAACCCTCCTCCGGCTCCAGTCAGATCTGCAAAAACATGATTACGTTTAGTTTACAGCATGAGTTTGATCTGTCAAACACGGATTAGGGGCATAATATAGTTACAGTTAGTGTGTGGGGAACTTTAAGGTGAATGTTTTTAAAAGTTTATCACCGAACTCATTAATACTTTTGTTACTCTATATATAAACAGTGGTGGGACGTAACAAGGTAAAGGTAGTAACATACTGCACACAAGTATACATTTGAGGTATGTGTACTTTACTTAAATTAGATACGTTTACTTTATTACATTTGAGAGCAGGTATCTGTACTTATTACTCCACTACATCTTTGAACTGGACTGAAAAGTGAAAGTTTTTTTTGTTTTTTTATTATAGTTTGAGACCTGCTGAAAAGGCTGAGGGTTTATTTTTAACACAATCATAATATGCAATTACTAAAACTAAAATATACAAATAAAAACACCGATTTAATTGTTTCTGTTGAAAAAAAAACAACAACTTTATTTTGCTTTAGCTTTATAAGAAAATCTGTTCAAAATATTGAAACTTTTAACAAATTCATTTTTAAACTAAGGTACTTTATTTTTACTTAAGTAGATGTTTTCTGGTATCTGTACTTTTACTCAAGTAACTAAATTGAGAACGTCTTCTATCACTAGATATAAAACAGGGGTTTCAACAATTGCACTAATAATAGTTGTAGTTGCTAATGTAAACAGAAGTATACTCCATAGGAAACATGCATTAACTGCTCAAATATCACTCTTACTGCCTTTTTTTTTTTTTTTTTTTTTTTCAGGTTCAGTTTGGGTTAAAGACCGTTTAGCTCACAGAGATTACTTTTAGGATTTCAACATTGAAACTGGCAACACAAATGAGAGACTCATGTGAGGCTCATTCTGTGTTCTGATTGGATCATCATCTTGAGACCGAAACATAAATAAATGTAATTAAATGTCACATATTAAGCTATTTCCTATAACTCTGTAATGTTGTTTCCTCATCACAAACATACAAGCATGTGTGAACGTTTCATTCTATGGAGATGTTATTGCTTTGCCTGGAATGTTTCATAGGATGGCATTAAATTAATAATTATTATTATTAAATTAATTTCTATCTTCACGGAGACCAAACCAGACCAAGTTACAGGTCAGATTTGTGGAGAGGCGACCCGGTTCACAGTAATGCCGCATTCTATTGTGTTCGGGACTCGGGAAAAAACGACCTCCACCTCGAGAAAGTGCAATGGAAACAAACTCGGGCTCATTCGGAACAGATCAAGTCTGAACATGTAATAGTCAAATTGTCATAACTAATGGTGTGCAAAAATATTAAAATATCGATATCTCGTATTGTTTAATGTGGTGATACAGTTTTTTTGGTGTATTTTTCTAAATAATTTTGTTACAGTGCTACAGTTTTGGTGCTTGTTTAGACGAAGGAAACACATTTATGTGACACATTTCACATTTTCACTGTTTTAATTGTCAAAATGAATGTGTTTTATGTTAACTTTGCACAAGAAGTGGTTTAACAAAGACTTTTAGTATCACAGCCATGATTTAGCCTTTATTTTTTATTGAATCATATCAAATCAAAAGCTCACTGTATCGAGGTATGTATCGCTTCGTGGCCTGTGTATCGAGGTATGTATCGTATCAGCAGCTTCTTAATGATACCCAGCCCTAGTCATAATTGAGTCACCGACAGCTAACATGAGTTAACAGCCTCTATTTATTAGCAGGAGAGGAGCGATACCTGACGTTCACTACATCAGCGAACAAAATAAACATAAAACTTTCTCGGGCATCCATATTTTCCCCAGCTGTGGAAATGAAAAGCATTTACAACGGATGTCGGGAGAACAGACTCAGATTTATCCACTACCAACATTCAATAGAACGCGGCATAAAAATGTCTGTTTTTCTGTTTGTCTTTGAGCTATAAAAAGTATTCTAATTGAACAAATACATGTAAAGTAGAGCTGTTTAATGTCATACTGTGGAACATTCCAGACAGAGCAAAGGCATATCCACAAAAACAAGCAGGTGAAAGCGGAAAACGTTACACAGTGCGCCTTTAATACAAAAATAAAGACAACGCTACTAACTTATCTCAACTCCTGTAAAACTGCCCTGAAAACTGTTTTGTTTTGCCGACTCCAGTAACTGTGTCGGTAACCAAAGCGCCGTAAATACAGGGGCCTTATCACGTCTGCAGTGCTGTAGATTACGAGAGGGGCTCCAGCGGACGACTGAGCGGGGCCAGACTACGCTCCCAAACCCCATCCCCTCTCCACGGATTAACTGCAGCACTTTTTATTAACAGTAATTCCTCTTGTTTTCTCCAGCCGAGTGTATCAATTGCCTTGTGTAAATCACTGCGCGCTCTGAACAGGAAGTAGGAGGATAAAAAGGATTTGGCGGAGATGGAGAGGGATTGCAAAGAAAACGCACAAGTCATGGGGAACTGTTTGTCCTGGGGATCATGGACTTAATTGCAGATTTGCACACTCCACAGTCAATACTCGGCGCGCTGATTACAATCTCGGCTACGGAAACTGCAAAACATGCTATTTTTCATCCATCAAAACACAGAGACACGGGGAAGCTAAAAGTGGGTCTTAGTAACAAACGTAGGTGTAGAAAAGTGAGTGATTTGATTCTAGTGTTTTGTCCTCAAACAGTGAAAACAACTGAGCAATTTTTCTACTGAAGGGTCCGTCACCTGCTCGTCTCCATGATGTTATTGCTTTTCCCAGGATGTTCCATGGTATGACTTTAAACATCTCGTATTTATCCATTGTGGGTGTTTCTATTGATCAAAAATACAGTAATTCCTTCTGTGAATGGAAGCGCCTCTCCACAGATCTGATTTGTAATGTTGCACTTCAAAAACTAAAATCTAGCCAAGTTAAGATTAGTTGAATTAAGAAAGTTTTATCAGGATTTGAGTCAATTTCACTTGACAAGTAAAATTATATACCGAAGGAACAAGACTTTTTGTACATAAAATCGCAAAATAACTGTTCAAAACACAATCAAAGTAGCATCTTCCTCGGCGCATCACCCCCCTCTCCTGCAGAAAGAACCGCTGTCCTGTCTTTTATCATGTCATGTCGTGTCTTGTAGGATTTCAGGAGATTTCAGGCTTTCCCGGAGGCTAGGTTAGTTGTATCAATCATGTATAAGTGGATAGCCAGGCTCGTGCCACCTAGTGCCTCTGCTCAATTTCATTTCTCTCCACTAGACAATTTGCAAGAACCCCAGAAGTTGTAGACCACGCACCAGCCAATCAGCGAAGAGCTGTGAAGCCATAACGTCAAACTCAAGCGCCTGTCTGGGTCCCTTTTGTGGTACAGAACAACAGTAAACAAAGAGGTCGAGATGGATGTAGACGAAGACATACATTCTGTGTTGGGTACAATTCCCGAGATCGAGGATTTTTATGCTCTGCTTTGTTTGCTGTTGTGCTGGCAATTACTTGGACACCACTGAGCGTTCCAGCGCATTACATACGTCACAACCAAACAGCAGCGATTGGTTAAATTTTTAAAAAGTTTTAAAAATAAAGTAAAAATATATTTAAAACTATCTAGTGTCTGCAGGAGAAAGGACCGATGCAGAGCTCGGAGACGAGGAGGTACATGCAGCCGTCGCCCGATTGCGCTTTTCGGACACCTGCTCCGTGGGGCTCGGGGTTCGCTTTCTCTTTCTCTCCAAGATTAGTCCTGGTTTAGTTCTGGTTTAGACCTGGTTTAGTCCTGACCCACCTGCATACCCGCCCGTAAAATTCCAGAACGTTAAAACCCGCCCATTTCAGCCATTACTTTCCCATATCTGTTGGTGCAGGACTCTGTATCAAGATATAAACCTATAAGCTTTATTACCTGTACGTACATCTCTGTTTTGTTTGCTGTTGTGCTGGCAATTACTTGGACACCACTGACCATTCCGGACACATTACATACATCACGACCAAATAGCAGTGAATTGGTTAAATAAAAAAAAGTACCGCCTACCATCGAGCAAACAAATCCTAATGCTGTGAGGTCAGACGGTTTCCACGAAGTGAAACTGGCTGATGAATCAATCAAGTGGATGTCTGGCTACTGAAGTTCGAGACATTTCTTCTCGTCATTTTCACACCCACCTGCATTTAACGCACACGGGTAAGACATATCGACCTCATTAATGTTAATTTTGCATCATAACTTATTTTATCATGCAGTGATAAACTATTTGAGTGCGCTGACAACATCTCTAAGGTTGCAACTAGATCCATGTGTTAACCGCACAGACAACGGCGCTTTCTGCACTCGGACTGCGCACATATCCACTGTGTTGCTAAACAAATAATCCTTTAATATATTAGCGGTATCATTGTATAAGCTGCAGGGTTCAAAGTGTGAGAAAAAAGGAGCGTGTTATAGTCCGAAAATTAAGTTAGTTGTCCAAGAAATTTTTCAAGTAAGAGTAAAAATGTATTTGTGAAAACTATGACTTAAGTAAGAGTGACTTAAAGGTGCATTGCGTAACTTGCTTTTCTCCGTGTAGATGTTATTACTTTGTGTGGAATGTTTCACAGTATGGCATTAAACCTTTCTACCATAATGGAGACCAAACTTGACGTTGCGCACAGTCTGGATGCCTGTTTTTTTAGGTATTCCTGCGCTATAAAACTACCTGTAAATGTAAGGTGGAGCTGTTTAATGTCATACTGTGGAACATTCCAGGCAGAGCAATGACATATCTATAGAAATGTTATATAGCGAGTGCACATTTAAAGAGTACCGAGGGCTGTTGGGGCAGTCAGGCCACATGCCAGCAACACAACGGAAATCTGAAACCCATTCATCCATTTGGACTCCATCTTTAAACACCCAAGGATCATCTGTCTTTATTTGATTTATCCCACACTGTATTTTTAGATGCAATTATAAACAAACTTCCTTGTTCAGATTCTGTCGCCTGTGCCTTGGGGAGTAAATAAAAAAGCGATGCCATGTCTTTGTTTCGTCATGGGGGAAGGAAGGGGGTACCTGTGGCAATAAGGTAGCTATGCAATAAAGCGTGTGCCATCTGTCGGGATTGGAGCAGTTGAGAATCATCCAAGAATGTCACCAGAGACTTAATTAAAGTCGGAATATTAGCGAGGGGTAGACTGATGCTTCTCCAATACACTGACAGCTATAGGAAGAAAGGCTTTGAATGTGACAAGAGATTACAATATACCTGTGGTAATAAGAGGTGTGTTATTAAAGGAACAATATTACACTATTTTCAGATCTATGTTGTAATCCTGTTTCCTCATCACAAACCTGGAGTTGTGTTTTGTTTCATTCTCACATATTTAAGGCATAAACCTGCATATTTAAGCTGAGTTCTTCTAAAACACCATCCATACCAGACACCTTCACTAGAATAATTTGGATGATTTAAGACCTAATATTGCCAATCAACTGAAGTAAAGGGAAAAGGTAGCTGTCAGCTTGAAAAGTACCACTTCACGTATTTTCGCCCTATGTGAGCATAAAAACGGCAACTTTTAGTAATGAATGAGGATGGCCACACCCTCAGTACTTGGTGAGTGTATGAAGCAGCACGTCCACCGTGTGACGTAGACACGTATCCCTATCAAACTACACATAGAGCATGGCATCTATTGTTGTATTTGTGCATTTATCATGAGCACAATGTGTTCCTGGAGCAGTGATGTGACATTTGAAAGAGCCCAGGTTCAGAAAGACTGTTAATTAGTGCTTTGAAATTTACTTTTGAAATCCTTGCGTTTGCAGTGATACGTCTGTACAGACGGTAAATACATGCCTGTTCATCTGGTTAGTTTCACTGTAGACCTGTAGACTAGTGGCTCTACGCACCCAGTCAAGTTTGATCGGCTTTCCCATTTGCCATTAAATATCAGAGAGGTAAATTCCCAAATTTTGACCCCGATCATTTCTATGACAAGACCCAAGACAATGCTATATTACAACAAAACTCTGCAGTTGAACAATATTAATTTTAACTGCCCCTGCAAAGAATTCCAGTCTACAAAGCCCAGGAAATAATGCATGTTTTGATTGCGACTTTCTCCCATGGCTATGCCAGATCACACAGTAAGAGCTGCCTGAAGGACTGCTGTAACTTTAAGTACCATATGATAGGGTGACCAAACATACGTTTTTTCCCGGACATGCCAGTTTTTTTTTGCATCCTGTCCTGGGCGTCCGGGTTTTGTTTTGGTTTTTTTTTAAGTGGTGGAAATGTCTGGGTTTTCATGATCTTTTATTAAATTAAATTCAGTGGCTCTCATAGCTCTCTGTGCACTCAGAAGGAGCGAGAAGACACAAACAGACAGTCGTTATCCTGCAACATGCCGAACCACAAATGAGCATTTAACTATGACTTGTACAAGAAATTCTCTGTGGGAGGCCATGTAAAATATCACTTTCTCCTCATGCTGAGTGCGTTAATGCATTTTGTGAAGATATGGATTATGCTGATGTATGGCAATCACAGCACCTTACAGATGAAGAATATACTTTTTTTCAAATGTTTCACAAACATCTACAAGGATTGACTATTTTTTGCTTCCATAAACACTCCTTTACTGTTATTTCAAGCTCAATAAGCCCAATTATTTCTGACCATGCTGCTGTATATTTTTGCAGTATAACTTTCAAATCCAGCTAACCAGACCAGATACTGGAGATTTAAAACATCCATTTTAACTGATCAGAGGTTTCTCTTGTATTTCTGGGACAATTTAAAATTTTTCCTAACCACTAACTTTACCTCCACTAACAACTCATCGTTGTTATGGGAAACATCTAAAGCTTTTTCCCGTGGTCTTATCATATCCTATACATCTAGTAAAAGGCAAAGGCGGGTTGAACAAAGGAAGATTCTTGAGTCTAAGTTAAAATGTGCAGAGAAAGAATACGGGCAACAACCATCTGCTCAGAAAATAAAGGAGGTATCTGCACTCGATGTGCCCTGGATGCACTTTTGACAGGGGAGGCCAAAAACCAGATAAGATTTGCAAAACAAAAACACTATGAACTTGACGGTAAGGCGGGAAAATACTTGGCGCATTTAACAAAGAAAAAGGCAGATTTGCAGTCGATCTCCTCTGTCATGAACATCCAGGGTAGGCAAATCTTTGACACTTTAAATATTAACAATGTATTTAGAGGTTATTACAAAAATTTAAATAAATCTGACCACCAGCCGGATGGCCTTGAGAAAATGGACAGTTTCTTTTCCTCTTTCATTCTCCCATGTTTGCCGAAGGAGCTACAATCTGGTAAATTCCGTGGTCTGGATGGAGTAAGTGTAGAATTCTACAAAGAGTTTTGTGACATACTTATTGATCCTCTGTTAAATATGTTTAATGACTCATTTGTTAGGGGTACGCTACCTCAATCCCTGAGAGAAGCAAATATTTCTTTGATTAAAAAAAGGTAAAGCACCTGAAGATTGTTCATCATATAGGCCGATCTCACTCACTAAATGTGGACTTGCAGATTCTATCTAAAGTTTTAGCTGTTCGACTGGAAAAAATTACTGCCAATTCTAATTAACGAGAACCAAACTAGATTCATTAAGGGTCGTAACTCTTATAACAATATGCAACGGCTACGTAACACAATCCAGTACTTTCATCAATATTCCAAAATGGTCTTGTGCTCTCTTTAGATGCAGAAAAAGCATGTGATCACATGGAATTGTCATTTACTTTATACATTACATAAATTCTGCTTTTTTTTTACAGTCTTGGTCTCATTTCGGACAATTGGATTCAGCCTTGAAGGCGTTTGGACTAAGTCTTGTCTCGGACATCAAATAGTTGTGAGTTTCAGCAAACAGAATATTGATTTTTCATTTTGAAAATGTACACTTAAAATTTCAGCAACTAAACTTCAGAATAAGAATTATTCTTTTCAGAGTTAAAAGGTTCCAAATGAGATATTGAACAACATTTAAAATGTCAAATCTATTGCAAGTGATTTCAATGATAGTGTCCAACCAAGAAGTAAAATTATAAACCAAAATTGTCAAACTCAGGAAATCTACTTAATCTTTAGTTAACTGGGACTTAAAGAATTGCATAGTCCTGTCAGATGTGGACTTTAGGTTTTATTATTATTAAATTATTAAGTTTGACAGTAAAGCAGCAAAGTCCACCAGAGAGTTCAGATTTCACCAAATGACATAACAACATTCTATAGGCCAATAATTTTATTACAAAATTGGGTCAGCTAAAATAAATACAGTTAAAATGTAGGTTTTTGTTGTAATATAAGAGGTTAATTTGCATAGTCACTGATAGAAAAGATTACATTAAAGATTATTCATGGGGAAATCTGTCTCTTGCTCCTGTTCTGGAAATTTTAAGCCAAAGACATCGGCCAATATCATAAGAGCCAAATGGGTGCTGCTTAAGTTTATGACCGTCTGGAGGGATGACGACGACGATGATGATGATGATAACGGTAAGAGTTCATACGCTATGACACCATAAGGTTGTGCAGTTCAACCCAAGACGACGCCTGAGTTGGTAGCTGGCATTCTAGACAGGTATAGTACACGTCAGTTTATGCTTGCAGACTGTAAAACATTAACTAGAGCAAAGGAAAAGCACATCATATTAAGATCACGTGCTGACACTAAAAAAGTGGTCTGTAAGATCGAGGAGATTTACAAAGACTTGGATAAACCAACGAAGGCCTTACAGATTGAACTCTTCTACGAGGTGTGCAATGCCATAAGAAACTTTTTCCTCTATAGAATGGCCAAACAGGGAATGCTTGCCCTGTTGACCAAGCAGAGCCTTCTGTCCATGAACTGTTCTGTAGATGTTTTGGATTCATTTCTGGTGGGGCTGGAGTGTTTACTGGAAGATAGACTAGTGCCACTTGTCAACGAGGGCTT
This sequence comes from Boleophthalmus pectinirostris, assembly GCF_026225935.1. Classification (NCBI taxonomy): domain Eukaryota; kingdom Metazoa; phylum Chordata; class Actinopteri; order Gobiiformes; family Gobiidae; genus Boleophthalmus; species Boleophthalmus pectinirostris. Next base: position 30,093,738 of record NW_026571541.1, read on the forward strand.
CAGTGAACGCCTCAGATCACTGTCCATTCAGACTGTGTTTAAAGTTGACTACTTTATAAATGGTCTTGCTAACATGAAAGAGCTCCAGTTGAATGATAACAACGAGAGAGAAATAATTTAGCAAATAAAAGAGGAGATCTTGGAGTTTTTAGTTCCGATGGACGAGTGGCTGCAAGAGGAAGCACAAAAACAGTACAGAGCGGATATCTGCCTTGCTTATAGAGAGATCCACCAGCTGATGTCTGTAAATGGACATGCGGCCAAGGGAATAAACCCTTCAATATTAGTTGTTTTAAAGCAGCAGGTTTCAGCATCTGTCTCAAGGAAACTGCCTGTTTCTAGGCAGAAGACTGCACCCCCACGTTGTGAAGTAAAGACACTAGCGGACGTTCATAGGCCAACCACAGCAGCCTCAATTTCTAAGATGAAGACCCCAGCCCCTGTCTCAAGGAGGCCTCGTGTTTCTATGGAGAAGACCAATCCCCCAGATTGGACAGTACAGACATCAAAAAAGGTTTATGCCACTCTTTTTCCAAAGCCCCCTGTTAGTCCACAAGCCCCTGTTTCAAATAAGCCTCCTGTTTCTATAGAGAAGGCCGCGCCCCCACATTGTGAAGGAGAGACACCAGTAGAGGTTCATAGGCCAGCCAAACCAGCCTCGGTTACTAATACGAAGACACGAGTGCCCCGTGTCTCATGAAGAAGTCCAGCCCTCCAGTTTGTGAAGTAGAGATACCAGCAGAGGTTCTTAGGCCAACCAAACCAGCCTGGGTTTCTCAAACAGACACACCAGCCCCTCCTGTCTCAAGGAGGCTCCATGTTTCTGTGGAGAAGTCTGGCCCCCCAGACTGTGCAGATAATACACTGACCACACCAGCACTGGATTCTAAGAAGATACCTACCCCTTTCTCAGTCCAGTTTGGCAAAGTGGTGATCAATAAGATACCATGCCTCTAGTGACGATGATGAAGTGAGTGAAGAGAGTGACGATGAAGAAAGACAGGAATACCAATGGAACCGAGAGCTCTTCATGAAAATGGCATCCACTATAGTAGAGAAGGTGGAGAGATATAACAAGAAGTGTCAGAAGTACGATCTGGATAAGAAGTACTTCAAAACCCAGACTAAGTCCTTAGCTGCAGACCTGGCTGCTGAACTCAGAGGATGGCACATTGCTGTGGTACCATCTAGTGACAATGCTCTCAAAGTAGCCAGTGACGTGATGAAGGAACTGAAGAAGAAGTACTCAAAGAAACAGATCTGTACTTATTTTGTACAAGGTGAGTTCACGCCTATTCTCGTGCAGGTGGCTAAATAGCGTCTGGTTTCTGGTACGGGCATGATGCATAAAATCTACAAATGGGACAGAGAGGACTTCTTAAACTTGACCACCAGGCTGATCACTAAGATGTGTAAAGGGGAGTTGGTACATATTCCAAGCATCTCCTACCAGTTAGCTGAGCAGTTAATGGAGGAGGTCAAGGATTGGCCCATTTTTATGAAGCCAAATATGAGGTGTATGAAAAAGTTGGTCCTGGTCTGTGATCAAGAAGATCACAAAATATTATCCCAAAACACCCTTCATCCTTTGCCTCCAGGATGGAGTAATGGACTGGATCATCTTGGACAAGCTGAAGAAAAAGCTGTGCACACCTCAGACAGGGGTCAGGCCTTTTTTCAAAGGCGTAGTCAAAAAGATGAGGGCTTAAAACACTGTACAGCCCAACAGAGACAGAGTGAAACATTGATGACCAGTTTTAATGCTTTTTACTGCATGTATATTTACCAAAAGATTGCATAATTTGTATGTGGTTTGTTGGTAAATCAGTATTGCATAGGAAGGTCTTGGAATTGTTGCATCTAATGTGGCTGAGCAGACAACCATTGTACAATAACATCATTCAGAAAACAAATGACAATAAATTAACTTAGAACAAAACACATGTGTGAAATTTTTATGTATATTTCTTGTTTATCTTATTTATGTCCTAAAGCCCAAGAGGTTTTTTACATGCATTTTTAGTAATGGAAAGAAAAACTCTTTATTTTCACCTTAAACACAGCAGGGTTTGTTTTGTTTTTTTTCCCTGACTGATTTTGCATGTATTAATAACACATACGTAACATTAGAGCATTCTGCAATCATTACCATCAAATCTCTATCTGTATACTGTTCAAAATAATTCAGTGGGGTCCCGTCATGTCTGTTTAAATCAGTTTCGTTACAATGCTGATACTGTGCAATGTTTGGGTTCAATGGAGTTGTCTTCCAGCAAATTCCACATCCTGCACAACCAGATTTAAGATAAAGCAATATTTATTTATTTATTCATTTATTTATTTAAAAAAAATATTTATTGTGTAAATAATATTAAATTAAATTAATTATAATAAATAAAATAATACTAAAAAACAAAATAATAACAATTACCTTGTTTGGACACACCCTTTTTCTTGGTTTGTCTTGTTCCTGGTGTTGGCTCATCCAAATCATCTTCTGAGCTCTCAGTGTCAATCTTTTGAGTTTGACAGCGACATTTGGGAGTGCGGGATGAACCTGTAGCTGTCTCTGCCCCTGTTTCTGTCTCTGACCATGAACTTGTCAACAAGTGTTGTTAATTAGCATTTGCTGCCAGTCCTTCATGTAGCCCTGAGGCCCTAACTACATAAAATCAACAAATACATACTGGGTCTTGGCTAACCATTATCTGCAACACAGAAATGTTTAGGTCTGCTGTGCTGAGTGGGCTCAGGATTAGGGTCCTCCTGCTTTGCTCCTGTGATGGTGTTTGGTAATTTTCATCCATGATAGGATCATCATTGTCAGACAAGTCCAAATCCGAGTTGTCTCCATCAAGTAACTCAAGTAGCTCCAGTGCTATTTGCACAGAAAAATGCTCTAGAAATAAAAACATGACCAAATGAAATGTCATTTATGTATGTAGTTATGCCTTATTTATATTAGTGGTACAATGTACAGTGTTTTAGCTGCATCAGAGTTAGCTTTTTACTACCATATTCGATTTTTACTAACATTTTCAAGCCAACTAATCTATGTATGTATGCATGTAGTGATTTGATTATTATTTATTTCATTGGGACAATGTACAGATTTTTAGCTGCAAGAGGGATAGCTTTTTTCTTATTGTACGTATGTGAATGTGTATTTAGCATTTTAGTGTTTTCAAGCAGCATCAGTCCGTAAGTACACATGTGTACATCATGTTACCTCACAAGTTTTTATCGTACAAATTTGCATGTCTTGACAGATGTACAACATTTTCATAAATATCTAAATCAGAATAAGCCATAAAATATGAGAGGACCTCTTACCTGATCAATGTTTGTGTATGGAGCTGCCTATGAACTTAACTGGGCTCAAGGGCTCAAGTGACTGCTGTAAAAGCATTTTAGTGAGGACTGTATAAAAAAGTAGGTTAAGAGAGTGTGACGTCACCCATAGCGTCAAGCGCCACTCAAATGAAGCTCGTAATGTTAACGATGTTACAGGAGCGAATTTGGAGCCTGGCTTTATATTAAGAATAGGATTTTTTTAATGGACAAAATAGAGAAAAAAAACTCACCAGGTTCATGTAGAGTGGGTTCGTACAAACATTTTAAGACCAAAGTAACAAGGCTCACAGCAGCAGTCACAGAGACAGGGGTGACAGTGTAAGTGAGTGGGAGCCAAAGTCAGAAGGAGCGAACTTCCTATTTGGAACGCGGTGGCTAGCATGTTTCTATATAGTCTGTGGTTTTGTAAATTTTTTACTTTTTTGTGTGTATGTTTTTTTTCTTTATTCAAGCAGACAGAATAAAAACAAAGTTAAGATGTTCATATTATTTAGACAAGACATTATGATTATTAATTCATTCCCATTGTCTAAAACATTACCGTTATTGTATATGTAGGCAACTACATGAAATCTAACTTTCTGAATGAATCAAGTAAATGTGGATGTAATAGTACCGTAAATCCTGGACTATAAGCCGCTACTTTTTTCTCACACTTTGAACCCTGCGGCTAATAAAACAAAGTGGCTAATATATGGACGGATTCTTTGTTTGGCTCATTGTCCATTCATATAAACGGTTTATGGTTTGGCAACACAGTGGATACATGCAGCCTGAATGCAGAAAACGCTGCTGTCTGTGCGGTTTACACATGGATCTAGGGTTCACATGAAGTTGCTACACTAGCCTGCGATACTGTCAGTGCACTCAAATAGTTTATCGTCGTGTGATAAAATAAGTTATGATGCTAAATGAACATTATTGAGGGGGATACGTCTTACCCGTATGTGTAAATGACAAGAAGAAACGTCTCAAACTTCAGTAGCCGGACATCCACTCATACTTGATTGACAGAACTAACCCCGCCCCCGAGAGAGTCAGAAATCTGCTGAAATCCTCCCAGACACTGACATGATACAGACAGGACAGAGGCTCTTTCTGCAGGAGACATGTGCAGTAGAGCGCGAGGAGAGACGGGGGTGACTCGCCGAGGAAGATGTTTGTTTGATTATGTTTTGAACAGTTATTTTGCATTTCATACACATACACACCTCATGGAAAACACACGAAGAAATGCAGATGACGCAGCTTTTAAGTTAACGGCGATTGATGTGGATGTCGAAGAAGGAAATAGAGCTGCTTCACGTGAACTCATCATCAGTGACTCGATGGTGAGATTTTGACAAAGGCAGCGTGATGACGAAAGCTTTCAGAGGCAATTAAAGCAGACGGCCTGAACTTGAAAACGTTCTTGAAGACGTGGACACCTGCAGCTTTTATTCAGGTACGGTCTATATATGTACAATTTTAAAATGTCGTTAAAATTTAGTTGATGCGGCTTATATTCAGTTGCGCTCAATAGTCCGGTTTAGAGGTAGATTGAAGTGAAATTTACTTTATTGTCAATTTTTTTGTGATTAGTATTTTATTGTTCGTTTCTCCCAGTGTTTAACATGTCAGGATGATAATTTGCTTTAACTTTAACGTCACACAAACACACACAGAAAAGACAAGACAGGTGAGACACGCGCTCTCCCCTTTTGTCCTCCAGACCCCCCAGCGGTCAAGCAAAGTTGTCAGAAGTCCCGACAACTTTGCGTGCGTCGGGGTCCAAAGACTTGCACTCATGGACTACGCATCCAGATGGTAAGAGGGGGGTCAGACATGCACAGGCGTGGACCAGGTCGTCTTTATGATGCCAGTGAGTGCATGGCCAGCCGCCGGGATTTACTCCAGACAGACAGCTCGCAAAGACAACTGATTAAATTGTAGTGAGAAGACAGGAAAATGTTTAATTCACTCGCGCTTAGTATTCATGGAAGGGATAGCCATACAAGAGTTCACCTTGGAGGGGGTCACGCGGAGGGAAGGGCTGGAATCCCAAAGAGCTTCGGGTGCATACTTCCAGCGAGTGAGCCCAAACAAATGGCATTGTGCTTTTAATTGCTTTGATTATCAAGTTTACTTTGCTAAAATTGAAAATGGTAATTGGCCACAACAGCTAGATATTGCACGAGTTGGGTGTTGATGGATTTACGGGCAAAATCAATTCCTTTGTCTGGGTCTAAATGGGAATGCAATGTTCTTTTCTTTTCACAACATGCATGTTTAGAGCGGTATACGGGGAGGGGGAAATTATGCAGAGGCATGGATACTGTGGTTAGCAAAATTACTTTCATAATGAAGTGCATGTGATGAGAGTTAGTTCATTACACTGAGGCTAAAATCATTTGTGCAGATGTAAAATGCAAGATTGTTCAAGTTAAAAAAACAAATATAATTAAGTGTTGGTTATTTCAGGAACATTCTGCAAACAGCGGTCCCGTGGTGGAGCCGAAACTTGCTGCGTAAGTGATGGATGCTTCATTTTCTTGCTTCATCCTTTACTGATTTCACCTGTCACGCCGCTCCTGCCAGTCCTAGTGTTTCAGCCGCAGCTCCCGCCACAGCTCCTGCCACGCCTTGGGAAAACCACATCGGTATGACAGGGGTGTGCAAAAATATCGGAATATCGATATATCGTATTGTTTAATGTGATGATACAGTATCGATATCGTGGGCTACTGTATCGATATTTCACCAAGAGTATTTTTAGGTGTGTTTTACTAAATTATTTTGTTATAGAGCTACAGTTTTGTTGCTTGTGGAGTGAAAGGAAGCTCATTTATTCAACACATTTGATATTTTTACTGTTTTGATGATTAAAATGTTTGTGTTTCATATGAACTTTGCACAAGAAGTGGTTTAACAAAGACTTTTAGTGTCACAGCCATGATTTAGCCACTATTTTTTATTGAACTGTATCGAATCGATTTGAAAAATATATCATATCAAATCGAAAGTGCACTGTATCGAGATATGTATCGTATCGTGGCCTGTGTATCGAGGTATGTATCGCATCGGCAACTTCTTAATGATACCCAGCCCTACGGTATGAGTACATATTTCATAAATAAACTCACAGAATAAAATAAAGCTCTTTCCCCAAAATTATTAGAGCTTGGTTGTAACAGCTGACTATTTGGGTAGTGTACTGTATATTTGTGTCTTATCTGGATACAATAAGAAAACAGAAAAAAGACGTTCTATTCCAGTTCATATGTTAATAATAATAGTATTTATGATCCAATCCACTTTATTTCTATAGCACATTTCACAAACAGTTTCCAAAGTGCTGCACAAATACATAATAATAACAACAATAATAAAATGATAAAATAAATGCTCAGATTTAATCATATTAGTGTTAAAATAATAAAACCAGTAAAATAAAACAAGCACAGTCAGAAATAGCAACCTGGTCCCCCATGAGGCATCAGTGGGGTCAGTTCATCACCACAGAAGCAGCTTATGAGGAGCCCAGCCCATATTACATGATCGTTATATCCACAATACAATGTGTGTATCTGTACAGGCCCATGAACATTTGTGTGATATTGGTCACATATGAGAATGTCTGTGTTTACTACTGTGTAACCAAAATGTCATTTTTCATGAGTTGTGTATATGTTAGTTGTGTGACTGTAGATCAGTGTGTTGTGTTTCACCGGAAAAAAAAAAGAAATGGAAATTATTTTTGTTCCAATTAGAATTTTTACGGCATACACTGAAAGAGAAAGGAACTTAAACTAGTTATAATAGTTAGTTATAATAGTTAGTTATAATTAGTGATTATCTGGAAAGCTATTAATATTTTACTATACAAATGCACAGAATTATAAATAGATCATTTTTCTGAGATTTTGAGACCACTCCTGTTGCTCTAGCTCGATCCTTCGCTGAGTTCTGATCAAAAATGCATATTTGACCTTGGTTACCTTGACCTTCAAGTGACCTTGACCAGTTTCAACCTGTAACATCCAGTGTACCCCGGTTATGTGTGTGCCTACTTGTGTGATGATTGGGTGAATATTTTAACCCACAGATGGTTCAGAAATTGCCTCTCCTTTATAATGGTGTGACCATTCAATTGACCCGTGTGATCTCAAATGACCTCGGATCATCACCAAACTTTTTTTGCGGCATCAGGCACAGGGGCTTGATCCACGTACCAAATTTGGTGACAATCGGTCCATAAATGGCGGAATTATCGCAGGTGGACACACACAGATACACAGGTTGAATACAAAATCTGGTCCCTGAAGGGTTGACCAGGTTTTGTAAGAGCAAGATCATAGAATAGCAATAAAAAAATAAATCCAATAAAAAAATAAATGAAATAAATTAAAGACAGAGAAGACCACACAACTCACACGGTGTTAAAAGCCAGAGAATAAAAGTGGGTCTTAAGACGAGACTTAAACCTCTCCACTGTGGGGACTGAGTGTTCCAGAGCTTAGGGCCAACCACAGAGAAGAGATGATGAATTACTGCACTGTAAAACAGTTTGGTATCAAAATAGAAATGAAATATCTTTTTTAAACAAATAAATACATTGTGTAATATGAATTTGTAAAATAAACAGGTTGTCTTAATCAGATTGAATTCATCATCAGTTTTCTAACCTTGGCATTTAACATGAGCAATTAAATGTTTTGATTTATTTATTTATATTTTTTTCCAGTATTTATGGTTTTAGAACCAAAACCAGAGTGTCTTTAAAAAATACTTTCACTCAGGAAGGCTGTATTTCTATCAAAAGAAATCCTTTGCAGTGCTTTCTCAAAAGAACTGATACAGAATGAACCAAAACAGGTAAAACTTTAACAAAAAGCCCTGAAAGACTCGTATCTGACAGTATAAACATAATTAATTTAACGTCAACAGTGAACATGTTGTACACTCTCGTAATTTCTCAACACATGGTCCTTTCTCTTTTTTTTTTAGCACGACTCGATTAATTCCCAATACACAGTGATTGGAGTGAGAAGTGCGGCTCTGCAGGGAACTGGAAACAGCCAGGCGGCTCCGTGAATAGGGACCAACACTGATGGTCAGGAAGGATTCATAGAACTGCAGTTACATTTCAACACCTTCCTAAAATAATCGCATAAATAATTTTTTCAAGTTTTTCAGGAAACACCAAAAACTTGATGGCATTCAATGTTGATTTCATTCAGAAAGTATGTAACAAAGCATGATGAACTTGGCATAGTAAGAAGTTTGTTTTTATGCAACAAAAATGTAATAAATTGCATTTTTTTGACTATGCTTTTTGTCACATGGGCAATATGATAACGGTTTGCACTGTATGAATATTAGGCCCCATCCACACTAGTACGTGTTCGAGTCATTTTTGTTGTGGATGCAGTGTTCGTTCACACTAATCCGATTGAAAACGGCTCCAGAGACGGAACGATCTGGTGCTGCCAGGTCCCACGAATTCATCTGAGTATGGCTCTGATCTGGCACTGTGTGGACGCCTGAAAACGCTGATACGCTGATGTAGGTCTATGTGCCGCGAAGTGATTCACCTCCAAAACGCTAAGAGGCTAGAATATATGTCCATTCATATATACGACCTATGCGTATGATCTGCAGACGTATAATCTCTGAAAAGTTTAACATGAGCCATCTCCAGTGCGATAGAAGCACAGAACAGACTCACCATCAGCAGAACACCCCTCTGTCACAGAAAGAACACATATAATCCACTGAGTCATGTCCTTTAGTATGACAGAAGCTGAACCGCATCAGCGCACAATAGTGAGTTGTTTTTTGAGCGCTTAGTTTTTTTGTGCAAATTAGCCATGTGGTTTTAAGTTTTGTTTCTGTAAAATGTAAACAAATATGCTCAAAGCTGTGTGGATAGGGAAGCTTGTGGACACAGAAACAACGTGTGTGGACGCAAATCATTTCCGATACGGTGATATGCGGATTTGTGTCAGTATAAATGTAAACTTAGTGTATCTATAGTATCTACTGATGTCAAATGTCAACTTTAAAGAAAAATGAATGAGACTTGACAACAACAGTTATGAACAGTAAAAGTTTACTCAACAATATTGGTATAGAGCATAGGCAGAAACAAACAACAAACCAAACAATCTTTTTCTAGTTTTTGTTTGTTTGTTTGTTTGTTTTTTACACGTGTACTACTACACATCTGTGGAGTATGTATAGGCTATGCTTTATCATTGAGAAGTAAACTTTATATCATAGTAAAAATTCCATGACTTACCACTTTGGGATGAGCCCAGAATCAGTGAAATAAGTTGACTGAATGAATCTTCCATCTTGAAGCACTGTATGAAAATTGCCTAAGTCGCATTTTAGCAAAATAAATCAGCCTATCATAAAGGGGTATTATCACATGATCTACTCAAATGCGGGTGTTGGCAATTTTAACATAGGTGGCCAGCAGGGGGAGCAGAGGATTAAGGCAAAAAAGTAAATTTTGGCAAAAAATGACTTAAGCGATTATTTATTGACCAGGTTTTGTATTCACCCTGTGTCTCTGTGTCTGTGTCTGTGTGTCTGTTCCACCCATGATAATTCCACCATTTATGGACCGATTGTCACCAAATTTGGTACGTGGGTCAAGCCCCCGTGCCTGATGCCGCAAAAAATGTTTGGTGACGATCTGAGGTCAATTGAAAGGTCACAGCATTATAAAGGAAAGGCAATTTTGGCAATTTCTGAACCATCTGTGGGCTAAAATGTTTACCCAATCATCACACAAGTAGCACACACATAACTGGGGTACACTGGATGTTACAGGGTGAAACCGGTCAAGGTCACTTGAAGGTCAAGGTAACCAAGGTCAAATATGCATTTTTGGTCATAACTCCGCAAAGGATCGAGCTAGAGCAACAGGAGTGGTCTCAAAATCTCAGAAAAAATATTATCTATTTATAATTCTATGCATTTGTATAGTAAAATAATAATAATTTTCCAGATAATCACTAATTATAACAGTTCCTTTCTCTTTCAGTGTATGCTGTTAAAATTTTAATTGGAACGAACATAATTTCCATTTCTTGTTTTTCTGGTGATACACAACACACTGATCTACAGTCACACAACTAACATATACACAACTCCTGAAAAATGACATTTTCGTTACATGTTAGTAAACACAGACATTCTCATATGTGACCAATATCACACAAATGTTCATGGGCCTGTACAGATACACACATTACACTGTGGATATAACGATCATGTAATATGTTCTGGGCTCCTCATAAGCTGCTTCTGTGGTGATGAACTAACCCCACCGATGCCTCATGGGGGACCAGGTTGCTCTCTCTGATTTCGCTTGTTTTATTTATTTTTTTACACATTTTTGTTGCTGAAATATGACTCCATCTGTCAAGTCGTTTTGACCATAATGACGCAGGACTTGTACTTCTACTTGAGCATTATTCTTCTTATCAGTACTTCCTGGAGTACAGAAAACTTGGTCATTATTGCAAACATATTTCAGTACCATCAAAATTTCAGAGCCTATCTCCCAAAGTCCCCCACTCAATTGTCTCAGCGCGCCTCTTTGCTGTTCTTCTACTTTCTCAAACAACAACAACAACAACAATGGTATTTGTCTGAACTTGGCTCCAGGAGTGGCAGTCAGGGAGTCGTGATCAAACCCCAGCGTTCCCATCCCTCGCTGTGACGTTCCAAAACTAATTCAATTATATGCATCAATACACCTACAGAATTGGCTTATTGTCTCAAAATGACGACAAAACAAAACAAAAAAAATAAAAAATCCCTTCAAATCTCCTGTGAATGGAGTTTGATGTAAAATGAGTTTTCCCACAAAGACCTGCCAGGATGGTTTTAAGAAACAAGGGACCATTTCTGCCGTCATTTCCGAGCTATTTTCTGCGCATCAGCTTTGGAGATCCTTTTTACCGTGCTTCTTCAAAGGCATCGCTTATTGCACATAGCATAGGGACGGTCCAACTAGGCCAGGAAAGTGCACGAGCAGCACACAACTTTATTTTTCTGCAGACTCCTTCTATATATGAAAATCTTGCATCATATACGCGTTTTATATATAGAAATAAGCTGTACACAGAGGGAGGTATAGACGGGGAGGTAGACCGACTGCCGTGTGAGCGTTCTCTCGGGGTGATCAATAGCTTCTCCAATCAAATGGATCTGATGAGCTTCATGATGTGAATGCGATTTCTCAAATATGGCTAAGGATTGTTTGTGACTGTGAGAGGACGCTAAAGCAGAAAGCAGGGAGGTCATTTTTGTGAAGTTACATGAATCAAAGTGTATTTTTATACTGGCTTTATACATTCTGTACAGTCTCAGCCAATCACAGCGTGTAAATAATATTTCCAAGTTAAAGGAACCACAAGTGAGATTTTGATTTGAAAAGGCTCATAAATTCGTGTGTCATTCATTCATTCGTTTTTCAAAATAAAATCAAAAATAAGAAAGTGAAAAAACAACTTTTTTCTTCATTATTTGTCATTATTTGTCTCGGGTGATCAGGACTAAGACCGGGACTGAGACCAGGACCAGATCAAGATTGAGACTGGGACCAGACCATGAGACCAAGACCGGGACCCAGACCATGAGACAGACACCGGGACCAGACCGGGGCCAACACAGGACGGAGACCAGGACTGAGATCGGGAGTGAGACCAAGACTGAGACCAGACCAGGACTAAGACCGGGACCAGGACTGAGACTGGGACTGAGACCCTGGACTGAGACCAAGACCGAGACCAAGACCACAACTGAGACCAGACTTGGATTGAGACCAGGAAGAGACTGGGACCAGGACCGAGACCGGGACTGAGACCAGGACCAGATCAGAACTGAAACCAGGACCAGGACCGAGACCAGGACCAGTCCAAAACTGAGACCAGTACTGAGAACAGGAGTGAGATCAGGACTGACACTAGGACTGAGACCGGGACCAGACGGAGACGGAGACAGAGACCAGACCAGGACTGAGACCGGTTTAGTACTGGTTTAGTCCTGGCTTAATCCTGGTTTAGTTCTGGTTTAGTCCTGGTTTAGTCCTGGTTTAGTCCTGGTTCAGTCCTGGATCAGTCTGTATGTGGTGCAAATGTCCAGCATCGCAGTTTAAGTCATGGAAACGGGAAACAGCCATTATCCGTTTTTTTTTCCATTATTCATTTAAACACAAAATCGAAAATTTTAAAAATGAATCATTGTTTTTTTCATTTTGGTTTTGGAGACACATAATGAAGAGAACATTCTTTACTTTTTTTTTTCTTATTTTTGGTTTTATTTAAAAAAAAAAACGAATGAACAAATGATACACGGATTCTCATATTACACTGTTTTCTTGTCTGGTATAATGTTGTTTCCTCATCAAAAACAGACCTGGAGTTGTGTTTTGTTTCATTCTCTCATGTTTAACACACAAACCCTGCGGATTTAGGAGTAGTTCTTCTTTCAAACAGAGCTCCCCGTGCAAAGTCACTTCCTGTTCAGAGTTATCACAACACAATCAGCATGCATCCCGCTAATGAAACTACTGCACATCAGATCAGGTTTGTTGCTGTGCACGCTTTCGTGTCATGTTTTTGTTTTATTTATTTATTGGAGAATTATAACTTGTATTCCTGGGTTGTCAAAAGCATCAAAAATCAGATACCGCTCAATCAGAGGTGGAACCAAGTCGTTGTTTTGCAAGTCTCAAGTCCGAGTCAAGTCCCAATTCAAATACAGGCAAGTCCAAGTTGAGTCTCAAGTCACTGCCCCATAAGTCCAAGTCAAGTCCAAGTCGTCTACTTTTAGCTTCAAGTCATTTCAAGTCTTTAAACCAAAGTACCAATTATAGCTTTAATTTTTTGCAATTTATATGAATTTTAAACTAAATTGTACTTAAAAGTCATGGTATATTTATATTTGCGTATTTATATAAGAATTGTAGAAATGTTAATCTTTCCTTTTTAAATGTCTTGACAAGATCTTAGTGTGAATCATTACAGTTACAGAATAGAAGGAAATCAGATTTAAAAGTGATAAATAACAGTTGTTTTGTCATGAAGGATCAGGTTCTCTGTAGTTCCCTCTGTTTTACTGTATTGTACTGTATATTACTGTAGTACATCTGAGGATACCATGTCACAGTACTTCAGTTACATCCAAAGTAACAAACAGAGAAGTTGAAGGGACATGTTCCAGTTTGCTCCTGTAAAATTAAGCACCACATTTATCAGTTGTCAAGAGAAAAGTATTTTATAAAAACATGTTTTTTTAGGAGAAGCATCAAGTCTTCTCAAGTCACAGGCCTCAAGTCTGAGTCAAGTCCCAAGTCTTTAACCTTCAAGTCCAAGTCGAGTCCCGAGTCTTAGTCCATTTTATCAAGTCAAGTCTCAAGTCCTAAAAACAGTGACTCAAGTCTGACTCGAGTCCAAGTCATGGCTTGAAAGTCCCTATTTCTGCTCTCAATACAACAACTAGTACATAAACTAGATTTGAGCACATAGACTAGAATACACAGATATAAGACCACACGGTAAAATAAAAGAAAGAGCTATGATTTAATGTTGAAAATTGCATTCTATTGTCTAAATAAAGAGTGTTTTTATTATTATTATCATTGTGGTATCAGAATTGGTATTGAGTATCAAGTCTATTCCTTAAAATCAAAATCGAGTCTGAAATTCTAGTAACGGGACAAATCTAATCCCAGGACATAAAGATGTGGAAGTGAAAATTTTCTCAGGTTCCAACTCATTAACATAAGAGTGTGATTTTACAGCAGGTTAATACAAGGCTATATTATGCTTTATGTTTAATGCATCAGCTTTGAATACGGCTTGAAAACGGTGTACTGTAATGGTGTACTGCTGCCATCTGCTGGGGGACGAAAAATTAAATTAAAAAATGAAAAATCAATTAAATTAACTCATGTGAGCTTTACATCTTGTTAGAATGTTGTTACCTCGTCAAAACATGCTTGATGAAGTAGGAATTGTTGGAATTTGTCCATTATAATCTAAAAGTCAGGAATTTGTGTATGTCAAAGATGCAAAAATATCATCTCTTAAAGGTCCTATATTACTTAAATTGGATTCTGGTGAGCTTTAAACCATGTTAGAATGTTGTTACCTCCTCAAAAACATACCTGGAATTGTGTTTTGTTTCATGAAAAGCGCTATATATATAAAGACTTGCTTGCTTGCTTAAAAGTGCTTAGAACTGTTATTTCTTCTTGTAGTCTGCACTCAAATGGAGCAAAGGATCATGGTCTATGTAGTTCCCTCTTTTTTTAGTTATTGCTGCACCATAACCCTTAATTTAAGAAAAGAGACTTGTAATTCGATATATTCTGATGGTTCACGATATTATTGTCAGAATTTTGACGATACAATATTACGATATTTTGGTTATTGTTACATCCCTAGTCAAATGTTTTAATACAAAAATACATGTCTGGAAGCAGCACTACCATCGGAAAAGCTTCGGAAGAAAGCAGACAGACCATTTGGAATTATTTAATAATAATAATATAACAACAGTCTGTGATTCAGATATTTTTTTAGGCCTTGCAGACCCTGACAGCCCACCAATGGAAAAAGAGTGGGAACCCTGAGAATTACTCACAGTGGGACAAGTGGGTCAGTCGATTTACCGGTCAATCTTGTTCCTACTCTCACCTATGGTCATGAGCTCTGGGTAATGACCGAAAGGACAAGATCGCGAATACAAGTGGTCGAAATGAGTTTCCTTCGCAGGGTGGCTGGACGCTCCCTTAGAGATAGGGTGAGGAGCTCAGTCATATGGGAGGAGCTCGGAGTAGAGCCACTGCTCCTCCACGTCGAGAGGAGCCAGCTGAGGTGGCACGGGCATCTGTTCCGGATGCCTCCTGGGCGCCTCCCTCAGGAGGTGTTCCGGGCATGTCCCACCGGGAGGAGGCCCCGGGGAAGACCCAGGACATGCTGGAGGGACTATGTTTCTCGGGCCTGGGAACGCCTCGGGGTCCCCCCGGAGGAGCTGGAGGATGTGTCTGGGGTGAAGGAAGTCTGGGAATCCCTGCTTAGACTGCTGCCCCTGCGACCCGGCCCCAGATAAGCAGAAGAAAATGGATGGATGGATGGGACAAGTAACTAAAACTTGTAAGAATACTGTTACTTCAATAAAAACTATTACTCAAGTTGGAGTAAAAGTATAGTAAAAAAATACTACAGTTCTTTAAAAAGTTACTGAGCTGTATCATAACAAGTATAAGACCACATAGACTAGTCGACACCCATGAACTACGATGGAACGACTGAAGGATCACACAGATATAAGACCGCATGATAATATGAAAGGAAATACTATGATTTAATGTTGAAATCACATTATATTACTATCTAAATAAAGATTGTTTTTATATATAAATGTAACTGAGCACTACCCACCTCTGATTTCAGTAATAATGATCCTCATGTAAAGCACCTTTCAAACGTCATCTACTTAAAACATTCTTAATCGAAGTAAATAAAATCAAACATTTCACTGATTTTTCATTCTGTATGTCAAGAATTAAAACTAGATTTAATCCCAAACCAAATTTAGAAATAAAACAGCAATTATCAATGAATAAATGAACAAGAGAAACCTCTGAGAACATGAACTTGTATTTCAGCAATTTTCAAAGAATTCCTTGGTTAACTTGCCGACTGTCGATAAACAGCTCACTAAAAAGGTTCAAAGTTCAAAGTATTCTTACAATCTGATAACATTCCACTGATATTTTTCTCATAAAAGTCTCATAATTAGGCAGCAGCACCAGGGAAACAGTTTTCTATCATGTAAGGCTAAAATTAAGATTCACACTTGATAAGCAGAAATTTTAATTGCACTGAAATCGGATCACAGCTAATCTTCTAATCATTTTGGTCTAATTCTTAAGGAACAGTATCAAAACAAACGGTAGAAAGTATCTTGTTTTCAGTAGAAAATTACAAGGTAGTGTTATCAGAGCGTACTTTAGATACTACTACAAATAGTCCATTAACATCTGTGGATTTTCAATTAGACTTAAATTGTGTGCTTGCCAGGATAACACTTGAAGGTAAGACTGAGTTAGAAGTAGAAAAGTTAGGGCTTAAGGACTAATGGCACTAATTAAACTTTTTTGGGCAACTTAACTTTATTGCATGTTTTAATTGTATTTTCTACCTAGTCCTTTTTGGCTCTTTAACCAAGGTAAACTCATCAAAAACATACCTGGAGTTGTGTTTGGTTTCACACATGTTTGAATAATCCCTTATTTATTTGTCTGTTTACATCTCCAAAGCCCAAAATGCTCTGTTCCAGCATGTTCTGTGATGCCGTGTAGTGGTAGTTTTTTTGTGAATGAAACAAAAACACAACTCCAGGTATGTTTTTGATGAGAAAACATTATAACATGGATTAGAAAAATGGCGTCATATTGGCACTTTAAGTTATAAAACAGGAAATATAAGATGCTAAAGGATGCACAGTTGACTGAAACTGTAAAAAAAATAAGATTCAACTCAATTAAAAATCCCTATAGTAGAGTAACGTTTGAAGGTAAGATTGAGTTAGAAGTAGAAAAGTTAGGGCTTAATGACAATTTGAAATTAAAGTGGGACTAAATGCTAATTAAACTTCTTGTATGGGGTGTTTTAATAGGATTGTCTACATAGTTGGTTTTCGCTATTTAAGTGCAATCCATGGGAAATTTGCAACTATGAAACGCTGTGTGTGATCTAGAACTCAACAACTCATCAAAAACAGACCTGGAGTTCTGTTTGGTTTCACACATGTTTGAATAATCTCTTATTTATTTGTTTGTCTGCATCTCCAAAGCCCAAAACGCTCTGTTCTGCCATGTAATGTAGTGGTTGTTTTCAAGTTAACAGAAAGTTTTGACTTTTTCTTTAGTAGAGATGGGCAATTTCAGGACTGAAATCATCCAAATGATTCAAGTGAAGGTGTGTGGAGTTTAGAAACACAGCGGAGCACTTCCTGTTACCACATGATATCACAAGGTAGAAAGTGAGAGAGTTTGAGAGTGTTTTCTGTTTGTGAGAAGAACACAGCCTAAATACAGGAATCCGTGTATCATTCAATCATTTGTTTTTCAAAATAAAACCAAAAATAAGAAAATAAAAAAAAAATAAATTTTCTTCATTAGAACTAACAACAATTTTCTCCAAAACCAAAATGAAAAAACGGATAACGATTTCAATTTTGTATTTAAACGAATAATGGTTTCCTGTTTCCGTGACTTAAATTGGGATGCTGAACTTCTGTGCTGCATATGGACTGAACCAGGACTAAACCAGGACTAAATCAGGACTGAAACAGGACTAAACCAGGTCTAAACCAGGACTAATCTTGAACTTGAGAGACACTGGACCCCGAGTCCACAAAGCAGGGTGTCCGCAAAGTGCTATCGGCCGATGGCTGCGC
Organism: Boleophthalmus pectinirostris; assembly: GCF_026225935.1. Classification (NCBI taxonomy): domain Eukaryota; kingdom Metazoa; phylum Chordata; class Actinopteri; order Gobiiformes; family Gobiidae; genus Boleophthalmus; species Boleophthalmus pectinirostris. The sequence goes on from NW_026571541.1 coordinate 30,111,561, forward strand.
TTAGCCCCATGGGATGGAGGTCTGCGCCAGTCCTCTCACCTGCGGTTACCTGAGAGTCTACACAGTCTGGTTTAGTCCTGGTTCAGTCTGTATGTGGTGTAAAAGTCCGGCATCACAGTTTAAGTCACGGAAACTGGAAACGTCCATTATGTGTTTTTTCCATTATTCATTTAAACCCAAAATCGAAAACTGAAAAAACGAATTGTTGTTTTTCATTTTGGTTTTGGAGATAAATAATAAAGAAAATAATAGTCTTTTAATTTTCTTATTTTTGGTTTTATTTTCAAAAACGAATGAACGAATGATACATGGATTTTACAGGGGTTTGTGTGTTAAACATGTGCAAATGAAACAAAAACACAGGTATGTTTTTGATGAGGAAACATTATAACATGGATCAGTAAATGGCGTAAAATGGGCACTTTAAGTTATAAAACATGAAATATAACTGCTTTAAGGATGCAGAGTTGTCTGAAATTGTAAAAAATAAGAACCAACACAATAATAATTCCTTATATTAGAAGAGGATTTATCCAAATTAACAAAAAATATATTAGATTTTTCCAGTATTGTTCTTTTTTCACCTTCCCTCGACGCCAAAATACATCTGAAAGACATCGCTTAGTCCCTTCTCATTGAGGTAGTGATACAGTTGTCCCAGGTCCATGTGGTTGCCCCGGTTACCGTGAGGGTCAAACATGGCTTCTTCAAAATGGTTGAACTTCCTCAGAGAGTCCAGAGTCGGAGCAGGTCCACTGTCGTCCTCCTGTCCTCCGAGCGGGATGTCCTCTCGGTGGCGAATCATGATCTTCTTCCACGTCAGGACCTTCACTCTGGACAAACAGAATTCATTTGAAATTTAAAGACGCATTGTGTAACTTTAGTTGGAGGTACTTTACGTGCTTGTTTCTTTGGATATGTCTTTGCTCTGCCTGGAATGTTCCACAGTATGACATTGAACAGCTCTATCGTACATTTATTAAATTACATGAGGTTTTATAGTTTGAAAATACCTAGAAAAACAAACATTCTGACTGTGAGTGGGGTCACCTTTCCACAGATCTGACCTGTAACTTGGTCTGTTTTGGTCTCCATGAAGATAGAAAGGTTTAATGCCATACTGTGAAACTGTGAAAGTGACATCAAGGCTTGGTTGGCTCAAAATGTTTTAAAACTGATCGAAGGAAAACCTGAGGTCATATTGTTTGGATCTGGCAGCTCCCTCGTCGATTTGAGATCCTAAAAAGATCATGTCCGTCACAGTCACCAGCCTTGGGTCACCTTAGACAGTGATTTTAAATTTGATAACCAGATAAACGGCGTCTTAAAATCAAAGTTTTTATCATTTAAGACTTTTATCCAAAATCCAACCTTTTTTGCAATTTCGTTGGCCACAACTTTTGCAATGTTCTTTTTTTAAAGCTTTGAATTGACCTCATCCAGATTTACTCCCCCGTGCGCTCTCTGAGGTTCAAGGGCCAGATCCATCGTGGTGCTTTTGGACTTGACTCGACTTGCTCTGCCCCCCCACGTCCGAACAGACCCCACAGTGAAGAGTTTTAAGTCTCGTCTTAAGACCCACTTTTATCGACCACTTTCTCTGGCTTTCAACACCGTGTGAGTTGTGTGGTCCTCTGTGCCTTTTATTTATTTTATTTTATTCATTGTTTTAACATTTTTAGCTTTATGCATTTTAACACTTTTTATTTATTGGTTTTAATTATGATTTACTGACTTTTATTGTATTAATTTGTCTGTGCAGCTCTTTGGAAGCTGTCATGTTTATAAAATGGGCTATATACTTAAAGTTTCCTTATCCAAACTGTGTGAAAAATAAAAAAAATATCCACTATTTACATGATATTTCAGTAATATGATAACATACCTGGCCCAGAAGTCCTCACAGGCATCTTGTGACCCCTCCACGCACACCACCCCAGGCTTGCCCGGCATGCTGAACCCGGTCAGACCCAGCTCCTTGGACCACTCCAGGATGTTTTTCCTCTTGACCTTGTTGTAGATGTGGTGGCTGTAGATCCAGAGACGGGTGAAGACCTCTGGGTGCTGCGCGGGGGGAGGGGCTCTCTGGTTGGGGGCGGGCGCAGACGTGGGGCAGGCGTACAGATGGAGGTGGTCCTTGAGCCAGTCCACGGCCGACAGCACGCAGACTTCCCCCAGGCAGGTCTCGCTCAGGTAGGCCCCGAGGTCTGAGTGGAGCTGGCTCTGCTGGGACCGGTTCAGACCCGAGCATCTGTGCAAGAATGAGAGAAGATGTTGAAAGGAGGAGAAAGAGAATGAGAAGGAGAGAGATGTTGTTGGGTCCTTGAGCAAAACACCTAATTCGCCTTGAGTGTGAATTCTTTATGACCTCTTGTAGATTGCTGAGATATTTTTATTACTTACTTCCATTTTATTTTATTTTTATAAAATTCACCAAACATTCTCTTTGTTCCGGCTTTAAATCCTCGATCTCGGGAATCACTGACAACACTGAATATATGGCTCTTTGCTGATTGGCTGGTGCCCGAACTTGCACTTCCAGGGTTTTTGCGATCCTTCTATTGTATTTTGATTCCTGACCTAGTTGCTGGAGAGAAATGAAATTGAGTGGAGGCACCAGGTTGCGCCATCCTGACGAACTTGTACCTAGTTTTGATATTGATTGTCACTTAATTTTAGGGATGCACCGACCCAGCTTTTTAGCAATCGATCCTGAAAACAGCATTTATTTCCTAGATTAAAAAGATGAAATCCGAGGAGCTCCAACTGCATTAAAAGTCCTTCTTCAGGCCAAATGTGCCCTGGTATGCCCTGAAGAAGGCCCCATGCGGCCGAAACACAGAGACTAATCCTGTTTTATATATTAAAGAGTTTTAATGCAGTCAGAGTGTCTTGGATTTCTTCTTTTTAATGTCTGTAAGTGAAGTTCTCCCACTGTGATCCTGATGAGCAGTGGGTCGACCTGAAATTTGATCGACCCGCTGAAGCACTCATCTTCCTCTCTTTAGGCATTTACTTCCTAATTTCCAAAAATAAAATAAGATAAAACTGATCCAAATATGTTCTGTCATTGCTTAGTTTTCAAGTAACCACAGAAAAACTATACAACTGAAGTACAACTTTGTATAAATACAAATTTCAAACAATGAGACTTTCTGGGCCGACTATGACCAATAAAAAGTCTCATTACATCGATGTTAATGCCCAACCACGATATCGGCTAAACAGATATTTGGAAGCCAATATCCAATACAATACAATTTTCAGTATCTGTGCTGATATCAGATATCAGTAGTTGATCGGTGCATCCCTATCTGATTTAACAATCCTGAGAGAACAGCGACAAATGACACCGGCACGGTGGCTGAGTGGCTAGCACTCATGCCTCACACCAAGAAGGTTCTGGGTTTGATCCCCGGGTCGCCCAGGCCTTTCTGTGTGGAGTTTGCATGTTTCTTCCCGTGTCTGGATGGGTTTCCTCCAGGTGCTCCGGTTTCCCCCATCGACACAAAACATGCTACATAGGTCTCCATAAACAGTTGATAGTCAAGGTCAGTTAAAAACAATCAATTCAGTCATTGTGTCCTTAGGCAGGACACTTCACCCACATTGCCTAGTATGAAAGTGGTGTGTCTGTCTGTGTGTGTGTGTGAGTGATGGTGGTGGTTGGAGGGACAGATGATGCTGATTGGCATGGCAGCCAAGCTTCTGTCAGTCTGCCCCAGGGCAGCTGTGGCTACAATAGTAGCTTACCATCACCAGGTATAGAGTGACTGAATAATGCTGAATAATGCTCTGTAAAGCATCTTTGGGGACAAAAATGTCTGTGAAAAGCACTAAATAAATAAAAATGAAACTTATGATGTAGTAATGTAATATCTTCTACAGACTGAATATTTCTCTGTCTCCATGGAGCATTATACTGTATTAAACCTGCTAAGTCTGTAGTTTAGAGCTTTACAAACATGTTCTGAAATGCATATGATTCTTATGTTAGTTTAGGAGTGCATATTTCTGTCTTTTCTATAAAATGTGAGAGGTCCATTATTATGAAGTAACAGCCATACCTGACTGTAATCTCTGGCAGCACACTTGGATATTCAGAAGGATAAGCACAGGCCACAATTACATCCATCTAGAAAAACAAAACAAACAAACAAAAAATACAAAACTACATCATAACCAATATTTACAAACCCACAAATCTTATAACAGTGTTTCCCATGGGTTTCATGAATATTTTCGAAATTAAAATTGATTATTGTGAGCTTTAGGCCACATTAGAACATCGTTACCTAATCAAAAAGTTATGTTTGTTTCATTCACACATATGTAAGTAATATTGCATTATTGGGCTGTGTGCATCCATGTACGTACCTTTTACCTTTATTTCAGTAGAGATTGGCAATTCCAAGAAAATTTAAATTATTCAGTTAATTCTAGTGAAGGTGTACGGAGTTTAAAAACAAAAAAAACACAACTCTTGGTGTGTTTTTGATTAGTATAAAAGTAAAAGTACAATATTTACAAATGTGAGGTATCTGTACTTTACAAAATTTTACAGTGAATACTTTCTACTTTTACTTCACGACATGAAATAATTTCCCTTGTGGATTTACTTTTACTTTAATACAAATCAAAAATATACCTGAATTTATGCTTTGTTTTGTTTTTTATTCACACACATTTTTAACACACAAGACACACAAATAAAGTTTGTCTAAATCTAAAACATTAGAGAAAATATATGTGTACTTTCTACTCCACAACATTTGGACTTGAACTGAAAAAGTAAAAATTATTTTGAAATGTCTGAGACTTTTTTTTAGCACATTTAATTTGAGTTTCTGTCCAACTTTGAGCAAACCAAACACACAAAAACAGCTAGAAAAATTAAGAAATCAATTGAATCACAAAATATGCTAAATTCTGAATTAATATAACTACATTTCATTCATTTAATTGCTCTAAAACCAACAGGTACTTTAATACTTTTACTTGGTTAGTTTTTTTCATGCGATACTTTTACTTGAGTAACTTTTTGCCCCAGTATCTGTATTTTTACTTAACAAAATTGAGTGTTTCATATACCACTGGTCTGGAAACCCTTATTATCTTCTTCTCACCTCGTCCATTCCTGTGGGCTGCATCTTCTGCTTGATTTCAAACTGGGGTCTGGAGGCTGGGGGCCCATCTTTAGACCCGGAGCCCTCCACGTAGCTCCGGAGCAACGCGATGGCGAGCGGATCCAAAAACTGCAGCTCGTCTTGTGCAGGAAACATGCTGCACAGGAGCTCGATCTCCGCCAGCTGACTCCCTGCCCAGTCCAGGTACGACATTGCCACGCGATCACGAGTCACACGCGTGGATCTATAATAAGAACATCAAACTTCCATGGTGATATGTGTCCATTAACGTGATTCCAGTTTATCCAAGACATTCAGGTATTAGAATAGCGATAATTGGTTTTAAAAATGCATAAAAGTGCATATCGGATAAGCAATATTATGTAGAGACGTCGTGCGTAAAATCCATGCGCGTAAAACCCAAAACCGGGCAGTATCTTCCTTGGCGTTAGTAATTACAAAAATGATTTTCCATTACTGCCATCTGCTGGCCACAGCGCTTTAATCTAAATGGAGTTCACTTTGAAGAGTTTTAGAGCAATGGTTTATTGTAATGTTTGATTTTTGAGTGGTTGCTTTGTATCTTTGAGCTGTAATGTAAATCTGTAAATAACATGTAAGACTTGTAAACCTGGTACTTTCAATAATGAGATTAGAACATATTGTGTAAGTTATTTAGTTTGTACATACTAATTAATACAGTATAAGTAATCTTATATTATTTTATTATTGTTTAATCTGACATGTATTTCTTACCAGAATTATTAGTAATATATGTTCATGATTTATTACAGCAAGAGAACAACAATGTAAAAAAAATAAATAAATCACTGTCAAGACCAAGCCCTGTGGTCTAAAAATAGCTGCCCTTTCAAGTCAATGGGACAAGCTCTATAATAAAATCTATAATAAAAATGTTATTATAGATGCTATATTATAGATATAAATGTTATTATCTATAATAAAAATGTTATTATAGATTTTATTATAGTTTTTATTTTTTTCTTCTTTTCTTTTTTTTTGTTAGTTTTTTTTGTTGTTGTTTTTTTTGTTTGTTTTTTTTTTTTTTTTTTCAATTTGATATTTTCATAGTTTTTCATATAGTTTATTATAGTATTTCAAAGATTTTATGTTCTATGACTCAGACACACACATCCTGCCCATAGAACTATAATAAAAATAAAATTGTAGTATAGTAATAGTACAGTTTAATATAGTAATAGTAGTAATAGTAGCAGAGTAATAGTAATAGTAATAGTAATAGTAATAGTAATAGTAGTAGAGTAATAGAAGCAATAGTAGTAATAGTAGAGTAGTAGTAATAGTAAAAAAAATAAAAAATATATAAAAAAGGTAATAGTAATAGTAGTAAAGTGTTTATTATAGATCCATGATCCTGCCTCATCCACATATGTATTTTGGTATTGGTTTTGTGGTCTTTTATTTAATTTTATTTTAATTTTATTATTTTTATTATTTTTTATTTTATTTATTTATGCATTTTTATTTTATCTTTTTTTTTTTTTTCTCTCTCTTGTGTAATTAACTGCACCTCACCTTCAACATATTAATTAAAAAAATAAAATAAAATAAATAAATAAATAAACATTTGTATTTGTTTCTTTGTCGGACAGTAGAAAACGGCGCTCCGGAAGTGCCCGCACGGAGCATTGGAAACAGCTGCACCGTCACTTTCGTTCCCCTTGTGCGTGTGTCAGCTGCTACCGGAATTTTCTGTCTTTTTCTTAGGTTTTTGTTCATATTTATCTATAATTTTAAACTGTAAAATAGCTTGATGACATTAGTTGGGATACGGTAGTACGATTGTGTAAAATGGATTTATTAACGCGAAGTTAACGAAAGTGAGGGTATTGTGTCATCGTCTGTAGCTGTAAGTTGCTTTACCAATAATAATTCATATCAGTTTAACTAAAAGTATTTGTTTTTAATTGTTTAATTGTTGTTCTATAGCTAACTTAAATCATCATTTATTTAATAGATGTGACATTGTGGTTTACTTGTACAAAACATGTCCTGGATATACTAAATGCAATAGAACTATAATCATTAATTTTGTGATAATTTTGAGTTGATTTGTGGGTTTAACTCTTGGGAGAATGTGTCAGTTTGCTTATTATTATAATTTTTTAAATCTATAAAGTCGTTTTTGCCAGTTTGTGCAATATAGTAAAGAATTATTAGGCACTGGTGGACATTTTATATTCAAGAAAATGTGTAAATATATGAATAAAATGTACTCAATTACAAGTTCAAGTACTGCTTTCAAGATTATACTTAAGTAAATGTGAAAAGTACACATAAAAATACTATTTAGAGTTATTCTGAACACATTTTAGCAGCATTTTAGATCAGTATTTTATACACATGGAACCGTTAAAGTAAAAGTAAAAGTATCTGTACTTTACTTAAACACATTTTACAGTGTGGATTACTTTTACTTCACTACATTTGAGAGCAGGTATCTGTACTTTCTACTCCACTGCATTTTTTAAACTGGACTGCAAAGTGAAATAAAGTAGTGTTTTTGTTACATTATAGTTTGAGATCTGCTGAAAAGGCTGAGGGTTTATTTTTAACACATTGTTTAATTTAAGCAAACAGAAATATATCATTACAAACAGCTGGAAAAAATATTGATTCAACTGTTTCTGTTGAAAAAAATTCAGCACAAATCTGTGTCAAAATTAAAACTTTTGAAGCCTTATAAGACCTCCAATACTCAGACTTTTTATTCTTTAAGTACATATTTATTCGGGTACTTTAATACTTTTACTTGACTAGATTTTTTCATGTGGTACTTTTACTTTCTATTCTGGTATCTGTAGTTTTACTTTAATAAGTTCTTCTTCCACTACTGCATAGTGTTATGTGGGTTTATCAGGATAAAAAGAAGCAGAGGCAGACATGAGGCAACTGTGGATTTGGACAATTGGAATTTGGGCCGTACTGAGGATGATATGATTATAAATGTTACTAATTGCAATTACTTGGTTAGAATTATACTTAATCACAAGTATAGAGGTCTAAAAATCTACTTAAAAAGTACAAATACTCAAAAAGTCTACTCAATTACATTAATATGAGCATTTATATTTACAGTAGTTACTTTCCACCACTTTTTTTAGGTTATAACAAAAAAAAAACTACAAACATTTTAAATTAATTCATGTTGTATTTGTTTTTCTGATTTGTTTTTTAGGTCACTATGGGGAAGAAGAGGGTTAAGGACCGCAGCTCCAAAGAGGACGACGATATTGACTTGTCAGGTAGATTTTGGTGATAATACAGAAATGTTTAAAGATGCATTGTGTAACTTTTGTGGTGGAGGGTCCGTCACATGCTTTTCTATGTGGAGATGTTATTGCTTTGTCTGAATGTTTCACAGTCTGGTATTGAACCTTTCTATCTTTATGGAGATCAAACCAGACCAAGTTACAGGTCAGATCTGTGGCGAGGAACCCACTCACAGTCAGAATGCCTGTTTTTGTAGGTATTTTTGAGCTATAAAACCACCTGTAATTTAATAAATCTAAGATTTAATGTCATACTGTGGAATATTCCAGGCAGAGTGATGACATATCCATAGAAACACAGAAACTAATACTATTCTTGTTGTCTCCTAAGGTCCATCTTGTCGACATATAAAAAAGGGAACTGACCAAGCCATTGTGAAGAAGCTCTCTGGGACTGAAGACTGGACAAAGTGCCAGGATTGCCACAGTGACGACAAAGACGACAAAAACACATCAGAGGAAACAGAGACGGAGGAGAGTGGACCAATATGGATGTGCCTGAAATGTGGACACAGGGTAAGACATAAACAATAGCACTGGACAATCAAAATGAATCACAATTGCTTTTTTTCACATTGATTTATTTTTATATCATTTTTTATTTACTAAAGAAAAAAGTGAAAAAATTTCAATTTTAATCATCAAAACAGTGAAAATGTCAAATGTGTCACATAAAGGACTTTTCTTTCAGTAGTAGTAGTAGTAGTAGTAGTATCATTATCATTCATTCATTCAAGAAACAGGGACAGTTCACAATGTACCTTAACAGGAGAGATGCATTATGCCAGGTTGTAGCACTAGAGGTAATTTCCACCTGTAGTCCCTAGTGCATGTTTTTTAGGTTTTTTATCAGAAGCTTCACATGGTTACCACTGTCATGGAAATCCTGGAAAAGTCATGGAAATTGAACTGTAATGAAGTGTAAAAATACCTGGCCTCATCTGTGCACTGTGACACGTCCACGTTCTCCAAACACTTCATCCTGGCTTGGTGGACCCTTCAAATTAAATGTATTGCACAGGCCCATATTTACATATTGTTCTCTGCTGATGTGTAAAGGCTGAAAAACTCTAATATTGATCTTGCTTTAGACAAGACGCTTTATATTGTATTCTTGTATTATGAAGCATCTCATATTTCCGTATCCTTTCAAATGTTACTGCTCTTAGTTGTGTTTAAATCTACAGTGTGAACAAAATCTTGATTTAAAAAAGATAAAAGTTCAGCTCTTGATGCTTTCTTATTAATGGGATATACATTTTTCCAGGGCTGTGGAAGACATTCTGAGAATAAACATGCCATCAAACATTACGAGACACCGCGCTCGGACCCTCATTGTCTAGTGGTCAGTCTGGACAACTGGGCTGTCTGGTGAGTTTCTTTGCTTTTTAACTTTTCTACACGTTTTGGAGTGACCCAGTCTAGTCAGTATAATAATAATCAATATCTATATAGCATATTTCATAAACAAAACAGTTTCCAAAGTGCTAAACAATACAGATAAAATATATGTAATGGAAACATAAAGCAAAGCTCTGTTTAACTCCACTAGTCCTCATTAAGGCAATTAAACTGGTCAAATCAAACCAGAGCAAAAATGCCAATAATAAATAAATAATAAAAAGGTAAATAAAAAACATAAAAACAAATAAAAGACACATAGGACCACACAAAAAAACAGAGAATAAAGGTATTTTTTCTCCTCCACAGGTGCTACATCTGTGACGACGAGGTGCAGTTCTCTCAGACGGGGCTTTTAGCTCAGCTGCTCACCAACCTCAAGAAACTGACATCCACAGAATCATCCAAGAGGCCAAATAAAAGTGTGTGTCCACAGAAAATGCACACAACTGCTTTCACTCTCTGTTTAAACTGTACACGACGGGATAGACTACTAAGTGTTTCTCATTACTGGTGGAACGAGAGCTCTTCCATGTGGTGGACGGCTCCTCAGTTGATTTTTATCAATTTTTTGTCCTCCTTTTGATCATTTCTTGTTTAGAACTGCAGTGGAAATTATGTTATCCACTTTTAGACCTGGTTTAGCCCCAGATAAGACCTGGAGTAGTTCTGTTATAGACCTGGTTTACATAGTGGTACTCAGAAAGCTAAATATTTTCTTTGGTGATACTTGGAGAGAAAAGTTTGACTGCCACAGAACTACACATTTCACTAAAATGCAGTTGATACAATAATATATGAGATTTTACTAAGAATTGTAATTTGATCATTTTGGTGAAGTTATAATTTTACTTTCTGGTCAGATGTGACATATGAGCTTGTCATATTTTCAAATAGTTATTATTTGACAAAAAATAAAACACGGCCCTTTATTTTATTTTATTATATGTTTAAACTGCTAGAATCATATCATAACTTTTGGTCTTTGTGCGTAAATTGTCTCTGCATTTTGGATAGAATTTTGAATATTAGATTCCTTTTTAAAACTCAGCACTATGTCCTGTATATTTCATCCTTTCTTTTAAAATTTTCTTCACAAATGACCATTTAAGCAATGACTAAACAAATATGTAAATCTGTCATAAACACTTTATCATAACATCCTATATTTCTTTTGTTCAGAGATAAAGGAAGACGTGTCAGAAGTGGAGCAGAAACTGGATGCTCTGAAACTAGAAGACAGTGAGGAGCAGGAAGAAAATAAAGAGAATGAGGAGCAGCCCAAAAAGAAGGAGACCAAGCGAGAGGGTCCAGCCAAGTCCACCAAGCCCAGCGTCGCCAAACCCAGCGTCACCAAGCCCAGCGTCCCAGAGGAGGGGAGGGGTGTCCCTGTGAAGGGGCTCAGTAACCTGGGCAACACCTGCTTCTTCAATGCAGTCATCCAGGTAAACATGCCACAGTGATGGAAACAACAGGGTTTGCCCTTTTTTTTTTTTTTTTTTTTGAATATTTACATACTAATTTAAAACAACAAGGTACCTCACAATGTTTTGAAAATATGAATGTTTATTAATTGATAAGAAGTAAACAAATGCAAGGGAGCTGTAGAATGTCTTTTCCTTTGCAAAGTAGAGAATTGTAAAACATAAATTACTTCTCAAACATCAGGATAAAATAGAAATTATGTAACAATTTATATATTTATAAGAATTTATATTTTATCCACATGAAATGCAAATGCAGGGGTCTATAACAATATAATTATTCAGAAATCCCTTGGCGAGCTACTTGGAAGGGGATGGAGAGGTCCTGGTAGGATTTATCTCAAACTGTTCATCAGATTGACACACATTTGTTGCTAAGTAGGCCTGCTACAGTTATAGACTTTAGACGTTAGACTTTTATTAAATTAATTTGCACGCACACAGAGCTTGTTTGGCACATACAGCAAAAACACAGCACAACACACACAGACACATTACAGTACACATTACAGTACACTTGGCGGGGCCTGGAGCTTAGAAATGTGAGAACCAAGGGCAACAGGCTTCTGCCAAAGCGGGCCCTGCTGCACCTGAGTGCCCTGTACCTCCATCCAGAGGGAAGAGGACTGAGATGTTCCTGTAGTAGATGAGTTTAGTTTTGTTCTATGGAGAGTGCAATGCGTCCAAAAGCCCTGTTGTTAAGATCTGCAATGTTGGATGTGGGCAGTCCTATGATTTTAGCAGCTGTGTGTTACTTTTGTGAGTTTAGACCAGTTGAGCACATTGAGAAAGCAGGTGGAACAGTACAACAGAGCTCCAGTCATGCTGTCTCTGCTCCATTTGAACAAATTATTATTATTTTTAAAAAGTGTGAAAGTGAAAGTGTTTCACTGTTGTTTGTTTTTTTACCTTGTATCTATGTATTCTATGAATTATTGATTATCCAGTCCACTAAGAGTAACCCTTCTCCTTTTGTTTTCTTCAGAATCTCTCCCAAACCCACATCTTAAGAGACACTCTGAACAAAGTCATAGAAGAGAAGATCACACTTAACATTCAACCTGATAACTCTTCTAATCTGGTTTGTCACATTTTACCCATTATTTTTATAGACTTACAGACGTAACCAAGAGCATGTATTAAATCTGTTTTGCTTTCTCACATGAAGGAGCCAGTGTCAGTCCATCTGGAAAAGTCTGGACCCCTGACATTAACCATGTGCCAGCTCCTCAATGAAATCCAAGAATCTAAGAAGAACGTCGTAACCCCACGTGATCTGTTCACACAAGTTTGTAAAAAGTGAGTGACATTTTATTCTCAAGCACTGACTGTTTGACAAGTATATACTAATAAATATGTCATGTCTTATAAGGAATTTTTTAAATTTTATTCTATTTTCTGCAGAGCGGCCAGATTCAAGGGCTTCCAGCAGCAGGACAGTCAGGAGCTGTTGCGCTACCTGCTGGACGGAATGAGAGCCGAGGAAATCAAAGTAGGCTCCCACTTCTCTAATGCCGTTTAGAATTATATGTAATTCTTCTGAAATGTCACACTTTGATTGGTCAAAACTGCCTGCCTGTCACTCTCTCAGAGCTTCACAAATACTGACTAATAAGAGAAGTGTCTGTATTTAAAGCTGTCTGTAGAAAAAGAAAAAGAAACAGAGCAATTTTTGAATTTATCTAATCTTAATCTATATTTGCTTTCATTCACAAATAGGTTTAAATAATTGTTTGAATTAATCCCGACATCCATAGTTTTGCATAAGATGTGAAATGATTCTTTAATGATTTTTCAGAGGGCGAGTTCGGGGCTGATGTCGTCATTAAAAGAATCCAAAAAAGGAAGTGAGGAGCAGCTGAAAACACTAGTCAAAGGTAACGTATTCTAATATTCAAATATGACTAATTGTGGCTTAAGTCGTTTCAGTGTTTGTAACTTTCGTTTTTGTTCCAGAATATGAAAAGAACGCGTTCCCGAAAAACTTTGTGGATCAGGTTTTTGGAGGGGAGATGACCAGCACTGTCATGTGTCAGCAGTGTAAGACGGTACGTGTGGTCAGCACCACAGAGACAATCATGTTGTTAAAGGCTGTTGTGTGGTTTCTTGTGTGCCACTGCCTCACTCACTGACCCACCGTGTTTTGTACCAATACCAAAATTAGCAGTCTGAAGTCACAGTTACTAGAAAGCGTGTTAAGATGCACTCAATGTTGAACACTGCAAAAAAAAAACAAGGCCAAAATTCAAGATATAAACACTTAAATCTATCAGAAATATTGTGATTATTTGTCAAAGCAATATAATAAACAAAAGCGGTGAACAAACTCAGAACTAAACATCACTGAAATAATCACTTTTGGGCACCATGGGGTGGGGTTTACGCAGTGACGGAAAAAACAAATCAATATTCATGACCAGAGCTGCATTCCCAAGATTTATTTCCAGTTTTTAGGAAAGCAACAAGGATACATGATTAAGCCCTGCTCTTGCTGCCTCTCCTCTCAACAGATAAAAAAACTATAGGCCCACTCAGGTGCACTCTGGTCTACGTTTACCACCCTCTTTTACCCCCTCGGTAACCCACAGGTTAAACCAAAAACAGAAAAGATGCTAAAGGTAAATAGTACCAAATTAGACTAAAATGAACAAACATAATATTAACATAGCAAAATATATATTATGCAAATTAACAAAACTAAATTAGTAAACTTACGCGAAGAAGTAGATGCAGTTAGAGCGCTCGCTGGATCACCGCGGAAGTGAAATAATAATAATAATAATTATCAGGTGCACTTCTGAGACCTCAAGTGGGCAAATGACTTACTGGATGAAAAAAGGGAGATCCGAGGCACTCCGATATACATATACTTCGCTATGATTTAATTTAATCTCAAATGCCAACGTGTTTTGAATTGCGTCTTCAGTACATCGGTATTCAGTAAATTGGATCACCCTTTTTTCATCCAGTAAGTTAATAAACTAATTGACAAACAAAAATTATTTTAGAATAAGCAAAATAAGCAAATGGCTCCTACAAGAAAATAAAAAGTGAAAGTAAAAAATCTGTCCATGCAGCAAGATAATTTCACTTGACACATTATCCTAAAATAAACTACCTCAAGACCAGAATTTATCAGTCTCAGAAGTAATAGGTAGATAATAAATCTGAAAACAAGATGAATAACCTGATATAAGTTTTAAAGTCTTGGCCAGATCAGGGAAATCTGCAGTGAATTTTGACTTTGTAACTTTTTGTTTGGCGTGCGTTACCTGCTTTTTTCTGTGGATATGTCATTGCTCTGCCTGGAAAGTTCCACAGTATGACATTAAACAACTCTGCCTTACGTTTAGTAAATAATTGGTGGTTTTATAACTCAAAAATGCCTAAAAAACAGGCATTTTGGCTCTGAGCGGGGTCGCCTCTACTCAGATCTGACCTGGAACTTGGTTTGGTCTCCGTGAAGATAGAAAGGTTTAATTCCATACTCTGACAATAACTGCTCCATGAAGAAAAGCATTTGACAGACCCTGTACCAGAAAAGTTACACAATGCACCTGTAATGTCAGTGTCTCCTATCTTTAAAAACTCAGTAATTCTGATCAAGCCTTTTATCTCTTATTATTCCATGTAGGTGTCAGTCGTCAAAGAGATGTTTCTGGATCTTTCTCTTCCTGTTTCTGATGAGGTAAGGGTTTTTCTGACGTTAATGCGGAGAAATGGCACAGACGTTGCATTGATTTTTTCATTGCTCTGTATTATAGGCCTATAGGAAAAAGTTCCAAAAGAAACCCGCCCAAAAGTCCAATAATGTGGTAGAAGACGAGAGGGACAGCCCAGTTCTGACCAACGGGACCGATGACATGCCCAGTGGCAGCAAATACCAGCAGAAGAAGGCCAAGAAGCAAGCCAAAAAACAAGCTAAGGTATTTGTTTGTCAACCTTTTCTACTGAATTTTAGCTTAAAGCATCAGAGAATAGCTTTTAGTGAGCGCAATTCACAGTCAAAATATTTACAGATTTAAGATAACAAAAAGTAAACGAACACTGGATTTTTCAGGAAAAGTCTGCAAAATCTCTTGGATATTTAGTTGAATCTGAATGCCATAATATAAGATAATTTATTGATGGATGAGTAAATGGCAGTTTGTGTTTGTTACATGTTTTTTATGTTTTAAACGAGGTGAGTAAGATGGATTTTCGTGATATTTGTGATTTCATTTCTCAAACTCGTGAGAATCCATCTTGCCCGGTTCCTGTTGTTGTGTTTGGCCAATCACGGAGCAGCATTGTGGTTTGGGTGGAGCTAGGACTGCCAACTCCCTGAAAAAAAAAAAAAAAAAGGGACACCTCATTGGAAAGGCCGGTGTCCTGTCGATTTGAGCTACCTAGCGCTACTGAGGATGCGCACAACCCCGAAGCGCTGTTAGAGGTTAAATGCTGTCCATTTGAACTCCTGAGGCAGAAGTGGAGTAACAATTCACATTTTAAAAGTGTATTGGTTTTATTGTATGTTTTGACCAGTTAAGCGTTTAAGCATGGACATGTGAGAGTTAGATTTGCGGCAGAATACCTACGTTAGGCTGCAGGTAGCTCATTTCGATACTGTAAAACACTGCCGGTGCCACTGTCATCCACGCTGCTTTGTCGTTTTCCGGTATCTTCTTCGCAATGCAAGCAGCCTCGACCAATGAGATAATGAGCGGAATGTGAGTGTGCTGTCAGCTCATTGGCATCAGAGCAGAAGAGGCTGAGAATACGTTTACTGTAAATTTTCTTGTAAAGTGCCATGTATTCATTCAATCCATTGACTACACACACTATTTTTGATTCTTATGGTAATACGGGACAAAGTGTGTCCCTTTTCAGCTCAATACAGGACGCGTACTTTTGTTTCTGAATATGGGACAATTACGTTTTTCAAGGGACGGTTGGCAACCCTAAAGGTGAGGTTCTGGGGCCTCATTTATAAAAAACTGCGCAGGAGTTGTCGTAAGTTAGTGCGTACGCCTAGTAGCTACGACAAGGCATGCGCCACGCAAACTCCACATTTAGAAAACCCACCGCAAGCACCAAACCACGCAATCTTTGCTTTATAAATCCCACCTGCAACTACAATTTGCGCATGTAAACACATGTCACGTCACGCCCTCTCCACACCTCCACCTCACCATAAAAGGAGCATGTAAAGTGACTGGTGAATGAGATTTCCCTAAACATGAGCCGATAATCAGTGGGTTTGACCGAGACAAGCGGGACAGAGGGCGGAGGACGCTCCATGCAGCACCATGCAGCACCACGTAGTCACGTCAAGGACTTTATTAAAGACTTTATTAAACAAGGTTTAATAAATAAATACAAAACTAAAAGTGACAACAATGACTCATCTGTTCATTTAATCATATTTTATAATATTTAGGCAGCACATCTTTGCAGTAAAGCCCATGTGTTTTTTCGCTGTTTCAAGAGTTTTATCGGTATATTTTTAAATCTGTCTGAGGACTGGCCCTGTATATATATACATATACACGTAGATACGTGCACGCGCTGATCTGAATGGTCAAATTATGAGCGCGTGCGAGAGATTCAGATGCCCTGGAGAGGGAAAGGAGCGAGGGAGGGATACGAGGAGATTTAGCATGAAACACATCAGATACAGATGTTACTCTGCCAATTAAAGTACACACGAAACATCCTAACTGCTGAACCTGTGAGTGTGGGTCTGGGTCTGTGAGTGTGGGTCTGACCTCTGTGAGTGTGGGTCTGGGTCGGGACGGGCACGGGCATTATTCTGTTCTTCATACAGTCAGAGAGCAGCTCTCATGTACAAGAGTTCCCCATTACACAAAAATGTAGGGAAGATTTTGGTTGGGGTCAGGTTCGGGCAGTAGGCTTCGTGTTGTCCGCAGACTCAGGTCACTCTGGCGCTCGGTGCATAAAGACTGAAGTAAAAGTGTTAAAATTGCTTTCATTAAATCAAAGTCTGGCTCCTGCTGCGTCCAAGGGAAGAGTTTTCTCTCAGGTCGGGTCATTATTTCGTCCTCTGTGTTGGTCACAGACTGTGTTCTATAGAAGTCTATGGTCGCGGTGTGGACTGTGGGAGACTCTGCGCTACACCGAGTGTCCGGGAACGTGGCCCCGCTCTTGCACGAGTTTCAAATGTATAATATTGTGGAGAATAATGAGTGGAATAAACAGCCCTTCTCCTTGTTTTGGTGAACCAAACATTTAAATGCGCAAATCTGAAGGTAATTCTTCTATATATGTGGATTTTCTGATCAAACACTTCCTCAAACTCTGTTCACTTCTGCTCCTCTCCATGAGTGTCGCTTTTTCCCTGTGTCTCCAGACTTTGTGTAGAACTTACAGGAGGTCCCGAGTTGGTGTAGAGTTAAGCAAAGAGCCACGCCATAGTCGAGTTTTATAAATACCGCGGTTGGCGTAGGAAGCGCGCACGCACGGATTTTTGCGTAAGCAAGCTTTATAAATGAGGCCCCTGGTGTTGAGACTCTTGCTCCTAACCTTGCACAGAAAGACTGATGTGTAGCACTCAAATATTTGACATGCTACACATATCAATCTATCATGAGCCAACTTTTGATCATGAGTTAAGCTCAAAAGTAAATTTCTCTTGTTAAGTTACTGTTATGTCATACCATTTTAATTTTCAACTTGTGATGTTCATGAATCACTAGATCCTAAATCTACTGATCATTGTTTTTTTTCTTTCCCATAGCAACAAAAAAGACAGCAGAAACTTGATAGTAAAACCTCTTTAGGCAGCCTAACCTCCCCTCAAAGCAATGGCAACACGCAGCACGATGAAGAGAACAAAGAGACTGAATCCCATGAAGAAAAAGCCAGTGGAGAAGAACCTTCAGGCGAGCTCATGGACGCCAACTCTGAGCCGAAAGACCAGAACGCTACCGTGGGAGAAAACGAGGAAGAGGAGAAGGAGGACGAGGAGGAATCAACCACCAGCAACCGCTTTACCCTCCTGTCAGAAGAGCAACCCAATGGCAGCACTTTAGACAAAACATCTGACTCCGTTCAAAACGAAGAGACCAATTTAGAGGAAGATCTAGACCAAGCGCTTATAGAAGACTGTGAGAAGGTAGCGGATGAGAGCATGGAGTGTCACGAAGGGGAGCCAGTGGAGCCAGGGGAGTCAGGGGAGCCAGGGGAGCCCGCAGAATACACCGTGGTGAACCAGGACCCAGACTCTGCCTTCCAAACCCTGGCCCAGAGGACGGCCCCGGAGAAGCAGGAGTGTTCAGTGAGGTCCTGCCTGTTCCACTTCTCCGAGGTGGAGACGCTCACCCAAAACAACAGCCTGCTCTGCCTCACCTGCACCAAGCGCCAGCACCGCCCAGGCAAAGGAGGAGGTCTGTAAGCCTGTCACTATCATTACTAATATGGTGTAAGGGGTGTAAGAAAAAAATTTATTCAGGGATATATGTGATACTTCAGTGCACAATTCTCAAATGATTCAAAATGCATCAGAATCTATTTTTTAAAGGACTCATATTACAATGTTTTCTCATCAAAAACTTACCCGGAGTTGTGTTTTGTTTCATTCACATGTTTAACACACAAACCCTGCATATTTAGGTGGAGTTCTTCTTTCAAACTGGAAAAAAAAAAACTCATGTGGTAATACAATAAGTGCTCCACTGTGTTTTTAAACTCCATACACCTTCACTAGAATCATTTGGATGATTTCAGCTCTGTAATTTATTATTTCTTCTGAACGAAAGGTCATTTTGAGCTTTGGAGATGCAGACACACACTAATAAATTAGGATTATTTAAACATACTGGAATTAAACAAAACACAACTCCAGGTCTGTTTTTGAGGAGGACACTGCATTCTCACATGGCTTAATGCTCACAAGAATCAATGTTGTGTATATGGGACCTTTAAATAATATTTTTCATTAAAAAAACTTTGGTAGGTCAGTATTTATCATGGGTAATTTTTCTTTGTACTAGTGGGAAACTTTTTGTTATTTTTTTTAGTTCTGCAATAAGCAATAATATTTGAGCCATAGAGAGTTGAATCAGTAACTTCTATGGCTCATTATAGATGCAAACATTTTATTTATCATTTTTACTATTTATTTAGTTATTTATTTATTTGTTAGAGTTTGTGTTTTTTAACTATTGCACATTTGGAATATTTTTGGGGAGATAATTCTTTAGAGTTTTTGTATCAGTGGCAGAATTTTCTTTCAATATATTTATTATCTCTATTTTATTGTGCCATGTATCCTACTTCAAAATGTGTTATCCTGACAGGCCTAGGTAGAGGTATGTACACTTGGTACTATGAATCTAATAAATTCTACCTTTATGGATCCAAATGTCATTTGAAGCAAATATTGAAACCAGTGGCCTGTGTCCTGTTTATTAAAAACTAGTTGGAATGCAAATGTGAATGGCTTTGAATACACAACTTATAACTCACTCCTTTATTGTTTAGATTCCAAGAAGAATGTGTACACCGATGCTTTGAAGCAAATGCTGATTTCCTCTCCCCCTCCTGTGCTCACACTGCATTTGAAAAGATTCCAACAGGTACAATTTATATGTTTATTATTACTGACATGTCTGGAAATTAAAGTGTAGTTGTCTTTTAGCCAGTTTGCTTTTAAAAAATAAAGTAAAATATCTACTGCTTGCTTTTTAGTGTGTTTAAATGTCTCTCTCACCATTAAAGGTATATAGTAGGGATGTAACAATAACCGAAATACCGTGATATCGTATAGTCAGATTTCTCATAATAATATCATGGACCATCGCAATATATCGAATTACAAGTCTCTTTGCTTAAATTAAGAGTTTTGGTGCAGCAATAGCTAAAAAAAGACAGAGGGAACTACAAAGACCATGATCCTTTGCTCCATTTCAGTGCAGACTACATGAAGAAATAACAGTTCTAAGCACTTTTAAGTCTTAGTTCATTGGATTAAGTCTTGTCAAGGCTTTTTAAGAGAAAAAAATAAGCATTTTAACAGTTATAGAAGTTTGACCTCCACAAATTATAGTACCATGAGATGTATATCATGAAAATATCGTACCGAGATTTGGATATTGTTACATCCCTAATCTTGAGCCTCCCCACCATATCGTGAACTTTCCCACGATATCGCAATAAATATCGAACCGTCACGTTCATACTGTGACGATATTCTTTTCTCTATAGAGATGTTATTACTTTGTCTTAAATGTTTCACAATATGGCATTAAAAATTTCTATCTTCACGGCAACAACACCAGACCAAGTTACAGGTCAGATCTGTGGACAGGAGACCCCACTCACAGTCAGAATGCCTGTTTTTCTTGGTATTTTTAAGCTATAAAACCACCTGTAGTCAAATTAATGTAAGGCAGAGCTATTTAATGTCACACTGTGGAACATTCCAGGCAGAGCAATGACATATCCGTAGAAACAAGAAGGTGACGAACCCCCAAGGAAAAGTTACACAGTGTACCTTTAACTTTTCCTGTTTTGTTTGAATAAGCCTGCATTGTCCCATATTTTTTCCGCTTCACTTCTCAGAAAATGTCTGTTTGAACTTAACCCAGTCTAGTGGTTTAAAATTAACAAAAGTGAACTAAGGATCTACACGTGTGAAGGCTTATTACTAAATACCAGAATAGACACACTTTTATTCCTTT
Source organism: Boleophthalmus pectinirostris (assembly GCF_026225935.1). Lineage (NCBI taxonomy): Eukaryota > Metazoa > Chordata > Actinopteri > Gobiiformes > Gobiidae > Boleophthalmus > Boleophthalmus pectinirostris. The sequence goes on from NW_026571541.1 coordinate 30,132,566, forward strand.
AATGAGATTATTTTGTACACTATATTATACAAAGTCCCTATTCTTTTGTAGAACGGCTTCAGTATTTGTAAAGTAAACCGGCACGTCCAGTTTCCAGTGGTATTGGATTTGGCTCCTTTCTGTGCGCTAAACTGCAAGGTAACGATGACTCGACACAAACGGCTGCTTCACATTTACAGGCTCGATTTATGAAATGCCCTGAGCACTTGTTTCCTCACACAGGACGCGGAGGAGGGGGACTGTAAGATCCTGTACAGTCTGTATGGTATAGTGGAGCACAGTGGGACAATGCGCTCCGGTCACTACACGGCCTATGTCAAAGTTCGGCCAAAGTTTGCCCAGTCCCAGTCCAATGGCATTTCTGCACAGGGTAAGTGTTCCTGACAATTTAAAGAGAAGTGTTGTGTAATATCATTAGACATTAGACTTTATTGATCCAGAAGGGAAATTACTTGGACACAGTGGCTCACACATCACAATATATTTTAAAAACAAAGAGAAAAAACATAAATGGTAATAATAAATTCTAAATAAGTAGCAAAAAAGATAACAAGAGACCACGTTAATAATAATTATCAACCCCAAAGAGCTGTTCACCATGTGTCCTTACCAGAATTATACCAGGAGAAGTGTTTTGGTTAAAGGTCAGTGTTCCCACGGTCATGGAAATCCTGGAAAAGTCATGGAAATTGAAAATGTCATTTTTCAGGCCTGGAAAAGTCATGGAATTTTAGTATCTCTTTCACGCAACACAGCGTTTTTTTCAGTAATTATTAGGCTATTACGATTATTTCCGAACATCTGCTCCTTTTGTTTAAAAGAGACGACAATAAATGCACTGACAGTATTTTGAATGTTAAAAAACTATAATACCAAACCATAAGGTGAGTGGAAAGGGTTAACATTTCATATTTAGCCCTAAAAGTCTGATCAATTCTACACATGTACGGTGCCGTAAAGTCATGGAAAATTCACTTTAGGTCATGAAAAAGTCATGGAAAAGTTCTGAAATTGTGTCAGTGAAAAAGATAACTCTGAAAGGTGCACTACAGAACCTTCGCTCAATTTCATTTCTCTCCAGCGACTAGGTCAGGAATCAGAATACACTTAACGGTTTGCAAGAACGCCAGATGTTGTAGACTGTGCACCGACCAGTCAGCAAAGAGCTGTGAAGCCATGACGTTAAACTCAAGCGCCTGTCTGGGTCCATTTTGTGGTACAGCACAACAGTAAACAAAGCGGTCGAGATGGATGTAGATAAAGACAGATATTCTGTGTTGGCAAAGATTTCCGAGATCAAGGATTTAAAGCCGGAACAAAGACAATGTTTGGTGAATTTTATCAAGAGCAAAGATGTCATTGCCCTTCTTCCTCCGGGATTTGGTGCATTACAAAAAAAAAAAAATTTACCTGCCTACCATCAAGCAAACGAATCCTAATGCTGCTCGGTCAGACGGTTTCCACGAAGTGACTAGCCAATGAATCAGGCTAGTCACCTGTTTCTCTTCAGTGAGATGTTCTGGAGCTTGACAGTCACACTCACTTCGAAGTCACTCTGGGTCCAATAGTAAATTTTCCATAAATTTTTTGCATAGACTTTCAATTCAAATTCAAATCTTCAGAGTTTAAAGACACGACGGGGGATAAACAGCTGTGCTAACTTATATTCATAAGTTGTTTTAGACATTAACAACAAATTTAAAACACAGAATTCCAAAAAAATGCTTTATAAAATTTCAGAAACAGCTTTTAATTAAATAAATAAAGTAAAAGTTAATAAAATGGTAGGTCTTGTGGTCATTAGTTATCACGTAGCTAATTAGTTTTAAGCAATGTTTCAAACTAAATTTTTTGTGGTGAAGTTGATACTAAAAGTGATTAGAATGTTCCACAGTATAGCATTAAACATCTGTTTTCCTGGAGACGAGCAGATGACGCTGCCAAACCAGATTACAGGCCAGATCTATGGAGAGGTGATCCTGCTTACAGTAAGGAAAATATTGATAGGTTTGCATGCATAGTGTATGAAAACAGATCGCCCTAATTTCACACCACTCCCTTGTTTACTGCTGCATGACTTAGACTGGTGGAAGTGAAACCAAATTTCTTGAACTCTGGAGAGGGAGCTTTAAATAAAACAAAAAGTATTATTGATGCATGCCTGAATGAAACTGAACTTAAGCAGTTTCATTCAAGCATGCGTCACTTTCACAAAAACAAAAGTGCAATACTTCAGTACACGTTTTAGGCATCTCTGCTTGCTCAAGTTTATTTTACAGTGGATACTTCGAACTTTAACTTCACTACTTTTTACTCATTAAGTACATTTTTAAACAGGTACTTTAATACTTTTACTTACTTATTAGATTTTTTCATGATTTTTCATTTTACTTGAGTAACTTTTTGCCCCTGTGTCTGTACTTTTACTTAAGTAACAAAATTGAGTACTTCATCCAGACCCGTGAAAGAAATTATATAAATATACTGTAATTTCTGGTCTATAAGCCGCTACTTATTTCTAACACTTGTTTATCAACACAGTGGATAGACGTGAAATCCTACAAGACACGGACATGATAAAAAAATGAGAGCGGCTCTTTCTGTAAGAGACATGCGCAGTAGAGCATGAAGTGACAGTTTAATAATCCTGTTGTAATATTGTCGTTTTTCTGCCATGTTACAGGCACTGCTCGGCATCATTGTACAAAAGCACAGCTATTTCAGTGCAAAAATTAAAAAAAAAAAATATTATCTCAACTTGAGCTGAAAAAATGTTTAGAAATTTTTTTTTTTTTTCTGAGGTCCACTAATTTTGTTTGTTAATATAACAAACAGTTATTACCTGACAGAAAAAGCATGTACCAATATATAATTAAACATTTTAAACAAATCTGTGTACCATCTGTATAAGTCCAGAAATTACCGTAATATAAATTAATATGAAGAGGGTCCAATTCTGGGCCCCTAAAACAGTGGGGCCTGGGACAACAGACCCCTTTGTCCCCATGACTTTATTCGCCATTGATCTTACTTCTAAAGGGTGAAGTTTAGTTCTGCGTCCACTCAATGCACACTGCCGCCGTCGCCTTGTCACCGCCGTTTTTGATTTATGGATTTGTATTTATTTATTCACCGCCACAGCAACAACAAAATGAATCGGGAAAGCGGAGCACTGGAAATAGAGAGGACCAATTACAGCCCTTATTGTCTGCATCACTTCACTTACTGTCTGCATTGTTTTGATGCGTAGTTAGAAAATTTCGGGGGTGCACGTCGGTCAGCGAAGACGCTCTGTGTAGTGGGTTTATGTTGACACCGTGACGCAGACGATTTGACGCTGGACTGTAAAACTGTGTTATCATGACAGGCCTACTCCTTCACTAACACTTTTAAATGTTGTAGGCGAGACGGAGCCTGCCAAAGGATCCTGGTTCCACATCAGCGACACCAGCGTCCAGCCTGTGAGCGAGAGCAAAGTCCTGGGCTGTCAGGCCTACCTCCTGTTCTACGAAAGGATCCACTGAAGCACCGAGTGAGGACTTAAAGGTGAACTGTGTAACTTTTCTGTTGGAGGGTCTGTCAAATGCTTTTCTCCAAGAAGATGTTATTGCTCTTTCTGGAATGTTTCACAGTATGGTGTTAAATCTGTCTGTCTTCATGGAGACCAAACCAGCCCAAATAAAAGGTCAGATCTGTGGAGAGGCGACCCCACTCACAGTCAGAATACCTGTTTTTCTAGGTATTTTTGAGCTATAAAACCACCTGTAATTGTAAAGTAGAGCTTTTTAATGTCATACTGTGGAATATTCCAGGCAGAGCAATGACATATCCATAGAAACAATCAGGTGATGAACCCCCAAACAAAAAGTTACATAGTGCAGCTTTAACCTGAGGACCAGTGAGTGTTTTAATACGCTTCAGCCTAATCGAAATCAACAATATCAAGAACATTTTCCGTTTTCTATCAGGCAAGTGTAAAGATCATGCTATAATAATTTGTACAAATGTTTATTTTTTAGCAATGCCATGAAATTAAATGTTTTATAAAGAAATTTGTCTGGATTTGATTCATTTTATAATCATTTAATTTAAAACACATGGCAGCATAGGACACCTGTACATTATACATTACAACTAGTGTAAATACGTTTATCTTATTGTGTCCTTGGGCAAGACAATTCACCCGCCTTGCCTGTTTATGAACGTGGCGTGAGAATGAGTCACTGTGACTGGACGGGCCGATGGTGCTGATAAGCCGCCTTACCTCTGTCAGTCTACCCCAGGGGCAGCTGTGGCTACACACGTAGACTTTCACCGTCAATGAGCATTACATCTAACACAAAGACTTATTGATTGATTAAAGGACCTGGACTATGCACCATGACATTTAAATAACTCAGGCGTCATGCAGCTTTTCCATATAGTTTTCCGATCTAGTTGTGATTTTGTCACTTTTGGAGATTCACCCTTGACAGAGAATCGTGTCTGGGAAAGTGGCAGGCAGTTGGTTTCCCATGATTCTTAGTAACAAGCCAATCTGTTTAATTGATTTTTTTAATTGATTTTTTTTCTAATAGATCTAGTTTATGGTTTTATTTATTTGTTTTTATAAGTTTTTTTTTTAAATTATGTTATTATTGTATTAAACTGTAGATTATTTCATTTTTATTTTTCTATGTGCAGCACTTTTAAACTGTTTATTTATTTTTTAATCCTGTAGAAATAAAGTAGACTGGATTAGTAACAATGCGCTTGACCAGTCAGTAGCCTCAGCATTAGTTATTACTTAAACTATGTTATTACCTTTGCTTTGTAAAATGAAAGACATGAATGTGTTAAAATCACGTATAGGCTCTTTAATGAAGCGTACCTTGTATTTGGAACTAAGACACTTTTTTTTCCCCCAAGTGAACTATGAAAACTGACATATATGGGGTTTTTATAATACTATTTAATACATCGTTGGTTTTATCCTAAGTTGACCAAATTTTCCAAATCAAACCTGGGACACTCTCGGTTTGGGGCGGCGGTTGGTAATAATAAAATTGAGAATCGCGTGCGTAATTAAAGAAAATTGTTCTGGACTCCGCCCATTCATGATGAACATGTGAGTCGGTATAGTCACATTTTCTTTGAGTTTTTGTCATTTTTAAACAGCTTTTCTGTATTTAACTAAACAAATGCCTGTCTTTACCGTTGGCAGGGAACAGATTGGTCAAAAGTAGGGACATCTGGGACATTTCTTGTAGAAAATTGGGACAAATCTGCTGGGACAGAGGACACAGGGCACAAAACTGGGACTATCCCGGGTAAATAGGGACATCTGGTTACTCTATTTCAGGAGTCTCCAACCTGTAGCTCTTCACTCCCTTCAAAGTAGCTCACCAAGGGATTTCTGAATTCTATGTATTGTGAATAATAAGTAAAATTTTATTAAATACCATTGTAAATGTGTAATTTTGAGGCACCGATAAATGGATAATGGTTTATGTTTTATAAGCATCTAACTGTTCTCCATCTAAGGTTTGCCGTGGTTTTTATATTTACTCAGCTTCTTTGCAACTGCTGAAACTGGTAGCTCTCTCTCTGGCATTTTAGTTTTGTAAAGGTAGCTCACTGGAGAAAAAAAGGTTGGAGACCCCTGCTCTACTTCATTGTTTCCCAAAGACTGGTGGGTCGCAAGAGATTTTTTTGGGTCGATCTGCATGTAGGTCTGCAATATACCATTCTGAGACTGACATGCGTGTTGCACTCTCCTTCTGCACCCGGGACTGGAAACAACAACAACAAAAACAGACAGGCCCACCAATCTCAGTAGAAATGTTGAAATGTTAAGGCATGTTTTGTATAATTTCTAATCTTTTTGTACTTGTTTTATTGACTTTTTTTGTTCTAGTGTTGCCGGTTCAATTGAATGTTGAAAAGAAATAGAAATGAGCTACATTTAATGTCCAAATAGTCGACTTTTGGATCCTCTTATTGCTGGTTCAATTACTCATTTTCGTTGTTTAAAACTTGAGTAATACTAATTGTTCAGAGAGGCACGATAAAATATCCATATTAATGTTCCACCTTTATTTTGTGATTTACGGGTAATATCTATTGGCTTGGGTTGCGAAGGTTTGTGACTTTTAAAACATGGGTCCCCAGAAAAAAAAAGTTTGGGAAACACTGATCTATTTTATCCACTTCTTGTTTTTTTTTTTTCTGAAATATCTGCAACTTTTACCCTCTTGAGTATTGTTTTTTTTTTTTTTTTTTTTTCCAGTTTCTACAGTTTACGTGGAGAGAAAAGTGTCATTTGTGCATTACATTTTCATACTTTGGCAACCCTGCAGAAAGTTTGTGTGAAGGTATTTTCCAGGTTTCACACTGAGCATGCGCCGTGCGTGTTTTCCGGCTCGCGCTGTCACATGACGAGAACAGCTCCGCGGCTCGGATGTGACCAGACCAGAACCGGATCAGAACCATCCAGCAGGACTTTTGACTCATGGCGTCCCCTTCCGCCTGCACCTGACAGGTAAATACCACATTTAATACCCAAACAAAGCTGTGTTTACCTTTTTTTATCTGCATTTAAGAAATAATAACGTGAATGCAGCGTGCGTGTTGATGGGAGGGTTCTGGCCTAGCACGCTGCTTTAGAGATTAGATAAAAAGCTTCTGTAACTGTATTTTGTCTGAAATAGTGGAGTTAAAAGTGTGATCGCCAGTAAATAATAGTTCTGGGACGTGGTTATGAAACTACGGGAGATTACGGTAAAGCGGCTAAACATGAGTCAGCACTTTTCGGCTGCTGACTACCGCAGTCCTGGAGGAAGATGGCACACGTGAACTTCTTTGCAAAATACCATGAAATCTACGTGTTGTTATGTGTTATTATACAGGTAAAGCACCTATATTCATTAAGGATGCAACAATAATAGCGATGTAACAATAATCAAAATATCGTGATATCGTGGTATCGTCAAAAGTCTCACAATTATATCGAGAGCGCTCAAAATATATCGAATTACAAGTTCCTTTGGTTGAGTGCATTGTTTTATAGTAGTAACACCTGAAGAAATATGTTTTTTACTTGCAAAAATCCTGTCTAAAATTATATTAACCACTCCAAAATATCGTGATAATGTTGTACTGTGTTATTATAATAGTAATAACCAAAATATCATGATATCGTGTTGTTAAAAGTCTCACAATAATATCGAGAGCGGTCACAATATATCGAATTACAAGTTCTTTTTTCTTTTCACTTTAATTATTGGGATTAGGGATGTAACAGTAACCAAAATATCGTGTTATCGTATCGTCAAAAGTCTCAATAATATCGTGGATCATCACAAAATATCAAATTACATGTTTTTTTTGCTTAAATTAATTGTTATGGTGCAGCAATAGCTAAAAAAAAGACAGAGGGAACTACACAGACCATGATCCTTTGCTCCATTTCTGCGTAGACTATAATAGATAATAGAAATAACAATTTTAAAGCACTTTTAAGTCTTACTTCTTTGGATTAAGTCTTGTCAAGGCATATTCGTATTTGTAAGCCTCCACAAAATATCGCAATAAATATCGTATCGTGAGATGTATATTGTGTAAGTATCGTACCCAGAGATTTGGATATTGTTACATCGTGAGCCTCTCCATCATATCGTGAGCTTCTCCACAATATCGGAATGAATATCGTACCGTGAGGTTTATACCTTGATCATATCATGAGACTTTGATATCGTTACATTCTTAGTAATGATTCACATCTAACTCTTGTCAGTGTATTTTAAATGCAAAAAGTATCCTGTCTACAATTATATTAACCACTCCAAAATATTGCAATAAATATCGTACTTTGAAATGAATATCGTGATAATGTCGTACTGTGAGATTTTGTTATTATTACGTCCCTAAATAATAACCAGAATACTGCGATATTGTATCATCAAAAGTCTCACAATAAGATCCTTTGCTGAAATGTATTGTTTTATAGTAGCAACAGCTAAAAAACATTGGGAACTACATATCTCATGATTCATTTCAGCGCAGACGATATGAAAAAATATGTTTTTTACTTGAAATCTTGGGGTTATGATAGTAATGATTCATATCTAAGTCTTGTCGATGTATTTTAAATGCAAAAAGTATCCTGTCTACAATTATATTAACCACTCCAAAATATCGCCATAAATATCGTACCGTGAGATTTTGATATCGTTACATCCCTAAACAATAACTAAAATATGCTATTGTATCGTCAAAACTCTCACAATAATACCATGGGTCATCACAATATATAATTTTGTCGCTTGTTTACTGGAAGGAAACTTATGCAACACATTTGACATTTACACTGTTTCAAAGAGTAAAATGTTTCATTTGAACTTTGCATAAGAAGTGGTTTAACAAAGACTTTTAGTATCACAGCCACAGTTTTTATTGAACAGTATCGAATCAATTTGAATAATATTGTATCAAATCGAAAGTGCACTGTATCGATATTTGTATCATATAGTGGTCTGTGTGTCAAGGTGTGTATCGTATCGTATCTGCAACTTCTTAATGATACCCAGCCCTAGTGGAAAGGCTTAACATTTCATATTTAGCCCTAAAAGTATGATCAATTCTACACACGTAGGTGCCGTAAATTCATAGAAAATTCACTTTAGATCATGAGAATGTCATGGAAAAGTTTTGAAATTTTGTCAGAGTGGGAACCCTCAATATTGCGCAAAAATTACTATTGTGAGCTTTGAGACATCTTTGGGTAATGAATGAGCTTTTTTTTTTCTATCTGCAGCACTATGGAAACAGTTTTTGTTTATAAAATCTGCTATAGAAATAAAGTGGATTGGATTAGTAACAATATGCCTGATTGGACAAAAAAAAAAAGTGACCAGTCTGTAGCTTCTACATTGTTATTACCTTTTCTATGTAAAATGATCGACATGAGTATATTAAAATCAGGTGCAGGCTCTTTAATGAAGCGTACCTTGTATTTGGAATTAAGACTGTTTTCCCCACAGGGTTTTTATCTACTTGGGTTTTTTCTCTGGAATGTGTGTAATCATTGAGTAATCCTCGAACCGCTCTATCCACCTTGTGATATCATGTTGTGGTAGTTTTTAAGTTAACATCTACTTTTTATCTTTTGTACAGAAGAGCTTGACAATTCTAGGGCTGAAATTTTTGTATATTACACACAATTGACTCGCGTGAGCTTTAAACCATGTCATGACGCTGTTACCTCCTCAGAAACAGACCTGGAGTTGTGTTTTGTTTCATTCACACATGTTTGAGTAATCTTTTATTATTCTTCTGTCTGTCTCCAAAGCTCAAAACGCTTTGTTCCACCTTGTAAATGGGTGACCAGACTTCCCTATTTGCCCAGCGCAGTCCCAGTTTGGAGCTCGTGTCCTGTGTCCAAGCAGATTTATACAAAACCAGTGTCCCAGTTTTAAACAAGACATGTCCCAGGTGTCTATATTTTTTACCGATTTGGACCCTGCTAACAGTAAAGAAGGGCATAATTTGTCATTTGTTTAGATAAAATACAGAAAACCATGCTTGAAAATGACCATAAGGCAGAAAAATGCACTTACAGAAGTTCCTCTGATTATGACAATGTCACGTGCTATTTTAACAGTTTTATTTATACCAACCGTCTCAACAGGGGTGTGTCGCAGTTTTTTATTTTGACCTTAACCTTGTGAAGTCATGTTGAGCTAGTTTTTAAGTTAACGCGTACCTTTCCTGTACAGTAGAGATGGGCAATTGTAGGGCTGAAATGGTCTTTTGTGGAAATGGAAATCTTTTGTGAACGCACAACAATTTTGTTGCTTATTTAGTGGAATGAAACTTGATTATGCAATACACTTGGTATATTCACTGTTTTGATGATTAAAATAGATGCACAAGAAGTGGTTTAACAAAGAAATATCTTTGCGAAAATGTATTTGGATCTTAAAAAATAGCAACATATCAGATAGATAGATAGATAGATTCATTCATTCATTCATTCATTTATTATCCTAAAGTTCATATTTCAGGCAGCATAAAATCTACAATACATAATATAATGCATAACATAAAGTTTTATAATTGTATCAAACTATAGTGAAGCACTGAATAGCCATATGGTGTGTGATACAAATGACAAATGATCACATTTATCACTATATTGTGATATTATGGTATCGTGTGCCATGATAGTATCGAATCGTGAGGGACCCTTTGATTCTCAGTCTTATGTATCACCACATGACGTCACAAGTTGGAACAGAGTGGTTTCTGACTGAGAGAAGAACTCAGCCTTAATATGCAGGGTTTGTGTGTTAAACATGTGTGATTAGGGCTGGGTATCATTAAGACGTTGCAGATACAATACATATCTCAATACATAGGCCACGATGCGATACATATCTCGATACAGTGAGGGCTAAATCATGGCTGTGATACTAAAAGTCTTTGTTAAACCACTTCTTGTGCAAAGTTAATATCAAACACACTCATTTGGATAATTAAAACTATTTAAAAAAAAAGGGAAATGTGTCACAGAAAAGAGTTTCCTTCCTCTAAACAAGCAACAAAACTGTAGCACTGTAACAAAATAATTTAGTAAAATATACCAAAAAATTTCTTGATGATATAACAATACAGCAGCCCACGATATCGATACTGTATCATATTAAACGATATGATATATAGATATTTTGATATTTAGACCCTTATGTGTGAATGAAACAAAAGTCCAGGTCTGTTTGTGATGAGGAAACAACATTATAACATAGATCTGAAAATAGCATAATATGGGCTCTTTCCTTGAAAGTATTATGGAATTACCGTGCAAGTGGATCATGATTATTATGATGTGATGACACCTAAACAGTATTATGAAATGAAAAATGCATGTAATATAATATCCAAATTCTCTTTACGAGTATTTAGCACATTTGTAAACATGCAGTTTTGAAACCATTGCTACTTCAAACTAGGGGTGTAACGATATCCAAGTCTCATGATAGGATATTGTGACAGTATGAACCTCATGGTACGATATTTATTGCGATATTTTGGGAAAGCTCACGATATGATGAGGAAGCTCACGATTAGGGATGTAACAAAGTCCAAATCTCTCAGTACACGCTATATATTTGCACGACACACATCTCACAGTACGATATTTATTGTGACATTTTGTGGAGGTTAACAAAACTGTAATTATGCTACTTTTTCCTCTCAAAATGCCTTGACAAGACTTAATCCAAAGAACTAAGGCTTAAAAGTGCTTAGAACTGTTATTTCTTCTTATAGTCTATACTGAAATGGAGCAAAGGATCATGGTCTATGTAGTTCCCTCTGTCTTTTTTAAGCTTTTGCTGCACCATAACTCTTAATTTAAGAAAAGAGACTTGTAATTCAATATATTGTGATGGTCCACGATATTATTGTGAGAACTTTGACGATACAGTATCACGATATTCCGGTTATTGTTGCATCCCTACTTCAAACTGTAAAAAACAAAACAAAACAAAAAACAATTAGCTGTAAATAAATAAATAAATCCTCATTAATAAAGTAGAGTAATTAGAATATATGCTCAAGGACTCTACATTTAAATAGCATACAGATCAGAATTAGGCTTGTCAAAGTATTGAAAATCAGATACTAATCGATATTAAAACTAGTGTTGAAAGTAGATACTTATTTGAGCAGGTTCAGTACTAAAAAGTCACACTCACAAGACCGAAATGAACCTTTCCTGAATAACTTTAGACCACTGAGGTAAGACAACATGGTAATATAAAAGAAAGTGCTTTGATTTAATGTTGAAAATCACATTCTATTGTCTAAAGTAAAAGTCTTGCGTTTGTTCCTTATTGAAATTTTAGTATCGTGACAACTCTACTCAGAATAACGCATTTGCTGTTTAGTTTTCTTTTCGTTTATCCCGAAACCCAGTTGATTTAATTTAGTCAATGAATGAAGGGTGGGGATCTAAACTTCTGTTGTTTTTGGGAGTGTCTTATCTTTATGAAATGGTGGAAACATGTGTAAAGTGTTAAATCAGCATTACATAACTGAATCTGTTTTTAAGGAATTGCAAAAACTGATTTGTACGATATTATTCTTTGTTTATGTGTGCAAATATTGTGTTATTTTTTATCCTGGTTACTTTGCTTCATTGCACACACACAGTATAATTCTCATGCTTTTGCACCAGGGTGGTCCCAGTAGAAGAGAGTTGTCTGTAATTAAAAGTGTTAAAAATGGCAGTAAAATGAAACAGAAACATCTTGTGTAAACCAAAAATTACAGACTTGTCTCTCTGTCTCTGTCTCTCTCCTGCTTCTTTCTCTCTCTTGCTTGTCTCTCTCCCCTGCTTCTCTCTCTTCTGCTTCTCTCGCTCTCTGTCCTGCTTTTCTTTCTTTCTCTCCTGCTTCTCTCTCTTCTGCTTCTTTCACACTCTCCTGCTTCTTCCTCTTTCTCTCTCTCTTGCTTCTCTCCTGCTTCACTCTCTCTCTTCTTTCTCTCATGCTTCTCTCTCCCACTTCTGTTTCTCTCTCTCTCTCCTGATTCTCTCTTTCCCACTTCTCTCTCTTTCCCTTCCTCTATTGCTTCTCTCTCTTCTGCTTCTCTCTCTTTCTTTCTCTCTTCACTTTGCTCTCCTGTTTCTCTCTCCTCTGTTTCTTTCTGTCTCTCCTGCTTCTCTCTCTTCTGTTTCTTTCTGTCTCTCCTGCTTCTCTCTCTCTCTTCTGCTTCTTTCTCTCTGTCTCTCTTCTTCCATTCTCTCCTGCTTCTCTCTCTCCCTCTCCTGCATCTTTCTCTTTCTCTCTATCCTGCTTCTCTCTTTGTTTCTCTCTCTTGCTTCTCTCTTTCCTGCTTTTCTATCTCTCCTGCTTCTTTCTCTCTCTCTCTCTCCTGCTTCTCTCTCTCTCCTGTTTCTCTCTCTTCTTGTTTCTCTCTTCTGCTTCTCTCTCTTCTGCTTCTCTCTCTCCCCGCTTCTCTCTTTCCTGCTTCTCCCTCTCTCCCTTTGTTTTCCAGCCCTGTCCTCTGTCCTGTCCCAGCATGTCCTCCCTGACCCCTCGCTCCTCCGTCTTCACCTTCCAGTCTGCGGGGCACACTTCCTGGGTTTTGCAGAAACTGAACGAGCAGCGGCTCCACGACGTTCTGTGCGACATCACCGTTCTCGTGCGGGACCAGAGCTTCAGGGCCCACGCCTCCGTCCTGGCCGCCTGCAGCCAGTACTTCCACAGCAGGCTCCCAGGGGCCAGCCGGCAGTGCCCTGTCGTCACTCTGCCCGAAGAGGTGAGGAGGTGAACGTCCGGGTTTGTTCATTAACGAGCAGGGCTGATACTTTAACTGGAGGGGCGCAAAGAGGTGCAGGGTGGGCTTTTCAGTAATTATTAGCTGTTTATGATTAACGAATACTAGTAGAGACAAGTCATGTCATCCTGAACTGGCTGGAAGTTGAGCTATTCAGTGATTTAGAAAATACAGATCAGTGTGTGGAGCTAAAAAGATTAACGTCAGTCATGTAAAGCTGCAGTCACAACACTCACAAACTCAGGCTCAAGCCCAGACTCAAGCCCAGACTCAAGCCCAGACTCAAGCCCAGACTCAAGCTCAGACTCAAGCCCAGACTCAAGCTCAGACTCAAGCCCAGACTCAAGCCCAGACTCAAGCCCAGACTCAAGCCCAGACTCAAGCTCAGACTCAAGCTCAGACTCAAGCCCAGCAAGCCCAGACTCAAGCCCAGACTCAAGCCCAGACTCAAGCTCAGACTCAAGCCCAGACTCAAACTCAGGCTCAAGCCCAGACTCAAGCCCAGACTCAAGCCCAGACTCAAGCCCAGACTCAAGCTCAGACTCAGGCCCAGACTCAAGCTCAGACTCAAGCTCAGACTCAAGCTCAGACTCAAGCTCAGACTCAAGCTCAGACTCAAGCTCAGACTCAAGCTCAGACTCAAGCTCAGACTCACACTCAGACTCACACTCAGACTCACACTCAGACTCACACTCAGACTCACACTCAGACGGGACTACACTAGGACTACATTAAGAAGTAAACTGAGGCTAAACTAGAACCACACAGTCTTACTTTAACATTTTTACAGATACAAACATGAGGAGCAGAAGATGTGATTTAGACAGCTAAAACCTATTAAAATTGAGACCCTACCCCTCATTTTTTGTAATAACTATAATAGTTTCAGTTTACGATTGGTAATTTCACAATACTTTATTTAATATTACAACAGGTTTAGGGTGAGTTTTCACAGACATTTGTTGCCTCTGTGAAACAGGCATTAGTGAGTTAGTACAGATATAAAGTTAGTGAGTTAGTTAGTGAGTACAGATTTCAAGAGCCTGTACCCAGATCTTTCCATGTGTTTGAGCCAAATATGTCTTGCCCTTCGTACAGAGCGGTAGCCTGATTCATCAGCCAGTTTCACTTCGTGGAAACCGTCTGACCTCCCAGCATTAGGTTGTTTGCTCAACAGTAGGCAGGTACTTTTTAAAATTTAACCATTCATGGCTATTTGGTCGTGATGTATGTAATGCGCCACTAACACTAACAGCAACCAAACATTCCGGCTTTAAATCCTCGATCTCAGGAATCGTTGCCGACACAGAATGTATGGCTTCGTCTACATCCATCTCCACCACTTTGTTTACTGTTGTGCTGTACCACAAAAGGGGCCCAGTTATGGCTTCACAGCTCTTCACTGATTGGCCGGTGCGCGGTCTACATCTTCCGCGGTTCTTGCAAACTGTCTAGTGTATTATGATTCCTGACCTAGTCGCTGGTGAAAAATGAAATTGAGCGAAGGCACTAGACCTTGAGGTCAAAATAAGTCAACTACACGCTGTCTGCATCTAATTAGAAAATGTTCTATTGTCCTATAATCAGGACATGTGTATTTGCATGCTTGATGTTGTTAGCTTTACTGTGACAGCAAAACTCCACACTCTTGAAAATAGAGTTGTGAAAAGTGCTCATAAACTCATCCTGGTGAATAATTAGGATGCTTGGAATGCATAAGCTAAATGAGGAATAACTTTGGACAAATGCAAGCAGTTTAAAATAAACTAGTTCTGTTTTTCTTGTTTTGAAGTCAAAATCAAGTATAGCTCCTTTACCTCCCCACAATATAAATACCCAAAATTGTGACTTAACTAAGACTTAACCACAGATTAAACCTGCAGCTGAATCTGACCTAGACTAGAACCAAACCTGGAATTGGAACTGGTTTAAGTCCTGTTTATTTTGTTGTAGTCTTCATTTGGTACAAAGTGTTCATTAAAATAAACTAGATTTAAACCAGGACAAATGTGAATACATCCAAAGTAACTATTTCTTCTCTTTCCATCTTTCCAGGTGACCGTGGAGGGGTTTGAGCCTCTGCTGCAGTTCGCCTACACCTCCAAGCTCCTCTTCACCAAGGAGAACATCCACGCCATCCACAACTGCGCTGACATCCTGGGCTTCCACAACTTAGAATCGTCCTGCTTTGACTTCCTCCTGCCCAAGTTGTCAGAGGGCAAGAAAACACCAAAAGATTCACAGCTATCTTGTTGTAAAAAAACCCTCTCTGACTCTGCAACTTGCGAAAACATTAGCAAAGGTGAACAGCCCAATATATCATCTTCGCATTGTCCATCGGAGACTTCGCAGATGTCCAGCAAAGAGGACCACTTGTGCTTGGAGAATTGTGGATCTCAAATTCAGTCCTTATCCTTAGACTTAGCCGCAACTGGGGAATGTCCAGTTTTATCCATGCAATGTGCGGATTCTAGCAAAGCCGACCACCCCGCCCAGTACTGCGAGCGTGACATTTTAGACATCGGAAATGTATGCAATCAGAGTGAATTGGCAGATTGTGGTCTTCCATGCAGTGTCAACAATTCAGGGCACGGACAAGAGCTTATAGAGCCAGCCGCGGAAAGCAACGGGATAGAACCAGTGGAGATACTCAGAGCGGATAAAGATTGCAATCGATGTCCGTTCAGATCTCAAGAAAGCGACGGAAGTGATGTTAGCTTCGACCAAAACATGTCCGCCAACTTCCCCGAGGCGTCCATAAGCGTTCTGAGTCAAGAGGAAGGGTTCGGGGACAGGAGCATTGTCGAGAGAGAGGTAGCGGAACATTTGGCGAAGGGTTTTTGGTCAGAGCTGTGTCCTCCGCCAGACCCGACGGAGCAAGCGAAGATGTCCAAAGCGACGGATTTCCACTGGTTGAAGCAGTTGGACTTGACTTCCAGTATGGGGGACTGTCCCTTCCTCAGAGACATGGGGACAGAGGAGGAGCAGAGTCTGAGCAGTAGTATGTCCCATCCAGAGATGACTCCCTGTATGTCGTCACCGCCCTCCGAAGAGGATTCAGAAGTGGATACAGATGGAGACACGGAAGCCAACAAAAGGAGAGCAGCGGAGGTGAGTGTCTAGAGAACAAATTCATTAATGTTTTTTCAGATATTTCCAAAGTTTAAGGAACTTTATGTTGCCTGTGCTACTTAGTGTTTTACAAAAGAGTATCATATTTTTTGGAAAGTTGCACCAGACTATAAGTTGCACTTTTTTTTAAGGGGAAATGTATTTTATAAGATCAGAGACCAGGAACTGACAATTCATATTGAAAGTCAAATTATAGTAATAACAATAGAACAGAGAACAACAGGCTGTTAATGTCACATATGAATAGTTCTTCAGATAATTATAACATAAACAGCAGAACAAGTTTACCAAACTCTCCATCTCACTCCAAATCACTAAATCCATTCAGTTCTTCATCCTCTGAGTCACTTCTGAGCAACTCCGTGACATCCGGAGGTAAATGGGGTTCCACTTCCTCTTCTGTGTAGCTGTCGTCAGACTCAGCATCAGCTCCAGTTAGAATTATTCCGGCCTTTCTGAATCCCGACAGGATGGTTTCGGTTTTCACTGAAGTCCAGGCTTTGTCGATCCATCCAGTGACTTCCAGGAAAGTTGCATGGTGCACCCTCCCAGTGTCACAAGTTTCTCACTCAATCCAAACTTTCTTTCTGCTGCTCATTTTCAGCTGCAGATTTCCCTACTTGCATCTTGTAATCTGCAAAATATGATTTTCTTTTTGGGGGGGGGCATTTGTGTTCAGTCTTCTCAGTCATCTTTATAAGTTTGTTTCAATTTAAAATTTTCTGTGGTACAGAAGTAGTGATGTGATCAACTGACATGATACAGACAGGACAGGGGCTCTTTCTGCAGGAGACATGTGCAGTAGAGTAAAGTGACAGTGGTACAGGAGTAACAGGAGCAGCAGATACTGACACACAAGACTAGAGCCTCTGTCAGCCACACCTGTCAGTGTGAAAATTTTAATATATAAGTCGCAGGACCACCCAAGCCATGAAAAAAATGGGACTTATAGTCTGAAAAATATGGTACTACAATCACAACTGGACCTGGGTTTCATTGTGTAACTTTTCTGGTGGAGGGTCCGTCAAATACTTTTCTTTATCTAGATGTTATTGCTTTGTCTGGAATGTTTCACAGTATGACATTAAACATTTTTATCTTCATGGAAACCAAACCAGACCAAGTTAAAGGTCAGATCTGTGGAGAGGCGACCCTGCTCACACTCACAATGCCTGTATTCGAATAAATGTAATGGAGAACTGTTTAATGTCATACTGTGGAACATTTCAGGCAGAGCAATGACATATAGATAGAAACAAGCAGGTGACGGATCCTCCACCACAGAAAAGTTACACAGTGATCCTTTAACCTACATATAGAGGGCACGTACAAGTTTTTGCTCATTGTCAGTAGATGGTAAGAATGGAATGATTCTCAAAAAAAGCGGGAGTCCAGAATCGAAAGTTGAATCGAATCATAACTTAAGTGAATCGTCCTTTTAGGTTTAAATGGTTTTAGACTTGGACTGGCAAACCAAATGAGAGAGAAAGAGAGAGTAAAAGCTGTATTTTATTTGAACAGTTGACAAGGTGGAGACACAGATGGGCCATGTTTATGAAATCAAAATAAAAATCTTGCATTCATTTCCTTTGAAGGTCATAGCCGTTTGCAGTTTAAAACAGCAACGCAATCACAACTGAACCTGAAATGTCATTAGCTGTCACATACTGAGAGCACATGACATCAGACTGGACTATTTTGGGTTCAGGGCAAACTGGTTTTAGTCGGCCCAAAGCGAAGAGCTCAGCATAGTAACAAGCCGAACCAGTCCACTGCACAAAGTTACAAAGAGCCTGTATCTAGGGCTGGTGATATGACAAAAAATATATCTTGCTTTGTTTTGTTTTGTTTGTTTTTTTTTCTCAAATTGATCAGACTTGATTTTCAGTTCAGTTTTATTTTGTATTATCAAAACAAAATACATTTCCTTAAAGGTGCACTGTGTAACTTTTTGGTTGGGGGTCAGTCACCTCCTTGTTTCTATGGATATGTCATTGCTCTGCCTGAAATGTTCCACAGTGTGACATTAACCAGTTCTACCTTACATTTATTCAATTACAAGTGGTTTTATAGCTAAAAAAAATACCTAGAAAAACAAACATTCTGACTGTGAGCGGGGTCGCCTCTCCACAGATCTGACCTGTAACTTGGTCTGGTTTGATCTCCTTGAAGATAGAACGTTTTAATGCCATACTGTGAAACATTTCAGACAAAGCAATAACATCTCCATTAAGAAAAGCATTTGACATGCCATCCATCAGAAAAGTTACTCAATGCACTTTTAACGTAAACAATACAGACTTTTAATCATCGCAGTTCAACAAAAACACTGTCCAGTTTATTTCTCAAAAGTGTGACCTCTTTTATAACCACATGCTTCTCGATTAAATGGGCTAAAACCAGGGTAACTGCGTGGTCTTAAAAGTCTTAAAAAGGTCTTAAATTTCATGTTCCTAAATTAAGGACTTAAAAAGTCTTGAATTATGTTGTCCAAGTCTTTTTTTTGTTTGTTTTTTTTCCCTTAAATTTCATTTGCCTATTTTTCTGTAAACTCAACCAGGCTTCAGTGCAATGTTAAAAGGAGAGAGGGAAAAAAACAACAACGTGAAATAATTTAACGTGAATGAACATCTAATTTGGAGTATGCGCAAACAATACTTTGGTTTCTGGCGCCGGCTGCGATGAGTAAACAGTCAGTAGAGTGGAGGAAGACGTTGGATGGATCATGGGGAAGTGTCGGTTTCATCCACAGCGGCTCTTAGATTCTAGATATAATACCGTAGTTGGTTGGTCATTATTAGAAATGGATCTGGTGTTTTTTGCAATCATAATGGGTGCGATGTTGGTCTTAATTTTCATGTAAGTGATCTTAAAAAGGTCTTAAAGTCTAAAATTTGGGGTAGTCAAATGTGGGGATACTCTGAAACCACATGATTAATGATCAAATGAAGCTTAAAATTTTATTGATCTGTGTGCAGAAGCTCAAATGTTAGCTCAATGTTTGCTGAAGATATTACTTACTTTAACAAAGTCTAAAGTAAGTCTAAAGGGTCAGTCCAGCTGTTTTCAAGGAATTTTCCCTATGAGCCATCTCAGATTTGGCTGAAAACGTTTCCCAAAAAATTCTAAAATAACCAAATGAAAGAATCTAAAATTTTAGCTCAATCCCTTGAGTCGTTCCTGAGTTATGCCCCGTTGAAATTTTGGGGCCAGGCTCACTTTTTTGGAAGCCTTAATTTATAAGCATGTTTGAGAGACCATAGCTTCACAAAACATAGAGTTAGGAAGCTGAAAATTCGTGTTCTTGTAGATTTTAGGTCATAGATTCTAAATCAATTGTCAAATATTGGGTATCTTTATTAAAAGGGTGGCGCTGTGGGCCCCCAAAATCTCACATTTGGTTGAAGCAGAATTTTATTTTATTTTTTTTCCCAATTTTTGAGGTCCAAGATCTATTTACTCCAAGCAGATATTTACAAACTAACTGTTGAACCTGAATATTTAAGAGAATGACAATTTCTGACAACAATCTCACACTTTTCTTGAGCTTTCATGTGGATGGTGTAAAGTCCCAAATATGGAAACGGACCAAATGTGATCTTTTTGGCCCCTTCTTTGGACCCTCCTCGAGGAACTTTGGAATATTCTGATTAGTTTAAAGTAATAAAAGCATCTACTATTAACTTCCTTCATTTCAAACTGAATTTTTGAAAATGAGCTCTCGCAGGTCATTTTTGGTGGAGCTTAGGTACTTTTCCACCTGATAGAAAGGTTCAATTATCTTTAATAGCCTTAAACACTATTTGCTTGTTAGAAGGGAAGACAATTGGAGATTATTTGTGGCTACATTGCTTGGAAAAGTGTCAAAATTCAACTATCAGCCAAATCTGAGATGGCTCATACGGGTGGGTGGCTGATTTCAGATGGACTGACCCTAAAGTGCGTCTAAAGTAAGTCTAAAGTGTAAATTAAATGTAAATTAAGTGTAAAATATAAAATGAGCAACCTATAAAACTTCAGTTGTATTTATACTAGTAGATGAGTTCAGTTTGTAGAGTCATTATTATTAAGATATTTTCTGTTCCTCAAAATTCGCATTAGTGCTGAGACAGAACACAGAAGTGCCCTTGGGAGAACCATTTCATCTCATTTGTAAAGTATTTAACGTGCTGACAGTGACACCCACAGTTCCCCGTCCACTCCTGATCTTTTACTATTTATGAATTTTAGTGTGACTCAGCACAAAGACATCTAACTGGACGGGAAGTAGTGACGCGAACAATGATTTTGCACAAACTTTTTATTATTCTAAAACCTATGAATTTTTATTGGTGACCGGGTCTTTGAACTTACTATATCAACGGTGTATTTTTTATGTTTAAAGTTCTCAAGATAAACCTTAACACAAAAGGTTTTAGTAAATCACCAGAGAAGTAGACTTAGAACTTATTTAGACAAACTTTATTGATCCACAACGGAAATTACTCGGACACAGTATCTCACACATCGCAATAAATTATGATAACAAAGAGAGAAAATATAAATGGTAAGAATAAATTCTAAATAAATAGCAAAAACATCAAGAGACAGGTGTCAAATAAGGTAAAATTATATAAATGTGTATGTACAAGTAAAAATAAAATAAAGTCAAAATAAAAGTAATAAAATACGTAATAAAATTATCTCTGTAATATACAAGAGGTCATAAAGAGAACATTGCAAAGATGATATTGCTGATTGACAGGCCATGGGGTTTATCTGTTACATAAGGATGAGTTGTTGTACAGTTGCGAGCTGTGATCATTAACTTCAGGGGTGTCAAACATACGGCCCAGGGACCAGATCCGGCCCTCCAAGACCTTTAATCTGGGCCTCGGCTGATTTTCTACTAAAATATTTTAATTATATTTTAAAACTTGAAGACAGAATTTGTAATTCTTTGTACACCATTCAGTCAAAACCTCTGATGCACCCGCAGACATGCAACTAGAAATAATAGATTTACAGTTACTACCTTTGTGAGCAGGTTTTCTCAGTAATGAACATTAATAAAACAAAGCTGCGCTCAAAGCTAAACACACAAGCACTTGAATGACATTCTGAAAAGCGTGCGTTGCATGCTGGGAATTATTTTGGTCGGCGGCAAGAAACACTAATTCAACATGACGGACGGAGTGAGAAAGCACGTAAAGGGTATTGATCCCAGTTATTTATCCAGTCTAACGGCAGAGGACTGAAGCCGATTTGACCAGAAATTGGTCATAAGCACCAAATCACCCTTTTCAACCCCTACAAAAGGTGGACCAAACCAAATTTCTGGTCAGAATCTTCAACTACCTGGCTAAATATTCACTTCGGCGACATCCACAATGACTTGGTGGAAACTCCTGGGCCATTCACAGCAGAAAAGATGAAAGCCTCCAAGAGTCTCGATGTGTTGTTGAACTTGTTGGAGTCCACAGTTTGCTAGGATCTTCTACGTTTGCTCTGCGAATGTTTGAAAGCCGTTTAATTTGCCGTTAGCGGTTCTTTTCACTTGGAATACGAACAAGACATTTTCCTTCTTCCGTGCTTCTATTTGTGCATCCGATAATGCAGCAGGAATTTACCATTATTGGGGATAAATACGCGAGGTTATGCACTGTGTTTGACCGCTATCGTGTTTCTTGCCTCCGACCAAAATATTTCCCAGCATGCAACGCGGGCTTTTAATAACAATGATGTCAGCTGAAACTCGCCTATAGATGCACTTGTGCAGTCTAAAAGATGCCAAGTTTCAGGAGCAAAAAGAAAGCATGACTAAATTCTATGAAATGCATGCAAGTTAATGTTAAAACATTGTGTTGAAATTGCATTTCAGGTTTCAGGTTGTTCATAATATTAGAATATGTTGCAGAAGAAAGAGTTCATCATTTCATCATTTAAAAAAGATTTCTGTAACAGATTTGCGTTTTTCTTTACAAATTTTTGAACTTATTGTTATTTTTGGGGTATATATGCCTTGAGTTTTCTGATCCAGCCCCTTTTGGATCAAAGTAGTTTGGATACGGCCCCCGGACTAAATGAGTTTGACACCCCTGATTAAGGTGGACACTGTTGACGCTGTAGAATGTGAAATTTTAGGCACAGGGGCCAAATTTGGCCCAAGGCATAATTATATTTGGCCCGCGAGATCATGTCAGATATGTATTAGAGCTGCCCGTCGGCTACAGATAGACTATAGAGACATTATTTAGTTAAAATGTTATTATTTTATATATACTTGTTCTGGATTCAGTGTTTAAGCAAAACTATTATTAAACATTTATTTTAATAAGAAAAGGTTTAACTTTACATATCTCAAAAGAAGACCCACCCAGTTTTTAATTTTGGCCCTCTGTGAATTTGAGTTTGACACCTCTGCTGTAGATTTTTGTATTGTATTTAAGTATTAAGGATTTAAGTATTTGGGCCACATCTCGACCACAGACTGGACTGGTCTGAGAATACAGATCTGCTCTACAGAAAGGGACAGAGCTGTACTTTGTCAGGAGGCTGAAGTCCTTTAACATCTGCCAGAAGCTCCTCCTGATGATCTCCAGTGTCCTCTTCAGCTCTGTGGTCTGCAGGGTAAGATGGTGAGGAAGGCAGGATCTGTAGCGTCATTCATTTACATCTGTGGCTGAGAAGGCGGCCCTAAACAAGCTCCTGTTCATCCTGATAACCCCCTGCACCCCCTACAGCACCATCACCGGACTGGAGAGCACCTTTGGGGACAGGCTGTTGTCCCTGTCCTGCTCAATCTGTGTATCATTCGTTAATTATTTTTTTCAAAATTAAAACTAAAAATAAGAAAATGAAAAACACAACTATTTTCTTCATTATTTGTCTCCACAACCAAAATGAATAAACAGATAATGATTTGTTTTTTCAGTTTTCGATTTTGTGTTTAAATGAAAAATGGACAAAACGGATACCGGCCGTTTCCCGTTTCCATGACTTAAACTACGATGTGGGACTTTTGCACCACGGACTGAACCAGGACTAAAAGGGGTCTAAACCAGGTTTAAACCAGGTTTGAATCGGGACTGAATGTCGGGACGGGTCTGGAGGTGCGCCCGTGTAGACTGTCGGGTGATCAGGACTGAGACCGGTTTAGTCCTGGTTTAGTCCTGCTTCAGTCCTGCTTCATTTCTGGTTTAGACCTGGTTTAGACCTGGTTTAGTCCTGCTTCAGTCCTGCTTCAGTCCTGCTTCAGTCCTGGTTTAGACCCGGTTTAGTCCTGTTTCAGTCCTGGCTCGGTCCGGCATCGCAGTTTAAGTCACGTAAACATGAAACATCCCTTATTCGTTTTTTTTCCATTATTCATTTTGGTTTTGGAGACAAATAATGAAGAAAATAGTTTTTTTTTTTTTTTCATTTTCTTATTTTTAGTTTTATTTTGAAAAATGAATGATACATGGATTCTGCTCCATGGACACACTCTGGAAGCCGTTTGTTCCACTCGCCATACAACTATACAACACTTCACTATAAATTGAATTACTGCTGTATTATTATTATGTAACATTGTTGCTACAGAAAAATGAATTTCCTTCGGGATAAATAAAATATCTATCTGTTTATCTAATTGCGAAGTGAAATTCCATGTGTGTATTCCTGTGTGTTGTATAGATCCATCTGCCGTTCCCTGTGGAGGACATCTCCAACCTGAGCCGCAGCGCGTTCCAGAAGCTCCTACGTCTGCAGAGACTCACCCCGGAGCAGCAGGAGTTTGTCCACGACGTGCGGCGCCGCAGTAAGAACAGGATGGCTGCTCAGCGCTGCCGCAAGAGGAAACTAGACGGGATACAGCAGCTACAAGCAGATATCAGGACGCTGGTCAGTGGAGATATACTTTTTTTTTTATTGTTTTTTTTTTGTTTTGTTTTTGGGTATCTGCTCTCAGAAATGGGTACAGCAGCTAAAGGAAGACATCAGCGGAGGTTAGGGGTGTAAGAAAAAAAATGATTCATTGACATATCGTGATACTTCATTGAACAATAGGCCTTATTCACAGCTTCAGTTCTCTCAAAAACTGCGGAGCTACACTTCCTGCTCCGTTCATTGTTTTGGGAATTATTTGAACCTTGTACACAGACATGCCTTAAAACGTAAACATAATCATAAATTCACCAAAAACATACCTTGAGTTGTATTTAGTTTGGTTCTCACTTGTGTTTCATTCATCCTGTTTACAAGGTTGTCTCTCTTAGAGCCTCAGAAATCACACTGATTTAAATTTTCCAGGATTGTTACGTCACAGGTAGAAATCCTTTGCAGTTTTAAGTCCGTAAATCATCCCCAGACCCGTAGTGAGCATGTCTTCTGTCAAATCGTGTCCATTATAATACTGATCATGTCGCTTAAATAGTTTTGGGTTTTGTGTGTGTGTATTGTTTTAAAGCAGGGGTACATGATTTGTGACGCTGATCTGATGGGGTTTTTTTTACTCAAAATGATGCAGAATCATGTTATTAACATTAACGTCATTTATAATTGCCTACAGAACATAAATCATAGACTACAAAACATGAACCAGGACTAAAACGGGGCTAAAACTGGACTGAAACAGGACTAAAATAGGTCTAAAACTGGTCTAAAACAGGACTAAAATGGAACTGAACCAGGACTGAATCAGGACTAAACCAGGACTGAACCAGGTCTAAACCAGGACTGAACCAGGACTGAACCAGGACTGAACCAGGTCTGAACCAGGTCTGAACCAGGTCTGAACCAGGACTAAACCAGGACTAAACTAGGACTAATCTTGGACTTGAGAACAAGAGGGAGAACCCCGAGCCCACGAAGCAGGGTGCCGCGGTTTAGTCCAGTTTTAGTCCTCTTTCAGACCTGCTTTAGTCCTGGTCCTGGTTCCGTCCTGGTTTAGTCCTGATTTAGTCCTTGTTTAGTCCCGGTTCAGTCCCGGTTCAGTCCTGGTTCAGTCCTGGTCCCTCATGTCTCAGGTCTTTATAGGACAGTACCACAGATATCATGAGCCTATGCAGTTTGTTTTCACCATTACCAATAGCTACAGTTTGACTTTTAAGTTGTAGCTATTTTATATTTGTTATTTTTTTTACATCTAACGTCGGGAGAAGTGGGTGGACGGCTTCTCATAACCTCCAGTTGTCTTTGTCTCCTGTCTGCAGAGAAATGAGCGAGAGCGCCTGCTGCAGGAGAGGAGCCAGCTGGAGCAGAGCCTGGAGGAGACTCGTCAGAACCTGTGCTCGGTGGGCCACACCTCCAGCCTGGACCCCCCCACGGCTCAGCTCCCCCTCTCCGGACCCTCCTCCCCTCCCTCCGTGTCCACGCCCATGGCCCACAACCCCCAGGTGAGCACGATGGTGACCTGCACCTCGACACCAGCGGGAGCGCCATCGGACTCAGAACACGGATCACGCTTTGAGAAGGAGGGAGAGGAGGGTTTGTCTGCGCCACAGGGCTGTCCCATATCTGCCTCTATCTTTAACAGTTTGGGCATGGACACGTTTTGATCAGACAAACTGCAAACATGCTAAGACTATACTGCAAAGTTTAATTACTTATGCTTTCTTTAAGGTCCTATATTATGCAAAACTGACTCGCACTGGCACTATGCAAGTTTTTAGATTGATTTTTAGCTGTAATTGAATAACTGAGAGGTACTTAAGCTTATACAATCCTGTGGAACGTTCCAATGCAATAACCTTTTAAGATGCTAAAGCAGACTTTTTATGCAAAATCGACTTTTGAGAGCTTTTAACCACGTTTTAGTTGTTTCCCCTTCTAATTTACCCTCTCAAAGTTGTACTGATAAAAACCAAAAGTAAATCTGCAGCTATCCAAAGGAGGGGCCGACAGATACACGGCTCTTTGTTGTGATGACGTTTAGAGCGATGTCGGCTCCTATTGGGTAACATTATGATCCACGGGTGTCATAGATTCTAATTATAAAGCAGACACAAGCACAATGTCTTCTTTAAAACATAAAACTTGTATAGTGCACTTTTAAAAATCATTCAAATTGATTTAAATTTCTTTCACAAGCTAAACCAAGTTCTACATTTTTAAAACTGATTAAAACTTCGCCAAACAGGGCCTCTCCGGGCTTATAGAATTATCAACCCTCAATCAAATATGTGTATCTAAGTTTAAAGCCACAGTATGTAACTTTTACCGGTCAATCTACGTTCCTCCCCTCACCTATGGTCATGAGCTCTGGGTAATGACCGAAAGGACAAGATCCCGGATACAAGTGGCCGCTGGGCGCTCCCTTAGAGATAGGGTGAGGAACTCGGAGTAGAGCCGCTGCTCCCCCACGTTGAGAGGAGCACCTGAAGCGGCTTGGGCATCTGTTCTGGATGCCTCCTGGACGCCTTCCTCAAGAGGTGTTCCGGGCATGTCTCACCGGGAGGTGACCCAGGACATGCTGGAGGGTCTCTCAGCTGGCCTGGGAACGCCTTGGGGTCCCCCTGGAGGAGCTGGAGGAAGTGTTCTGGGTGAAGGAAGTCTGGGAGTCCCTGCTTAGATTGCTGCCCCCGCGACCCGGCCCCGGATAAGTGGAATGGATTGATGGATGGATATGTAATATTTTAGGCAAAAAATAGACACAACAAAATTGGTTTATTGCACTGAAAAACTTGAGTCCTTACAGTGAGTGAACTTGCATCTCCACAAACCTCACTCTTATTTGGTCTGGAGAAAGGCCTCTTATTGCTTGTTTCCATGGAAATCTCGTTCCTATGGTAATGGTATTAATATTAATATGTGTGTTTCTCCATGAAAAATGTTCCAAAATATAGCTTTAACTTTCTATTTCCATGGAATCACACAGGAGACATACCACCTCTAGAAATGCCAAAATAAAGATATCCAAAAATGGTCAGTGTTAATGCATAAAATAGGACCTCTAACCTCTGACAATGTCACTGTAGTATTTAATTAACCAGTATTCTCATTTACTTACATGTTTTTCTGATTTTACCTCTGTCAAATGCATCGGTCGCCTCTCAGGGACTTTCAGCATCGAAGTTATTAACAATACCAGAAGTATTGCACAAGTGTCCACTGCCCTCTCTTCATCCACGTTGCTTCATTTTTAACTATGTAATTTTAATATGAAATATACTGTTTCATTTTACAACTTTGTCATTTCTGTTGTTCATGCAAAACACCGGGGCTGGGTGGAAACTGGTGGATAATCCTCACGTATGAATTCAAACTAATGGCAGGTCTTGTTATTGATCATAGCATTATTTTATTGTAGCGCACACATCTTCATTAGTCTTAAATCAAATGTATTAATTACCAGTTGCATCATGTTACAGGGAACAGTATGTGCCTTATGCAGGAGACTCACGTTCAATAACAAAACTATTCTGATTGTTCTAACAGTGTTGCACATTCACCCTTTACCAGAGGTGTTCTTTACATCTGCATGGATTTGTTCAATAATTTCATGTAAAATGATGAAGTTTAATAAAAAAAACTTTTGAGTAAATGTATTGTTCTGTGGTGTTTTTATACTGTTGAGTGCAGTACAGCTGACTGTCCACTAGAGGGAGACAGGACTTTAATAATTAGGACTCCCACGTACTAGTAGTAAAAAAATTGTTGTTGTTTACACGTCAGAATCGCTATCATGTCTGGAATTAAAATGGAAACTCACATCTGATGTAATTCTTTCTGATTATTCACATTTTTTGCAGGTTTGTTGACAAAACGTTAAAGATTGAAAGAGTTATTTTAAAATTCATGGCACTTTGTCTTCCAAACACAACAGTTACTCTAAAAAGTCCACTGATGCACTGACACATCTCACCAGTTATTTTTGATGATCAGATTTCTCCTCTGCTGTAAACAGATTACCAAACAATCAGATCTGATTTTAGTCTAATTACTGGCTGATTATACTGGCCATGTAAAGTTTCCTCACTATACTCACTGGGTTAATCGTGGTTTTCAGTTTCCTGTTCTTGGTGTCATTTTGATGACTTTTGACCATTCAAAATGTATAATTTCTAGGGATGTAACGATATCCAAATCTCACGGTACAATATTTATTGCCGATATTTTGAAGAGGCTGATATAATTGTAAATCGGACCCTTTTTTGCTTTTAAAATACCTTGACAAGATTTTGCTGTGAATTATTACCGTCATAATCCCAAGAATTCAAGTAAAAACATATCTCTTCATGTTGTTTGTGCTGAAATGAATCATGGGATATGTAGTTTCTGATGTTTATAAGCTGTTGCTACTAAAAAAAACATGCATTTAAGTAAAGTACTTGAATCGATATATTGTGAAAGAACACGATATTATGACGATACAATATGACATTTTATTGTCACATCACTAAAAGTTTCTTTTAAATTTCTAAATGCTATGGCAACAATCCCAATTTTTCATCATTGTTAGATGGACCAAATCCACTCAATGGAAAAGCATGCAAATTAATTGGACTGATTAGCAATAAAACAGGAAAGAAAAAATGTATCCGATTTCTATGAGATACATGCTTTTCAGTTTTCAGAAAGATAAAATAATAAACATGTATAGTCATTTTATATCTGGAGTAGGAGTGTAATAATTTATTAATTTAGTAGTAGATGCTGGTGGTTGTAACACAAAAACATTGCACCTGTGGTTGTAGTAAAATAAAATGGAAAACACACTACACACACAGTAGTAATTGTAGAAGTAGTAGGAGGAGGAGGAGGAGGAGTTGTAATTGTAGTATTTGTAATTGTAGTAGTAATAATTGTAGTAGTAGTTGTAGCAGTAGTTGTTGTAACTGTAATTAAAGTAGTAGTAGTTGTTGTTGTAATTGTTGCAGTAGTAGTAGTAATACTAGTTGTAATTGTAGTAGTAGTAGTAGTTGTTGTAATTGTAGTAGTTGTAATTGTTGTAGCAGTAGTAGTTGTTGTATTTGTAGTAGTAGTAGTAGTTGTTGTAATTGTAGTAGTTGTAATTGTTGTAGTAGTAGTAGTTGTTGTATGTAAGTAGTAGTAGTAGTAATTGTTGTTGTAAGTGTAGTAGTAGTAGTAGTAGTTGTTGTAATTGTAGTAGTAGTAGTAGTTGTTGTAAGTGTAGTAGTAGTTGTAGTAGTAGTAGTAGTAGTAGTAGTAGTA
Organism: Boleophthalmus pectinirostris; assembly: GCF_026225935.1. Lineage (NCBI taxonomy): Eukaryota > Metazoa > Chordata > Actinopteri > Gobiiformes > Gobiidae > Boleophthalmus > Boleophthalmus pectinirostris. Next base: position 30,162,149 of record NW_026571541.1, read on the forward strand.
GTAGTGTAGTAGTTGTTAGTAGTTTGTAGTAGTAGTAGTTGTTGTTGTAGTAGTAGTAGTAGTTGTAGTAGTAGTAGTAGTAGTTGTAACTGTAGTAGTAGTAGTAGTTGTTGTAAGTGTAGTAGTAGTAGTAGTTAGTAGTTGTGTAGTTGTTTAGTTGTACTGTAGTAGTAGTAGTTGTTGTTACTGTAGTAGTAGTAGTTGTTGTAACTGTAGTAGTAGTAGTAGTAGTTGTAGTTGTGTAGTAGTGTTGTTGTAGTTGTGTTAGTTGTTGTTGTAATTGTAGTAGTAGTAGTTGTGTTGTTGTTGTAAATTGTAGTAGTAGTAGTTGTTGTAGTAGTAGTAGTAGTAGTAGTAGTAGTAGTAGTTGTTGTTGAAATTGCAGTAGTAGTAGTAGTAGTAGTAGTAGTTGTTGTTGTTGTTGAAATTGCAGTAGTAGTAGTAGTAGTAGTAGTAGTAGTAGTTGTTGTTGAAATTGCAGTAGTAGTAGTAGTGTAGTAGTAGTAGTAGTAGTAGTTGTTGTTGAAATTGCAGTAGTAGTAGTAGTTGTTGTTGTTGAAATTGCAGTAGTAGTAGTAGTAGTAGTTGTTGTTGAAATTGCAGTAGTAGTAGTAGTAGTAGTAGTAGTTGTTGAAATTGCAGTAGTAGTAGTAGTAGTAGTAGTAGTAGTTAGTTGAAATTGCAGTAGTAGTTGTAATTAGTAGTAGTAGTAGTTAGTAGTAGTAGTAGTAGTAGTAAGTAGTAGTAGTAGTTGTAGTAGTAGTAGTAGTAGTAGTAGTAGTAGTAGTAGTTGTAGTAGTAGTAGTAGTAGTAGTAGTAGTAGTTCTTGTAATTGTTGTAGTAGTAGTAGTAGTAGTTGTTGTTGTTGTAATTGTAGTAATTGTAGTAGTAGTAGTAGTTGTTGAAATTGCAGTAGTAGTAGTAGTAGTAGTAGTTGTTGTTGAAATTGCAGTAGTAGTAGTTCTTGTAATTGCAGTAGTAGTAGTAGTAGTAGTAGTTGTTGAAATTGCAGTAGTAGTAGTTATTGTAATTGTTGTAGTAGTAGTAGTAGTAGTTGTTGTTGTTGTTGAAATTGCAGTAGTAGTAGTAAGTAGTTGTAATTGTAGTAGTAGTAGTAGTAGTAGTAGTAGTAGTAGTAGTTGAAATTGCAGTAGTAGTAGTTCTTGTAATTGTTGTAGTAGTAGTAGTAGTAGTTGTTGTTGTTGTAATTGTAGTAATTGTAGTAGTAGTAGTAGTTGTTGAAATTGCAGTAGTAGTAGTAGTAGTAGTAGTAGTAGTAGTTGTTGTTGAAATTGCAGTAGTAGTAGTTCTTGTAATTGTTGTTGTAGTAGTAGTTGTTGTTGAAATTGCAGTAGTAGTAGTTCTTGTAATTGTTGTAGTAGTAGTAGTAGTAGTTGTTGTTGAAATTGCAGTAGTAGTAGTTCTTGTAATTGTTGTAGTAGTAGTAGTAGTAGTTGTTGTTGAAATTGCAGTAGTAGTAGTTCTTGTAATTGTTGTTGTAGTAGTAGCAGTAGTAGTAGTAGTTGTTGAAATTGCAGTAGTAGTAGTTCTTGTAATTGTTGTTGTAGAAGTAGCAGTAGTAGTAGTAGTTGTTGAAATTGCAGTAGTAGTAGTTCTTGTAATTGTTGTAGTAGTAGTAGTTGTTGTTGAAATTGCAGTAGTAGTAGTAGTAAGTAGTTGTAATTGTAGTAGTAGTAGTAGTAGTAGTAGTAGCTTTACCATAATACAGTTTTAACTCAAATAAACCCATACCAGTGAATAAACAAATCATTCTGTGATATTTCTCTCAGTCCTTGTCTTCCAAACGGAGCATCCACACATTCCACACACATTTTTTTCCGCCACGTTGAATCTTAAAGTCAAAAGGATTAGATAAAGACTCTGACACACATGCACTAAATCTCACAAAATGGCCGCCGTGTCCAAATCAGGCCTGAGCGAACCCCCCCCACCCCCCTCCGCCTCCACCGGACCTGCTCCACGCTTCACAAATTAGTCTTCTTGTTTACCGCGCTTCATCGTTTAGGACTCGAAACAAATAAAACTAGTCATCCTTTCTTCCACGTAAAGCGGGCTGAGGAGGGAGGAAGCAGCTGTGCATCATGGGAAGGTCAGGGGTCGATAATCCGTGGCCTGATTCGGTCTAGATTAAAAAACCTGCTCCGAGTTGTGATTAAGAGAGCGCAGGGTTAGCAGATTAAAGACGGCCAAACAAAATGAAAGCAGTTTAAACCCAATCCTGGAATTCATCAGAATAACCAAAACCTTCAACTGTCATTACAACGGCAGATTACAATACACTGCCCTTCAACTGCAAATATTCGCCAACTTCAACAAATATTTTCAAATTTCCAAATCAGTAAAACTTGTATTTGAAATTGTTTTCCATAAAAGTCAAAGATATAAATATAAACGACTCATGTTACGGTATTTTCTGATCTGTTATGTTAATGTTGTTTTGTTTTGTTTTATTCACACAAATCCTGCATCTTTAGGCTCCTTCACCAGAATCGTTTGGATAATTTAAAACCTGGATTTGCCAATTTCTGGAAAAACAAAGGTAAATTTGTAACTGTTAACTTGAAAACTACCCCATCCTGACATCACAAGGTGGTAAGTAAGGCTGTAAAATAAAAGTAAAATTTTGATGGCGATTTTTGATTTGTGTTTCAAATGATCTCCAAACTCATATGATCAAGCTGAAATGAAGCTTAACAAAGTTTATTTTGGGATATTTTTTATATAAATAAGTATATTTATTTTGTTTTTTTTAAATACAGAGATTGTAGAACAGCTGGATATATAGTTTATTTTGGATACATTTATGTTTTTCTGCCTTATTTCATGTTCAAAGTATATTTTATTCATTTTTAGTTTTACACATCGCAAAACTGCTCTAAGGTTCATATTTGTAGCCTATATTTATTTTCAATTTGAAAGTTTTGCATAAATTATCAGTAACAAAGTGGTTTGTTTGTTTGTTTGTTTGAGAGAGAAAATGCTACAAACAAACTAAACATAACATAAACATAAAGTTAAAAGCTTTATAAACATAAACTACAAACATAAACTAAACATAACATAAACTTTAAACATTAACTTATAAGCTCCATAAACATAAACTTAAAAGCTCTATGAACAAAAACTTAAACATAAACTATAAACATAACATAAACATCAACTAAATATAACATAAACTATAAACGTAAATTTATAAGCTCTATAGACATAAACTATAAAATATATAAACATAAATGATAAACAGACTATAAACATAAACTTATAAGCTCTATAAACATAAACAAAAAGTCTGAATTATTGTCCAGGTCATATGATTGTGACTGACCATAAAGAACGTATAATGTATGTAGTATTTATTAAATTATTTATTTATATATATATTTATTGCTGTAGTCTTAACAATGCTATACATGGCATTTGACTTTCTACTTCTTCTGCACTGGTAATAATATTTTATGGCAGTAATTCTGAATTATGCACATTCCAATAGATTGTAAATAAAAGTGACCATGTGGAGGATTCACTAGCACCATGGACAGCTCCAGTGCAGCACAACTGTTCTGCTCAGACTTTACATGAGCACATTTCATTACATTGTTTTCTTTTTGTTATTTACTTCTTATGTTTCAAATGTAATACACAAGCAAAAAGAATAATACAAGAATAGAGAGATATTTTAAGTTGTTTAATCCCCAGCTAAAGTAGAGCTCCTGACCAAGCCTAGGTCAAGATCTGGAGATGGGGACAGATTTAACCTTAACGTTATTTAAAGTGAAAGTTGTTAAAAAGTGACAGTGTTACGAAGAAAATGCTGTGATTTCCAGGTGCTACAGCAGTGGCAAAAACTGTTCTTGTGTCCTTGGCCAAGACACTTCACCCACATTGCGTAGTACAAGAGCAGCGTGTTTGTGAGTGTTGGTGGTGGTCAGAGGGGCCGATGGCACAGATTTCCAGTCTCACCTCCATCTGTCTGCCCCGGGGCAAATTATAAAGCAACTCTGAGCATCTGGGAAAATGTTGTATAAAACTAATGTATTATTATTATTATTAATCTTAAGCCAAAGCGTAGTTCTGTCCTGTGTAGTTTGAATCAGTAATAATAACAGTAGATCAACAATAGAGCTTGTATGATTTATTGTAAAACTTATAAGCTCTAAACATAAACTTAAACATAAACTATACAAACAAAAACTATAAACATAAACTTATAAACTCTATAACCAAAAACACAAGACACGAGAGGAGGAGACGAGTACAGGAGGCGAGTACAGGAGGATACAAGAACAGAAGAGGACAGGAGAGGAGAGGAGGAGATGAGGACAGGACAGAAGGAGACGAGGACAAGAGGACAGGAGAGGAGGAGACGAGGGCAGGAGAGGACAGGAGAAAACTTGAGGACACAAGAGGACAGAAGTGGACAGATGAGGACAAGAGGACAGGAGAACAGGAGGACAGGAGAGGACAGGAGTGGACAGATGAGGACAAGAGGACAGGAGAACAGGAGGACTGGGAGGTGTTGTCGGCATCTCGGGTTCACACAGTTTCCACAAATTTAAATTAAACACAAAACAACATTCAGTTCATTAAAACAACTCAAAGTCTTTTGTTCAGGGTTAGACCCGGTTCAGACCCGGTCCTGCTTCAGACCTTGTGACCATTTTGCTGTCACCTGCCACTATGCCACTAATGATTTCAAATGTTTAAAGGGACAGTTTGGAATTTTGGACATAGGACCTCATTTCCTCGTGAGCCAGAGTGTTGGAGACATGTGGAGACACTTTTTGAAATATTCCATCCAGTCCTTTTATTTGCAGAGGTCACTGGTGTCAGGCACTTCTTGTTTGGTGTAAAACTATCATTAGGCCCGAGCCCCGACAGGGCGTAGGGCCTATTGCTTCCGCTCAGCGGAGCGAATGGGAAGGGACGTGCGCATGTCCGAATGCGACAAGACGACATGCAACTATGTCCACGGTCGCCCCCGGCACAAACAGCAGTATCCCAGTAACCCACACCCAAGGCCTGGCTCATATTTACTACTGCTAAAATGAATGGAAGTCAATGGAAGGCGATGGGTGACCTCGACGAGATGGCGAATGACGAGCGCCTCAGTGCCCGTCACTCACCAATGACCCCACGGTGACGTGGGGAAGGTCAAGAGCTTTCAAAAAACGTATAATATGTTGTTCTAATGTTTTCGGATATATTGTTTTTGCTCGAATTATTATTATTATTTTATTTTATTATTCTTCTGCTCTTTGAGCTCTAATTTGACCCCCTAAACACGTTCAAAAACTCACCAAACTTTGCCCAAAATTCAGAAGTGGCGAAAAATTCGATAAAATATAGGTTTCGTGCACGGGCATAAAAAAATGGCGACACAGCGCCACCTCGAAAAGTCAAAATACATTGCGCCTATGGGAGACGTCCCGACCTCAACTTTGTCGTAGAGCCACGAAATTCGGTACACACATTCGTCATGTCAAGACAAACAAAAAATGTTATTATGGCCACGCCCCCTGACAAACCAGAAGGCGGCCATCTTGGATTGAAATTTGAGTCCGCGTTTTCGTTGATGTTGCATTTGAACGAACTCCTCTGAAGGCGCTTCACCCACAGGGCTGAAAATCACCGTACATCATCTAGACAAGTGGAACATCTAAAGTTAGCTGATTTTTTTTGATAACTGTCACGGTTTACGTGCGGCGAAGCTGCAAAATTTGGTCAAAGTTTTGACGAATTTCAAGGTGACATTATTTGCTCCTGTTCGCACAGACTTAGTTCGATCGTGCTGAAATTTGAATCACTAATGTGTGATCTCAGTCTGAATATAATACACTATAAAACATATGAAAAATTAACACTATAGCGCCCCCTACCGTATACATGAAATGTCAACATTATCGGATCTGCACCAAATTTGGGAATTAAATTCTATGCATGATTACGAGCAAAAAATTATATTATGGACATTGGGAATTTTACCCATGTTGGCCAACAGGGGCACCAAGACTCCCCCCAAAAATATTGAAAATAGTATTATACGCACAGGCTTAGTCCGATCGTGCTGAAATTTGAATCACTAATGTGTGATCTCAGCCTGAATATAATACACTATAAAACATATGAAAAGTGAACACTATAGCGCCCCCTACCATACACATGAAACATCAACATTGTCGGATTTGTACCAAATTTGGGAATTCAATTCTATTAATGACTACAAGAAAAAACATGTATTACTGACATGGGAATTTTTCAAGGTTGGCCAGCAGGGGGCGCAAAGAACATCTAAAGGCGTACTATGTCATTTTGCTGTTTGCAGGCACAGACTTTGCGGACACGGCGTTTAGGGTATGGTGCTGGCGGGGCGCACCATTTGTTGGCGCGGTGTTTGCGGGTGCGGCGGGTGCAGCGGGCGCGGCGGGCGAGGGCCGTTCGACGCCGCTTGCGGCTTTAATTATTCTTCTGCTCTTTAAACCCTAATTTGACCCCCTAAACACGTTCAAAAACTCACCAAACTTTGCCCAAAATTCAGAAGTGGCGAAAAATTCGATAAAATATAGGTTTCGTGCACGGGCATAAAAAAATGGCGACACAGCGCCACCTCGAAAAGTCAAAATACATTGCGCCTATGGGAGACGTTCCGACGTCAACTTTGTCGTAGAGCCACGAAATTCGGTACACACATTCGTCATGTCAAGACAAACAAAAAATGTTATTATGGCCACGCCCCCTGATAAACCAGAAGGCGGCCATCTTGGATTGAAGTTTGAGTCCGCATTTTCGCTGACATTGCGTTTGAACGAACTCCTCTGAAGGCGCTTCACCCACAGGCCTGAAAATCACCGTACATCATCTAGACAAGTGGAACATCTAAAGTTAGCTGATTTTTTTTGATAACTGTCACGGTTTACGTGCAGCGAAGCCGCAAAATTTGGTCAAAAATTTTGCCTAATTTCAAGGTGACATTATTTGCTCCTGTTTGCACAGACTTAGTCCGATCGTGCTGAAATTTGAATCACTAATGTGTGATCTCAGTCTGAATATAATACACTATAAAACATATGAAACGTGAACACTATAGCGCCCCCTACCGTATACATGAAATGTCAACATTGTCGGATCTGCACCAAATTTGGCAATTAAATTCTATATATGATTACGAGTAAAAAAGTATATTATGGCCATGTTAACATTTTCATTGTTGGCCAGCAGGGGCGCAAAGACTCAACAATTTTGCGCCTATGGGAGACGTCCCGGTCAACTTTGTCGTAGAGCCATGAAATTCGGTACACACATTCATCATGTGAAGACAAACAAAAAATGTTATTATGCCACGCCCCCTGACAAACCAGAAGGCGGCCATCTTGGATTGACATTTCAGTCCGCGTTTTCGCTGACGTTGCATTTGAACGAACTCCTCTGAAGGCGCTTCACCCACAGGGCTGAAAATCACCGTACATCATCTAGAGAAGTGGAACATCTAAAGTTAGCTGATTTTTTTTGATAACTGTCACGGTTTACGCGCGGCGAAGCCACAAATTTCGATCAAAATTTTGCCTAATTTCAAGGTGACATTATTTGCTCCTGTTCGCACAGACTTAGTCCGATCGTGCTGAAATTTGAATCACTAATGTGTGATCTCAGTCTGAATATAATACACTATAAAACATATGAAAAAACACTATAGCGCCCCCTACCATAGACATGAAACGTCAACATTGTCGGATTTGTACCAAATTTGGGAATTCAATTCTATTAATGACTACAAGAAAAAAACATATATTACTGACATGGGAATTTTTTCAAGGTTGGCCAGCAGGGGGCGCAAAGAACATCTAAAGGCGTACTATGTCATTTTGCTGTTTGCAGGCACAGGGTTTGCGGACACGGCGTTTAGGGTATGGTGTTGGCGGGGCGCACCATTTGTTGGCGCGGTGTTTGCGGGCGCGGCGGGTTCGGCGGGCGAGGGCCGTTCGACGCCGCTTGCGGCTTTAATTTATATTTACAACCACTGTTGGGCAAGTTGCTTTAAAACTGTAATGTGTTATTTATGACTTGTTACTGTCATTTCAAAGTAATTCATTACATTACAATATTACTGTATTTAAAATGTAAAACATTACATTACTATTGTATTACTTTTACTCTCACCAAAATAACTACAAAGATGCTGAACTTTTGCGCCGTATATGGACTAAACCAGAACTGAACCAGGACTGAACCAGGACTGAACCAGGACTGAACCAGGACTGAACCAGAACTGAACTAGGTCTAAACCAGGTCTAAACCAGGTCTAAACCAGGTCTAAACCAGGTCTAAACCAGGTCTAAACCAGGACTACACCAGGACTAATCTTGGACTAAAACTTGGAATCTAGTCCCGCCCCTGAGAGAACCTCAAGTCCCGTGGAGCATGGAGTTCTGCGTCGGTCCTTTCACCCACAGTCACCTGACGGTCTACACAGGTGCACCTCCAGCTTTTCATCGTTGCTGATATCGCGGTGATTTTAGCGAATTTGTATGAAGAAAAACCCACCACATCAATCCAGATTAAAAAAGCATTGTAACGCACGATACTGACATTTGTACCGAGTAAAATATTAAAAATGTTTTCCCTGTCATACCACATTACTGCCTAACAGCAAAAAGCAATGGATTACAGTAATTTGTTACTTTTATAACAAGTTACCCCCAACACTGATTACAACAGGTATTACCCCAACAAATTAAGTTGAAATTAGACAATCATAAAAATCTGTCATATGCCACCCACACAGGCAGAACATGCAAACTCCACAGTCATGGTCCAAGAACCAAACTTGTGACCTTCTTGCTGTCACATGTCACTAATGATTCCAAATGTTTAAATCGTTACTCTCTACAACCTTTTACCATGAATAACACTTGTATTTCAATGCAGTACACTTTTATTTTTATTTTTTTTTGTTTTTTTTCAGATCTATTGTTACGTCTGACAGTTTTGGGCTTTACAGAGAGAAGACAGCATCCAAAACAACTTCTGAAAGAGAGGATTAGCAAACAGGAGGTAAACACGGATTAGAAACATCTGGAAGTTGCCGAGGAGATTATTTGCAGCGTTCAGCGTCAAGTGTCGGCTAATCAAATCAACGGTTTGAAAATGAGTCACTTTGGAAAATTGATCTTTTTTAGGGCTTTCAGAGGAAGATAAATGTGGAGCTGTTTCAGAAGTGACACGGTCCAGTGACGGAGCCCTGCAGAACTCTTTTATGTGTCGTTGGATTCTGGACAAAGGATAAAATAACTAAATTAAAGACAACATGAAGATGGAATTATATTATTATAGAATTTGGTTAAAAAAAACTAAATATTCCACAGTGTGACATTAAACATCTTGCATTTATTCAGTTATTAGTATGGAGACAATACTACTACTACTGCTACTACTACTACTACTACTGCTGCTACTGCTACTGCTACTGCTACTGCTACTGCTACTGCTACTACTACTTCTACTACTACTACTCCTACTACTACTCCTACTACTACTACTCATACTACTGCTGCTACTGCTACTGCTACTACTACTACTACTACTACTACTACTACTACTACTGCTGCTACTACTACTGCTGCTACTACTACTGCAACTACTACTACTACTACTACTGCAGCAACTGCTACTGCTACTACAACTACTACCACTACTCCTCTTACTACTACTACTGCTACTATTGCTAATAAAACAACTGCTACTACTGTTACTGCTACTGCTACTACTACTGCTACCACTCCTACTCCTCCTACAACTCTTACTCATACTACTAGTCCTACTAGTCCTACTACTACTATTACTACTACTACTACTACTGCTACTGCTACTACTACTACTAATACAGCAACTGCTACTGCTACTACAACTACTACCACTACTCCTCTTACTACTACTACTCCTACTACTACTGCTACTATTGCTAATAAAAAAACTGCTACCACTCCTACTCCTCCTACAACTCTTACTCATACTACTAGTCCTACTACTACTACTAGTCCTACTACTACTACTACTACTACTACTACTACTACTAGTCCTACTACTACTACTACTAGTCCTACTACTACTACTACTACTAGTCCTACTACTACTACTACTAGTCCTACTACTACTACTACTAGTCCTACTACTACTAGTCCTACTACTACTACTACTACTACTCCTACTACTAGTCCTACTAGTCCTACTACTAGTCCTACTAGTCCTACTACTACTACTACTAGTCCTACTACTACTACTACTACTACTCCTCCTACTCCTACTCCTACTACTACTACTACTACTACTACTACTATTACTACTCCTACTACTACTACTATATAAAAAACATCTGCAATTGAATAAATGTAATACAGGTTAAGCTGTTTAATGTCATACTGTGGAATATTCCAGGCAGAGCAATGACATCTCCATAGAAACAAGCAGGTGACGGACCCTCAACCAAAAAGTTACACAGTGCACCTTTAACTATATTTCTGAATAGTATTTAATTTTGTTTATTGTTGTAAAGAGACTTTGAGTGTCCAGAAAGGCACCTAATAAATAAAAAAATGTATTATTAAGATTATTATTATTAGTTGTAGTAGTATTAGTACTTCAGAATAATTACTAAAGATACTACAACCAACTCTTTGTGTTTAAAACTGTAAACGAGTGTAACATATGAACCAGCGGAGCTCCTAATCCTCCACAAAGACACAATACTTAACAGCGTGTAATGAATCCTAACATAAGGTCCGCGCCCTCCTCTCCGCAGAGTAAGACCATAAGCCTGTGCGCTAACTGATTACACTTCGCTGTCTCTCCGTCGGCAGCGGTTTGGGGTCCGAGCTGAAAGAGAGAGGGGCCGTATCCCACTGACAGGATTATCCAAATGAAGAGGAGAATACAGTAATCCTGAGCGAGCAGCGCCGGACGACCCCAGCTCACACCGTAATTACATTCACACATAGAGTTAGTTTCACACTGCTAAAGCCAGAGACCAGAAAACAGCCGCTGATTCAGAGACATGTCGTTTATCACAGATGTATAAAGACGGGAATATAAATGCTGCAAAAAATCTTGGTCAAAATCAATCAGAAAATGACTTAAAAGTAGTGAAATTGTCTGTCCATGCAGCAAGATAATTTTACTTGACAACCAGGACTGAACAGGATTAAACCAGAACTGAACCAGGACTAAAACTGCACTAAACCAGGTCTAAAACAGGACTAAAAAAGGACTAAACCAAGACTGAAACAGGATTAAACCAGGACTAAACCAGGACTGAACCAGGACTAAAACAGGACTAAACCGGGTCTAAAACAGGATTAAACCAGGACTAAACCAGGACTGAACCAGGACTAAAACAGGACTAAACCAAGTCTAAAACAGGACTAGAACAGGACTGAACAGGACTAAAACAGCACTAAACCAGGTCTAAAACAGGACTAAACCAAGACTGAAACAGGATTAAACCACGACTAAACCAGGAGCACTAAACCAAGACTGAACCAGGACTAAACCAGGACTGAACCAGGACTAAAACAGGACTAAACCAGGTCTAAAACAGGATTAAACCAGGACTAAACCAGGACTGAACCAGGACTAAAACAGGACTAAACCAGGTCTAAAACAGGACTAGAACAGGACTGAACAGGACTAAAACTGCACTAAACCAGGTCTAAAACAGGACTAAACCAAGACTGAAACAGGATTAAACCAGGACTAAACCAGGAGCACTAAACCAAGACTGAACCAGGACTAAACCAGGACTGAACCAGGTCTAAAACAGGACTAAAACAGGACTAAACCAGGACTGAACCAGGACTGAACCAGGTCTAAAACAGGTCTAAAACAAGACTAAACCTGGACTGAACCAGGACTAAACCAGGACTAAATCAAGACTAAAACTGGACTAAAACAGGTCTAAACCAAGACTAAACCAGGACTAAATCAAGACTAAAACTGGACTCAAACAGGACTAAAGCAGGTCTAAACCAGGACTGAATCAGAAGGACTAAACCAGGACTAAAGCAGGACTAAACCAGAACTGAACCCTGACTAAACCAGGTCTAAACCAGGACTAAACTAGGACTAATCTTGGACTTGGACTTGGGAGCGAGAGAGAGAACCCTGAGCCCATGGAGCAGACTGTCCGCAAAGCTTCGCGCTGTGCGGTCACTCGACGGTCTACACAGACGCACCTCCGGGCTCGTCCCAACACTCAGTCTTGGTTCAGTCCTGATTCAGTCCTAGGACAGTACTGCAGACATCCTATGCAGTTTGTTTTCATCATTGCCAGTAGCTCCGGTTTGACATTTAAGTTGTAGCTATTTTATATTTGTTATTTTTTTATCTCTCACGTCGGGAGAAGTGGGTGGACGCCGGAGCCCCCACGTACCACGCCCACTACACCCCTGGTTGGGCTCAAACTCAACAGCAAACTCAGCAAACTACAAGTAAGTAAATAGTCACACCTCTTGCCCAAGGACACAATACCAGCACAAGTTTTACCAGTTGAGAGAATCTATATACATTTTCTCGAAGGGTTTTTGTCCATCAGCAAAACCAGAAAAGACCTAAACAAAACTAATCGGACCCCAGCTCTTCTATAGGGCGACAGCATCACCATGAAAAAGCAGGTCATAAGAAAACTCCGTAAACAACCTAGTACAGTGTGTAAAACAATAAACCAGCCACTCATGAGGAAAAAACATGCACAGATACAAAGAGCTACAGCCGCTTTAATTAATCGTTACGTTCGATATTGATGTGATTGGAGTTTACACGAGCAGAGGACATGGATCTGCAGATGGTGATTGGCGAAGGGTAATGGAGGATGCTGCTGCGTTTATTCAGTCTTCACTCATTTTCATTATGACTCACTGGACTGAAAATACGACTGGTGCCAAATAATCAGAGGTACATTTACTTAAAAGTGCACTGTGTAACTTTTCTGGCGCAGTTGCATCGTCAGGCCAAGTTACAGGTCAGATCTGTGGAGAAGTGGGACCGCTCACTATAATAATGTACATTTTTGTGGTAGTTTACAATTGACTAAACGCATACTGTGGAACAATAACATCACCATAGAGACAAGCAAAAGGCGGACACTTCACCAGAAAAGTTACACGGTGCACCTTTAACTACTAACTAACTTGCTTTTTCAATAAAATTGTACTTCTCCAACTTCTCCTGAGTAGTTTTCTGACATTAAACGAGACAGGTCTTGGTCTAGGGATCGGCCACGAGACCATTTTTGGCGGTCTTGGTCTAGTCTCGGAATCGACCGCATTTGGACTCGGTCTTGTCTCAGTCTTGAAGGCACTTGGACTTAATCTTGTCTTGGTCTTGAAGGCGCTTGGACTTAATCTTGTCTTGGTCTTGAAGGCGCTTGGACTCGGTCTTGTCTCAGTTTTGAAGACGCTTGGACTTGGTCTTTTCTCAGTCTAGAAGGCTCTTGGACTCGGTCTTGTCTCGGTCTTGAAGGCTCTTGGACTTGATCTTGTCTCGGTTTTGAAGGTGCTCGAACTCTGTCTTGTTTCAGTCTTGAGGTCTGACACTCGACGAGTGATAAAACAGATAGATTTATACAAAACATTGATATAAATGTGTCAAAATAAGTGCAAAATACAAATAAATGTAGAAATTACAAAGATGGTCTCGATGTCTTGTCTCAGTCTGTACCTTTAAAAGTCTTGGTCTTGTCCTGGTCTCGGGACCCTGTGGTCTCGGACAGGTTTTGGTCTCTATTAGTGCAGACACGAGCTCTGTCAGATCGTTTCTCATTTTTGTAGCCAATTCTTTGAAAATACCAGATCATTCTTCAGATTAACTCACCAGATAGTTACTCTTACAATTACCCTTACTTGAGTAAATGCCTCAGATACATTTTTAGTTAACTTTACTTTTTTACTACTACTTTTTTACCTGAGTAGTCTTTTTGGAACATTATTTTAAAATAACTGTCCTCTTACTCATTTTACAATTGACACTTTGCAGCTGATGACAACATTCCCTGGGGGTTAACTGAAAGCACTGCTCTGTCTGAAGCTCTGTTCCTCAAATTATCTTTCATTCTGAGCTTCATTTTAACACAATCTGACCACAAACAGCAGACTTGGCTGGAACTACAACAGATGAGCTGATTTGTGCTGCCAACAGTTTTTCAGCCACGCTCAACTTTTTGTTGAAAATCAAACACCTAACCAGGACCATGAACACTTGTATTGATCGCAGGCTTCTAAAAATGTGCTGTTTAAATCAGTTTTGTACTTTTTCTTCAGTTTTCAGACTATATATAAAACATTTTTGACAGTGTTCGTTGATGTGTGCATTGTGTCACCATAGTAACTGTTGAACATTTCGCCAATAGAGATACGCAGATATTGCAGTGAAATGTGTCAGAAAAAGTTAGTTTTGACATTAAAAATATATTTTTTTACAAAAGAACATAGCCCTTTAATTCCGACTGTCACAAATATGCGACAAACCGTTTGGATTAAGATATAAGCCGAGATAGCGTCTGCATTCCCCCAGTGCTGGTTTGTGCATAAGCAGCACCTTCTTAGGAACCTTTGGCAAAGCATGATTAATCTATTAATCGATAATTGATCATTAAGAATTTCATTGATTACGTTAATTTTAATCGACAAACCGAATGTAGGTTGCTGTGCGTAGCGTGACCAAACAGGGGTCTGTACATGTGTCTCTCTGCACTCAGAAGGAGCGAGACACAAACAGTAGGTCAGCCTGCAGCGTGCCGAAGCACAAATGTGTATTTAACGATGATTTGTACAAGAAATTCCACGCTTTCTGTTGCGTTCGGGACAAGTGGGAGTCCTTGTGCACAGTGTACAAAGCAGCACATATGTTTTGGTGTTCAGTGGGAAAAAGCTTTACCAGGTGAGAGTCGCGCAATGTCGATGACGAGTCCCCACCTCCTCCCCCCGTACGGTGTCCTGGTTTTGACAAACGCAAATATGGTCACACTAACCTGTATTCCACTGAATCATGTCTTTTAATCCGACAGAAATTGACCGCATCAGCGACACAAGAGCTGTAGTTTTATCTTCGCTTAGTTTATGCAAATTAGCGATGCGGTTTTAAGTTTTGTTTCTGTGAGAGTTGTGCAAAACTGAATTAAACACATTATAATCTCAAACGGGCTGATGTGGCTCTAGAGTCGTTACGGTTTATATGTCGTAAAGTTGAATTTATTTATGCAGATTAGTAGTGCAGATAGTAATAATAATGATGATCATTTTAATATAAAAACGTTAATGATTAATCGATAATCGATCGTTAATTCTTCCGACGATCGATTAAGAAAATTTCATCAAATGCCCATCCCTAGTACCCACATTTCTATTTATTTATTTTTTGCTATAGTCAAATTAATAATCTCAGTTTAATTTACCATCTACTTAAAGGCTAGCCTGATTCATTCACTTTGTGGAAACCATCTGAGCTCACAGCGCTAGGATTCGTTCACTCGACAGTAGGCAGGTACTTCTTTTATTTAACCAATCGCTGCTATTTGGTCGTGACATATGTAATGCGCCACTAACGGGGCTAACTGGTATATTAAGCTTTTCCCAAATCCCATAAGAAGAAGGGCAATAATGTCTTTCCCCTTGATAAAATTCAACAAACATTCTCTTTGTTCCAGCTTTAAATATTCGATCTCGTGAATCGTTGCCAACACAGAATATATGTCTCTTCGCTGATTGGCTGGTGCTCAAATTCACACTTCCGGGGGTTTTGAGAACCATTTAGTGTATATTCTGATTCCTGATCTAGTCGCTGGAGACAAATGAAATTGAGCGGAGGCACTAGGTTACTGGCTACTTAAACTCTGGCAGAAACACACACAAAACATTTTTTATACAACTATATAAATTCAGTTGTTAATGGGTTAAATTTAAACAGGGAAAGTGCTAACATGCTTCAGTTTTATCCAATTGTGTAGTGTTTTACTCATTTTATGAAAAAAAAAAATGGTACCAGAGTTAAGAGTTAATGTCATATTAGGGCAAATTGTGAAATTCTTCAAAACTTTGAGAAAAATTAAATAAAATAAAAACTTTTTAATGGCCTATTGTTTATTTGTAGAGCTCAGTTTGTGTTTGAGTTATTTTAGATTTCATTACATTTTAACAATATGTCCGCTGCACCAAATGACATTTTTAAGACCTCCCTGGCTTTAAATGCAGAAAAATGGTTTTAATCAAAGTTTTTTCTAGGGGCATGTACAAAATGATAAAATATACACCAGAAAATCTACACATTTTGTATGCCATTTAAATTTTTTGAGCATTTGAAAACTACATAACTCACAAACTGACCCACATGTAGAACACCCCCAACACGATATCCCTGTAAAGTATCAATTAAAAATGAATAATAAATAAATAAAAATAAATAAATAACCAAAACTGCCTGTGTACGTATTGAAAAGCTCCTCCCATCATCATCGTCATCATCACCGCTCTAGTCACAGGGACACATTCGCACATTGGAAAAGGTGAGTAAAGTGTCTTGCCCAAGGACACGACATCAATAGATCCGTGTTTCGACTTGTCTCCTCTGTATAGTGAAGTCAATCCGCTTTGTCATCATAAAACGTATAGCGCTGGTATTGACAGATGTCGAGGCCTGTCCCTGAAGGTGACACAGATTCGCTCACACAGACATGGCTCGGTGTCACCTGTCACAGCTGCCGGTGAATGGCTTTAAAAACAGCTTTGCTTTTTAATCTCCACGACAACAGAGAGTTTAGACCCAATCTGTATTCGAACACCTTCACTGCGCTGTTAGAAGGTCATTTACATACCTGGACGCATGACACAGGCACCCACTGACCCAGAGGAGACGGACCTGGCTCAAACCTGCTCGATCTGGGTGGACAGACTGGAAATTTAAAGGTGTACTGCGTAACTTTTCTGGTAGACAGTCTTGATTATTCTACAGTATGGTAATAAACTCAGTAATCACAATGGAAACAGATGAATGGTCAGATCTATGGAGAACCAAGCGAGAAGAATTCGTATTTTTAAAAGGGTTCCCACTCTTTTTCACTGACAAAATTTCAAAACTTTTTTTTCATGACCTAAAATAAATTTTCCATGACTTTACAGCACCTACATGTGTAAAACTGATCATACTTTTAGGGCTAAATATGAAATGTTAACTCTTTCCACTCACCTTATGGTTTGGTATTATAGTTTTTTTTAACGTTCAAAATACTGTCAGTGCATTTATTGTCGTCTCTTTTAAACAAAAGGTGCATAAATTCAGAAATAATCATAATAGCCTCATGATAACTTAACAGAACGCTGTAGTTGCGAGAAAGAGATAGTAAAATTCCATGACTTTTCCAGGTCGATTCAATACGGTTCAATAAAAATTAAAGCTAAATCATGACACTAAAAGTCTTTGTTAACTTCTTATGCAAAGTTAATATGAAACACAAACATTTTAATCATCAAAACTGTAGCACTGACAAAATAATTTAGTAAAATGCTGAATAATGCTCTGTAAAGCGTCTTTGTGACATATGTCTGTGAAAAAGCGCTAAATAAAGACTTATTTACTAACTAAATTATTTAAAAAAAAATACTCTTGCTGATCGATACAGCAGCCCACAATATCAATACTGTATCATCACATTCAACAATACAATATATCGATATTTTCATATTTTTGCACACCCCTTTTGATTATATAATATTAACGAGGAAGTATTTTACTTGCATAGATCAGCATGTTACTTTTAACTGTTTTGAAAATGCTATATTTGCCGAAAACAACGTATTAACATGTTTCACTGTTGTTTTTCTCCCTTTGCTCTCCACACTAAGGCACTCCCTCTTCAGATTGTTATCACAACACAAGTCAGTTTTTCTCTACAGTTTTTTTTTTAATCATGCTTTTGTTTATTTATGGAGAATTGTCATGTGGGAGCGTGGGTGATGTAGCCGTGTGGGCGGAAAAATGGACAGAATCTTACAACTAGCAATAAGGAAGGTTCAAATATTGCCGGGAGAGATCGGCAAATTACTGAAACACGCGTGGATGATATCTAAAATCTCTTCAGGCATGTTTTTGAATGATGTTTCACCATGGTAGAAATGTCAAAAAAATCAATCTGTTTAGCATAATAACCCCTCTTTAATGAAAATATAATGCGTCCTCTATGTTCCTCTTTACATCTTGTGCAAAAAATGTGGATGAGTTTCTTGCCTTACCTCACCTTTTTACCACTTCACCACTTCTTTCGTGTAAGGTTAAGAAAAACAAAACACTCACGCGCTGTAATGTTCCCACATCACTTTAGTCATTCTGAAACAAACCTGACAAAACAAAACACTTACACGCATGTCCATGGACTTGAAATGATACAAAAGTACTGACATAAAGCAGAGAGGTCTCGGGATCAACATAGCAATTAAATAATAATAAAGTAACACATGAGTAAAAATAAAAGAATGACATTTTCTGTTTTTAGTTCTGTGCGCTATAAATATGACAGTAACTGAGTACTTGCAAAACTACTGCAGTGGTAAACAAGCTGAACTTCGTCGATACTTACCCATGTTATAATAAACGTGGCATAACACACACAAAATAACGCTACACTTGTTTTGAAAAAGAAAAAAAAAAAAAAAAACGGCAGAAGGCCAAAATGGTCAAAAAAGTGTAGATGTTCAACGTAAAGATCCGAGGGCTTTTAGTGACAACCAGGCCAGTCGTACCGTTCCAAAAAGGGCCTGAATCTCCAAAAATAGTTTGTCTGTTCCACACAAACTCATACATTAGGGGAAAAAAACATATTCACGATTATTGGCTTTTCCAGTTTTAAAAAATCGGCCTAAAAAGAGTACTTCAAAACTACTTGGAACACTAAACTGTAGGAAATCCTTATTGATTGTAACAGTGCAGAAGCCACATTCAAACTTCTTCAAGTGGGGGCTCCAGTGTTGCCTTCTCGGTCCGTATATTCGTATATATCCGTACATCCGTATGTCCGTATATCCGTATTTCCGTTCGGCATTACATTAGGGGACAAACATATTCACAATTACTGGCCAGCTGTTCCAGTTTTTAAGAATCGGCCTAAAAAGAGTACTTGAGAACTACTCAAACACTAAACTGTAGGAAATCCTTATTGATTGTAACAGTGCAGAAGCCACATTCAAACTTCTTCTTCAAGTGCGGTTTTTGCCTTTCGGTCCGTGTGTGTGTTCTGTGGTTAATATTTGTGATGCCATTCACACTGGCCCACGCTCACCTCCTCGATGTCGATGTTCTTCCTGGACTTGTAGATGAATTCTCCAATGGCCACAAACACGGAGAGCACGAGACCGGCGGCCAGCACGATGAAGATGCCCCCGATGTTCTCCACGCCCAAAGCGCTGGCCTCTTTGCTGTCCTCCTCTGGGCAGCCGTTCCCTCTCCACCACTTCTCCTTCATCATGTGCAGTTTGCCCTCCTCCTGCAGCTGCAAGATGGCAATGGTCACCTTGTCTCTGTACGGCGAGCCTGAAAACATACAATTCAAATTTAGGTATCCATATTTCCCAGGTATTTGAACAAAATGTAATTGGTAAAATGGTAAATGGTCACATTTTTATATCGCGCTTTTTCACCTTCAAGGCACTCAAAGCGCTTTACATCAAGAAACCATTCACCCGTCCACACACATGCATACACCAGGGGACGAGGTGAGTTAAGTGTCTTGACCAAGGAAGCTGGAATCACACCAGTCAGTTTGGGTCAGTAAATCTGACCACTCACTGAGCTACTGTCGCCCCAATGTTTTTTGCTCCAGTGCATATATGTGCATATATGGTGGTTGGGTGGAAAAGCGCATAGGATAGTTTTTAATGGTGGCAAAGCGCATCATGTCAAATTTTTCAGGAAACGGCGTGATAAATAAAGTTTGATTAGATTTTATATATATTATATAAGAAGCTCTTGAGGTCAAAAAAATCTGCTGTGTGCTTTCTTCATCTAATTCATGCTACTTGTTAATAATTATTCACTGAGTTTATTGTAAATAGTTTATAGTATAGTAAATAATTAGGAACTTGAGAAGAGAAGTGTAGACTAATTTTGGGCCACTCCAAACTGTTAAAAAATCTTTATTCACATTTTTAAGGCAGTAAAAATCAGGTACAGCACCTTTAACTTTGATGTTTGCTCATCATTAACGTAGTCAGAGTTGTATCTATGTCGTCGCCACTTACCTCCTATCTCTATCTCCTGTCTCCACCACATAAAAACCTGAACTAAAACAGTCATTGCCCCACTGACAACTGACAATGCCAAAATTAGGACAAAATTAACATATATTTAGAATGATTCAAAGTTCTCAAAATTACATCTGCCAGTACCAGTAAAAGTAAAATCAAACTAAATCAAACAGAGGATTGGGGGTTCAAACAAGACCTAAATGAAAACAATTGTCTCTGGGGAACACACTTCCCACTCACAGTATATTAAAATTTTAAGTATGTGGTGTTTGTAATAGAAAAGGTGTCTGATTTGGTCTGAACAAAACAGTCAGACCAAATCATGGCAGGTTCACAGTGAATCTGCTTAAAGCCAGAGGAGATGTTTTGCAGTAGAAAAGTGTTTGTGTTTGTGTGTGAGTGTGTGTTACCAATGGGAGTCCCGACGCCGTAGCCCTTGGAGTCTATGAGCCCTCCGATCTGGGTGAGGTTGCAGTTCCTCTGGCTGATGTACTCGATGCTGGTGGACTCCATGAGCAGGGCGTAGTCTGTGGTCAGGACGCGCTGGATGCCCTCCCGGTTGTTCTTCACCAGAGCTGTGTTCTTCCTGCTGCTCATGAACGCCCACATCTTCTCGTACGTGGAGATCTTAGATTTCTGTCAGGGCAAAATCAGAGAATATCAGCTTTCTTAGTATTTTCACTGAAACATTCAATACATGGAATAATTCAGAAACTTTGCTTTTGCTGAAATGAGACTTTTTTAATAGACTTATAAGTGTTTCGTTCGTTCATTCTGCATAAATCTGCCCTGTTTCTCAGTCCTCTGTGTTTGTTTTGGTTTACTTCCAAGTTGGACAGAACGTTCATATCAAAAGTATTTCTCTGACTACTAACTCTGTCTGTCAATCACACCCGTCTGATATTGTTGTGACAAAGAGCCTTTGTGCCTTTATACTCACTTTCCTTTTCATTTATCAATAATCAGTTCAGCTCATAAATACAACTATCCCAGGTTTGTTTTATTTAGTCTTTGTTTAATTCCTTTACCTTAAATATATTTTATTTAGTTCACACTGTTCAATTTTGTTAAACATTTCAGACACTTACCAGCTCACCTGCTACTCCACATGGTCTGGAGACAAAAGAAGAGCCGGTTTTGGGCCAGACCATGTGGAGGGGAGAATCGGTTTCAGTTCTTTTTAGTTTTATGGATTTGGTTCACTTGATTTAGATATTTCAGTGTTTATACTTTATTTTAAGAACTTTTATGCTTAAGGCTCTTATAACAAATTAAATGGTTAAGTTTAGAGACAAGTAAAGTTGCCATGATATCTAACCTGTGTGTGTTTGTACTGACCTGGAGGGAGGTACGTCCTGCGGGAAAACTATGAAATCAGTTCAGTTCAGCCTTTCAAGAGCCTCAGTGTAGCCAGGTACTAGGGTTGGGCGGTATCTAAATTTCCAATACTGTTAAACCTTCTCAGGATTCTCAGGATCAGCGCTTTATAGTTTATGCAAATGAGCCATGTGGTTTTAAGTTTCATTTCTGTAAAACTTATGTGTGCCTAAAGCCAAAAATGCCAAATTGCAGAAATACTAGTATTTTTTGGAGGGGGGACCATCCTGACAATGGAACGAAACTAATCAAACGTCATCTCCCCACGCAGTTAAAAGAAACATTATAGATCCTATTAGTTTTAAATCGTGATAGCATTAAATTGAAAATACAACCACACATTCATTTGTGCTGAGTAAACAAATGTAGGTATCAATAAATTATAATATTATATTAGGTCCATATGTGCTGCAGATTTTTTTAATGACAGTAATGAAACTGATACCGTTGCTACTTTTTGATACCGCATGATACCGTGATACCGTATTACCCTAACCCTACCTGGTACATGTTTTTTTTCTTAGTTTCATTCATTTCTGTTGCTTTTGACCTGATTTGAGCACAGTTATTTTTTATAAATATGTATTATTTCTTTTTCTGCCACAGTGCCAAGGTGAACTTGAATAAATGATTTGTGTTGGTGAAAAGGACATTTTTTTAATCTGCCCTCTGCTTCTGACCACACTGACCAGGTTCCCCACAAATGTGCAGACTGTATTTAAGTTCCAAACCACACATAAGGTATTGTACATGAGCGTATTGGGCATCCCAGGCAGCAGTACATGTACAGTCCATCTACTATGAACAAATGTCTCTATGCTGCTTATACCCTGCTCCCACTGCTCATTAGCACATAATAATGCCATGCCATCTGTGCTATAGGCCACAAAATCATCAGTGTGCAATCATCATTTACTTATCTAAATACATAAATGGAGTCACAAGGCTAAACTCAATTTGAGCCCTGAGACTAGGACTTATACTCATATTAACATGCTAATCAGGGGTGCCCAAAGTTATTTCAGAAGGCCAAAATGAATGCACATTAGCAGGTCGAGGGCCAGACCTAATGACAGTTTGCACAGAAAATGTTTTGATTGAATTTACTTGAAATATTGGGAAACAGACAGACAATTGGCCTCCTCCTCATCTCCTGGCCGTCTTTTCAGTACAAAATTCAATCAAAATAGATTCTTCTTAAAATGTCAGAGTCCCCTCGCAGGCCAAATTAGACTCTCTGGACTCTCTCTTTTTAGCTAAATTTTGATCAGAAGAGGAGGATGACAATACCTTGAAGAATGTCATGGTGGATCCGTCTCGCACAGCACCGTACTCAATCTTAGTTTGTTTGGCCAGATCGTCTGCAGAGTCTATGGGTGAGTCCATCCTCTCCACTGTGAGGAAAGCAGCCAGGTTAGCAGTGTAGGAGGAGATGATGATGAGCGTGAAGAACCACCAGATCCCCCCCACGATCCTGGTGGAAAGCGCTTTGGGCATCAGCTCCGACCCTGGAACATGAGCAGGCACAAAGGTAAGGCCGAGCTGGAGGGGTGACTGCTGAGTGACTGTGAATGCGCAAAGACTTTACCTTGCTGCATCAGAGCTCCCACCCCGAACCACACACTGTTGATGAGGGTGAAGTTGTTCTCCACCACGTCGGAGTCTGGGTTACACGGGTGAGGATTGTACCACTCGTATGGGGTGAACCTGCAGGACAAGAGGGGTTATTTATTCGTTAAGTCGTCTACAGGTAAATGTCTGTTGGAGCCTTTTTCATTACTGAGATAATTAATCTTATTTTGTTTGTTTGTTTCTTTCTTTCAATTAATTATTGCTAATGTTAATCATAAGTTTACTTAAGAAATGTTTATTTTTTGTATTATTTTGTGGTCTATGGCTCCTTATTTAAGGTGAGTGAAGGTGCATCATGAAAGTGGAGTGGAGCCAAACAGCTTTTTGACCTCCTGTCACCTGCATGTTAAAGTTCTCCTTTCTGTATGTATTGTATGTCCTCAATTGCACTTGGATCGCTCTCTGTGGATTCTTTCGCTTTTCAGACATTTCTAAAAGTGGAACAAGTTTGGTTTCACAAATGTTTGGACCTTACAATGTCTATGTGAAATATTAGGTGCTGCTAAATACACAATCATAATACATAATCCTAATTTTGACCTAGTTTAAGATTTTATTATTTGTTTATAAATCTCTTCATGATCCGATTGCTTATTTTGCACATTCCAGGCAGAACACGCAGGTCAACATTACACATTACAGCTGCTAATTCCCTGGAAAGTTTACAACGCTGCTGAAAATGTACTTTTACTTTTACACTGGGTTTTAACTCAAGTTTATTTTCTATAGTTTTATCTGTGTTCTTAGCCTTGTTTTATTGTGTTTACTTGTGTTTTTTCTTATTTAATCAGTTAGTTTTTATCTGTTTTGGGTTGGTACAGTCTGTTTTTAAATGTGCTACATAAATAATCCTTAACCTTAGAAGCAAGATGTTGGTAGGAAGTAAACAAGGGCATGTCAGTTTCACTCTAAAAGTTCTCCATTTGTGGCTGGACTCAGGTTAGGATAAACCCCAGAGCTCCAAATTGAAAATAATATAATATAATAATAATTCTGGATGGCGCCAAAACATCTTGATCACAAAAACAATGTCCAGATGAACATCGTTGAAACCATTATGGTTATGTCTTCGTTTCACCCTAGTTTAGTCTCACTTGTTAAAGACCCTGTACCTGATTTTTACGATGTATCTGAGCTAAATTTGTCCTGTCCTTGTACAGATATAATCGATAAGCAGCTCTTGAGGTCAAAATATGTTAGCATGCTAGTTGTTGTTGGTTTTACAGTCATGGCAAACTCCGCTCTTCTTAATCCGTGTCTCATTAGTTCATTCGTTTTTCAAAATAAAACCAAAAATAAGAAAATTTTCTTCAATATTTGTCTCCAAAACCAAACTGAAGAAATGAATAAAGATTTTTTTTTCACTTTTCAACTTTGTGTAAAGGCGTTTTTCCATTTCCGTGACTTAAACTGAGATGCCAGACTGAACCAGGACTGATCCATGACTGAACCAGAACAAAACTGGTCTCAGTCCTGGTCTCAGTCCTGGTCTCAGTCCTAGTCTCAGTCCTAGTCTCAGTCCTGATCCTGTCCCAGTCTGGTCCCAGTCTCAGTCCTTATCACCCAACAGTCTACGCGGGCACACCTCCGAGTCGGCCCCGACACTCCTGGTTCAGTCCTGGTTTAGTCCTGGTTTAGTCCTGGTTTAGTCCTGGTTCAATCCTGGTTCATTCCAGCATCGCAGTTTAAGTCACGGAAACAGGAAACGGGCCGTTATCCGTTTTTTTCATTATTCATTTAAACACAAAATCAAAAACTGAAAAACAAATCATTATCTGTTTTTTTATTTTGGTTTTAAGACAAATAATGAAGAAAATTGTTGTTTTATTGTTTTCTTATTTTTGGTTTTATTTTGAAAAACGAATGAAAGAATGATACACGAATTCTTCTTGCCGAAAGTTGTGAAAAATATTGGGGGTGAATTAAAAAAAAAGCTCAGAAAGTAAGTGAGGAATTCATTTTGAACCACTGCAAAAGTTTAAAATGAACCTGAAGCTGTTTTTCATATTTTTAAGACAGTAAAAATCAGGAAAAGCAGCTCTAAGTCCCAATTTACTCTTGGTTTAGCTCAGTTTAGTAAGACGAATATTTCAGATGTGGTGTTTGGTGCAGAAGGTTTGGAAATCTGTTGTGTAACTACAAAATATGATTGAGGGGCCCAAAATAACCAGTTATAGCTATATTGCGTTTCACTGCTACGAGACAAACATCCAAATCTCCCAAATGAGTTTACCTGGCGATGACGAAGAGCACACAGCTGACCCCCAGACAGGCCAGAAGCACGTACATCCATATGTCAGGAGAGAGCGGGTTGAGGAAGGAGAAGACGCCCGGGTTGGTGCCGTTGGGTTTGTGGTACAGGATACTGATACCAAGAGTCATGAAGGGTTTGGAGAAATCTATCACTTTCTCCCGCACATAGGTGATGGTGAGGGGCGCCACTGCCAGATCTGCCACCTGGAAACAACAGAGGGTTTATGTCATGAGTAGTAGCACACAGTAGTCATATTTTGAGGTTTCTTGGATCAGGAATTTGTACTTCTACTTGAATAATACTGTTTTAAAATAGCTTTACACTTATTTCAGAACAATCTTTGACTACACCAAACACACATACACATATTTTACACATATTTTCACAAACCTTCAATGTCAATAGACAATAGACATTATTCATAAATCACAAAATAAAGGTGGATTTGATCATTACTGAACATTAATGAGGATATTTTATTGTTGACTGAGTGATCGTATCTTTCTGAACAATTCGTATTACTCAAGTTTTAAACAAGGAAAAACAGTAATTGAGCCAGAAATAAAAGGATCCATAAGTCACCTATTTGGACATTAAATGTAGCCTATTTCTTTTTCTTTTCAGTACTCAATTGAACCAGCAATATTGGAACAAAATAGTCAAAACCTAAATGCAAATCGTGACAAGACGAGCCAAAAAAACTATCTAAAACTGAACTGAAGAGAATTTGACCATGTAATCTAAGAAGGAGGACAAATTTTTAAAATAAATGACAAAACATAAATTCCATAAATTATTCAGATTTTTTGTTATAAGACATTGAGTCCACAAATTAGTCTTGTGGCTCAATGTTTTAGCAATTACCAACTATTATGCATATTATACAATTGTATAACACTTCATTTTTTGACACAAAAGTGAAAATATGTGTCAAAAGATGTCATTTTGTTTCATATGAACAGCCTGAGCTATTAACTATAGTCTAGGTCAAGACATACTGGTACATTTTCACAATTCAAAAGATTTTAGTTTAGGTAGTTGAGGAACATGGATGTTTCAGCAAAGACCCCATTACACCGTTATCTCAACAGTAACCACCCTCCACTTAGTTCCAGAAGTAAATTTCGCATAATTTGTTTTTCCCACAGACTTTCAGGAAAAAAAATGAAAGTTTGAAAGCGTTGTCAGGGCTAATCAGCAATATGATAACGTAAAATGTACTCCTGTGAGCTTTAAGGTATGTTTTAATGTTACCCCATCAAAAACAGACCTGGAGTTGTGTTTTGTTTCATTCACAAATATTTGAGTAACACTTTATTATATGTCTGTCTACATCTCCAAAGCTCAAAATACTGTGTTCCACCTTGTGATGCCATGAAGCAGTAGTTTTCTAGCCTGATTCATCAGCGGGTCTGACCTTGCAGCATTAGGATACATTCACTCGACGGTAGACGGATACTTTTTTATTTATCCAATCGCTGCTATTTGGTCGTGATGTATGTAAATGCGCCAAATCCCGTAGGAAGAAGGGCAATAACGTCTTTCCCCTTGATAAAATTCACCAAACATTCTCTTTGTTCCTGCTTTAAATCCTCAACCTTCGGAAATCGTTGTCAACACAAGAATGTTTGGACTTCGTCTACATCCATCTCAACCCCTTTGTTTACTGTTGTGCTGTACCACAAAAGGGACCCAGACAGGCGCTTGAGTTTGACGTCATGGCTTCACAGCTCTTCACTGATTGGTCGGTGCACGGTCTACAACTTCTGGGGTTCTTGCAAACCGTCTAGTGTATTCCAATTCCTGACCTAGTTCGCTGGATAGAAATGAAATTGAGCGGAGGCACAAGGTGGCGCCAGCCTGGCTAGTAGATTTCAAGTTAACAGTTACATTTTTGCTTTTTTTTCTAATAGAGATTTGCATTTCCAGGGTTGTAACAAACAGAAAAGGAAATATGCAGAGAGGAATAAGCAGGATTTTTGTGTTAAACATATGTGAATGAAACAAAACACAACTCCAGGGATGAGGTTTGTGATGAAGAAACAACATTATAACATAGATCAGAAAATAACATAATATGGATCCTTTAAACATTGACAATTAGTAGTGAACACTGACTTAAGCTGCCTGTTTTGGTTTTATTTAGCCTCATGTGTTGTGTTCATACTCACATGATCGATGAGTTCTCGCACCATGCCGTTCCACTCCCCTTTGTCGTTCTGAGCTCCGTATTTCCCGTCAGACACTAGTTTGACCTCGTAAGAGAAGCCCAGGATGTTGGACAGTTCTTTGAGCAGGTCCAAGCAGTAGCCTTCAAACCGGTCGTTCCCATACAGAGGCTTGTCCGACTTCTTATACATCACATAAGGGTTTTCCTGCAGGCGTGTTTGAACAGAGGCAAAAAATCAGAAGCAACATTTTATTTGCTGCTAAAATATTGCATAATTCTAAAAATGAAGATAAAAAAGACACTGATAAAAAGCTAAATCAAACCTTAATACATTTTTGAGTTTTTTTGGTTTTGTGTGTGTCCATGTAAACACAGTATCCTGATTTCAGTATCCCGGTTATGAGATACAAGGCTCCTCTTATTGGAATATTCTCATAGTATTTTCTCAACATTGGTGCTGTACTAAGCCTATGCAAATTGAAATGACAAATACAGTAGGAGCAAGAAGTTTCCCCACCAGGGCTTTTTAAAACATATTATTTTATACCTACAAACTGCAAAATGAAGCAGTCTATTTATCCATAGCAAAGGATAAATTAAATTCTGTCAACAGGTTAAAAGCTGTTTTTTGTTTGTTTGTTTGTTTGTTTGTTTGTTTTTTGATTGATTACATTTCACAGCTCTTCAGCTTTGGACAGACACTGGAGGACACTGCCTGAAGTGAGGAGCTAACTACACTGAAACTACTCTGAAACTAACACACCTACTTATTTACAGTTTATCTTAGTTAGCTAGGTCTATTGAGGCATATGAAAGGCAGTGTCCACCAGAAATCTGAACAAAACTGAAGAAGCAGCTGTGTGACGTATTCAATAAAAAATAAAAAAGTTGTCCATTTGACAGAATTGAATTTCTCCTTTGCTATGGGTCCTACCTAGCCTGATTCATCAGCCAGTTACACTTCATAGAAACCGTCTGACTATTTGGTTGTGATGTATGTAATGCTCCGCCAACGGTGCTAACTGGTATTAAGCTTTTCCCAAATCCCGTAGGAAGAAGGACAATAACATCTTTTCCCTTGATAAACTTCAAACATTCTCTTTGTTCCAGCTTTAAATCCTCGATCTTGGGAATCCTTGCCAACACAGAATATTTGGCTCTTTGCTGATTGGCTGGTGACCAACTCACACTTCCGGGTTTTTTTACGAACCGTCTTGTGTATTCTGATACCTGACCTAGTCGCTGGAGAGAAATTAAATTGAGGGGAGGCACTAGGTGGCGCCAGACCAGGACGACTGGTCAACATCATAGTTACCACTCTAAATATCCAGGATACTCTGACTGCATATGTATACAGCAGGAGTCTCCAACTTGCATCTCGGGAGCTACCAGTATCTCTCCACCCCCTTCCAAGTAGCTCACCAAGGGATTTCTGAATCATATGTATTGTGCTGGATAACTCAAATTTGATTGATTAAATGCCTATTTCCATTGTAAATTTATATTTTTATGCCTAACTTTGTACACTGATAACTGGATAATGGGTTGTGTTTTATAGATCTCTACCTGTACCCCGTCTGAGGCTTACTGTGGCTCTTATATTTCCCCCTTTCTGGCAACCGCTGAAACTAGTAGCTCTCTGGCATTTTCATTTTACAGAAAGTAGCTCACAGGAGGAAAAAGGTTGGAAAGCCCTGGTATACAGGGATATGAGTATCCCGGTTTCTGTGGCTGCATGTAAACATCATATCCAGAATACTGTCACACCCAGGATAATTACGGCTCATAATCAGGACACTCAAGCGCATGCGAACACACTCAGTGATATAAGACTAGTACCTAAAAGTGCATAAGATTGGTGAAAGCTCTAAAAAGTTCAAAAAGTTATTGTTCATTAAATGTAACCACAGGAGGAAAAAAAAAAAAACAAGAAAAGGGTCTAAATCTGAACTAGTGTTTTACTTGTTACCTTTAGCTTCTCACCCCATGAAATATTAATTATAAAGTCTATTTTTAGTGTTTTTTTGGTACCAGAATAGTGGTGACGATGAGTGTCCGGTTGGCCATAGAGTCCGTCACGTTGGTAGAAGCGTCCTTGTTGTTTTCTGTCAAATTAAGGCCAGTGTTGGAATTCCAAACTCCAATCTAGATATAAAAAATACAAACGAGAAATTAGTCATGTTGAAACTGAAGATCACAATTATAATATTTTATCAGAGGAAGGGCCATATGCCAGAAAGAAGACAGCTAGCACTTGCCAATACAGTTTTTATTTTGATTTAAAGTTATTGTCAAGTAGATTTTTACACGGCAGATCCTTTATTGTAACTGAGGCTGGGATCTACCAACTGTGTTACTGACTGTGCCACAAAATCTATATTATCATTAACATTTACATGGTAAGTTACTTGGATCCAAAGGTGTTAATCACTAATCTTAAATCAATATGTAAATTAAAATCTGTGTAAATTACTGTATGAACTGACAAGTGCTATTCGTATTTTATGGACAGAGAAAGGGGCAGAGTAAACAAGTCCACAACACCACTGGGTCCTGGGTAAACTCAAGTGTATTAGCTCCATACAAACCTTCTTCCACACTTTGTTCAGACGGTTGGTGCCTGGGTTCGGCTTGTGGAAATAACAAGGACAAGTATTTAACACATGCAAAATTGTCATATATGAGTAGCTAAAGTCCAGCACACCAGACCTGACCAGTCCAGAGAGCAGACCAGATTACAGATTAAAGTCCAGACTAGAGTCCAGACTTGTTTAGACTAGAGATGCCAGACCAGAGTCCAGACTAGAGACCCATCTTGAGTCACAACAAACAAAGCTTGGACCACCAGAGTCCAGACCTGAGATCAGTCCTGACTTAAGAGAAAAAAGTCCAGAGTCCAGATCAGAGTCATTAGTTCAAACTCAAGTCCAAATTAAAGTCCAAACCAAAGTCCAAATGTTTTATATTGTATCGATATCATGAAGCACTTTGGTCACAAGTGTTGAGTGTTGTAAAGGGCTCTATAAATAAAGTTTGAAGTTTGATTGATTGATTGATTAAAGTCCTCTCCAGAGTCCTCTCCAAGAGTCTAATGCAGAGTCCAGACCAGAGATGAGTCCACAGTCTTTGGTAAAAACATGAATCCAAAATCCTGTCTTCTGTTCAGAGCAGAATAGAGACCACAAACGAGCCAAAAGCAGTGTCCTAAGTCTAGAAAAGAAGCCTGTCCACGAAATAGTGATAAAATAATAGTGAAATAGTGATAAAATCTTTAAAACTCTTGGTCATATTGTGGTGATACCATCGACTCTGCTGTTGGTCAGCCTTTGTAAGACTTTGACTGAATCACAGCTGAATTAACCAATCACTCTCAGAAGAAGCAGATTATATGTATCTCTTAAAGACAACAGGAAAATATTAAAAAGTGTATACGAATCATGACAAAATTGTAATCATTATCTGGCTTCATATTGCCCAACAAGAGTCCTTTCTGGAGTCCAAACTAAAAAGCACACTGTAAAAAACAATATTTAAGTAAGTTAAAATGACTTAAATTGATAATTAAATTGACTTTATTTGAGAAGATTCAATTTGACAAGTAAAATTATTTACCAATGGAATACTGTAAGTGTCTTTTTCTTAAATCAAGCAACATTCGATTTTGATTCAAAGTGCAAAAAGTTGTTGTTTTTCTTATCTTCAGAGTAACAAGATGTATTTTCATATTTCAAGTACAAAAAGTCCTGTTCCATTGGTAGATCATTTTATTTGTCAAGTGAAATTTACTCAAAACCTTATTTAGAATCCAGAATCAGGCTCTCCAGTCCAAATTCCAGTCTGTTTTCTTTAGAGCTCTGCTAATGTCACAGCCTTTTGCTTTGGTGTGTTAGGGTCCGTGCCTCACCTTGCCCAGGCCGTCCTCCTTCAGGCTGATCACGTCCAGGTCAAACTCCTTCCTGAGTCCGTCTGTTTTGTTGATGATGACCTGTCCTGTCAGACCGCTCCACTGCGTCTGAGCCAGAGGAGCACAACAAACCTGCCTCAGTCCTCCACATGTTAATGACCAGTGACTAAGTGAGGGGTAATGGGCTCGTGAGCACTGGCCTGTTGTAAATATGTAGTCTGGGGTTATGTAATGGAAGAGGATTTGATGTGAGGAGGCAGCAGTGAGGGGGCGAGGACACACTACAGCTGGAGAGACATTTAAAAAGAGGATGAAAAAATAAAAGTACGGTCAACTAAATACATTCAAACTAATACGCACTGACGCATTGTGGAATAAAGTTAGACTAAACCTAAAACACTTAAATCAGGCTTACTGTCATAAATTATATCTCAGCTAAATAAGCAACTATTTTTCTCATTTTAGCTAGGCTCCTAAAAACACATGGTGATTTGACCGATTTTATTCACATTATTACAGTTATATAATATATTAGTACGAGCTGCTGAATAAAGTAATATATAGTTTTGCTTTATATCTTTTTATATTTAAAGCAGCACTTTCTGGAGAAGGCACATCACCTAAAAGTTTCCATGAAAAGAGAAACTTAAAATCTTTAGTGGAAGATTAAAGCCAAGGGAACAACACTTCCATGGACACAAGCAGGAGGAGGCACTCCCCAGCCCAAGTGCGAGTCAGGTTTGTGGAGATGCAAGTCCACTCATAGTAAGGACACAATAAAGACATTAAAAAGAAGTAATTTATATTTAACCTGTAATGTGTATGTAGGACGTGAGTGGGTGGGGTTGGTGGGGTATAAAAAAGTAAATTTGTGAAGAAAAGTAGAAAACAAAAAGTTGGAGAAATCAGAAGTAGCCCTGAGTTATGAAGCAGAATCCCTCTGCTTATGTCATCAAAAGTCCATCCAGAATGCAGAGGTAATTCACGCACAAGGAAGATCTTTTTCTGACACTTTGAACCTTTGTTTCACGAAATTATGTTGTGTTCTTTTATTTGTATAAGTCTGATTAGAAGTAGTATTTCAGAAGTTGCCGATACGATATATATCTCGATACAGTGAGCTTTCGATTCAGTGCTATGTATTTCAAATCGATTCAATACGGTTCATTAAAAATAAAGACAAAATCATGGCTATGATACTAAAAGTCTTTGTTAAACCACTTCTCATTCAAAGTTCATATGAAACACAAACATTTTAATCATCAAAACAGTGAAAATGTCAAATGTGTTGCATAAACGAGTTTCCTTCCTCTAAACAAGCAACAAAACTGTAGCCCAGTAACAAAATAATTTAGTAAAACATACACAAAAAATACTCTTGGCGATATATCGATACAGCAGCCCACGATATCAATACTGTATCTTCACATTAAACGATACAATATATCGATATTTCAATATTTTTGCACACCCCTAATTATAAGTATTATAGTATTAGTATTATGTAGTGTCATTTTGGAGTTTTGGCCCTTGTTCAACCTGGAAGTATTATGTATTTATATTATGTCAGATGCCCGCTCTCCTGTAATAAATTCTGGACTTTGTTTTCATTGATCATTCTGAAAATTGTACGATTGTTTCTTTGTTAAAATGTCCATTAAATAAAAAAAACTAAAATTAAAATTAAATAAAATGGTGAGGTCTTGTAGCAGAATATGAATAGTTACTGTATGAATGACAGAGTGCGTGACTTAAGTCGGGAGAGGGAGCGATTAGATGCATGGACTTGGCCTTATGTCGTACTTGTGAGAACCAGGCTGTAATTCTCTTTAAATCCTCCGCACAATCTACAGTGTGGTGTCAGTCAGTCACACAAGTCAAAAGTGTCTTGCCCATGGACACAACAGCTGAGTGCACTTGTAAAAGCCGGGATAAAACTGCGAACCTCCTAGTTATAAATCAGCCTCACTACCACTCTAACCCCTGTTGTCTCATATTGCCCACTTCCATTTGCTCATTCACTCATTCCTAATCCTCCTCTACTGCTTGTGTCCGTCGCGAGGTGGTGAGGGTGGGGATGTAGGGTGGGAGCAGTCGCCCATGGGTGCACTCACGTCTTTGAGCATGTTCATGAAGCGTCCTCCGAAGCGCCAGGGTTTGTGTCGGTGGCACTGGAGCGAGCTGACGGTGATCTGGGAGGCGCGCTGAGAGGCTGTGGCCACCATGTACACGGCGTCGTACATCAGGGCGGCTTCAGTCTGGAGAGCGGCGAGCAGAGGGAGGGACAGGTCACACGGAATCACATCAGAATTAATGTGTTGTTTTTATTCAAGTCATACATAATCACATCAGAATTAATGTGTAGTTTTTATTCAGAAGGTTAATTCTGTTTGATTAGGTTGAGCTGGTTTGAATTAGTCAAAGTCCAAGAAGGATTTTTAAATACATTTTGATTCAGTTTTCTTATATATGTTCCAAAAAATTGAAGTATTAAGAGGTAAGTAGCTTGAGGTGTTATTGTTTTCAGTAACTACAATCACAACTGAATGAACCAGGGACACATAAAGGTTATTATTATATGGAATATGAAAGCTCTCCAGAGTTCATGCCGGGTTTACATAGATTACAAGTGCGGTTCGGGTCCTGGTGCAGGTCCTGCAGGATTTACAAAGTCATTAAAACCAATGCATCCAGTTATACTGACCTCTGCCACACTGACCTTTGACCTCTGTAGAGTGCGTGTGTGGGTGAGGCATGGGTCTGTCGAAAGAATCTGCAAGAAGTTTCCACTGACACTACAGCACCTGAAGCGGTTTTCAGGGCATTAATCGTGTCATCACATGAACATGCTCGAAACTGCACTGCCTTGGCCAAATACACACCACAGTTGTCGTAGATGGTGTAACAGGCAATCTGCAAGTAACCCACTAAACCCAGCTTCACTCACTGAGCTACAGAGGCTGCACTAGCACTGACTCATGATTGGCTGTGACCATTCGGATCAGAGAGTGGCATTTTAGGTTTAAACCAACTGGATTTCAGCATTGAAGTCCAAGTAGAATCCCTCAGTCGTCCAGGCAGAATCCATGGCAAAGGAGAAATTCAATTTGTCAACTGGACAAATGTTTATTTAGGTTGAAATAAATAAATAAATGTTTGTCCAATTGACAAACTACTTTGCCAACAATTTATAACATAAATATATGGAACATCATGTCCAATGTTTTTGTAATTAAGAATAAATCAGCATTACAATTGTAAAAACTATATTTGATTTGAACATTTACCTTGAATCTAGGGATCCAGATAGGTCATGACTCATGTTTATGAATTTCTAAATCATTATTGTACATTCTGTCCTTTTACAGTCATGACAGAGGCTCACACATGTTCATAACGTGGTTGATTATAATCCAAAAAACTTAGGGAAATGTTTTAATAACTTTGTGGTTTATGTAGTTTCAGAATATCTTCACACTGAGACAGTACATAGAGGTGTGGTCAGGACCCTCACCGTCATCATGCCCTCCATCATGCCCATCTCCAGTTTGGACGGCGCCTGCATCCTCTCCATGGCCCAGCGCTCCACCACAGACGCCACCTGCGGGTCATCGATGTTGAGAAGCCTGAAGCCCGTCATGTTCACCCCACTGTATCGGTACGGCTCCAGGTCCAAGGCAAACAAGTCCTGCATTGGAAGAAGAGCTGTTTAATGTCGTACTGTGGAAAATTCCAGGCAAAGCAATGACATGTCCAAGCAGGTGACGGACCCCCAACCAGAAAGTTACATAGTGCATCTTTAAAGCTATTAAAATGCAGTTATAAAAACTTTCCAGCTGTGAAATGTGGAAGATTAGTGTTAAGGTGTCCAAAAAGTAACTCACAACTATTGAATAATGAAAAATAAAGAACTTTAATACAGAAATAATACTGTTCAAAGGGATTTTAGTATTCTTACATCACTTTTCATTTCTGAAAATTGTTTTTGGAGATATGACCTAGTGACCAGGATAAAGACGAGCTTGATTAAAAACGGGAGCACTATGGAATTTGGCCAAGTATTACAAAACACACCGGTTTTCTTTCCACATAATCAGGTTTATGGGTGAGCAGCCCAATGCACAGCAGATAGAAAACTGATACTCCAAAATGTCTTCCATCAAGTATAACCAAGTATAATCTCATATCATAAGCAATTTGATATGATATTTGATATGATTCAGCTATGGATCAAAAACAATACAGTACAATACAATATATATTTATGCTACAGACTAAACATTAATGGTAGTGAATAAGAGTTTTTCAGATAGTGAAATGAGTGTTATAAGGCTGTATGATACACAAACATCTAATATATAATTTTATATCTCAGAGAAATACATTTAGTTATTTTTGCAAAAGTGAAAAGTGAATTTGTGATCTTTACTTCAACTTAACATGCATTGTGTATCATTTCAGGTGGAGGGTCCATCAGTTACTTTTCTCCATTGAGATGTTATTGCTTTGTCTGGAATGCTTCACAGTATGCTATTAAACCATTCTATCTTCATTAAGACCAAACCAGATCAAGTTACAGGTCAGATCTGTGAAGAGGCAACCCCACTCACAGTCAGAATGTCGTTTTTTCTAAGTATTTTTGAGCTATAAAACCACCTGTAATTGAATAAATGTGAGGTAGAGCTGTTTAATGTCATACTGTTGAACATTCCAGGCAAAGGAAGCCCCTTTCCTCCAGTAAATAAAAAATAAAAGCCTCACAGAAAGTCATAATTATGAGTTTAAATGTCATAATTACTAGTTTTAAACTCATAATTAGGAGTTTTTGAAGCTGATTCTGAACCTGCTCTCGCCATGAAAGCACGTGGGCTGGGGCGACCATTTTCCTGGAGAAGCCTTGTATGAACCCACTACAAGGAAAAATGTGTAGTTATTTTACTAATTCACTTCACACTGTCTTCAAAATTATTTGCTATGTGCCCATACTTTCATCAGTGAGCAACGCAAAGTAGCCTGTGTTAAGTGCCCAGCAAAGATCAACAATTTCCGGCCAGGACCTACTCATTCATGTGGGATTTGTGTGGATATCTCTCACTTTCTTGTTTTTTTTACAACATTCACAAGTTAACAAGGATATGGAGCTATGTGAAGATGTCCTGAGCTCCTGGAGGACGGTCTCTCCAGGAAAATGACCCTGTGCTTGCATGACAAGGGCTGGTTCAGAGTCAACTTTAAAACCCATAAGTATGACTTTAAAACTCATAATTATGACTTTTTTCCAGGCAGATTAATGACATATTAAGAAACAAGCAGGTAGCAGACCCCAGACAGAAAAGTTACATAGCACACCTTAAAGATAAATTTGTACGCCTTTCTATGTATTTTAAAAGCTAAATATTGATATCAGCAAATACTGGTTATCAGTCACAGCAGCAGGACAAACACTGGATGTGGATATTGAAAAAAATCCAAATTATCTCTACCACAAACCCATCTAATCTTGAGTTTTGTTCCATTTGTAAGAAAAATAAGCCCAAAACCACTCAGCTCACGTCTATGTAAAGTGCTCAGAGGTATTTATTGTTTTTTGTAGGAAGCTGTTTGTAAGGAGTCTGTTTTACTCACCAGCGTGGTGAAGAAGAAGTGGTAATACTCCGTCATCATGCCCATGGACAGGATCTGAACAGGAACAAGGAACAAAAACAAAACTGTTAGAGGCTGTTTCTCCTGTGTAAGAAGTAAT
Source organism: Boleophthalmus pectinirostris (assembly GCF_026225935.1). Classification (NCBI taxonomy): domain Eukaryota; kingdom Metazoa; phylum Chordata; class Actinopteri; order Gobiiformes; family Gobiidae; genus Boleophthalmus; species Boleophthalmus pectinirostris. The sequence goes on from NW_026571541.1 coordinate 30,199,523, forward strand.
GTGTTATAGACTTAGACTTAGACAAACTTTATTGATCCACTAGTGAAATTAAGTAAGTAGCAAAAAAATCTACTGATGTCAATAAGGCATAATTACATAAATGTATATGCACAAGTAAAAATAAAATAGAAAAATTAGTCATAAAAATAGCTCAACTATATACAAAAGGTCATAAGGAAAACCGTGCAAAGATGAAATGATGATTGATAGGACATGGGGTAAAAAAATACCATAAAATAACAAAAAATAAATAAATAAAATCTTAAAGTGCAAACAAAAATAACTTAAAAAGGTGGAGGTTTTCAGGAAATTTTCAGAAGCTACTGTGCCCCTGTTGCCACTCTCTCAGAGCCTGTGTTTTTATTCTGAAATCACAAACTATGTCTTCAGCAATATCTCCACTCATTCTGCGACATGTATTTCCTTTTTGGTTTACAGTATCACTATCAATATCAAGAACCTGTATAAATGATACTGTACAAAACTATCACATGCTGAACTGGATATATTAGATGAAATAAAAAATGCACATCAAAGTTCTTGTAGAGGTGCAAATGCAAAGAAGAGCAATTTAAACGTGAAAAAATGCATAGCACACTCAGATGGTTAATGTCAAAAAGCTTTTTTTTTTTTTTTTAAATAACGTCTTGGCAAACATGGACATAGTAATAGTCAATACTACAGAGTTTATAATTACCTGTTTGATATCTGTAATTATATAACTCACAGGAACAACAACAGATGAGTAAAATCATTCACAACTGGCTTTCAAACATTCAGTCCAATCAAGGCTCAGTTGGTAGAGGGTAGAGAGAGTGTATGCAGCAATTGGCCTTAAATCTCCAGCAGAGGCTGATGTTTTGTTTGAGCCAACTACATGGACACTTACAATAACTACCAAGAAGACCCTGCACAAAACGTGACTACACAGCTCTCTTATCCACTAAAATAAGGTTGTGGGTGAGCTTGTAGTAAATTTAAATCTATATCTTCCCTCCGTCCGTCCAAAATATCGGCAGTGCTTAACAACCATCGTTTTTTCTGCATTCAATATATCAGTAAAGGGGTCTTCTTAGGCTACCTTCAGACTGCAGAGCTTAATGCTTAATAAGGCTTTTGGATTTTTTTGTGAAATCCGTTTTTTTTGTGAGGTCATTCACATTTCCAATTAACTGCAACTTGTATGCTTTTTTGTTATAAGGAGGAGATTGAGAAGAAGGACAAGGTTTTTGGCCATGGTGTTTTGTGGGGCAGTGGCAGCAACATCCGTAGAAAGAAATGTGTGGGTGCAGAGTCGCAGCCAAGAGTGGGGGGACTGCTTTGTGCTTCACTGCTTCACTGACACAGAGTTCATACACAATTTTCGTATGACGAGAAGAACGTTTGTGTACATTTGTCTGTGCCTACTTGTACCACACTCGCGAGAGGAAACACATCTTCACCGGCCTATTTCAGTGAGAAACTGAGTACGTTTTTGGATATGTATCGGTTTTAGGAGCACATATCCAAGTGGCCTGGGTCACATTCGAAAAAATCATATCTGTGTCGTTCAGACTGTCATTAAAAGATCAGGTACAGGTCCCATAGGGGCAAAAAAAATCGGATTTAGGCTGCAGTCTGAACTTGCCTTAGCAACAGTGTCAGCGATTCATACTGTCATTGTGTCATGGGGCAACCCATTTCACCAACCTTTGCCCTGTATGAATGTGTGATGCTTTTAGTCACAAAGGCTGAGGTTTAGATCTGCAGCCTTCCACACTACAACTGTGGCTAAAGAAGCAGCTTAATGACACCGAATGTATAGAGTAAAGTATTCATAAATTTAGCATTTGAGTACCTTAAAATGCACTGTGTAATTAAAAAATGAAAGATATTACTATACAAAAATCCACACACATCCAATTTGTGAACTTGGTACCCAACAGCTCACAGCTACAATAATCTGAAGAGGGCTGTGACATGTTTAACACAATTTGGGGCTGTCCAGTCTGTAGTTCTTAGCACATTTCCAGCTTTATTTTTTTCATTATATTGTCTCCTTTTCTTTTGCCTGCAGGTTTTCACTCAAACTACCCTCATATTCTGTCGCTAATAGAAAATTTGCCATATTCACTTTAACTCACAAGGGAAATAGTTCCAGCTGAGAACCAACTTTTCACACCAAGAATCAATTCACTGGAGGTGTGACTGTGGCAGCTGCTCCGACATGATAGAAGTGCGCCTCACGGAAATCGCACTGGAATTCAAGTCCATCAGGAGCTGGTAAATTGGTGTTTTAAGCTCCAAATGTGCGGTAAGACAAATGGAAATGAAATTCAGATATGACCCTGTGATGATCTGCTAATCTGGAAAGAGAGTGATTCTTAATTTTTGAGGGATTTTTTTCTGTTTAATACAACTCACACATGCTCAAACACACATGCATGCTCCAGCGTGTGTAAAAAAAATCCTCGACTGTATATATCTATATATAAGTGTTCTCATATATTGTAAGGATGTAAAGACAATCGAAATGTCGTGATACTGTATCGTCGAAAGTCTGTCAGTAATATCGTGGGCCATCACAATATATCGAATCTCAAGTCTCTTTGCTTAAATTCATTGTTATGGTGCAGCAATAGTTAAAAGAAACAGAGCGAACTACATAGACCATGATCCTTTGCTCTGTTTCAGTCCAATTTCCGTAATGAAATAACCGTTATTAAGCACTTTTAAATCTTAAATCTTTGGTTTATGACAGAATGAAAGGCTTGTCAAGGCATTTTTAAAGGAAAAAGTAGTATATTCATAGTTTTGTTAGGCTCCACAAAATATTGCAATAAATATGGAAGCATGAGATGGATATCGTGAATATCATACAGAGAAATTTAGGTATTGTTACAGCCCTAATATATTGTTTTATGGATAAAATTGTGATATAAAGACCGGGATCATGTACAGTTGGTTAAATTGAGCAGAATGACAAGGCTGACAGCAGTATTTTCAGAGAAGGGGGCCACAGTTTTTCAAAAGAAAGTGAACTGGGGTGGTTAGCAGGTTTGCTCCACCTACAGTATATAGACAGTCTATGGTACCAATAATGAAACAAATAAACAACAAGTAAATTAGTGAAAAACAACATAATAATAATGAATAATAACACTCTTATTTCATGTTGAAAATTACATTATTTTTATATGTAAACAACAAAATTGTCTGATTTTGTTCAGATTTTGGTCTGAATGTCATTTAAAAAGATCACAAAGGTCTCGAAATCAGATAATAATCAGATTGGAGTGCCTGTAAACAATGCCATTGTGTTTTCAAAACTGTGACAGAGTTTTGTAAGTCAAAAGATTGTAACATAACAACTAATTGTACTTGAACTGATGACAATATCTAAAATCACTAATTCTGTCCTAATATTTGCTGTCACGTAAAAACAATGACTGGAGATATAATTGATATGAATTATGATGAACTAAAGTGTATGACAGTGACCTGTTTGAGCACATCGGCGGAGGTCTGGTAGGAGCAGTCGAAGATGACGTAGAACTCTTTGCCCTTCTTCATCTCTTTGAGCAGCGGCCGGGCGTCTTTACTTCCTGTGGGCAGCTGTCGGATTTTGATCTTGATGCTGTACCTCGATGGAGCTTTGATCAACTCTTGCAACCGAATTAGTCCTGGAATATAAAAATGAACACAGCTTTTGTCATTCAGTCTAAGCCCATCTCAGCAATAAAATGTTCCACTACTTGACAACATTTTCGTGAAATTATACTTGCTCTTATGTAAAAAAAAAAAATACAACTGTTTAAATCTGTACAAATTTGCCTGCATAATTGTACACATAAATGTACTGTATCTGACATTGTAAAATTGTAATCGTAAAATGGGGGTCCTTCCTCACAAAATTCTTCATGGACCAGACCACATTTCTTATATTTATGTGTATTTAAAAGGGTTCTCAGGTAGCTAGAGTTGGATTGCATAATAGTTTAGTAATAGGCTCTATTCACGTTACGTCAGAAAGCAGGAAGACATTTGGACAGATGTGATTACAACTTCCGGCGTGCTCTGTTCCGGCCATAAGTCTGACAAAATTTTGGAAAAAATTTGAAAATGGCCCAATTTTTCTTCATCTACATGTCATTGTAGCACTCCGTTATGTTCGGCTAATGAACAATTACAACCACACCTCATTTGTCGATCGCAAGCCCAGTGTCGGGAAGTTGTAATCGCATCTTTCCAGACGTCTTCCTGGTTTGTGACGTAAGCGTGAATAGAGCCTATAGCATAACCTCTTATTATCCTTCACTGGAATCGTCTCATCCCCAATTTGAGAACCACTGCTCTAAACTAGGGCCCCATCCACACTAGTTCGTATTCGAGTCGTTTTCGTTGCAGATGCAGTGTTTGTCCACACTAATCCGATGGAAAACGGCTCCAGAGACGGAATGATCTGGTCATTCATATATACGGTCTGTGCGTATGACCTGCAGATGTATAATCTCTGAAAAGTTTAACATGAACCATCTTCAACGCGACAGAAGCACTGAACAGACTCACCATTAGCAGAACACCCCTCTGTCACAGAAAGAACACTCACATTCCACTGAGTCATGTCATTTAGTCCAACAGAAGCTGAACCGCATCAGCGCACAATAGCGGGTTGTTTTATGAGCGCTCAGTTTATGCAAATTAGCCATGCGGTTTTAAGTTTCGTTTCTGCAAAATGTAAACAAATATGTGCAAAGCTGTGTGGATAGGGAAGGATTGCAGACATAGAAACGAATCTGGATGAAAACCGTTTCCAATAAGGTGATTTGTTTCTGTGTAAACGTAACCTAAATTTTACATAGGGCTGTCGCATTAACCACGTTATTGCATCGGTCACTCCTCACAAGGGCTCAAGTGATCATGGTAACCGCATTTTGCATTTTAACGAGGCCTCACACAAGTGCCCAGAATAATTTTACTATTCAGCTATTATCCCCTTCAAAACTGTGCACTGAGCTCCTTTTCTTGCCGCTCCACACTTGAAACAGATTGGAAAGAACATAACCCTGCTTTGAACCGTTTCAATGAACTCACCCGTAGCGTCCTCATAGACCACAGTGACGGTCTTCCACTTGTAGTACTGCACAATATCGAGCACGGCGCGGCTGATGGACGCATACTCGGGGAACAGGTTGACGTAAACTGTCCTTGTTGTCCACAGATGGGTGCTTCCAGCGCGTCTGGATGTGAGGCACTTCCAGAGCGTTGCAGATGGACTGGACCGCACTGACCGAGGAGCTGTGAGACGGGCCGAACACAGCGCCCACGCCCAACGCCAACTGGTCACAGGCTGATGGAGAAAGGACACGAATGATTAGCGTAAGACAAAAACAATACAGGTAATTAAATCTGGGAATCACAATACGGCAAACTATTAATTACAATACAGGAACAATTACTGTACATTTGATATGAGATACAAATACATTTTAAGCAGTATTACTTTATAAAACCACTACAGTATGCGCACAGTTGTTTATGAAATTGCTCTTAGCTCATGTGTTAAAATGTTTCTCTATTAATCTGAAGGTCAGCAGTTCAAATTCCACTCCCAACATTAATAGGGAGAATAGTCTGATTCACTCAGTGTGTCCTTCTGCAAGACACTTTACCTGCCTTAACCCCAGTGTCTATTTAGACTCGTCCACATGGGAGAGCATTTTTTTTAAATTTTTTTTTAATGTAAAGCATTTTAAGTGCCCACTGGAAATAAAAAGGGCAAAATAAACATGCCCATTTACCATTTTAAATCATGTAAAAATATTGGAACTGCATAATGATGCTACTCGAAGTTTTGTTGTATTTTGTACAATGACAGTAAATCTAAGTCTAAATCTACCCCAGTGTAAACATAAATGCATTTTGTTTAAGTTCAGTATAACCCGCATCTGAGACACTTTAATTGTAACAGGTCAGTTTCTGCTCTACCCCGATTTTCCCCACTTCCTTTAAGTTACGGGTCAGAGTGTCACTTCCTCCTCCTTCGCTCCACTGTGGCTGTGGCGTGGTTTGGCATCGACAAACAAACATTTCAAACTCACAACCTTCATATCCAAGCACTTCCATACACATTTTATTATTCGGGTTGTGCATGGGGAGATGCTTTGAGTCCAGAATTCAAAGCTCAAGGTTTTCGTTATGGACTGATTCATCACAAAATCAACTAAACTGCATCTTTCAACTCAACTAAGACATACCCTAATGGCGACCTAATTCACGGTAGGAGAAACCCACTTATTTTTTTCCACCTACCGAACCCTGGACTAAATACTTTCAACCTGGATTACATTACCTTGGATTAGTTTGGACCATACACACAAACTGCAACCACTGGTTTCCTTCCGCTTAATCAATACCCTGCCAGGATTATATTTTGTTCTAGGTTTGCTGTGGTGTTATCATTTGCTTAATTTATTTCAATATAATTATAACAAAACTCTAAAAACTGGTCAGGTCTGGTGTCTATTCACTCATACTCGGGCTCCATAAAGGACAAATCTTCTGATGCTGCTAAACTGTGTAGCTGTAGTCTGCCCCTTAGTCCTAAATTTTACATCAGCCCTTTGTGTTATATAGTGATCACTACATTACTTGATCCCAGAGAGACACATGTGGATGAAAATGTGTGTGCATATACATAAATAATCTGTTGTAGCTATCTAATATAAAGGTGGAGTAGAGAAAAGTAGGGTGTTTGTTGACAAAAAAAAAAAACTTGGTGAACTAAAGACACGCCATGTGCATCAGTTAATTGACTAAAAGTGAATTCATGATGATTAAAATCTGTATACAGGGAGGTAGAGAGTGAACAGCATCTTCATAAGTGAAAAGGGAGATTAAACTGCTCATGAAATTCCAGATAACAACCCCATTCGTTCTCCTTTCCGTTGTCCCCACTCCTCACCTCTCCTGGAAGCCTCAAAACTATCAAACAGGTTGATCCTCTGAATGTCGTAGGTCAGCGTGGTGTTTGGCATGAGCGTCCGGTTACGGTTAATATTGGTGACGGCGAATTTAAAGGCCAGCTCCTCCACTCCGATGGGGTCATTCTCCAGCGTCTCAAAGATGCCCCCTGTGGACGCACACGGCAGTACAAATCAGTATTAGTATCACAGTTAATCTCCAAATCTCGGCCACTTGTCTAATTCCAGATTTGAAGGTTACTGTTGTTGACAATTGCATAACCTTGTTTTTCTTGTGGCATAGAAATAAGACCTGGGAGAGATGGTTTAATCCGGCTCTGCTTGGACTTCCCCTCCTCTCGTCCATTTGCATGACCTGATATGTCGTACTGTCTAACTGGAGAACAGGCTTGTAAAAAGTAGTGAAAATCTAATATTGAAAATAGACTCCTTTGAACAAGTACAGATACTAAAAACAGGTGACAGAAATTAACTTCATATTATTATGTTATTTTTTTCAGACCAAGAGTTTGTTTTCATACCTGATAATTTCAACCTCCTCAGTGGTCACATGATGTTGCTGTGACATGTCCGCTCAGCTGATTTAAACAGGTTTTGGCACTGTCTTGCTACCGGTGGAGGAAGGATGACAGTGCCATCTACAGTCTGACTTCCTCAGGACAGTATCCCAGGTGTGTGAGAGTAAAAAAGCCCCCTCATCCTGGTTTAAAGTCCAATGGGCATGTCTCTGTATTTCCATTGCAGACACAGACATTTACATCGACAGTCTGGGGTAATAACAGATTTGCTTCAGGTATTTTGTGGAGTGGGTGAGACTGTTTTTAGTGGCAGGATAACTATGGCCATTAACATGCACTAGCCTAGCACCAGCGACCTCTGCAAATACAAGGACTGGATAGAATATTTTAAAAAGTGTCTCCACACATCTCCAACACTCTGGCTCACTAGGATATGAGGTCCTATGTTCAAAATTCCAGACTGTCCCTTTAATCGATATTTGTTGTCCTCTGTTCCAATGATGTTTGCTCCGTCCCAGTCCCTTATGTGGTTCTGTCTTTTGCTTTTTTACTCTCACACACCTGGGATACTGTCCTGAGGAAGTCGAACTCCACATGGCGCTGTTGTCCTGCCTCCACCGGTAGGAAGACAGCGCCAAAACCTGTTTAAATCAGATGATCGGACAGCTCACAGCAACGTCACGAGACCACTTTGAGGAAGAGCGCTAGTGATCAGTCGAAAGTGTCAGGTATGAAAACAAACTCTTGGTCTGAAAAAAATAACTTAATAACATAAATTATCGGAAAACCAAATGATGATGATCTTGAGCTGTATCAGAACAAGTAAGAGCACATAGACTAGTTTACGCCCATGGACCACTATAAAACCTACCTGGACAACTGAAAGATTTCACAGATACGATATACAGTAAGACCATGGTAATATAAAGATTATTCTAAAGCTATTCAGGAAAGATTCATTTCTGGCCTGTGAATGTGACCTTTTTGTATCGATACCTGCTCAAGTAAGTATCTAGTTTCAATACTAACTGACACTAAATTGCACAGATGTAAAAACACATGGTAATATAAAAGAAAGTACTATGATTTAATGTTGAAATTCACATTCTACTGTCTAATGAAAGAGTGTTTTAAATGATCATTGTGGTATCAGATTCAGTATCGTGTATCAGTATTTGTATGGTGGTATAGTAGTTTGAAATTTTAGTATCATGACAACATAAGTCTATTTCTGTAATCATCATTCAAAAATACAACAATTTATAATATTCTAGAGAAATAAAACCATAAAAACTGCATTTGTGAATTTAATCACATTCACTGCAGAAAGACAAATACTGAATCTTGTTATTGGCTGAAAAAGGACCATCCCAGACCACACACACGCTCGCTATGACAATGTCTGTTTGTGAAATGAGAGATTCTCGACACAGAACGGAAACCACATGACTGTGAGCTGCCCCGAGGCGACAGTTGCAGCCAGTGACTGCACCAGCATTGCCGGGATTTTTTTTACCTGACAAAAACTACATGAGGTAATTAACGAGGACTAAAAAATAATGAATGCACATTTTATAATGATAATGAGATCCAAGCTCCTAATGAATCAGTTTGGGTTTAATGTATTCCTCTTCAGTCGGCCCCCTACTGCAGTTTTACGCACATCAGACAAACCATCTATAAACTATATAAAAGTATCCAAGTAACGTGTGATGCATTGATCTGATTACGACAGTTGCCTTAATGGTTTATGTTTGAATATTTCAATTAGAATAAAAAAAACATTTATGAGTTGGCCTAAATCTGGGCTAAAACTAAAAAATAACTTAATAAAGAGTCAGGTTCATGCACAGAGACAGATCTGTTCAGTGTCGTCCTTAGTGTGATGAGATCTGAGATACAAACATGTCCACGCTAAACTGCATAATACTGTGTGTCCAGAGGAAAGCCCGCACAGTGCTCTACAGCGACAGTATGAAATAAGACTTCTCACTCACATGTGGATTATAGAGAAGAGCAGCCTGTCTGTCACACGTCCGTCAGAGCACAACTGCAGCAGACATGTTCTTCTATGTGAGCAGAACAGTTATGGTGTGTGCGTGAGTGATGGTGGTGGTCGGGGGGACCGATGGCACCAATTGGCATGGCAGCTGCGCTTCTGTCAGTCTGCCCCAGGGCAACTGTGGCTACAACAGTAGCTTACCATCACCAGGTATAGAGTGAATGAATAATGCTGAATGAATAATGTTGAATAATGCTCTGTAAAACGTCTTTGTGACAAAAAATGTCTGTGAAAAGCACTATACAAATAAAGACTTACTTACTTATGATTTTAGTGCAATAAGCCACTTTTCTGGTGCAGGGTTCACCAGCGCTTTTCTCAGTTGAATTGTATTATTTTCCCTAAAACACGCCACAGACATTAAACATACCTATCTTACTTAATTGCAAGTGTTTTAATTGACAAAAATATCTTGAAAAGCCCTAAAGTCCTAAGGCCCGCACAGCTTTCAGCGTTACTCATTTCATTTTTCATTTTCTGCAGCAAGTGACTGGAACCACCTTTAACAGGCTTTAACACTTAGTTCATTTTTACCTCTGTCGACTTTTAAAAACTCCATCCAGAGTATTTTACAGGATAATTGCACATGTTTTTAACACTTTCATATCTTTAACCTGCAAATGTTTTACTGTCTTATATCTCTATTCACTGTTTCATGTTATAGTTGATGTGTAAGTGTTTTCTGTTTGTGCTTTTGTTTTATATTGCCTCTTGGCCAGGTCGTCACTGTAAATGAGAAAGTGTCCTCAAGTGACTTACCTGGTAAAATATTGAATAAATAAATAAAAAAACAAAAAACATGCAATTTACTGTGAACGAGCCCACCTCTCCACAGATCTGACCTGTATTAGCCTGGTGGCATCCTCTGCATGTCTCCGAGGAGAGAGATAAGTTTAATGCCTTAATGTGAGTTATTTCAGCATCTCCACTGAGACGGGCGGGTGCCATCAGGCTTTAATATCAGCCAAATAAAATGTAGACTGTTAGAAAAGTACAGAAACAATATTGAGGCTTCATTTAAAAATAATCATTCAAAAACAGGCACTGAATGATTTTAAAGCAGCTCATGTGGACAACAAAGAAGTCTGCTAAGTAGCAGTAGCAACATGAGGCATTAGCTTTAGCATTTAGCTTTTTCAGTTCATTAATCGTGATTCAATATTTTTGTAAATGGAGTAAACTTAGATGTCATACGCTGCTTTTTACACACACATACAGCTATATTACAAATGACAAAGATCACTGTATAATGTAGGACTTAAGATGCTAATTAGCCTATGAGCTACATGCTAACTAACTAACTAACTAGCTCAGTTAGCTCTTACCTAAACACAGCAGCCTGTACACTGATCATGATGACCTGGTCTGACAGAAGACAGTCCATGTGAACCATTTGCAGATCAAATAATATACCGTTATATTCACTTTAACATTTTCTAGTTTTGTTTTGTGTCTTGTGTAAAAAAAAGTTTGAATCTGTGTTTACCAAAATGAGGTCTAGCGCTGCCTGGTGGACAGTAAGAGCACAGCAGGGGCAGACACAAGTTGGATTAGACACAGGCACAGGCGACTACTGTAATATTTGTTTAAAATATGACTTTTTTCTAAATTATTTATTTGAATATATTATTTTTGTGGTTTATATGACTGTCAGACAGGTGGGCATGACATTGGCTTTTTTTTCCTACTTATTTTATTATGTGAGTAAGTACCATATTTTTTGCACTATAAGTCGCACTGGAGTAGAAGTCGCACCAGCCAAAAAATGCATAATGAAGAAAAAAAAAAACATATATAAGTCACACCGGACTATAAGTCGCACTTTTTGGGGGAAATGTATTTTATAAAATCAGGGACCAGGAACCAACATTTTATCTTGAAAGGAAAGTTATAGTAAAAGTAAAACAACAGGCTGAACAGGTGTTAATATGTTGACGTAACATATTAACAATTATTCAGATAACTATAGCATAAACAACATAACATACGTTTACCAAACTCTCGATCTCACTCCAAATCACAAAATCCTCGGTGTCACTTCTGAGCAACTCTTTGCAACTTTGGTTGTCACTGAAGTCGCTTTGTCATCCAGTGACTTCCAGGAAAGTTGCATGGTGCACCCTCCCAGTTGCCGTGAAGCTGTGTTCTCCTTTCCCACTTTCTGCCAGTCCCTCACAAGTTTCTCACTCACTCCAAGCTTTCTTTCTGCTGCTCGATTACTGTTTTCTGCTGCATATTTCACTACTTGCAGCAGGACAGTGGCTTTTCTGCAGAAGATATGCGCAGAAAACTGATACACAAGCCTAGAGCCTCTTGCAGCTGTCAGTCTGAAAATTTGAATATATGTCGCATCAGAGTATAAGTCACAGGACTACCCAAACCATGAAAAAATGTGTGACTTATATTCTGAAAAAATACGGTAAGGCTTTATTTATATAGCACCTTTCACATATTAAAAAAAAAAATCACAAAGTGCTTTACAGAATGCAATAAACAACATGTACAAAAACAGAGGAATTACAGACACAGTCAATCAAAAGCTTGTCTAAATAGCATTGTCTTGAGCGAGTCAATAGAGCCTGCCTCACGGAGGGCTAGGGGTAGGGCATTCTATTAATTTGGGGGCCACAGACTGAAAGAACTGGTCCCCTCATGTTTTATAGCAGGTCTTTGGGTACCATCAAGCGGCTCTGACCAGAGGACTGGAGGGAACATTTGTTTCTTGCAACACTCCTTCAGATATAATTTAGTTTGTTTCATTTTTGTGTCTCTCCTTTGAAAATACCCCCCAAAGATTTCAAATGTGAACACCCTTTTTCATACACACTGATGCTGCCATGTCTGTGTACCACTCAGGCTACAATCAAAACTGAGTGGGGATGTATCTATTCTACCCTGTAAAATATAGAAACAGTGAGATTTTTGTGAAAGATTGGGTAAAATCTAGACTCCTTTAGAACAAAAATAGCAGCTGATGCCTCATTTGCATCTTGTTGTTGACCCCTAATCACATGCTAATCATATGCAACCAGCAAATTTAAATTTGGACTATACTAAAGCTTGTAAGCAGACAGCAGAATTAGTCCTAAAGGTGGGAAAATAGCTCATGACCACGTATTGACTTGTTTTACATGTATGAATGTAACAAAGTAAAAGCAGTAAAGGACTGTACTGTATGTAAGTATACATTTTAGCTTTTTACTTTTACTTCACTACATTTGAGAGAAGCTATCTAGTTTTTTTATTATTATTACTGTCTGAGACCTGCTGAAAAGGCTGGGAGTAAATTTAAACACATTTGTAGTTTGAGCAAACAAAATATACAAATAAAAACAGCTACAAAAAAATGCTCTCTTCTATTCTACTTTTATCTATTCAATTGCAAACCTTTATCAAAATTACTACATGTGAAGACTTATTTTAATACTTTTACTTGTTGCTCTTTAAGTACATTTGAAACAGGTACTTTAATATTTTTACTGAATAGATTTTTTCCTGTGACACTTACTTCAGTATCTGTACTTTTGCTTAAGTAATAAGATTGTGTACTTCTTCCACCAGTGCAACCAATAATATGATTTGATTTCAGAATGACAAGATTAAAAAACAGGACAGGCGAGAGCTTTCATGGTACAAAAATGTTAAAATTCCTTTGACAAACCCCACTTCAAAGGAAATATGTATTAAGTGTTCAAGCCGGTCTTTTCTGTCCGTTTCTGTGTTATAATTTACACAGAAAAGGAAGGTGACACTTTAAAAACATGAAAATGGCTTCACTCCTTTGACATAAATGCAATCAACAGGCTCTGGTTATAGAAGACATAGTGTTCTTTTTTCCAGCTTAGGGATTTCATGTCCAGATCCATTGATTCCTTTTCAAAACTGCAGAATTTAAAGACCCTGGCTCTTCATAGTGGCTGCAGATTTTAAGCTCCATACATTGTGGAACAGAGCATTTTGAGTTTTGGACAGTAGACAGACTAATAATAAAAAAAAATACTCAAACATGAATGAAAAAAAACACAAGGTATGTTTTTGAGGAGGTCCAACATTCTAAGATGACTAAAAGCTCACAAGAGTCAATTTTGTGAAATATAGGACCTTTAAATAATTGCAAGTAAGTAAACAAAAAGAGGGCGGATATCCTCAAACATGCATCAGTCAATCGAAATACTTTAAGTAACATCAAATGAGGATAATATATTTGTCTTTCAAATTCACCAAATCATCAAGTAACTAAACAAGCAAACTATTGAAGATTTAAATCAACTTGAATAAAAAATATTTGTAGTAGTGAAGTATTAGCAGTAGAAGTAGTAGTAGAAGTAGTAGTGGCAGTAGTAAAAGGCAAAGTGGTTCAAGTATTAGTGGTTGAAATATTAGTACTGGTAGTAGCAGTGATTGAATTATTGGTAGTATTTGTTGTAGTAGTAGTAGTAATAGTAGCAGTAGCAGCGGTTAAAGTAATAGTCATTAAAGTATTGGTAGTAGTAGCAGTGGTTGACGTAGTAGTCGTTGAAGTATTTGTAGTAGTAGTAGCAGTAGAAGTAGTGGCTGAAGTATTAGTAGTAGTAGTAGCAGCAGTTGAAGTAGTAGTCCTTTAAGTATTCATAGTAGTAGTAGTAGCAGTAGAAGTAGCAGAAGTAGTAGTAGTAGTAGAAGTAGTAGTAGTAATAGTAGTAGCAGTAGTAGTAGCAGTGGTTAGAGTAGTAGTGGTTAGAGTAGTAGTGGTTGAAGTGTAGTGGTTGAAGTAGTAGTGGTTGAAATAGTAGTAGTACTATTTGCAGTGGTAGTAGTAGTAGTAGTAGCAGTAGTAGTAGCAGTGGTTAGAGTAGTAGTGGCTGAAGTAGTAGTGGTTGAAATAGTAGTAGTAGTACTATTTGCAGTGGTAGTTGTAGTAGTAGGAGTAGTAGCAGTGGTTAGAGCAGTAGTGGTTGAAGTAGTAGTGGTTGAAATAGTAGTAGTAGTACTATTTGCAGTGGTAGTAGTAGTAGTAAGTAGTAGTAGCAATGGTTAAATTAGCAGTTGTTGACATAGTAGCTGTATTTGCAGTAGTTGTAATTCCAGTAGTATTTGCAGTGTTTGAAGTAGCAGTGTATAACAGCAGCTGCCAGTCATCTTTGCAGTATTTTGATGAAGTATTCGTGGGCTCCTGTTATCACTCTGCCTTAGAGCACATTTATGATTCATTGAGTCCTTCATTTCCTCCTGTTTGGTGCCCCCCACAGAGACAGACGGCCCACCTCCTCTTTCATATCCACCCAGATTAGATCATACTTTTATTTTCATATGTCGTAATGACTTTGCTGATTTCCTGCAAAGAGGTGCATGCTGGGTAGTGGGAGCGGGAAATAGGCCATCACTCTTCAATAATCCTGGTTCTTATTTCTAGTGATTTAAACACAACTGCGATTTCAATTTTAAACAATTACATTAAACATTTTCTATGTCTAACACATAACATATTTAGATCTCTGTGTTTATTGTTTTGAAAATGTTATAGTTGCCAAAAACAACGTATTAACATGTTTTATAGGTTTAATTTTTGATACTCTGAGTTTCCACCTCCCTTTGCTCCCCGTGCTAAGTCAGTCCCCCTTCAAAGCAGTGTCACAACACAATCAGCATTATCACGATTATTTTGGTCGATATTGAAATCACGATTATTCAAACGATTATTTTTACTTACTTACGCAATGCATTTATTCAGCATTTCTCTCTCAAAAAAACACTTTGTTGTTGATAATTTATGCAAAATTTTCAAATTGAAAATAAATATAGGCTACAAATATGAACCTTAGAGCAGTTTTGCGATGTATAAAACATAAAATAAATAAAATAATATACTTTGAACAAGAAATAAGGCATAGAAAAGCATAAATGTATCCAAAATAAACTATATATCCAGCTGTTCTACAATCTCTACATTAAAAAAAATTTAAATATATACTTATTTATATTTTAAAAATCCCAAAATAAACTTTGTTAAGGTTTAATCGTTTCAACTCGATTATATGAGTTTGGAGATCGTTTGACACACAAATCGAAATCGCGATCAAAATTCGATTAATTGGACAGCCTTATTTTGTATCATGTTTTTTTATACTTATGGAGAATTATTATACTTATGGAGAGATCGCTAATTTACCCAAACATGCATGGATGACATTTAAAACCTCTATTATAAGATGATAGAAAGTTTAAAAATCTACTTTTCAAACTATAACTATAAAACTGCTTATTTTTTCCATCTAGTCAACACATTTTTATTCAAATTGGAAATATTATATAATCATATTAAGGGGCCATTCAAATTTAAATAAATTCTTTCCAAGGTTAATACTCGTAAAACCATCATTATAAAGTTTACATAATTACACTTTAACTGCACTTTGATGATTGCATAACTAGGAATGAATAATTTGGGAAAAATATCAAAATTTTCCTTTGTATCCGATTTTTCTGACAACCATACAATTTATACTTTAGTTCACATTTAAAACACATACAGACGAATTGACAAAAAGACTGAAATATCAATAATCAATAGTTTGATAATCGACAGTTTTAGCAGTTTTTATGCAGAACAAGACAAGAGTTTTTGTTTTTTGTGGAGGAATTTACGGCAGAAGTGGGACCAAGTCGTTGTTTTGTAAGTCTCAAGTAAGTCTCAAGTCTTTGACCTCAAGTCTGAGTCAAGTCCCAAGTCAAATACAGGCAAGTCCAAGTCGAGTCTCGAGTCACTGACCCATAAGTCCAAGTCAAGTCCAAGTCGTCTGGTTTGAGCTTCAAGTCATATGAAGTCTTTAAGCGAAAGTACCAAATGTAGCTTAGATTTTAGCAATTTATATGACTTTTAAACTAAATTGTACTTAAAAGTCATGGTATATTTATAATTGAGTATATATAAGAGTTGTAGAAATGTTTTTTTTAGTTTTTTTTAAATGTCTTGACAAGATCTTAGAGTGAATCATTACGGTCAGAACAGAATGAATTAAGATTTAAAAGTGCTTAACAACAGTTATTTTGTCATGCAGTCTGCACTGAAATGGAACGATCATGTTCTATGTAGTTCCCTCTCTTTTACTGTATTGTACTGTACATTACTGTAGTACATTTGAGGATACTACATCACAGTACTTCAGTTACATCATAGTACCAAAGAGAGAAGTGGTAGGGACATGTTCCAGTTTGTTTCTGTAAAATTAAGCACAGCATTTATCAACTGTAAAGAGTAGGGGTGTAACGATATCCAAGTCTCACGATACGATATTGTCACGGTATGACCCTCACGATACAATATTTATTATGACATTTTGTGGAGGCTAAACAGCTAAAAATCTGCTACTTTTTCCTTTTAAAATGCCTTGACAAGACTTAATCCAAAGAACTAAGACTTAAAAGTGCTTAGAAGTGTTATTTCTTCTTGTAGTCTGCATCTAAATGGAGCAAAGGATTATGGTCTATGTAGTTCCCTCTGTCTTTTTTTTAGTTATTGCTGCACCATAACTCTTAATTTAAGCAAAGAGACTTGTAATTTGATATATTGTGATGGTCCACGATATTACTGTGAGAACTTTGATGATACGATATCACGATATTTCAGTTACTGTTACATCCCTAGAAAGGAGAAATGTATTTTCTAAAAACATATTTTTTAGGAGAAGCATCAAGTTTTATTAAGTCACAGGCCTCAAGTCCAAGTCAAGTCCCACATCACTGACCTTCAAGTCCACGTCAAGTCCCAAGTCTTAGTCCATTTTATCAAGTCAAGTCTCAAATCCTAAAAAAGTGTGACTCAAGTCTGACTCGAGTCCAAGTCACGATTTACAAGTCCCCAACTCTGTGATTTATGGTACTTGGAAAATTGCTGCCTTTGGTATTTGCTAATTGGTACTGGATTCATTCATTCATCATTCATCGTGCAGCCTTGAAAATAACTTTATTGTACTGATCCACCACACCAGCCTGGAATGATGAAGTGAATTATGAAATATTAGCTCATCGTCTCCCCGCCCCCTGCAGTGTGTTGGTCTACCCCCTGTTCTTGGACCCCTGGTTGGTAAACACTGCTCATAGTACAATAGTGAAGAGACTTGGTCATATTATCACGCTGTAATGAAGTACGTGCAGTGATGGTGACAGGAGTCCTATCTGCACACAGCAGGCCCAATTAAAAGTTCACAGTCCAACACAACATGCCTGTGTCCTGGACAATGTTTGTGTCATCCACGAGCTTAAAGGTCAGCGTCGTATATTCTTGTCTTGTTTTGCCTTGACATGTACACACAAAACACACAACACACAATAGCAACATGGCTGGCAGAGTAATACGAACACAATTTGATGCTGATGATTAGAAAAAGTCCTTGAAGAGGGAGTATTTTACTTCTGTGTTGTATTAATTGCTAACCTGGCTGTCTCCAGATGTGTGTCACTCTGAGTTGAGTTCTACACATTATCTCGTTAAAAGAGATCTGAAAATGCAAAATGTCATGACGACTGTTTGAATCTGATTGGTCAAAGCATCATCACGGCAGAAAAGTAAAAAAAAAAAAAATCTAACTTTTATTACATCAAGTTGAGAGAAAAGCACAGACCTCTTCCATGTCCACAAATGTAACACAAAAAATATTCTGTATTGGTGTTAAAATAAGTACATCTGAAGTACATCTCTTGGTTGGTGTTTGTTTTCCGCACAAACCTCAGTGCTGTGATGTGATTAGCTGTAGTGTATTGTTTGTATCATGCTTTTGTATATTTATGGAGAATTGTGTAGGAGCATGGGTGGGCTTGTGGGCTGACCATTGGACAAATCTTACAATAACCATAAGGAGGGTTCGAATAGGGTCTGAGAGAGATCTCAAAATTACTCCAACATACATGAATGACATAAAAAACCTCTTCAGGCATGTTTTTGATGAGGGAACAATGTTATTACATGGTAGAAAAATGTAAATTTAGCATAATACGCTTTCCTTAAAAACAGCTCAGGAAATGATTTCTACCTGAGACGCTAGCCTGATTCATCAGCCGGTTTCACTTTGTGGAAACTGTCTGACCTCGCGGCATTAGGATTCGTTTGCTAGAGGGTTGGCGGGTAGATTTTTTATTTAGTGGTGTAAGTAACACTCAGTGGTGTAAGTTAGTAATTGCGTGGTACAACAGCAAACAAAGCAGACAGTAAACATGTCTGTTAACGATCATTGTCAAATTAAAGGTGCAATAAAAAATGCAAAGTTTGTATTTGACAAAGGAGGATAGCATATGCAGTCTGCTATCGCAACTTGGGTTGGTTCAGCTCTTCGCTGATTGGCCGGTGCGCGGTCTACAACTTTCGGGGTTCTTAGAAACCATCTAGTGTATTTTGATTCCTGATCTAGTCGCTGGAGAGAAATGAAATTGAACGAAGGCACTAGGTGGTGCCAGCCTGGCGACCTGTGACGCAATAATCCAGGGAAAACTGAGACAGTGAAACTCAGAGCAAGTCAAATGTATAACATTATTATAATCTGCTATATGTTATATGAGTACACAAACAGAAGAAAGAGAAGACTATAGAGTCATTGAGATGTTACAGGTTCAATATTACACACATAGAATTAAAATAGCAATAGAAAGCTGTTATCTCAAGTAACTGTTCAACTGACAAGGATTACAATTAGATTTTCTGTTTTAATAAGAGGATTATGTTCAAAGTTCACATTTCAAACACTTCCACAAAAAGACTGAAATATAAACTGACAAACTGATACAAGAATCACATTTGAGAATTACAGTTTTATGACATTCGGTTGTTTAATTGCATCTGTTCAAATTGCGATTTTGATTCGATAGTGATTCATCTTTCAGCTCTGGCAGGGTTTAGTTTGTTGTGATGAGAGGTTCAACATTTTGGACAGTTTACCACCGAGCAAACACACAAACACACACACACACACACTTGCATCTCCCATGTGGTGCAGCCCAGATCTGGGTCACTGGCTCTGGCCCCGGCCCGCCTGCCTCTCCTCTTCCACATTGTGCCTCTGAGCTGTGGCTTTGAGAAATAGACTGATATACTGTAATACAACTCTCCAATAAGAGCTCATCACACACTGTTTGCACATGACACGCAGATCAATGCTCTCATTCGATACACGATTAGGCCCCAAATGGACGAGTGTCACTTATTTACAAGATTAAGGGATGTGTGGGCTCATTTTAGCTGAAATGACACAAAAAGTAGCTCACACCAGAGTTTGTGTCATGCTGAATCTTGGATGGCTCTCGCTGAAAATGATCAGAAAACTTGGAGTGTCATGACAAATATCTGAATCTGACTGGTCAAAGCGTCACAGCAGCAGAAAAAATAACATGAAAAATTAAACTGGTCCAAATCCAGTTGAGAGAAAAGCACAGACAAACCTTTTGGGTAGGATCCGTTACCTGCTTGTGTTTAACGATTTGTCATTGCTCTGCCAAGAATGTTCCACAGTATAACATTAAACAGCTCTATTTTACATTTATTCAATTACAGGTGGTTTTAGGGCTGCTCGATTATGGAAAAAATCATTATCACGATTATTTTGGTCAATATTGCTCTTATTATTTTGGTCACGATTATTATTTTGGTCACGATTATTCCAATGATTATTTTTTTGTTACATGATGCATTTATTCAGCATTTCTTCTCAGCATTTCTAAACACTTTGTTATTGATAATTTACACAAAACTTTTAAATTGAAAATATATAGGCTACAAATATGAACCTCAGAGCAGTTTTTTGAGATGTATAAAACATAAAATGAATAAAATATACTTTGAACATGAAATAAGACATAGGAAAACAAATTATATATCCAGCTGTTCTACAATCTCTATATTAAAAAATAAAATAAATATACTTATTTATATAAAAAATATCCAAAAATAAACTTTGTTAAGCTTTATCGTTTCAACTCGATTATATGAGTTTGGAGATCGTTTCACGCACAAATCGAAATTGTGATCAAAATTCAATTAATTGCACAGACTTAGGTGGTTTTATAGCTCAAAAGTACGGATGCCGAGGGGGGTCACAACAAACGCAAACGGCGCAACAAACACAAATGCGACAACACAACAAAAAGCCACAACAAACCAAAAAAAGCCACAACGGAAATGACCGCGGGACTCTATTTTAATGCAAACGCCACAACAAATACAAACGCCACAACACAAACGCAAATGCCGCAACACATTAAAAAGCCACAACACATCAAAAAGCCACAACACATCAAAAAGCCACAACGGAAGTGACTCAATTTTCCGACGGACCGATCAAGTGGCAAGTGAAGAAGAAAAACTACAACGTGAAAAGTAAAGGAACTTAGAAGTTGGAAACGTAAGTAAAAGTAATTTATCGTTTTATCATTATTCGTTTCATGTTGTAGTTCTTCTTCTTTACTTGCCACTTGGTCGGTCCGTCAGAAAACAGAGTCCCACGGTCACTTCCGATGTGGCTTATTGATGTGTTGTGGCTTTCTAATGTGTTGTGGAGTTTGTATTTGTTGCAGCGTTTGCATTAAAATAGAGTCCCGCGGTCATTTCCTTTGTGGATTTTTTTTTGGTGTGTTGTGGCTTTTTGTTGTGTTGTCGCATTTGTATTTGTTGCGGCGTTTGCATTAAAATAGAGTCCCGCGGTCATTTCCTTTGTGGATTTTTTTTTGGTGTGTTGTGGCTTTTTGTTGTGTTGTCGCATTTGTATTTGTTGCAGCGTTTGTGTTTGTTGTGACCCCTCTCGGCTTCCGTACAAAAGCACCTAGAAAAACAGACATTCTGACTGTGAGCGGAGTCGCCTCTCCACAGATTTGACCTGGTCTAATTTAGTCTCCATGAAGATAGAAAGGTTTAATATTATACTGCAATAACATCTCCACTAAGAAAAAGTATTTGACGGACCCTCCACCAGAAAAGTTACACATTCTCTTATTCATTTATTGGAGTTCATAGTTTTGACAAGATTGTACATTTAGAATACTTTTAGGGGATGATTGTGATTTATGGTTTTCTAATTAACAGCGTAAGTGATTCATAAAACAGTAGTGTGTAATTTTCAGCACAGATCGCCCTCCCTGCCCCCTGCTCTATGTAAACTCCAGTGGACATGTCTTCGGTCCATCTCAGAGGACGTCCATGTGAGAGCACAGGGACAATGACGTAGTGTTAAACTGCACACATCCCCCCTCCATCCATCCCTCTCCTCCTCTCTCTCTTCTTTTCCCCTGTGGTCTCACTCTCCCTCCTCTTTCCTTATCTATCCTCTTTCATTTCTCTCCTCTTCCTCTCTCGCCTCCTCTCCTTCTGTCTCTCTCTGTCTCCTCTCTCCTTCTCTCTCTATCTCTCGCTTTTTTCGGCCCTGACTCTCCTCTTTCCCTTTCTCCCCTCTCTGATCTCTCTCCTCCTCCTCTTCCTCTCGCTCCCTCTCTTCTCCCTTCTGGCCTCACTCTCCGTCTCTTTCCCCCTCTCTCATCTCTTTCTCCTCTCTCTTTGTCTTTTCCCTTGTGGTCTCACTCTCCCTCCTCTTTTCTTATCTCCCCTCTCTCATTTCTCTCCTCTTCATCTCTCTCCCACTCCTCTTTCTCTCTCTCCGTCTACCCTCCTCATCTCTCTCCCGCTTTTTATTTGGCCCTAACTCTCCTCTTTCCCTTTCTCTCATCTCTCTTCTTTCTCCCTCTCTTTTCCCTTTTGGCCTCACTTCTCTTATCCCAATCTCCCATCTTTCCTCCTCCTCTCTCATCTCTCCTCCTCCTCCTCTCTCTCTCGTCCAGCTCCTGTCTGAGTCCAGACCACGATGTGTTTGATGTGCAGGACTGAGCCTCCTCTGTTCTGGCCTCTGACACCAAAACATTCAGCCCACATGACGACTGCTCTAAATACTGATAAAGCAGGAAGCCGCCCTCTCACGCTCTCCTCTGATTGGTCCGTCTCCATCACACTCACTCACCTGCCACAGGGAGTGGACAGGGGCTTCAGCCAATTACAGTGAAGTACTGTCTTTCTGAAGTAGAAGATTGTGATAAGACTGAAACTGACCTATAGTGACCCCTGAGAGACCAGATCAGAAAGAGTAATGTGAGCCCTTTAAAACATGCACTAACACTACTTTTTCATTTACTTTACTTCCATGATTAATAGTGAAGTAGAAAACAGAAAGGAAAAAAATTAAGTATAAGTTTGTAAAATCGTCGTTCCGACCAGAACTGAAGAAGCAGCTTGGATGAGCTGCAAAAAGTTTTTGAACTAAATAAATGTTTGTCCAGTTGACAAATTGAATTTCTCTTTGCCGAAGTCTAAAGTTTTGACAGATAGTGTAGGTCAGTTAGACCTGTCAGTTTCCCTGTTTCAAAAACAGGAAAAACAAAACTTGTCCAGCTGTAATTTTTCACTTTTGGCATCCTGGTAATAGATGGAGTGGCTAGAACTTAGCACTTGTATCACAAGAAGTTTCCTGGTTCGACCCCTGGGTTGAACTTTGTATGTTTTCCCTGTGTCTGAGAAGGTTTCCTCCAGGCAGGACTGTTTCCCCCTTACCCCAAAACATGCACAACAGGTCAAATCCTCCAGCTAAAGTAGTCCTGACCAGGACTAGATCAAGATCTAGAGATGGGCCCCTGGGTGCTGTATGGCAGGAGACACTGCTCCTGACAGTTTCCCCAGTGGAACTAGGTGAAGGATGGGTCAAATAAAATGAGTGAATCAGTAAAGCATACCTTACAAATCAAATTGACTCTTGGGAGCTTCAGGTCATGTTATAATGCTGTTACCTCATCAAAAACAGAACTGGAGTTGTCTTTTGTTTCATTCACACATGTTTGAGTAACCCTGCATCTGTCTACATGTCTAAAACTCAAAATGCTCTGTTCCACATTGTGATGTCAAGCAGTAGTTTTCAACAGTTTATTTTGTGACTGTTTGAGCATGGAGCAGCAGTAAAAGTGAATCATAGGATCAACATCATCACCATCACCATTGTCCTATAATGCACAGCAGTCTTAATTTGACCCTAAGTGCTGCTTTTACAATATATCTGTACTGGGGTGAGTAAATCTTACTTTAGTACATGGAAAAAAGACAAACCTGCAGCATTCATTGTGATGTTTAAGATTCTGGATTGGAGATTGACTGGATGGGCCAAGTTAACAGATTATAGTGTTACAGTGTTCCTCAGAGCGAAGACACTACTGTATCTCCCTTCACTGGTGCGCTGACGACATGAGAAATTATTGAACCTACATAAAACTACACATTTGGACGTGAATTTGATATTTATTTGAGCAACCTCAGGGAAAGAAGGTGCCTGATTTGTCTGTTATTTAAGCTCTTATCTTAATTTTATAGGCAAAACAGCGAAATAAAACCTCCAGGATCATGAAGAGCGGGTTAATACAAACATTTAACCTCACCCATGCTCACTTTGAACTTGGAACGCGGCAACTAGCGAGTTATCCGTGTCCATGGTTTCCTCTGAGCACTCCAGTTTCCCAAATCAACCCAAAACATGCACCATCAAATCCTCCAGCTAAAGTAATCCTGACCAAGACAAACTCAAGACTGGGAGATGCATGAATTTCAATAAAGCATTTCTTAACCTCGCACTACCTCCAGTTTGTTTTTTATGCTCTTCACTGCTGTAAATAGTCGCCATGTTTGCTTGTGCAGAAGAAAGAAGAGATTAGTGAGAGTCGCCATCGGTCGAGTATCATTACAGAACTCAAAGAGAGAGACGGAGAGAGACAGGGAGAGTGGTGTGCAGCGGACAATCGGACGGGGCAGTGGTAATGAGGCTCACCATATGGGCCCGATTATAACGCTCAGACTATCACGGGGATTACGAGGTCACCCATAGATCATTTACACAGATTAACAATGGACACAATCACTGGGTTTAGACAAGATGTGCATGTGTTTGAATAAAGAAAAAGAAAGAAAATATCAGTGTTTGTTTTCTAATTTACATCTCCCCATAATAAATATTACAGAAAATTACAATATAAAGTGTTTCAAAGGGAGGGTTTGTAGAAATGTCAAATTCAGTGCAAGAAATATGACTTTTACTGATAATAATTATTGTTGATTGTAAAAAGCATCAAGGTACTCAAGACGATTATCCAATCAGAAAGCCAAGTCCAGTTGGTTTAAACCTAAAATGTCTCTCTCTGATGTGAATAGTCACGACCTAAACCCCAGCACCTACAGCCAACCATGAATCAGTGCTAGTGCAGCCTCTACAGCTCAGTGAGGGAATTCTGGAGGATCTGAGCTTTAACATGAGGCATATAAATATAAACCTAGTTCTTCCAGTTTTTTTATTGCAGTTCAAATCGTGCAAGTCCAATGAAAAGCTTGAAATGGTACAAAGGTAAGAACTGAGCAGACAGAGGTTAAAAATAAGATAAAAAATAACAAAACACAAGTCCAAGCTCTGCCAAAACTACCTCAGGAAAAAAGAACAAGACAGTGAACTTGAAAACATGGAGTGTCCAGCACAGTCTCCAGACTTAAACCCCATCGAGCTTGTTTGGGATGAACTGGACAGAAGAGTGAAAGTCAAGGAACCTACAAGTGCCACACATTTATGGGAACTTCTGCAACAGAATTGGGAAGAACTTTCTGAAGAATATTTGATTTCTATTGCAAAAAGAACGAGCCACGAGTGTGTTCAGCTGTTATATCTGCCAAAGGTGGACACTTTCATGAATCAAAAGTTCAGAATACATTTTGGTCAACAGTAAACAGTAAAAAATGGAAAAAGTGTGGTGTTCTAAAACTTTTGACCGGTAAAGTATACTGAGCAACATATAGTATTTAGTTTTGAAAACAAGAGTGAAGGCCAAGGTAAGTTTGCAAAAGAAAACTAATGTTCATGAATTGAGGACTAAATTTCTGTAGCCGTGCCTGAGAACCCACCAAGAATCAAATCTTCAAACTCAATATCACTAGAAATATGTTCTACAGGGATAGCAGTTCCCAGTCCTAAAAATAAAACTAATACTCAGTATACAGATTTCATAGATGCTGTTGCAGCCTTCTGCCAAAGCCCGTCTGAGTTTGAGAAGCTCATAATGCCTGTAGTCCTATAGCCGTGGGTTCTCTGCAGACACAGCGAGGAGTGCAGCCTGTGGCACTGCACACCAGAGGCCAATATTTCAACATGTGTGATGCAACTCAATGAGAACGAGAAGCACTTCATTAATTTGCAACAAAAAAGACAAACTCTCCCCCTCACACTTTGGTCCTGGTTACATCAGAAATCTAAGGAAGAACAAAGAGGCAGAAGCACTTTGGCTTTCATAACTCTAGACGAGTTGCCATGATACATTTCAAACTCTCTTTCAATTCTAAGGAATAGACTCAATACTCAATACTTAATACAATGAAAAACACTTTCTTTAGAAAATAGAATGTGATTTTCAACATTAAGTAGTACTTTTTAGTACTCTTTCATATTACCATGTGGCCTTATATCAGTGTGCCTGTGTGTGTGTGTGTGTGTTATATCATCAATATATCTGTGGTCCAGGTAGGTTCCACAGTGGACCATGTGCTCTTATACTTGTTCTGATACAGTTCACGATCATTCTAAAACTATTCAGGAAAGGTTCATTTGTGTCCTGTGAATTTGACTTTTTTCCAATACCTATTCAAATGAGTGAAGAAAAATATTATTATTAGATTATTAAAAGCAAAAAACCAGGGGCATCTATAGAGTCAAGACCAAGATCCATGAAGAGTGCTAAAAGCAGTAAGAAATACTGATTGATATGATTGATTGATTGATTTTATAATTCATAAAGATACAGTATGTAACTTTCTGGAGGTGGCACATCATCTATAAGATCTCATAGAAATAGTTTAAAACCATACTTTGGAACATTCTACATGGAGATAAACATGTTGTATGCCTTACTGTGGAATATTATAGCCAAAGGAACAACATTTCCATAGAAACAAGCAGGAGGAGGCCCTCATCCATGCCAAATAAGTGTCAGGTTTGTGGAGATGCAAGCTTGCTCAGAGTAAAGACATGTTTTTCTGTGTTTTTCAGTGCAATAAACACATCCATAATGAAAATGTTTTTATTTTAGTCCACTTTTTGGTAGAAAGTTACATACTGGGGCTTTAATTTTCTTTAAATGCATTCTTATTTTCTTTGCTTTAATGTTAAAGAGATGACAGCAGTTTTAATGCAATAGGTATTTTTGATAGATAATTTGATGGAACTTTCTAATGTTCTGGCATCTTTTTTCTTTCTTTCCTTTCATTTTTGTTTATTTTATTTATTTATTTATTTATTTTCAATGAATCATGTGGGTCTCAGTCTTTAAATCAGATTTGGCGTGAGCACAAAATAAACTAGATCAATGTAAGAGTTTGAATTGGAAGTTATAACCCAGTTTGCAGATGTGGGTCTACAGTGGAATGGTTTGACCAAAGTGTGGCCTACATATGAGGTGATATTTTCGTTTACTTCAGGCGTCTTTCTTTAGCGTCTCATCGGAGCACTCACCGATTCTGAGCACTTGCGCCGAACCGAGGCAGAAGTGTGTGACAAAGTAAAGCAGCGGAGACAACAGTCCCTTGTGTGGCGCCATGGTCCTCCCTCCAGAGTCCAATCCCTCATTCACATCCGTGTTACAGCTCCTTCAAGCTCATACTGGAACTTTTCTGTCTAAATATCCAAAACGAGACAGGCACCAGACTCGCATCCTCCTCTCAAACATGATGATCTGTCAAAATAAACCTGAAAAGTCCGACATCAACATTGAAGTGTGTGCAAAAAAGTCAAAATTACTCCATTCCGAATGCGTAATTTGTGCGTAAAAGTGACACGGAGCGCACGGGCATCACTGTAATTATGGCTTTCCCCGCGCGGAGTTGGATTGAAGCAGTAACTAAAGACGGTCCTGTGATTGGTGTCAAGAGAAAGATGTCATGGCAAACTGCTTCCTGTCTTGTATTTTCACAATAAGAGCGTAGGACATTAACAACAATCATTTGCAAGGTGTGTATTTTTTCACGAAACTACCTGGAATCACGCGATGTTTTGAAGTTATAGCTAAATATATTTACTCAAAGTCAAGATAATTATGGCACTGATAATTCATAATAAATACCAGTGCTGAAAGAAAAACTAAATTTTGTTACTTACGTACAGATACCAGCGCAAAGATGTACTCAAGTCAAAGTAAGAATACAACATGAAAATGTCGGCTTAAGTAAAAATGTTAAAGTACCCGTTTAAAAATGTAGTTAAAGAGTAAAGAGTAAAAGTAATTTGTATCTAATCTGAGATCTAATAAAGCTTCAGATGTAATGATTTTGATAAAGATTTTTCTTCAGTAGAAACAATTGAAGTCATGTTATGTTCTGTATAAGTTTTTAATACATTTGTTTATATTATTTTATTTATTTATTTTATTTGTTTGTTTGTTTATTTATTGTTTGATTAAACTACAAATACTTTTACTTTTCAGTCCAGTTCAAAAATTTTGTGAAGTAGAAAGTACAGATACCTGCTCTCAAATGTAGTAAAGTAAAAAAAGTATCTATGTATTTGCACGTACCTACATACATATTATAGTACATTGTTTCCCAAAGACTGGGTCGTGACCCTTAGGTGGGTTGCAAAAGATTTTTTGGGGGTCGCCTTGTCACAATCTGCATGTAGGTCTGCTGTTGCACTCTCCTCCTGCACCCTGGACTGGAACACGCTACAAAAACACAGACAGGTCCACCTATCTCAATGGAAATGTTGAAATGTTAAAATATGTTTTGTATAATTACCTCCGCCAAGGAGGTTATGTTTTTGCCGGCGTTTGTCTGTTTGTTTGTTTGTTTGTTTGTCTGTTAGCAACATAACTCAAAAAGTTATGGACCGATTTTGATGAAATTTTCAGGATTTGTTGGAAATGTGAAAAGGAAGAACTGATTTCATTTTGGGGGTGATCCGGAAGAAATCCTGGATTCTGGATCACTTTGAAATTTTAGTTAACATTGTGGTAAATGGGGCCAAAAAATTTGTTTCTCAATATCTCGGTTAATTATTGACCAAACCCCATGAAATTTGACTCAGGGATGGACAATGGGATCCTCTTTCATATTCCAAAGGCTGATCCGGATCTGATCCAGAAGACTGATTTTATCGCAATTTATATAAAAAATGGGGGTAGTCCTTGGCGGAGGTCTGCGCTCTCTGAGTGCTTTTCTAGTTTCTAATCTTTTTGTAATTATTTTATTGACTATTTTGTTCCAGTATTGCTGGTTTAATTGAATGTTGAAAAGAAAAACAAATGTGCTACATTTAATGTCTGAATAAGCGACTTATGGATCCTTTTATTGCTGCTTCAATTTCTGTTTTTCATTGTTTAAAACTTGAGTAATATAATTGTTCGGAGAGACACGATCATTCAGTCAACAATAAAATATCCTCATTAATGTTCAATAATGGTCAAATGCACCTTTATTTTGTGATTTTATGAATAATGTCTATTGATTTGGGTGGCAAAGGTTTGTGAGTTTTTAAATATCAGTCCTTAGAAAAAAGCTTTGGGAAACACTGTTATAGTACAAACATACAACTACTGGGATTTCACCTACAGCCCTTGGACCCATATCAGTCCACACAGAGTCTTTCACTTCAGTATTCATATTATCGTATTATACATGTTTAAATATTTATAAAATATATTTATTTTTAACATTTAAGCAGACAAGCAGGCTCAATTAATGGAGAATATGTGGAAATAGTGTAAGATTAAAGTTCTCAAATGGCAGTACGAGAGTCACTGACGGTTGATTTATGTTTCCACTGGTTTAAACAATATTCAATAACTTTTCAGTGAACTCCCGACTTCACACAGAGTTACCTGAAAACATGCCCAAAACTTGTCAATTTCACCAAGGTATTTTTGAGTACGACAGGTGGGTATTCTTTTTACATTGGTTTTGGAAGCACAAAATGTGTTTAAAGTGTGATAAATAGTAACTAGCTCATTTGAGTAGTACTACTGTACTAAAATCCATTTGCCTCCATTGCAGATCCATTTCTGATCCACTCAAAATATCCAAAATGGATTCATTCAGCATGAGGGTAGCAATCATTTCTCTCCTGAGCGCCCAGCGAGAGTATGAACTTATTCCCGAAATGGCCCACACCGAGTCCGTCACCGAGTGGGACGACTGGCTGGACATGGTGGACATCCTCAAGGCCCAGGTGGACCAGGACTTCGACACCCCATGTCCTGCAGAGCCAAACCCTGTACAGGAATATGTCCAGGTCCCTTTGGCCCAGCCCGAGGTGGACGAAGATCATCTCCCATCTCAGGTCTTCTCACCTCCTACCCAACAGGCCAGTTGGTTCAGGGACATGGGGTGTTACGGGCCTACCACTGAGGACACATTTGATTATGTGGACGAAGAGGCAAGATTAAACCCAGACGCTCAAACGGTTGGTTTCTCCAGCCAAGTGAGGCTACATCCAAGACTCGTCCAGGTAAGAACTGTGCTTAAAAATGGTTCAGATGTTTGAATGAATTTCATTTGCTGAGATTTCAGAAAAACTATAATAATAGCTTAAGTACTAACTCAATTTGTTCATGTGTTCATTTTGAACAGGGACTAGAGCCTTTGGATCTCCCAGACTATTTTGGAGGAGCTGTGTTTGAGGCCCTTACTCCACAGCCCACCCTGTTGGACTACAGTTCTCCAAAGAGAAAACGCAGTCTCTCTGACGACGAGGGTCCTGAGCCCAAACGGAAGTCCCCCGCTCCTGTGCCCATGGACCCTAATCCTTTGTCAGCATCCACCAGTCCTGTGTCTGACCCTCATGTTTCAGTATTTGAGACTCCTGATTTCACATTTCAGGCCTTTGAGTTCATGTGTGAGGCCTCTGACACTCTTTTGGAGAACCCCAGATCTTTGTATCAGCACCTTTCTCCCCAGTCCAGTCTGACTGAAGACAAGGGTCCTGAGTCAAAGCGTCCGGACCCGTCTCCTGTGCCTGCAGACCCCACTCCCATGTCTGCGGCCCCTATCTCTGCGGGTCCCTCTACAGTCCCCAGTTGTTTCACCCCTTGCTCCTGTGGGTGGTGCTAATGTGGGTGGAGCTCCTGGCTCCAAGCGCCCTCCCCCTGCCTCCAACGACGGCCCTACTCCTGTCACAGGGCTGCCACAGCCTTCTCGCTGTTTAAACAACAGCAGTGGGAGAAGGTAAAATCTGAGCTCCACAAGGGGAACTCAATGGTGCTGAACGCCGTGCTGCAAAAAAGAGTAAGTCTGAAACAAGTCTTTTCTATGTTCTTCATATAAACATACTGATATAAAATTATTTCTTACTCGGGCAAGAAGTATTTCGTACAGTATTATTAAAGTCTCTCTCTTGTTTTCTCTGCAGTGGGAGCGTTTGCCTGAAAAGAAAAAAGCCCAATATAATGTTCAGGCTGCAAAAAAAGAAAGGATCTTCCTCCAGAGTATGTCCTCTTCTGAAACTCAGACTCACCAGCCTCAGAGGTCCCCCAGACTCCCTGCTCCTGTCACTGGGGCCGCCACAGCCTTCTCGCTATTTAAACAACAGCAGTGGGAGAAGCTAAAGAGTGAGCTCCACAAGAGGAACTTGGGCGAGAAGTATTTCGTACAATATTATTAAAGTCTCTCTCGTTTTCTCTGCAGTGGGAGCGTCTGCCGGAGGAGGAAAAAGAGAAACAAAACAGCCACTTCACAAGAGGATGAACTAAGACAGAAGAGAGAGCAGCAGTGGACCTCAGTCTGCTGTTCATCAAATGTTTGTATTGTATTGTAGTTTATTATAATAAATCATACAAGCTCTATTATTGATCTACTGTTTTTACTGATTCAAACTACACAGGACAGAACTACGCTTTGGCTTAAGATTAATAATAATAATACATTAGTTTTATACAACATTTTCCCAGATGCTCAGAGTTGTTTTATAATTTGCCCTAGGGCAGACAGATGGAGGTGAGGCTGGAAATCTGTGCCACCACCAACACTCACAAACACGCTGCTCTTTTACTACGCAATGTGGGTGAAGCATTTTGGCCAAGGACACAACAACAGTTTTTGCCACTGCTGTAGCACTTCGAAATCACAGCATTTTCTTCATAACACTGTCACGTTTTAACAACTTTCATTTTAAATAACGTTAAGGTTAAATCTGTCCCCATCTCCAGATCTTGACCTAGGCTTGGTCAGGAGCTCTACTTTAGCTGGGGATTAAACAACTTAAAATATCTCTCTATTTTTGTATTATTATTTTTGCTTGTGTATTACATTTGAAACATAAGAAGTAAATAACAAAAAGAAAACAATGTAATGAAATGTGCTCATGTAAAGTCTGAGCAGAACAGTTGTGCTGCACTGGAGCTGTCCATGGTGCTAGTGAATCCTCCACGTGGTCACTTTTATTTACAATCTATTGGAATGTGCATAATTCAGAATTACTGCCATAAAATATTATTACCAGTGCAGAAGAAGTAGAAAGTCAAATGCCATGTATAGCATTGTTAAGACTACAGCAATAAATATATATATAAATAAATAATTTAATAAATACTACATACATTATACGTTCTTTATGGTCAGTCACAATCATATGACCTGGACAATAATTCAGACTATTTGTTTATGTTTATAGAGCTTATAAATGTATGTTTATAGTTTATGTTTATACATTTTATAGTTTATGTTTAAGTTTATGTCTATAGAGCTTATAAGTTTACATTTATAGTTTATGTTATGTTTAGTTGATGTTTATGTTATGTTTATAGTTTATGTTTAAGTTTTTGTTCATAGAGCTTTTAAGTTTATGTTTATGGAGCTTATAAAGTTAATGTTTAAAGTTTATGTTATGTTTATAGTTTATGTTTATATAGTTTATAATTTAGTTTTATGTTTAGAGCTTATAAGTTTATAGAGTGTTTATAGAGCTTTTAAGTATATATCTTTTCAAAACAAAAAAGTCAAATGAAAGAAGAACAGCTTATCTTCCATTGTATCGGAATAGGTTTTTTTTTTTTTTTTTTTTTTTTAAGTTTGGGTTAAATATATAAATGTGAACAGATTGTGGCAGTAATAATGATACACTGATTTAAAACAAAAAACAAAACAAAAAAAAAAAAAAAAAACTTCTAATGTGACTTTCCCCTCACTTCCGGTGTACGTCCGGGATTGACGCTGCCTTGGCACGGCTCAGCTCGGCGCCTCGGTCCCGTGCAGGCGCTCGATTGGGGCCATGGCGGGCGGGCTGCTGCTGATCCCACCGATAACATGGATACGTCCCGGAGATTAACGTCAAATCTGGCAACGCACGACCCCGACAACGTCTTTGCCGCCGTACACCGAGGAAATGATTAAATCTTTGCTCGCTGCTCCTGATGGAAACGCAAATCTAATCCGTGCGTGAGAGATTACCCCGCGGTCTCGTGCACAAGTCGCTGTTCTGCGCGTCTTGTGATTTAACCCACTTGACTTTTCACCCGGGGGGAAAAAAAACGTGCTTCCTCCATAGGCTGATGCAGAAGCACGAGGAGAGAGCGTGAGGTAACTCCCATTCACAACTTTCACCACAAGCTCCACGTTTGACCCGAGTTATTTAGGCTACTGTGTGAAAGTGAATCGTAAAAGTATCCTCGAACTGAAGTCTGCTTATTTTTCTGCATGGAGGGACATATATGCAAATTAATGGTTAAACTTTTATGCTTATTGCTTTGCTCAGGATGTTCCACAGTCTAAACTTATTTTTCTCCATGCTATAATTGATTCGTAAGAGTAAGAATGCCCGTTTTTCCAAGGTGTTTTTGAGCATTATAAAAAAAATTCCAGTTTATGCCATACTTTGGAACATTACAGCACTGTGAAATCTAATAAGTAGACCGTAGGAAACCGATTGCCTTGAAAAATCTGGGACTGGGAATCTAAAGTTGATCTTACAAGTAATTCCTCGGTGTAGTGTGCAGTAAATTCCTCTTTCACTCAACTAGACTCAGGAAGTTAAGAGTCAAGGAAGGCAACTGGTGGACCCAAAAAATGAAGGAAAAGGATTTACTGACAAAAAAATAGTCTTAGGGGGAAAGTGGGTTCCAGGGATGGGTCCAGGCCGGCAGCAGACGGGAGGTAGGTGGTGGCTCGGACTCACCAGAGGTTGACGGAATCTGAGGCAAACGTGAAGAG
This sequence comes from Boleophthalmus pectinirostris, assembly GCF_026225935.1. Classification (NCBI taxonomy): domain Eukaryota; kingdom Metazoa; phylum Chordata; class Actinopteri; order Gobiiformes; family Gobiidae; genus Boleophthalmus; species Boleophthalmus pectinirostris. Next base: position 30,233,276 of record NW_026571541.1, read on the forward strand.
GCTGGCTTCACCTGAAGGTACTGAAGAAATGACCAAAGAAAACCTGTAAGAATATAAAAATCTTGAACAGTCACAAAACTAGAGAAAGCCTGAGTATTGGTTCACCACTTAATGACGGAATGATCTGGCACTGGAGAGAAGGTCAGCAGGTCTTTTATGGCAGGAGATGGTTGAGTGATGAGGATCAGGAGTGGAGCTCAACAGGTGAGTGTAATTGGGATCCGCCCAGGAAGCTCCAAACAAGGTAAGGAGAGAAGGGGAGACGGAGCAGGGATAGGAGGGGTAGGAGGAGCAGGATGAAACCCTCACATTAAAGGTTGTATAGAGGATTTTTTAAGGAAAGAGAAATACAGCGACAGTCCTTTTTCAAATGTGCATGCGAAATAGAAATAATTTAGCGACCGATGCATCAGTTTTTAGACACTTTGTCTGCTTCAGTCACGCAATTGCTGGAAGGAATCTCCAAGAATCACCTCAGTTTGGTTTTGCTCCTTTTCCCCTTCTCTTCTTCTTTCAGCGACCTCAAAAATTGACTTTCTTTTGCGGCAAACTGGTCGTGGACTCTCGTCCGCCATCACAACAAACTTTGTGCGAATTGCAAGGAAGCTATAGTTTTAAAAAGCCTCTAAGAATCGCTGCAAAAAACACATAATTCCCTCACGCTGGCGAGTCAGTTACTCTAGAAAAGTAGGGAGTTTGATTGACAACCTAACAGCCAATAGAAAATGAGGCAGCCTCGTTATCTATTGGCTGATATTTATCTGGCCTCACTACGTCCACAGCTGATAGATTTTCATTCTTTTTTTTTTTTTTTTTTTTGGTCATCATAATTACAAGGCTGCTGCGTCTCTGTAATGGTATTTTAAACTTTCATTGACAATTTGAAATTAAAAAAAAATCCTCCATACAACCTTTTAAGTGTATTTTAGTTTTCATTCATAGACAAACTTTTGTCTAGTTGACAAACTGATTTTTCTCCTTTGCCATTCATGGAACTGTGAAGCTGTGCCAACTAATCAGTCAGTTCTTCAAATCTGAAATATGTAGTAACCTTTACTTTAAGAGTAAGTTCATCGTACTTGGTAAAACCATGGAAACCGATTGCCTTGAAGTGAGCAAATAAACAGGTTCTATTCTACAATAATGCCATTTAGATCTGCATCAGGTACACAAGGACTTGAATATTTATTAGTCTTTGAAAAAAAAACGTAGCAAAACTCTAGTTCAGGTTAAGTTCAAAACACTTTGTAACATGTTTAACAATAAAATAATACAGCTCAGTTATTCCATGTCAACTCAACCAACGCCCCCGCACTTAGGTCTCAAAAAATGCTGGAAGAAACAAAACAGGAGTACAAGTGTAATCAAGCACAGACTGAATGAACAGAGGGAGGAAATAGGGACATTTCTGGGTTGATCAGAGAATGAGTGGCGGCTATAAGAAAAACACAGAGGTAGCAACAGAAGGACCGGAACAGAGTGAGAAATGGAGCTGGACTCTTGGCAGTAATACGTCACTGCTGAAGTTACTTGTCTCATTCAAGTTGATCTTAGTCTAACTGACAAGTAATGTGCCTTTTTGCCCAGAAAGTCACTGTTACTTTACCACAATCATTAAGATCTACAAATTCGTAGCTGTGAGTAAAGTAAACGAGCTGAATGCAAGTTAACCCTAGTTTTAGATTTTACAGTGTAGCCTGTTCCCCTTGTTTGCAGGTACGCACACGAATTATTAATAATGTCATTGTGCAGGAGAGAAAGAAGAAGACAGAAAGGAACACTAGCAACAACAGATTAGATGTTCTCATTTTGATTTCATGTTCTTTGCTGCCATCTAGTGCAGAGAAATGAACGCTGTTTCTCCCATGGAATTAAATGTGAATATACTGCAGAATATTGTGATCTACTGAGACACAATTATGATCTAACTCGCATAGCTGTACAGAGACATGAGCTCTGCATGAAGGCAATGCTTGGGCAGTATTTCATCAAGAAACACATGCTTGGTGCACATTATGAAGCACAACTTTTTAAAATAGTTTTATTGACCTTAAACCAGGGATCTCCAACCTGTAGCTCGGGAGTTTTCAGCAGCTCTCCACCCACTTCCAAGTATGAATTATATGTACAGTATTGTCATTAATAACTAAAATTTGTCATTTTGATTCCTAACTTGTGCTCTAATAAATGGATAATGGTTTATGTTTAATCGGCATCTAACTGTACACTGTCTAAAGTTTGCCTTAGCTTTTCTACTTTCTCAATAAACCTTTTTCACAATGGCCGGAAGTGCCGCGATGTAGGGTAAACGTAACTCCCGGTTAATGCTTTTCTATGGCAAAATACCTGTGGAAATGTCTTGCGTATTTTCCACCAGCTTCATAAATCTGCCCCATCAACAAATCTTCAAGCAACAAGGTCAACAAAGGATAAACATGAAGAATGTATCCACAACTATCAAGGTAAGAAAGACAAAAACGTAAAGAAGAACAACGACGAGCATTAATGAACTAAAACTAATGTTATGGTCATGAATAAAACATAAGTAACTTGTTAACTCACACTGATTCTAGAATTAAAATAAAAAATCAATTTCATGATGTAGATATTAGTATAGACAGATTTGTGCAGTTTAAATGCTCGACATATCTACATCATGAAATCGATTTTTAATTTTAATTCTTAAATCAGTCTGAGTTAACAAGTTACCTATTAATGTATTACTTATTACTTATGTTTTATTCATGACTATAGCGTTAGTTTTGTTCAGTAGTTCACTAACGCTCGTCGTTCACCTTTACATTTTTGTCTTTCTTACCTTGATAGTTGTGGATAAATTCTTCATGGACAGAATACGTCCTTTGTGAAGCTGCTGGAAAATATGCGAGACATTTCCACAGATATTTTGCAATAGAAAAGCATTAACCAGGAGTTACGTTTACCCTACATCAGACATGTCAAATTCAGGCCCAGGGTCCAAATTTGGCTTGCGATATAATTATGTACATATACAAATATGTATCAGAGCTGGCCCGTCGGCTACAGATAGACTATAGAGACATTATTTATTTAAAATGTTGCTACTATTTATATTTTGCTTGTTCTGGATTCAATGTTTAAGCAAAACTATTATGAAACATTTAATTTAATATGTAATGTTAAATCCATTCTTATCTCAAAAGAAAAGAAAACATGCATTGTGTTGTTGAAATTATTCAATAAATATTTCGTTTGGCCCACGACTTAGTCCCAGGTTTTAATTTTGACCCTCAGTGAATTTGAGTTTGACACCCCTGCCCCTACATCGTGGCACTTCCAGCCGTGGTGTAAAAGATTTATTTCTTGCGACCGCTTAAATGAGTAGTTCTCTGTTATTTTCCTTTTATAAAGAGAGCTCACCAGAGGAAAAAGGTCAGAGAACCCTGCCTGAAACAAAACTTAATACTGTAATATATTACCTATAGAAACAACAAGAAAGTAGGTTCAAGGGTTCAAGGACTCTTTATTATCCACAAGGGGAACTTTGGTTTGTAGCGATGTCCTGTACATAACTTACAGACCACACACACAATAATAAAAAGCATAATAAATTGCAGCCTAATTGAGATGTGTAAAATAATAATAATATATGTACAACAACATTTACAATATAGACAAACACTCAATGACCCAAATACACAAGCTGCTCCACTGTTTGTTGACATAAGGGCTTCTCACAGAGTCTGTTCAAGCTCTGAGACACTTTCTGTTTACACTAAGAACAGTTTACTGCTGTCGTCAACATTAGGGAGGTTAAAGGTGCATTGTGTAACTTTTCTGGTGGAGGGAGTGGCAAATGTTTTTCTCCATGGAGATGTTATTGCTTTGTCAGTATGTTTTTAAACCTTTCTATCTTTACGGAGACCACACCAGACCAAGTTACAGGTCAGATTGGTGGAGAGGCAACCCCTCTCACAGTCACAATGCCTATTTTTCTACTTACTTTTGAGCTATAAATCCACCTGTAGCCAAGAAGTGTAAGGTAGAACTGTGTAGCTGTAGAACATTCCTGATAGAGCAAAGACATAGTGCACCTTTAAACCAGAAAAACCTTATAGGCTGATTTCAAAAGTATAATTTATGTGTATTCTTTTTAATTATTGAGCAATATGGAATACAATAGGAATACAATATCCTCCTGAGACCCGGGCCATTCATTTGTGTCTTTTATAGTGGACACTGAGTTTACCAGTCGATCTTTTAAATGTTTTGAGGGGGACTAGATTCCTCTGTCTAAATAGGGCTGGAGGATTATAGGGTACAATGTCCAGTTTGTCCATGTCCAGTTTGTGGCTGCACTATAGAAAAAAATAATAGAAAAGAAATTAGAAGTTGAGTTTAAAAACTGTAGAAGGTGGTCAGAGTTGTTTTGTTAGGTTGTTAACTTCACATGGATTTAACACCAAAATGTCCCCGGTGTCCATTACAGACAAAACTCATAAAATTAAAATTAACAAAAGGTTAATCCAAATAGAAAATCACAAAAAATATTTATATTGCAATACACTTTTTTTCTTCGGGTCACAGGAGGATATAAACAGTATTTGCAACATAATGGGGAAATTTCAGGTTACAACTATTGTGAGAAGAAACATCACAATTTTACAATCATTTACAGTTATTGTGACCTCTACCAAACAAATGTGAAATCTTTAATTCTCTTTCATAGTCATTGTCTAATCGATCACCATTCCTCTAGTGTGTGGTCAGCGTTTTGAAATTAAACCTTCTGAATCATGAAGTAGCATAATCAAATAGATAGAAAAACACTTTACATTTTAGTTTACTTTTTGATATAAAAACTGATTCTGAATTCTTTCTTTTGCTTTTAAATCCATGTTGAATCCCCAAATAATCATGACATGCCTGATTGCGCCTTACTCCACAGTCCTGGGCATAGAGTCGTAGAACCTTCCGTCCACAAAGTCTCTAATGAGTCCTTTCAGGCTTGAAGCTTGAAGTGAGACTTGACTTATAATGAACAAATAGTTTCTTAAGAGTGTATCATTATTACATCCTCTCCACAGGACGCCGAACAACCCTCTGTGGTACATTGCGCTTGAGCCATGGGTTGTAACAGGTAACAACGAGGGGTGGGACGAGACATGATTTCCACAAAACGAGACGAGATACGAGACTGGGCCCACGAGAACGAGCCAAGACATTCCTAATATACAAATTTCCCCATTCAGTTTCCAATTTTGGCCTCACAATTTTTTTTATTTGAGTTCATATTTTTGTTTCCTTTCTAGTACCACTTTTTGTAACTTTAAAATATGGAACTAACGAACACCCAATCCAAATGTAAACACTTGGGGTAAAAATCTCACGAGAAAATTTTTCTCATGTGTCTGCGATTTTCTCTCGCGAAATCTTGTGGCATAAGATCTTGTACCATGCCCAGTAACAACATAAATGAAAAAAATTGTGTTATGTGTCCTTTAAGGCCCTCAAATATACATCCCAGAACTAGTCACGCTCGGACGATGCACTATGGAAGTATTATAACCAATGAAAACCGGAGTTTGTGGAACGGGGTAGAAACTGGACTGATATGATGTGGAAGGATTGCCGGTCTGAGTGGTGTACGTCAACGGCACCGTGTTGTGGCTGGCGTATAATGAATTCCCCGGTGTGTACATGCTGTGCGGATGGCTGGAACTCCTCATGGAAGACTGGTGCGCTAAGTTCGCTTGGTACTGCAACACCGCGGTATCTGGCAAACCTGGGTTATAAACTATCGGAGCGTTGATTGGCGATCTGTGCGTGGAAGTCCGAGTCGAGGCAGAATTCGGAGGTGCAGAAAGGCTGGACACCGTCGAAAGCGGATCATACCTCATCATCGGAACGTGATTTGGCTGTTGCTTGTAGCGTAGCAAGTTCACGGGATGGTAAATGTCAAACGAACCCTTTTCCGATGGGAATTTCCGGCACAGGAACAACATGGCCGACGCAAACAAGACCGCCCCGGTGACCCAGCCGATGTAGAGCGCCTCTCCGAGTTCTCTCCTTTGGGCGTCGATCAGCAAAGGGTTGTAAAAGTCGCGGATGATGACGTGACCTGTCCAAGATACAGGGATGAAGACGCAAACGCTAGCTGCAAGTTGCATGGCGCCGGCTGTCATCAAAATTAACGTTTTGACTCGCTCGTTGGCCTGGAAGCAAGTGATGCATCTCAATCCGGCGCAGGCGACAAGAAGGCCCAATCCTGACAACGCAAGGGAGCAACACATAAGTCCCCTGGCAGCTTGGAGTTCCGGTGGTAAGAACAGTAACGAATCGTAGACTTTACATTGCATCCTGATGTTGGCTTGACGGTAGCAGTTCATCCAAAGACCTTCCCAGCGAGTTTCCATGACGATTATATTCTCGCCAATGAAAGCCGTCACCTTCCACATGGGCATGCCGGTGGTGGCCGCTGCGCCGATGAGTCCCAGGAGGCCCACAGCCACAGCGGCGATCTCGGTGACGCCTTGGATCATGATGACAGAAAATATGGACGAAAATGGAATCGAAAAAGTTAGTTGTCCATGTTGAAGAGATGAGGTGATGTGAGGTGGAGAGAGTGCAGGAGGAACTGGGTTGAGAAGTGGGAACGTTGGTTGTTTTGGGTAAAACAAAGCTCCTGGTTGGTTGAGGAGATAGGGGTGAAGATGACCTCTGTTTGTTTACTGTTTATACTCACTCTGGTATGGAGTGGTATAGAGTGGAATCGTACTCAAAACATATTTAGTAGGTCTCACGATAATTACGTTTATGATTTATGATAATTACTTTTAGTTTTTTTTATTTTATGAAAGCTGGAATTACACCTTTTGGGGCTCAATATTTAATTGTGTGTCCAATATGGAACCTACCTGGACGACTGAGAGATTACATAGATATAAGACTAGGGCTGGGTATCATTCAGAAGTTGCCGATACGATACATACCTCAATACATAGGCCACGATACGATACATACCTCAATGTAGTTTTGGTTCGATACAATATATTTCAAATTGAATCAATACAGTTCAGTAAAAAAGTAAAGGCTAAATCGTGGCTGTGATTCTAAAAGTCTTTGTTAAATCATGTCTTAAGCAAAGTTAAAATAAAATATACCCATTTTAATAATCAAAACAGTGAAAATATCAAATTTGTCGCATAAACGAGTTTCCTTCCTCTAAAAGAGCAACAAAACTGTAGCACTGTAACAAAAATATTTAGTAAACTATACCAAAAAATACCGATATCGATACTGTATCATCGCACTAAACGATACGATATATCGATATTTCAGTGTTTCTGCACACCCCTAAGTAAGACCACATGCTAATATACAGAAAGTATAATTATTTAATGTTGAAAACCACATTCTATTGTCTAAATAGTGTTTTTTTCTTTTCTTCGTGGTATCTGAATCAGAATTGAGTATGGAGTCTATCCCTTAGTATTGAAATTTTAGTATCGTGACAATACTATGTCCTTTTACAGATTACATGGGCAGAATCAGAGTGAATCTTGCTTTGTATTTTTCATTTTGAACTCTGTATTATTTCATTTTCTCTATTATGTGTTAAAATATGAGCTTGTTAGTCTTTACAAAGATTGCACACCTACTATACATTCTCACAAATAACATCTTAATGGAAAATGGATTCATAAATTGTTACAAAGATGTTTTCAGTTTAGAAATCCTCCACAAGGAAAACAAACAGTGCACACAAAACTGCAATTTCAATATATTTATTTTTCTCAGTTTATCAAAAAAGCAATTTAATATACAGTGCATTTCACACAGTCTTGCAGTACTCCTCTTGTCCACAGGAGGGCAGGCAGGGGCTTAGTGGTGTCATGTGTTTTGTCTATGGCTTATAATAAAATGAAAAGCTGATTTTTTTTTCACAATACATGTTCGTGCTGTTCAGAAATACACCCAGTCTTATTTAATTTAAGCAACAAATCCACGGACACAAAAGTACTTTATAAAAATCACAATGACAAGAAACAAAAGTACAAAAGAACAATGATACAGATAATTATGGAGATTGAAATGCATATTAGGCTTTTGCAAATCCTTAATCCTTAATAAATGAAATGTCAAAGAGTAAATATATTAATTTAAATATTGTATGAAAGTGAATTTAGTACAATTAACATGCCTCTTTAGGTTCTTTAGTTCAGTGAATACAATATTTTTAAAGTGCACTCTGTAACGTTTTGGTTTTGGGCCCATGGATTTATGACTGCTCTGTCTGGATTGTTCCACAGTATGACATTAAACAGCTCTACCTTACATTTATTAAATTACAGGTGGTTTTATCGCTCAAAAATACCTAGAAAAACAGGCATTCTGACTGTGAGCGGGTTGCCTCTCCACAGATCTGACCTGTAACTTGGTCTGTTTTGGTCTCCATGAAGTTAGAAAAGTTTAATGGCATACTGTGAAACATTCCAGACAAAGCAATAACAGCTCCATGGAGAAAAGCGTTTGATGGACCCTCCCCCAGAAAAGTTACACAATACACCTTTATGTAGGCCTATTATTTTTATTTAAGCTTTGTATTTATCCCTTTGTATGGCATTAATCGCATCCATCTTTCATTTAATCTATTATATGTGTTTTATTAACAAATACTACTTGATTTAATGTAATTTTGTAGCTCCTTGGAGAGTAGAAAGTTTCAGATTTTCCCCCTAAAAACTTACATATTACATATATTTTCTTTAAAAATGTACTCTTTTGAGCTTTAGACCATATTACAAGGTTGTTATCTCACGGAAAACATACTTGGAGTTGTATGTTATTAGGTTCTACAGACCAAGAGTTTGTTTTCATACATGACAGTTTCGACTGCTCACTAGTGGTCTTCCTCAGAGTGATCACGTGATGTCTGGACATCATGAAACTGTCAGGTATGAAAACAAACTCTTAGTCCGTAAAAAGAACCTAATAACAAAAAAATATCGGAAGACCAAATGAATCTCAGTGGACTATACTTGGAGTTGTGCTTTGTTTCATTCGCACATGCATTGAGGAATCCTTTATTATTATTAGTCTGTCTACATCCAAAGCTCAAAATGCTCTGTTCCAACCTGTGATATCACGATGCGGCAGTTTTCAAGTGAATCAAAGTGAAACTACCTTTACCTCTTGCCTAGATAGAAATTCCAGGTCTTAAATGATCCAAATGATTCTAGTGTGATTGTGCTTAAGAGAAGAACTCAGCCTAAATATGAAGTGTTTGTGTTTTAAACATGTGAGACTGAAACAAACTTCAGGTCTGTTTATGATGAGCAAACAACATTATAACAGATCATAAAATAACATAACATTGGCTCTTTATTGTTAATATCTGGCCATATATTCTAAGAAATGTTTTGCGATCACTGTCAACAACTTCACAGTAGCTGTAGTTTCAACCGAAAGCAGCATGCATGTCATTCAAAACAGTTTGCAAATAGTGGTCACATGATTGCAGTGGTAGATGAAGTAATCAGTTTTGTTAAGTAAAAGTACAGGTACAGAGGTAAAAAGTTACTCAAGTAAAAGTATCACATGAAAAATTCAACTTAAGTAAAAGTATTGAAGTACACATTGAGAGTAAAAAGTAAAAGTATTTCACACAGATTTTGAAAAAGTGTTATTCATTTGTAAAAGTGTTAAATGTAGTAATATTGATTCAAAATTATACAAATACAGCGCCAATGCGAATCAATTTTTCATTTTTCTTATTTTTTTCTCATGACTTTTGTGTATTTACGGCATGAACTCAAAACCTTTAGTGAGATTGTTTCCTCAAACACAGTAAAAAATAACCCATCGAATCATATGGAAACTACTTTTTACTTTTCAGTCCAGTTAAAAAGTGCAGTGGAGTAAAAAAGTACAGATACCTGCTCACAAATGTAGTGAAGTAAAAGTAAAAAGTACCCACTTACTTAAGTAAAGTACAAATACCTAAAGTCCAGTACTTTACTACTTGCACTTCATTCACCACTGCATGACTGTTTTATTGCTAGTACTGCTCCTTCTTTACAAATACAGCATGTATTTCCTGGGAACATACCTAAAACCTGCTGTGTGTGTTTTTAGTTAGATATTAGCTTCAACTTCTGCTAAAACCACAGGGCGTCTTTGTTTGGTGAGCTTATGAAAATATCTACAGCACTGTTTACGCAAAAACAACCTTGTATTTATTCCATGTGTAGTACAAAATGATGATATGCAATTTTAACATGGACTGCAATTTTATTTCCATCATCACTATTTGTATTTTATAGGGATGTAACGATATCCAAATCTCTCGGTATGATATTATCACGATGTGCATCTCACAGTACGATATTTATTGAGATATTTTTGAGAGGCTGATATAATTGTAGATAGGACATTTTTTTGCTTTTAAAATATCCTGACAAGATTTTGATATGAATTATTACTGTCACAATCCCAAGAATTCAATTAAAAAACATATTTCTTCATGTTGTCTGCGCTGAAATGAATCATGGGATATGTAGTTCCCAGTGTTTATAAGCTATAGGTTCTATAAAACCATGCATTTAAGCAAAGGATTTTGTAATTCGATATATTGTGACAGCTCATGATATTATTGTGAGACTTTTGACGATACGATATCACGATATTTCGGTTATTGTTACATCCCTAGTATTTTAGGTTTTGATTTGGTCATTAATAAGCCCATATTATGCTGTTTTCTGATATTTGTTTTAATGTTTCCTCATCACAAACATCCCTGGAGTTGTGCTTTGTTTCTTTCACACATTTAAAACACAAACGCTGCACTTTTAGGCTGAGTTCTTTCTCAAAATGAAAACTAAAAAACTCTGTTCCAACTTCTGTTGTCGGGTGGTAATACAGGAAGTGCTCCACTGTTTTTTAAACTCAATACACCTTCACTAAATGATTTCAAATTTGGACTTGTCCAGTGAACAAAATGTATTACAAGTTGGAACAGAGCATTTTGAGCTTTGGAGGTGTAGACAAACTGATAAGGAAGGGTTGCTTAAATGTGTGAAAGAAACAAAACAAAACTCCAGATACGTTTTTCAGTTGGTAACGATATTTTAACACGGCTTAAAAAAACAGTCAACATTGTGTATAGGACTTATAACAATGAATTGGACAAATCTGCTCATATACTTGACATTACCTCCATCAGTCAGAAGATAAAACATTCAGTATTTACATAATTCACATAGAGGTGTGTGTACCTTGAAATGGACATTACATTATGATATGATTATGCTTGTACTCTAGAGATGTACTGTAGTATGTTTAATCAAGTACTTCAACTGTTTGACTAACTACCACTGATAAGCAGAGGAGGAAAAGTAACATTTATATTCAAGCTTCCACTCATGAAACAATTGGACATGTGAAAACAAGGACTCAATGTTTCTCCGATCATCACTGAGATAAAAAAAAAAGATGCAAATAGTTCACTTTAAAGGACCTATATTACACAAAATTAATTCTTGTGAGTTTTAACCATGTTAGAATGTTAGTACCTCATCGAAAACATACCCAGACCTCAAAATGCTCTGTTCCACCTTGTGATGTCATCAATTTTTAAGTTTACTTCTATTTTTTGTTTAGTAGATATGAAATCCAGAGCTGAAATCGTCCAAATCACTCTAGTAAATGTTTATGAAGTTACAAAACACATAGGATCAGGGTTTCCTTTTTTTCTTTTTTCCTGGGGACCCATATTTTAAAAGTCACAAATCTTCGCAACCCAAGTCAATAGACATTATTCGTGACCATTATTGAACATTAATGAGGATATTTTATTGTTGACTGAGTGATTGTGTCTCTCTGAGCAATTGGTATTACTCAAGTTTTAAACAAGGAAAAACAGTTAATCAGTGTTTCCCAATAGGGGTGTAACGATATCCAAGTCTCACAATACGATTTCATCACGGTATGAATCTCACGGTACGATATTTATTGCAATATCTTGGGAAAGCTCACGATATGGTGGGAAGGCTCAAGATTAGAGATGTAACAATATCCAAATCTGTCTGTATTGATATTAATATTGTCACGATATACATCTCACGGTACGATATTTATTATGATGGAGGCAAACAAAACTCAATCACTACTTTTTCCTCTTAAAATACCTTGACAAGACTTAATCCAAAGAACTAAGACTTAAAAGTGCTTAGAACTGTTATTTCTTCATGAAGTCTACACTGAAATGGAGCAAAGGATCATGGTCTATGTAGTTCCCTCTGTCTTTTTTTTTTTAGCTATTGCTGCACCAAAACTCTTAATTTAAGCAAAGAGACTTGTAGTTTGATATATTGTGATGGTCCACGATATTATTGTGAGAACTTTGACGATACAATATCATGATATTTCGGTTACTGTTACATCCCTATTTCCCACAGAAAATTGGTAAGGCGAGGCGGTGCTTCCAAAAAAGCAAGGTGCAGGGATGTGCGGAGATGTATGAGTATGTATATTGTAGACCTACATGCAGATTGTGACAAGGAAACCCCCCAAAAAATCTCTTGTGACCCAGTCTTTGGGAAACAGTGCATTAGAGCACTTCCTGTATTACCACATGACATCACCAGGTGGAACAGAGTGTTTCCGTTTTGAGAGAAAAGCAGTTTGAATATGCAGAGCTTGTGCGTTAAACATGTGAATGAAACAAAACAAAAGTCCAGGTCTGTTTTTAACAAGGAAACATTACAACATAGGACAGAAAATAGAATAATAGAGGCCCTTTAAAGGTGCACAAGTGGTTTTCGTGAAATGTTCCTCATTAAACTTCCATCTACCTTACATTTCGTAGGGTATTTTCATGTCTAAAGTAACTTCAAAACCTGCATTTTTACTGTGAGCTCTTTCACATACATATTGCAGCTTTAAACTGACGTGAATGTTAAAAATAATTGAAGAATCAAAACCTTATTGTACTCTGATAATGCCCTGACACGGAGCTAAAATAAAATTCCAGATTATTTTACACTATGATCATTTTACACCGCCTCACCCTACTCAGTCCCACAGACTAAAGTCAATTAAATTAACAGATAGCAGTCAAAGTCTATAGGTAGGCCACCGCGCTCCTTACTGAGGGGTACCTGGCGGGCTGGTGGTTGCTGTGGTGGCTCTGCAGGCTGTAGTGGCTGTAGTTTGCCGAGGGGTGTCTGGAGAGCATGGGCTGGTCTCTGGGCTGAAGCTGGGGCTGGGGCTGGGGCAAGAAAACCAACTGCTGCGGCTGCAACTGCTGCGGAGGGTACGTGATGTAGTCCGAATTCCTGGAATACAAATACCTTTCCGAACCTTCCTTTTCGGATTTGACGTTGCAGCAGGTGAACATGCAACCTCCGGCGAATAAAAATGCAGAAGAAACCCAACCAATGTACAAAGCTTCTCCCAGTTCCCTCCTTTGCGCGTCAAGGAGCAAAGGGTTGTAGAAATCTCGGATGATGACGTGCCCGGTCCAAGAAACGGGAATCAGAACGCAAATACAAGCGCAGAGGATCATGATACCGGCGATGATCAAGACCATCCTTTTCGCACGGTCGTTGTTTTGGATGCAAGAGGTGCACTGAAGTCCTACCAAGCTGACAAGGATTCCAAGACCACCCAAAGCCAACGCGCAGCACATCAAACCTCTAGCTGCTTGGAGATCCGGAGGAAGAGCAAGCAAAGAGTCGTACACTTTGCACTGCATTCGGATGTCAGCTTGCCGGAAACAGTTCATCCAAAGTCCTTCATAACGGGTTTCGAAGACGATGATGTTTTCGGCGATGAAAGCAGTGACTCGCCATTGGGGCATACCGGTGCTGGCGGCAGTACCGACAAGACCGATCAAAGTTAGCAAAAGTCCAACGATTTCCAAAGCTGAGTTAGCCATGGTTTGGTCTGGAACGTCTCTCCTGTCCAACCATGCAGAGTATAATATGTGTAGAGCTGTACTAGGAAGCAGGAGAGGGAGTTTGCATCCCAGAGGAGGAGCAGTCGGAGCAGGTAAATGGGAGGAGTGGGAAATGCTACCTGTCGCTGAGTAACCAAATCCCCAGGCTATTTTTTTCTTCTTTGCACTTGCCCTAGTGTGAGCCAGGCTTTTGTTTGTTCAGAGTGCTCAGCTTACATCCAGACTAGTATTGTCACGAGAAGTTAAAAGGTGGAAGTAAGTAAAAGTAGTAAAGTAGTACTTAAGTAAAAAATGGAGGCATCTTTACTACCCATATTACACTGTTTTTGTGTTATAATGCTGTTTTCTTATCACAAACATTACTGGAGTTGTGTTTTGTTTCATTCACACGTTACAAATCCTGTGTATTTAGGCTGAGTTCTTCTCTCAAAAAGAAAAAACACTCTGTCTGACCTTGTGATATCATGTGGTGAAACAGGAAGTGCTCCACTGGGTTTGTAAACTCCATACACCTTGACTGGAATCATTTAGATAATTGCGTCCTGGGGGCAGCAGTCTAAGCAGGGACTCCCAGACTTCCTCACCCCGGACACTTCCTCCCGCTCCTCCGGGGTGACCCCAAGGCGTTCCCAGGCCAGCTGAGAGACATAGTCCCTCCAGCATGTCCTGGATCTTCCTCAGCTGCTGCTCTCAATGTGGAGGATCAGCGGCTCTGCTCCGAGCTCCTCTCGTGTGACTGAGCTCCTCACTTTAAACAGAGGAATCAATTTTGCTTAATACTGGACCTTTTTAAGTACATTTTAAAGTGGCTATTTTTTACTTTTACTTTACTTTTACTTCTAAGACATATACTAAAGGAGAAACTTTGCTCAGTGCCACACCATTTTAGAGGGAACAGTATTAGTGAGGTTTGAAATCCCAGTTGCTGGGTGAGTCCTATATGAGTCCTATATTATACAAAATAGACTCTTTAGTCAGTTTAGCTTTTAGCCATGTTATAATGTTGTTACCTATTCAGAAACACACATAGAGTTGTGTTTTGTTTCAGTCACACAAGTTTGTGTAACCCTTTATTATTATTATAATCTTTCTACATCTGCAAAGCTCAAAACGCCTCTTTTCCACCTTGTAAGTCTCAAGTTAACGGAAACATTTTACATTAAGTTCTTTTAGTACTTTTAGTAATTCCAGGACGGAAATCATCCAACTGATTCTAGTGAAGGTGTGTGGAGTTCGAAAAAAACAGAGTGGAGCAATTCCGGTATTACCACATGGAAGTGTTTTCTGCTTGAGAGAAGAAGTCAGCCTAAACATGCAGGGTTTGTGTGTTAACTGAAACAAAACACAACTGAAACAGCATTATAACATAGATGCCACTTAGTTAGACAATTTATATAATGAAAAAAAGAGATATGTGATTAGTTTTTTAAAGAAACATACACCTTTTTCCTCAATCAGACCAATCTTTTATAATCACCTCATCAGGTTTTGTCTTAAACCATATGATAACACAATAGATAGGTCTTATGTGCATGTGTCACTGTAGGTTTAGTATTACAGCTGACAGTGGGGGAGAGGGTGTGCCTGCCGGAGCCTCTGGATAAACTGGTCTAGTCACATTTACTATGACAACAATAGAGACACAAGGAGTTTCAACAGAACCCAAACAAGCTCCTGACTGCTGGGAAATTGCCAAACCGAGCCGTCCTTATAGTGACAATCAAATACAAAATACAACACTTTACACAGAAAAACTTAAATTATTAAATTGTGTGACGCTCTGCTCTGTCTGAGGCTTTATTAGACTTTAATCTGAGCTTTATAGGACTATAAACACTCCTGAAAATGTGTTTTTTTTAGATGATCTTAAAACTTTTTTGCGCAGTTGTTTGGTTATGGGTGCTTTGTGTCACCATGGTAACTGCTGAACATTCCACCATTAGACATATATACTGTACAAATCATCCCCTGCAACGTAGCAATCACATTAATATAAACTGTATATATTCTAAAAAGGCCAATAAGAACACAGACTTATCTAATGCCTCCATACAGTACATTATAGATTGAATGTTTTTCATTGTTTCTAGCACATTACACACAGGAAGTAGGTAAAACTAGTAAAACAGGTTCAGAAACACTCCTTGGTCTTATACAAAAGAAACTTGATGCGATTTTTAAATACTTAAAACTTTAATCAACACATGTCTTTAAGGAAATTTTGTATACAAAAAGTACATTTATCAGATACGGAGCCCGAAATAGGCCTAGTGCATAAAAAAAACCTCTCAAACCAGCAACCACAGTCAAACTCATTCAACAGTATTTACAACTATTCAAATGATAATTTTCACAGTGAAACTTGGCGTTCTTTGAGAAAACTGTAAAAATGTGGCCACTTTTCAGCCTCACTCCTGTCACACATTGTTAAAAGGCCCATATTACTCTATTTTCTGATCTGTGTTATAATGTTTCCTTGTCAAAAAACATACCTAGAGTTGTGTTTTGTTTCATTCATGCATGTACATTTAGGCTGAGTTCTTGCTCTCAGACACTGAAAATACTCTTTTTTTCCACCTTGTGATGTCACGTGGTAATATAGGAAGAGCTCTGCAGTGTTTTTAAACTCCAAACTACAATTTCATTAGAATCGTTTGGATAATTTCAGCCCCTGAATTTGACAAGCTCTACTAAACACAACATAAAAGGTAGGTGTTGACTTGAAAACTACTGCTTCATGACATCACAAGGTGGAATAGACCGTTTTAAGCTTTCGAGATGTAGACAGACTACTAATAAAGGACTCAAACGAGTGTTAATGAAACAAAACACAACTCCAGGTATGTTTTTGAAGAGGTAACAAAATTCTAACATGACTAAAAGTTCACTTTAGTCAATTTTGCGTAATATAAGTCCTTTAAAAGAGTCTATTGTCTCTAGAGTGGGTTAACTTTCACCCATTTCAGTACTGGGTTGGGGTGTAGGCAACAGACCCGGGTGGAGGAGCGGAGTAGGCTGGTTGGTAGCTGTAAGCCGGTTGGTACCCAGGTTGGTACCCTGGTTGGTAGGTGTAGGGTTGGTAGGTGTAAGCTGGTGGTTGCCCTTGGTATTTCAAGGCCTCTGCTTCTTGGGTACGTGGTGCGTGGCGACAAAGCAAGATCACCCCGGCGGTAAAAAGCAAAGCTGAAGTCACCCACCCAATGTAGAGCGCTTCACCCAACTCTCTCCTTTGGGCGTCGATGAGCAGAGGATTGTAGAAATCTCTAATGATGACATGTCCAGTCCAAGAAACGGGAATCAAAGTAGTTACGCAGCCCAGTAAAAACAAGGCACCCCCTACCACTAAGACGACGTGCTTGGTGCGAGCGTGGTGGTCGATAGTTTTGGTGCATTTCATCCCAACCGCCGAAACGATGAGCGCAATGGTCGTCACCGCCACCGAGGCGCACATGAGACCCCTGGCGGCTTGCAGATCAGGCGGAAGAAACAGCAAAGAATCGTACACCTTGCACTGCATTCGGATGTTGGCTTGACGGTAGCAGTTCATCCACAGACCTTCCCAACGTGTTTCCATGACGATGATGTTTTCCTCGATGAACGCAGTGACCTTCCACATCGGGAGACCGGTGACCGCAGCGACGCCGATCAAACCGATGAACCCGATCACCAAGGCGACCACTTCACAACAGATTGCGGAGCGGCGTTTTTTCATGTCAAGGCGTTTCTTCTCTTCGTAAATGGTGTCCGGGTAGTATTCGGTCTGGGGTCGTTTTTCATCGTAGTAGTAGGAGCCATCGGCATAAGTTTGGGGAGGTTTGGTGTAGCCAGTATAGCCGCTGTAGCCAGTGTAAACAGAGGCCATATTGGATTTTAAAAAAGTTAAAAATTACCAAACCAAGAAGCGAATTGTGGTTACTCTATCACAGTCCAACAATGAATCTGAGCAGCAGAGTCAGTCGGGCAAGATATACACCCAAGAAAAATGCTAATGTGAAACAATGCAATCCTACTGGTCCAACTACTTGAGAGTCGTCAGCTGAGCAGGGATGAGCTCTAGAGATTACGCTGCTTTCGAATGCTAATGACCCATTCAGCAGGTCATGTACACCGGTGATACAAGGAAAATGGATAAAATTCTAATGAAACAACTCCTAACAGCAGTTTTGAAAGATTTTCTCAGTAAATAATGGATTTCAAGAACATAGGCCTACCTTTTTGTGTTTTTATATGGTATTTTACTTCAAGTCACTACTTAGACTTAGATTTAGACACAGTAGCTCACGTATCACATTATATAACAATCCAACCCACTTTATTTCTATAGCACATTTCACAAACAGTTTCCAAAGTGCTGCACAAATACATAATAATAACAACAATAATAAAACAATAAAATAAACACTCAGATTTAATCATACTGCTGTAGTCTTAAAACAATAAAACCAGTAAAATAAAATAAGAGCAAAATCAGACTAGCAATAAATAAATAAAAACAATAAAATACATTAAAAATAAATAAAAGACACAGAGGACCACACAACTCACGTGGTGTAAAAAGACAGAAAATAAAAGTGTCTTTTAAGAAAATAACAAACAGTAAAAAATATATATAAACAAAAAAATGGTAAACGCCCATTGGACGGATAAAGTAAATGAAAATGAAATAAAATCTTAAAGTGCAAACAAGAATAACTTTAAAAGGTAGAGGTTTTTAGGAATTTTTCAGGAGCTACTGTACCTTGCTGCACTGGATTGACAAGAACAGTTATTCATTTGTTAATTGTTCATTTTAAACTTTTATTTTTATTTTATGTATTTACTTTGCACATATATAACATAACAATAAAAAAACAACACACTAGATAAAAAAGTAGGTGCCGGAATAGGCAAAAAAAACCCCAAATGGCTTATATTACAGTCTCCACCTTATGAATACAGAAAAAATTTAACATTATCACTGCACATAAAAAATAAATAAATAAAATTACATTTACACACCTTGGATTAAGTTAATTTGATTCAAACATGGATTAAAACACAATGAAACATCCACAATTGAATGATTATCAAACACTTCCTCACTCTCTTTTTAAACAACGCCTCTGATATGTCACTTGGTTTAAAATTAAAACTGGATAAATATTAGAACATGAAAAGATAGATCGCTGACATATCGCTTACATAATTTCCTGTTTCCTTCTTCTCTTTGTAGGCGGCGTCCATCTTGTTGTGTTCAGGTATTTTTACAACTGCGGCTTAAACACAACAGGAAGGGCACGGGAAGAGCGCACGTCCAAGTAGTTCAGTAGTTCTTTAAATCTGGATTATGCTTTTTTTCAAATTTGACTGTGATAAATATTGTAAAAACAGTTCCTTAAAGATTATGATAAAAAAATCCCATTGGCCTACTTATAATAAAATGCTTAACATTAATATACAAAAAAGGTGATTATCCTATTTTTGGGACTATAAGTCGCACTTTTTTTCATGGTTTGGGTGTTTCCTGCGACTTATACTCCGGTGTGACTTATATATTAAAATTTTCAGACTGACAGCCACGAGAGGCTCTAGTCTTGTGTGTCAGTATCTAGTACTACTATTACTCCTGTACCACTGTCACTTCGCTCTACTGTGCATGCCTCCTGTAAAAAATGTCGCTGTCTCGCTACAAATAGTGAAATATGCACCCGAAAACGGTAATCGAGCAGCAGAAAGAAAATTTGGAGTGAGCGAGAAACTTGTGAGGGACTGGAGGAAAGCAGGGATGGAGAACACAGCTTCACGGCAACTGGGCGGGTGCGCTATGTAACTTTCCTAGAAGTCACTGGATGGATCGACAAAGCCTGGACTTCAATAACAACTGTAACCATCCTGTCGGGATTCAGAAATGCCGGAATAATTCTAACTGGAACTGATGCTGAGTCTGACGACAGCTACGCAGAAGAGGAAGCGGCGCTTTGTTTACCTAATGGATCTATGGTTTATCTCTGGAGGTTGCGCAGAAGTGACACCAAGGAAGAATTCAGTGGATTTAGTGATCGTCAGAGATGGTGAGTTTGGTAAATTTATGTTCTGTTGTTTATGCTATAATTATCTTAATAACTGTTAATATGTTACATTAACATATTAACGCCTATTCAGTCTGTTGTTCTCTGTTCTATTGTTTTTACTATAACTTGCCTTTAAAGATGAAATGTCGGTTCCTGTTCTCTGATTTTATTAAATACATTTCCCCAAAAAGTGCGACTTATAGTCCGGAAAATACGGTATATGATATTATCTATTATATATAAATCTGAGTCAGTGGTTGAAAACAATAAAGTTAATAAAAAATACAGCATGTAACTTTCTGAAAGGCATGTCCAAAAAAAGATGGATAGATTTTGTGAAATACTGTGGAATAAGTTTTAACATTTCCTTGGAAACAAGCAGGAGAAGGGCGTAATAAGAGTCAAATTTGTGGTGATGCAAGCCCACTCACAGTAAGAAATCAAAAAATTAATAAATACATAAATGAGTGTGATAAACACAACCAAAATGACAAAAACATGCTTTAATTTTAGTGTCTATTTGGTTAAAAAGTGACATATTGCGCCTTTAAGCAAATTTCACAATGGAATCGATACGTCACTACATTTGCGGGCTGGTATTTTTACTTTCTATTCCACAACACACACCTGAATTTAAAAAAAACAGAGCACAAAATACGTGTGAAATGCTGTTAGCTTTTTACTATCTCATTCATTTTGTGTTTTATACTTAGATGCTTTTCATTCCTGCTCCTTTTACTGAAGTTAAAAACTAGTTTTTCCTCCACTGCACTCCTCAACTAATGTTTCCTGTAACCCAGATATTTTCTCACAGCCGTGCTCTACTGACTTGTGTCTTGTTTTGCCCCAGTGCTCAGCTTTGGCCTGTCTACTGTGTGTAAGCTGAGTGGAGCAGAGGTGTGGAGCGGGAGAAACCAGAGAGGGGCAGGTTTCAGTGTAACTAAGTCCAGGCGGAGCTCCTGTGTGCCAGCCGTTCACACCTCGTCAGCGGCCTCCTCATGGCTCTGCTCCATAATGGATGAGAGCGCTTTACTGCTCTGATGCTTTTAACACGTCTAAATAACAAGTGTATAGGTCCTATGTGCAATACATGGCAGTTTATTTGGAACATAACTGCGTGTCTGGGCTCTCATCCGTGTTCTGAACTGTAAAATATATTCTCTTTTGGTTTTCATATATCATAATAAAGCAATAAACGCAGCTGAATTGTGCAAGTAGCATTTATATTACAATAGACAACAAGTAAGAACAATATAACAAACAAAGCTGACATGAATGAACTGATTTGGAAGAAATTATAATCGTATAGTAACAAATATTTAACTACAAATGTGTAATTTTGTATATATTATCAGCATTTATCAAAAACAGTATCAAGAAATATATAGAAAGAAGACAGAAACAGATATTTTGATTTATAAAAAGCACATTTTCGGGTAATAAAGAACAACTGTAAACAAAAATTCTCATCTTTCACAAGAGAAGCCACACAGACAAATAAAAAAAAGGTTGCATGCTCTATTACAAAAACAATTACAGTGAAATAAAAGTAGATTGTACACATGTAGTTTTTTCTTGGGGATCCTTCAGTTTCTGTGTGTGTGAATGTATTGTCAAGCAAATGCAACTCAGGACAATAATGTTCAAATAATGTGCAAAAAAAGTGCAGTTTTCTCTCGATAGAAGCTACCATCTGTAATTATGTTGTTGTATTCTCACATGTCACCACTAGATGCTGCGTTACTGCCGTCTGATAGTGCACCAGGTTTGGACTGACAGAAGAAGAGCAGAGAGCACAGGGGAGTCTGAGCAAAGGAGAAGTGAGTAGGGTGTGCAAAACTATTGATATATCATATAATTTAATTTGATGATACAGTATTGATGTCATGGACTGCTGTATTTTTAGGTATATTTAAATTATTTTCTGTAAGAGCTACAAATGTGTGACATTTTCACTGATTTAGGCTTTGTTTTTTACTGAATCGTATATATCGTATCGAATCGTATTGGATTGAAAGTGCACTGTATCAAAAAGCATATCATATCATGGCCTGTGTATCGAGGTATGTATTGTATTGGCAACTTCTTAATTAGAAGTGAGGGAAGCAAAAAGGAGTTCACATTTGCCATTTACTAGCGAAAAAAATAAAATAAACTTGCAGATGGTAGCTTTAAACTTGCACTGTAACATTTCTGGTGTAGGATCCACTTTTCTCCCTGAAGATATTGCCTGGAATGTTCCACAGTATGGCATTACACTTATTTATCTCTACGGGTCCAAGTTACATGTCAGATCTGGGAGCGGCGAATCCGCTCACAGTGAAAATGCAACTTTTTAGGTCAATAACAACCCACGTTATAGAATAAATGCATGATTGATACGTTTAATAAATGCCATACTGGGACTTTACGGGCAAAACAATAACATCTCCATGGAGACAAGCTGAAAGGTTACACAGTGCAGCTTTAAAGGCCAAATATACAAAGACATACAAAAAGAAAACATGACTAAACCATTCTTGCAATGACAACAATAATTAGTTCATATACGAACAAACAGGTCTTTCCAATCCATGTATCATTGGTTCATTCGTTTTTCAATATAAAACCAGAAAAAGAAACAGTTTTCTTCATTATTTGTCTCTAAAGCCAAAATGAAAAAACGGATAATGATTCATTTTTTCATTTTTTGATTTTGTGTTTAAAACGGATAACGGCCGTTTCCTGTTTCTGTGACTTAAACTGCAATGCCGGACTTTTGCGCCACATGTGGACTGAAGCAGGACTGAATCGAGACTAAACCAGGACTAAACTAAGGCTAAACCAGGATTAAACCATTTTCAGTCCTGGTCTGATCCTGGTCTCAATCCCGGTTTCAGTCCTGGTCTGGTCCCGGTCTCAGTCCTGGTCCCGGTCTAAGTCCTGATATCAGTCCTGGTCTGGTTCCGGTCTGGTCCCGGACCTGGTTCAGTCCGTATGTGGAGCAAAAGTCCCTCATCTCAGTTTAAGTCACGGAAACGGGAAACGGTAGTTTTTTCCATTTTTTCATTTAAACACAAAAATCAAAAAATTTAAAAACGAATAGTTATCCATTTTTTCATTTTGGTTTTGGAGACAGATAATGAAGAAAATAGTTGTTTTTTTCGTTTTCTTATTTTTGATTTTATACTGAAAAACAAATGAACGAATGATACACGGATTCTTTTCCTTAAGGTCGTTGGTGTTGAAGGTTGTCATAGATTTGGTCGAAAATATCGAAGTTAAAGTTTGAAGTAACTTGATTAAAACAATTTCAGATTACTCTACATTCAGTTCAAAACTATCAAGGTAGTATTTCAAAGTACCTTTCAGAGTACTTTCACAGAACTCTTCACACATACTCCATGGTCTTGTGAGTACTCGACGGAATTCTCTGGAGGTACACGCTGTCCGCTTTGGGCGCTAGATCGTACGCTCCCGGATACACCCCTTCTTTCTCCTCCATCTCCCTCCTCTGACAGAACCTCACCAGTAAGATCACCCCGGCTGCGAGCAGTAACCCCGCGGTCCCCCATCCCACGTACAGCGCCGGCCCGAGCTCCCTCCTCTGCGCGTCCATCAGCGTCGGATTGTAGAAGTCCTTTATCACCGTATGCGCCACCCAGCAGACGGGCACGAGCGTCGTCAGGCACGCCAGCAGGAAAAAAACGCCGCCGACAACTAGCAGTATCGTTTTAGCACTCGGGCTGTCGTTTCCGCAGGAAGTCACCTCCGTTCCGGATATGGTGATGGCGAACGCTATGAGGGCTATCACTATCGCCGCGCACACCAGCCCTCTTGCCGCTTGGAGCTCCGGCGGTAAGATCAGCAAAGAATCGTACACTTTGCACTGCATTCTGTCGATTTGTTTGTAGCAGTTCATCCATAACCCCTCCCAGCGGTCTTCCATTACGATCAGGTTGGCGCCGATAAAAGCCGAGACTCGCCATTGCGGCATCGCGGTGATGGCGATGATTCCGATGATCCCCAAGCTGCCCAGGACCAAAGCGACGATCTCGAGTTTGGCTCTCATGGCTGCAGAGAGAAGGGAGTGTAGACTGTCTGAAAGCTAAATGCGTTCTGTTCCGACTAGGCCACATGTCAGCGATGATATCCACAATGCAATGCCACCGTACTGGTTTAGTGGACACTGATGGAGAATGTTCCAAATGAAAGCGATGCAGTTACCTATTGTGGTTTCACCTTCCTCTGGAATGTGTAATAGTAGTTTTGAAGAAGGCTTGGCACATGATTATTGATTTGTGTTGTAGTTCTACTTTGCATATAGGGTGACTACATGTACCCAGGACAGTCCAAGTTTGAATGAATGAATTAATTTCATTTTAAAAACATGCAAAGAATAAAACAGAAGTCATGTCATCGCAAGAGCAGTCACTTTAAAATGATATACAGACATGCAAAAGCCACGTAGTTATACGTTTACATGTTCAAAAAGAAGTGGGAAGAAGTAGAATTAATTTAATCCCATCCCCTTTCTTAATTAGTTCTGAGTTTCAGATGATTTCAGCCATGTGTCAGTGTGCAAGTATACTGGTGGTAGACCTTTTCTAGCCCGATTCATTAGCCGGTTTCACTTCATAGAAACTGTCTGATCTTGTAGTGTTGGAATTTGCTCGCTCGATGGTTGGCAAGTACTTTTTTTATTTCACCAATCGCTGCTATTTGGTCGTGATGGCGCTAACTAGTATATTAAGCTTTTACCAAATCCTGTAGGAAGAAGGGCAATAACATCTTTCCCCTTGATAAAATTCACCATACATTCTCTTTGTTAAATTCTCGATCTCGGGAAGCGTTGCCAACACAGAATGTATATCTCTTCGCTGATTGGCTGGTGCCCGAACTCACATTTCCGGTGTTTTTCCAACCCGTCTAGTGTATTCCGATTCCTGACCTAGTCGCTGGAGAGAAATGAAATTGAGCGGAGGTTAGACCTTTTCTCCCGAGTACTGGAGATTTTAAGGATTGATCTGCTACTGTTTTGTTTTGTTTTTGGGTTCTTTTTGATTCCATTTGTTTTACACTGTTCGTTCAAAAGTTATATCATACATTTTAGCTCTACTGCTTTAAATAAATGTGTTTTTTTATCGTTTTATCATCCATGGGCTTTTAGCTTTAGTTTGGTTTAAGTTCCCGGGTTGAACTTGGGAGAGGTTTAGCCCGTACCTTTGTTTACACTTTGGGTTTTTTAAGTTATTTTGATGTGATTGCGTGGTAGCACTTTCCGCTTTGTTCTGGGTTGTTTTTGTTTGGTTAATTTGTAACATTTCTTTCTGTTTTCAGGATTTGGTTCCTCCACTCAGGGGCTGCAAGGTTTTATTCTTATTTTAGTAGATTTGATTAATTTTGGCGATTTTATAGTTTTATCCACTGCCTGGCTCTTTTGTAAAAATAAATTATTTTTAATATAGTTCTGTTTAGCTGTGCATATGACTGAAAGATTTTCATTCCGCACTCTTCTCTCTAATTTATGTAATTAATGTCTCTCTTTCTTTTTAATTTTACGATGATTATTTATGTTTTGATTAGTTTTTAGTGTGATTTTAATGTATTTCTTATGCTATAAACCACTTTGAATTACTTTATGTACGAATTGTGCTACACAAATAAACTTGCCTTGTCTTAATTTTCACTTGCTCCTTTTAGTCTTTTAATAAATTTGAATTACATATTTTAAGTCACGTCTCTGACCTTTTATTTACATACGTACTTTACATACCTTGATCATTTTATGTGTTTATTTATTGAAACAAAGGCTACCTTAGGTCACACATGTTTTATACAAATATCAAAGGTATCCCTAAATACAAAACAAAATATAAAGTACAGAAAACCGGGCTTGAAAATGACCAAAAAATGCATTCAGCTGCTCTGACTGAAGTACCTCAGGTGAGTCAAGAACGGACAATGTTACAGGTTTTTTTCACTTTTCTTTGTTTATACCAACCATCCCAACCCGGGTGTGTCCCAGTTCTAAATTTTGAAAAGCTGGTCACTCTATTTGTGCACGTACAGGAAATATTCCATGTAAACAGGAACATATAATCTAAAGTTAATGATGAAACTATAAGACAAAGAAAACAAATCAAATCTGGTCTTACATAGTTACAGCGTGATGCAATACCTGTAATTATGAGTGACAAGCAGCCAGAACAAACATGACTGATAAAAGACAAGGCTGACAAGTTCTAAAAAAAGAAATAGGCCTCCAGTATAAACTTTATAGGAAGTTTGCAGGCGTGGACTTCCGGCTCCCATTGACTTTCACTGGAATATTGTGACCCCTCTCTGTGTAACTGCTGCAGTGAGTCTCGACATTTTGGTCTTAAAATGTTCATATTAACCCGCTCTACATGATCCTGGTGGGTTTTTTCTCACTATTTTGTTTGTAGAGACCAAGACCAGTCCAAGACCAGGTCCAGCTATTAGTGTTGTAGTCAAGACCGCACTAATAGAGACCAAGACCAGTCCAAGTCCAGGTCCAGCTATTAGTGTTGTAGTCAAGACCGCACTAATCGAGACCAAGACCAGGTCCAGCTACTAGTGTTGTAGTCAAGACCGCACTAATCGAGACCAAGACCAGTCCAAGACCAGGTCCAGCTACTAGTGTTGTAGTCAAGACTGCACTAATCAAGACCAGGACCAGTCCGAGAGCATAGGGTACCGAGACCAGGACAAGACCAAAACCTCTGAGGGTCGAGACTGAGACAAGATTGAGACAAAAACATACCTGGAGTTGTGTTTTGTTTCATTCACACTTTGTTCCACCTTGTGATGTCATGTGGTAATACAGGAAATGCTCCACTCCATACACCTTCACTAGAATCATTTGGATTATTTCAGCCCTGGAGTTGCCGATCTCTACTCACCAACATGTAAAAGGAGTTGTTCTTCGTCTTCGTCAACTTTGCCCTGACGAAGACCATCTTGCTGGTTGAAACGCTTTGGCATCCCTTCATGTAGTAAAGGACTTTTAATATATTCAGTCGGAGTGCCTCGGGTTTGTACCATAAACCATTTTTACATTTTCCTGTAAGGGTAAGTTTCTGTTCTAAGACAACTCCAGGTCTGTTTTTATGGAGGTAACAGCATTATAATATGACTTCAGGCTCACAGGAGTGAACTTTGAGTAATATAGCACCTTCAAATCCATTGTGAGTTGGGTTAGTGGTCAGTCCATTGGAAGTGCAAAAATTGAATTTTGTGGCAAGTCTATTTTAAGATTTCCCGAAAATCCTTCAGTTAACATATTTTTAATCGTTACCTTTGTCTCTCTCTTCTCCACTGTGTCCAGCTCTTTTTCTGATTGATCTTTGGTAAAGGTTCATTCTGTCTTCAGTTATTAACTGAGAGTTTGTTTACCTGCTTTACAGGAAGTAGCCGAAAAATGTTAAGCTTCTAAAGAAACTCTACTGTCTGATTCTTGAGTTGAAGATTTGAATTCTAATTCTATGATACTGACCATGTTTTTTTTCTTTTTTAATTTTGTATTGATGTAATAAAGCAAAAATATTCTTGCCCCAGTGCTGATACACTGTAAAAGGAGCTCTTATGGTGACAGTAACACAACTGTGGCCTGTCTGAACCAGGAAATAGCACGGTTAGCATGTTTACTTTGACACAACTCTAGCCTCTGAAAACTGTTTTAACTCACTGTGACTAATAATTAGGAAAGTGATAAATAACATATTGCTTCAAAACATTCAAAACTGACTTCTGTTTTTCACATTAAAAAAAATTGGGTAGCCTACAGCACATTTAAAATTTTCTGATCTATGTTATATTGTTTCCTCTTCACAAACAAACCTGGAGTTGTGTTTTTGTTTCATTCACAATCTTTTTATTTTAAATTTTTATATAATTTTTATTAGTGATGCAGAAGACATTCACACATGTTTAAATCTGCATATTTAGGAGTTCTTCTTTCAATCGGAAACCACTCTGTCCCACCTTGTGATGTCATGTCAAGCGCAGGAAGTGCTCCACTGTATTTTTAAACTCCATACACCTTCACTAATATTATTTGGATGATTTCAGGCCTGGAATTGCAGATCTCTACTGAACTAAAGGTAAAACGTACCTGTGAACTTGAAAATCACTTCAGGTGGTGTAGACCATTGTCCCAAAGGCTGGGTCACGACCCTCAGGTGGGTCGTAAGAGATTTTTTTTTGGGTAGCCTTGTCACGATCTGCATGTAAGTCTGCAATATACAGTTCTGACACATGTTGAATGTATCATTTCTAATCTTTTTGTAATTATTGTATTGACTATTTTGTTCCAGTATTGCTAGTTTAATTGAATATTGAAAAGAAAAAGAAATGGGCTACATTTAATTTCCGAATAGGTGACTTATGGATACATTTTATTGCTGGTTCAGTTACTGTTTTTCATCGTTTAAAACCTGAGTAATACTAATTGTTCAGAGAGAAATGATCACTCAGTCAACAATAAAATATCCTCATTAATATTCAATAATGTTTAAATCCACCTTTATTTTGAGATTTGCGAATAATGTCTATTGACCTCTGTTTTGCATAATATATACAAAGACTTGTATCTATAATTAAAGGTGACTGAAACAAAACACAACTCCAGGCATGTTTTTGATGAGAAAACAACACAATAACATAGATCAGAAAATAGCTCAATATGGGCTAAGGATCAGTCTCCATGAAATTAAGTCAAGTAAGTGTTTTGTGTGTTTTGCCAACTGTCCATCCCTCTATAAAAACACAACTCCAGGTCTGTTTTTGAGGAGCAACATTATAACATGACTTAAAGCTCACAAGAATCAATTTTGAGTAATATAGAACATTTAATGATTACTTTAGTGGCCTATATCAGTACACAGCCTTCAGAGTTATCCAAAAGCCTTTATAGTCAGTAGTTATCTAATACAGGTTCTTCAATTTAAGACTTATAAAAACAAATTATACAAGATAGAGGAGATAGAAAATGGATTGAGTTCTTGTAATGTGAATGATGTCATACTCCAGCAAAAACAAACTTTGCCTAAGCCACTCCCACTATTCAAACTAGGCAGAGAGACAGAGAGACAGTGGTACAGTCCAGAAACAGGAACAGAAACTGAAAAACCAGTCAGACAGGATTCAGCCTGATACTCGTCACATCCTCACCTTCAAATGTAAACACCAGCAGCACATGAGGGAGAAAATATAGGAAAATAAAAGCATTTACCTAACCTTGTATTCTGATTCATAATTATTCTAAGATCATACTCTTTTTTAATTCACGTCTGAAAAAAAATAATGGCTAAAAATATTATAAAAATGCATTCATAAATATTTCTATTGTTGTGTGAAGAATCCCTCAGTCGTCCAGGTAGAATCCATGGCGAGGAAAAACTTCAGTCGACAAACTGAAACATTTTTGGCGACAAACTGAAATTTCTCCTCGCCATTTCTATTGTTGCTTAAAGGTGCATTGTGTAACTTTTCTGGTGGAGGGTCATTTAAATGCTTTTCTTCATGGTGATGTTATTGCTTTGTCTGGAATGTTTCACAGTATGGCATTAAACCTTTCTATCTTCATGGAAACCAAACCAGACCAAGTTACAGGTCAGATCTTTCTAGGTATTTTTGAGCTATAAAAATAATAATAACAATAAAAAATAAAATAAAATAAATATTAACTGAAAAAAAATAAATAAATAAAAAATAAATTAAATTAAATTAAAATAAATAAAATAATAATAAATAAAATAATATTATAAAAAATAAAAATAAATTAATGAAATGAAATGGTAGTATGGTGTGTGTGTTGTTTACAAAACCTCACTCCACACGAGGCAGAGACATTGACACTGACACTGAAAAACACATGAAGCCTGCCCTCTGCTGGATGGAATTGCAACTACAGCACATGAGAGGAGAGCGAGATACTGTCTGTGTTTTTTTTATTTAATTGTGCCTTCGGGGTGTGAGTGAGTCATTTGACATTGTATTACCACAGATAAACTAAAAAGCGTAGGCTCTGTGGGGCCATTCAAACATATAATTATAGTGTGACTTAACATTTTATAATCAATGGAATAGGTTGTAAACAAAACACAACAACAAAAAAGTGCCAGTAATTATCTAGGCTGAGGTTTAAATATTGCACAAAATGTGAATGGACTATAACCTTAAAGCCAAAAGTGTTGAAATATAAGGTTATTTCTGGGTTTCAGATGACATTACAGCATTCTCTTTTTTCATTTGTTGCAACTGTATAAGCTTTTAGTCATGTTAGAATATTGTTACTTCCTCAAAAACAAACCTGGAGTTATGTTTTGTTTCATTCACACATGTTTTAGGTAATCCTTTATTATTAATCTGTCTACATCTCCAAACCCCAAACGCTCTGTTCCACCTTGTGATGTCATAGTGGTAGTTTTCAGCAATTTTGGCAATTCTAGGTCTGAAATTATGATTCTAGTGAAGGTGTATGGAGTCACAAAACACAGTGGAGCATCTATCTATTTATCTATCGGTGTATCTAAAAAAAATAAAAATAAAAAAAAAGACCTTCGTTCCAGCTGCTATCATACTTATGAATAAATTGTAATCTATTTATCTATTCATTTTAGTACGCTGTCTTGGAAAAAATGTGTGTTTTTATATATTTAATAGGGGTGTGACAATATCCAAGTGTCAACAAAACTGTGAATTCCTCTTAAAATTCCTTGACAAGACTTAATCCAAAGAACTAAGACTTAAAAGTGCTTAGAACTGTTATTTCTTCTTGTAGTCTACACTGAAATGGAGCAAAGGACAAGGACATATACCATGATGGTCTATGTAGTTGCCTCTGTGTTTTTATAGCTGTTGCTGCATCATAACTCTTAAATTAAGCAAAGAGACTTGTAATTCGATATATTGTGATGGTCCACGATATTATTGTGAGAATTTTGGCAATACGATAACACGGTATTTCGGTTATTGTTACATCCCTAATATTTAATCTTTATTGTGTTTTTAGTCAAGCGTGATGGATGAAAGAGCACTGTAACACTTTATTTTGTAATTGTGTTTTTGTACGTTGTGTTTATTGTACATAATGTGGATAAACTAAATGTGAAATGTGGGACCAGCCTCTCAAATCTGCAAAACACATTTACCTACGGGTACGAATAAAGCAAATAACTTAACCTTAACCTATCTGTCTATCTGTCTATCACATTAAGTTTGTTTGTTTTTCTTCTTGGAGTAATTTGATCATTTTTTAATAGATGGTGCTAAAGGGCTAAAGACAGAGGGGGATAAAGGGGTCTCTTATCCCGAGCCTCAGGGTTTAAGGGTCCCAGAATTGGACCTCCTTCCTATTAATTTATATTAGAGGGGGCTCATGTGAGACTTCTTACCTCAGGCCCCCAAATTTCTGTCAACAGGGCCTGGGTGTGTTATTGCATCCTTTAAAAAAAAAAAGAAAAGAAAGAAAAAAGTGCAGCCAAAGCTAATCCTCTTCCCCTCTGTGCCTCTCGCAGTAATAGACAGTGTTCAGTATGTCTCATGATTAGATCAGAGCTGAGTGACAGACATGTCTCTCACTGTGGAAGAGCCGAGAGGGACAAAAGCACCAAGACAATGCATTCTTCTCAAATGTCATTAGGCACCAGTGATTGCAGCTCTACGGGAGGTTCACTGTTTTTGAAATAACTAAAAAGTACATTTCTATTTGTCAAATCTTACCATTATCTACAAAACTTAGCATAATAATCTTGTGGGTAAAGACCTTTCAACTGACAAACATCCAGCCTGTGCTCTTAATCACATCACTTTTTTATATAGTACACAGTTTAGTAACAAACCAGTATTTAAAGGTACACCATGTAATGTTTTGGTTGAGGGCCTGTCACCTGCTTGTTGCTCTGCCTGGAATGTTCCAAAATGTGGCACAAAATAGCTCTACTTTACATTTATTCTATTACAAGTGTTTTTTATAGCTCAAAAATATCATAAAAACAGGCATTCTGACTGTGACTGTGTGACTGTGAGACCATATACAAGAATAAGAAAATGTATGTGTCCTCTATCTGCAGGTTAAAGCTCTGGCAACACAGGTTCAGTTGTGATTTTAGTTTGTTTTAACTCCGAGAGGCTACATAAGGTTAGCCAGGCTGGCGCCACCTAGTGCCTCCGCTCAATTTCATTTCTCTCCAGTGACTAGGTCAGGAATCAGAATACACTAGAAGGGTCGTAAAAACCCTGGAAGTGCAAGTTCGGGCATCAGCCAATCAGTGAAGAGTCATACATTCTGTGTTATTGACGATTCCTGAGATCAAGGATTTAAGGCTGGAACAAAGACAATGTTTGGTGAATTTGATCAAGGGGAAAGACGTTATAAGATAAGATAATCCTTTATTGTCACCCATGGGAGAAATTTGTCTTGGGACGGGGGGTAACATGCTTTATCAAAAAACAACACAACACAAAGCACCACATAAACAAACACCATAAAACAAAAATAGATACGAGACCAAGTATGACCACGAGTGATGCACCAACAGGACCTTTAAATTATTCTTTACAGGCAAGCCATTTGCATTCTTGTATTCTATTAATAATTGCACACTCCCTAAACCTATATGCAGTTTTGATTGCACATTCCCTGAACCTATGTTATTGCCCTTCTACCTATGGGATTTGGGAAAAGCTTAATATACCAGCTAGCCCCATTGCAGCGCATTACATACATCACGACCAAATAGCAGTGATTGGTTAAATAAAAAAAAGTACCCCCCTACAGTCGAGCGAACGAATCCTAATGCTTCAAGGTCAGACAGTTTGTACGAAGTGAAACGGACTGATGAATCAGGCTAACATACTTTAACACTGGTTAAAACATTTGGCACAAGCATAATCAATGTAGTGTCACACTGGACTTAAAGCAGACCTATTCCACAAAATCGACTTTTCAGAGCTTTGTTATGGTTGTTGTGACGCACCATTTACTCACCAAGAGTTGCATTTGGAGTGAATCGTGATTCATTTGAGATTAATCTTTAATTGCTTGTTTTCAAGATGCCATATTGCTGATCAACCCCCATTTTCACTGCCAGCAGGTGTACAGCATCTGCTGTCTATTTACTTTCTCTAATTTCTCCAATTTTATTTTATGAATCGTTGATACACGGATTCAGCAGCACTTTAATGGAAGTTTAATAAACGTTTTTCTCTTGAACAGAAAACATTCTGTTCCACCTTGTCATGTGGTAATACAGGAAATGCTCCACTGTTTTTAAACTCTATACACCTTTGATTGAATCATTTGGATAATTTCAGCCCTAGAATTACTTATTTCTAGCCTGATTCATCAGCCGATTTCACTTTATGGAAACCGTCTGACCTTGCAGTTTTAGAATTTGTTCGCTCGACAGCAGACAAGTATTTTTTTAATTTAATCAATCGCTGCTATTTGGTCGTGACTAGAGATGCGCGGATGGGCTACTTTTTCATCCGTAACCGCATTGCAAAACTCATCATCCACCTGCTATCCATTTGCAACCACAGTTTTTGACCAGTTTTCAAAACCGTACCCACCCGCCATCCGTTCGGTCTCCTCCCATTTGCTCCGAGTTCAGAGTTTTTATATAAGTAGTTAAACCGCCACCCGCCCGAATTTAGTTAAAATATAATTTTTCGTCACGTCATCCGCCCGACCCGCGGTTTAGCCACGGAGTCTGCGGTTGTAACCGCCATCTGCGCATCTCTAGTCGTGACGTATGTAATGCGCCGCTAACGGGGCTAACTAGTATATTAAGCTTTTTCCAAATTTCGTAGGAAGAAGGGCAATAACATCTTTCCCCTTGATAAAACTCACCAAACATTCTTTTTGTAAATCATCTAGTGTATTCTGATTTCTGACCTAGTTGCTGGAGAGAAATGAAATTGAGTGGAGGCATTTGGTGGCACCAGCTGGCTAGCCTATTTCTACCAAACAAAAGGGAAAAGTTAGCTGTTAACTTAAACACCACCACTTCATGACATCACAAGGTGTGACAGAGCATTTTGCGCTTTGGAGATGTTGACAGGGAAATAATGCAGGATTACTCAAACATGTGTGAATGCAACAAAATACAGATCCAGGTCTGTTTTTGAGGTGGTAACAATTTTCTAACATGACTTAAAGCTCAATTTTTCATAATATAGGACTTATAAAGATGCACTAAGGTATAAGCAATCTGCAATATCTAGAGCTGAAGATTAAAATGTAAAAAAATCTTATATCATGTGTAATGTGGCTGGTTATGATAGGAAGGGCATCGGGCATAAATCTGCCAAATCACAGCATGGAATTTTTGAAACACTAATAAAAAACACTAATATAACACAATATAAGCCTGTATGTAGAAGTTCCTCTTGAAAGTTGTTGAAGAAAACAGACACCAGTTGAACCCAGCGGACACAATGGCAGAGTGGTGATCTCTGGTGGCACAGATGGTGCACACTTCACTCCCACTCATTGTAAGATCACAGGTTCACTCACTCGGCTGTCCGCTCCAACAGGGCTTTGGATGAGCTCAAGAACTGAACAAATTACTGTACAATTAGTAGCAGTAGTAAAATTCCCTCTGTCCTAACTCAGCGGCTACATCATCGAGTTCTGAATCAACGATTTTTCTTGAAATGTGTGAAATTTTTCTGCAAAACTGTCTGATTAGTCTACTTTTAAAGGGCCCATATTACTCAGTTGTTTTTTTTTTTTTTAAGTTGTTATAACTTGTTTGAGGAATGAAATGTGAGGTTATGAAACTTGTAGCATTTCATTTTGTCACTTAGATTACAGATTTTGCATGGCGTCTCACACAGAGCGCTCCATATCTGCTGGTGTTAGCTTTGTATTAACCTCACAGTATGGTTGTGATTTAGAGACTGTGGGGCGTTATGTGGGGAATTATAAAAGACTTTCTCCATTAGAATTTTACTAAAAACTGAATTATGAACTGCAAAACTTTAATACAAGTTGAGCTGCTTTTATTCTTTGGAATTGAATCTTGTCATTTAGTATTTTTTTTTAAATATTGGTGGTGCAGTTTCAGCTGTACAGAACTTTGGGCACCATATAGGTTGTTAAAAGTGCAATATGAAGTAAAAGTACATTATGTAATTTTTGGATGTCACTTGCTTGACTCCATGGACATAGAAAGTGTTTGTCCACTAATCCGACGATTGGTGGTTCAAATCTCGCACTCGACATAAACATACTACGCACACTGGTACTTAAATGTGTGTGTGAATGGGTGGATAGTTCCTTTATGCCTTCAAGGTATTCAAAACACTTTGCATCAACTGTACATATCAGTGTTTCCCAAACTTTTTTTCCTGGGGACCCATATATTAAAAATCACAAACCTTCGCGACCCAAGTCAAAAGACATTATTCGTAAATCACAAAATAAAGAGGATGTTTTATTGTTGGCTGAGTGATCGTGTCTCTCTGAACAATTAGTATTACTCAAGTTTTAAACAATGAAAAACAGTAATTGAACCAGCAATTAAAGGATCCATAAGTCGCCTATTTGGACATTTCTTTTTCTTTTCAACATTCAACTAAACCAGCAATATTGGAACAAAGTAGTTACTAGCTCTCTCATGTGTCAGAACTGTATATTGCAGACCTACATGCAGATTGTGACAAGGCAACCCACCCCAAAAAAAATCTCTTGCGACCCACCAGTCTTTGGAAACAATGGTATATATAAATACACATAACCCACTAACTACCCCATTCTAAATATGAAGTGTTCATGGGGGCGCTTCTGGCTTTTTCATCTCTGTTTCCAATCAACTTTACATTGGAATATTGCCACTCCTCTCTTTGCAGTGAGCCTCCTCATTCTGGTTCATTTTTTAAGTTAATACATTCCTAGTCCTAATATGGGGAATGGCTCCAAATTCACCCCTATAACAGAATATCCTTGTGAGCCTCATTTGCCTGGAGCCGATCGCTATCCGTGAGGTTACACTCCCTTAGTCCATTGTTTCCCAAAGACTGGGTCACAAGAGATTTTTTTTTTTTTTTGGGGGGTTGCCTTGTCATGATCTGCATATAGGTCTGCAACATACAGTTTTAACAGTGATACACGTGTTGTGCTCTCCTCCTGCACCCCGGACTGGAATGCGCTACAAAAACACAGACAGACCCACCTATCTCATTAATAATGTTGAAATGTTAATACATGTTTTGAATAATTTCTAATCTTTTTGTAATTATTTTATTGACTATTTTGTTCCAGTTATTGCTGGTTCAGTTGAATGTTGAAAAGGAAAACAAATGGGCTTCATTAATGTCCAAATAGGCGACTTATGGATCCTTTTATTGCTGCTTCAATGACTGTTTTTCATTGTTTAAAACTTGAGTAATACTAATTGTTCACCCAGTCAACAATAAAATATCCTCATTAAAGTTCAATAATGGCCAAATCCACCTTTATTTTGTGATTTATGAATAATGTCTATTGACTTGGGTCATGAAGGTTTGTGACTTTTAAAAATATGGGTCCCCGGAAAAAAAGTTTGGGAAACACTGCCTTGGGTCCAATTTTCCAAAGTTAAAAACATACCAGGACTTCTGACTGTTATAGACAAGTTTTATGCCAATTTTCCATGGGAACAAGCAAGAGAAGGAAGAAGGAATAACATAATCTTGAAATATTTTTAGTACTCAGTGATATCATTAACCCATATTCATAAAGATGACACATCCACCAATAGAAACATAGGAAACAACTGTATTTATTATGATATCAATACATCTTCTATGTACACACAGTAATAAAAATGCAGTCTTAGTAGCACTATAAGCTGTTTACAAGTTCTTTTGCTTTTTCAGGCAAAACACAACATCCCTTGATTGCTTATGCAAATTCCATAACTGGCAAAAACATATTCAAACACAGATGAATAAATAAAGTTGATTTCCAGTGAACATTTTTAAAAACACACAGTAGCTATGTGCAAATTCTCTCTAATGCCGAATGTGCACGTGAAGTGTTAAAAGTGGTTTATCACAATACTGAAAAAAACTATAGGTTCACAGTAAATAAAACGTAACAGCAAATTCAAGTAAAACAGGATTAAGTTAAAACATTAAAACCCCATGTGCCGTTATGGCTATGACAGAATTCAGCTATTTAACAAAATAACACTATTCTCCAAGATAAAAAACATCAAATTAAATCATGTACATAGCAAGATAGTGGCCCCGAAACAGTGTTAAAATATACAATTAAAAAAATTATTTGCAATTTTTACAGCCCTTGACTATAATATATCAGAATAACAGACGATAGAAAGAAAATGGACAATGTTGAAATTTGGTAAGAGCAGGCAGGACTGTACAATGCTGCCTAAATGTGCAAACCATGCCAATCGAAGCAAAGGATTCTCCATGATTGTTCCATTAAAACGTGTTCTTTTGTCCCGACAGCATTTCATTTGACAAAAATAAAAGTAGAATCGCATATTGCTTCCATTTGTGATGTGGGCAAAGGAAGTAAAAAGGAGTGGACTTACGCAAGAATAGTATTAAAAAGCATTTGTTTTATGCAACTGATTAAGACGAGCTAAACACTGCGATTTGTGTCATTTTAGGGTGACCAGATGTAACTATTTACCCGGGACAGTCCCAGTTTTGAGCCCCGTGTCCCCTGTCCCAGCAGATTTACACAAAACCACAAATTTGTCCCAGTTTTATCCAAGAAATGTCCCAGTTGTCCCCATTTTTGACTAATTTGTTACCTACCAACAGTAAAGACGCAGAAATAATGTATTGTAAATATTCTTTTAGCTAAAATACAGAAAACCATGCTTGAAAATGAGCATAAGGTCAAAAAATAAAAAATAAAATGCAGTAACAGAAGTCCCTCAGATTAAATACCAACACTAAATACTGACAAATGTGAGTCGAGAAAGGATGTAAGCGCTCTTTTCACAATTTTATTATGATTTACCATCAAAACCTGTGTGTTAATTTTGAATATCTGGTCATCTTAGTCATTTTTATGAGCAAAAGTTAAATGTGAAATGTTTACGTGAGTGACAGTATTAGCAACGTTAGCATAAACTTAGCTCAGCTCCATTTTGCCAACTGTAAAGCATTAGCAGTAAAAGCTAATACGCTAATATAAGATGCTAGCTACTATTTTGTCAACTTTTGTCAAAACTAAAATGTGTTTTTGATGATCTGGTAGTTTTTAATGAACCTGCAACATAAATAAGCTAGTTCAAACCAAAATATACCTTAAGACTGTTTTAGTAAAGTAAAGTTCAAATGGACAAAAGGCACAACAAGCTTAGGGTGACCAGAATTTCAAAATAAACTGGGACATCCCCGGTTTTTTGGTGGTTGGTAATAATAAAATTAAGGAAAATTGTTACGCAGAGACCACTCATGACTAACATGCGAGTCAGTATAGTCACATTTTCTTTGTGTTTTGGTTGTTTTTAAACATGCTTTTCTAGATTTTACCAAAACAAAAAGGGGCTAGCTAATATGACACATTTTGTCAACTTTTGCCAAAACTAAAATATGTTTTTGTTAAGCTGGTAGTTTTTAATGAACCTGCAACATAAATTAGCTAGTTTAAACCAAAATATGCCTTCAGAAAGAAAGTTTTAGTAAAGATTTAGTAAAGTAAAGTTTTTAGTAAAGTACAGTAAAGGAAAACAAGCTTAGGGTGACCAGAATTTCAAAATAAAAAACTGGGACAATTTTTTTCGGTGGCTGGCAATAATAAAATGAAAACTGTTATGCAGAGACATCTCATGACTAACATGCGAGTCAGTAGAGTCACATTTTCTTCACACAGTTCCCACTCTTTTTCACTGACAACATTTTAAAACTTTTCCATGACTTTTTCATGACCTAAAGTGAATTTTCTGTGACTTTACAGCACCCTACATGTGTAAAATTAAGCAAATATTTAAGGCTAAATATGAAATGTTAACCCTTTCCATTCACCTTATGGTTTGGTATTATAGTTTTTTAACATTCAAAATATTGTCAGTGCATTTATTGTCATCTCTTTTAAACAAAAGGCGCATACGTTCGGAAATAATCATAATAGCCTAATGAGAACTTAACACAATGCTGTAGAAAGAGATACTAAAATTCTATGACTTTTCTAGGCCTGGTAAATGACATTTTCAATTTCCAAGACTTTTCCCGGATTTCCATTAGCGATGGAACCTTGTCTTTGTGTTCTGATCATTTTAAAACATGCTTTTCTGTATTTTAATAAAGCAAATTACAATTTATCCCTCTCTTTACTGTTGACTGGTAGCAAATTGGTCAAAAATATGGACACCTGGGACATTTCTTGTATAAAACTGGGACAAATCAATGGTTTTGTGTAAATCTGCTGGGACAGGGGACATGGGGCTCAAAACTGGGACTAAACAGGGACGTCTGGTCACCCTAAACAAAACAAACTAAAGCGGGCTAACCCAGTCCACTCCTGTTTACTGCCGTTGTCTTCTACCTGTACACAAAGCACTTAGCATAAGGGTAAGTAGGCTATATAAGAAGTTCTACTAGCGGTACGTCAGAACCCATGCGCTGAGAGTGAATATGGGTAGGCTAATTGTCAGGGCTTGTCATTAACCTTTTGGCAATTTTATGTGAAAATACGTAGCATTTTCTTTTCTCTCTTTTACATCAATATTACCATGTTTTATTTTTTTTTTTATATCAAATTAAGGAACCATTTAAAAGCTTAGCAAAATATACTATAAACAGGCATAAGCAAAAGTAATCTAAGTTGTATAAATAGAGTCTGAAATTGAAATTAAAAAGGTCTTATATTACACTTTTTTTTTTTTTTTTTTGACTCTTGTGAGTTTTAAGCCCCGTTATAATACTGTTACCTTTTCAAAAACATAACTGGAGTTGTGTTTTGTTTCATTCACACGTTTGATTCTTAATCCTTAATTATTAGTCTGTCAACATCTCCAAAGCTGAAAATGTTCAGTTCCACCTCTTGATGTCATGATGTCATTCAAGTTAACAGCTAATTTTTTTAATAGATTTTCTTGTGTGTTTTTTCCATTTGAGAGAAGAAACAGCCTAAATATTAGGGGTGTAACGATATCAAAGTCTCACGATACGTTATCGTCACGGTATGAACCTCACGATACGATATTTATTGAAATATCGTGAGATGTAACAATATCCAGATCTCTCAGTACAATATTTTCACGATATACATCTCATGGTACGATATTTATTGCGATATTTTGTGGAGACATTTTCCTCTTAAAATGCCTTGACAAGACTTAATCCAAAGAACTGTTATTTCTTCTTGTAGTCTACACTGAAATGGAGCAAAGGATCATGGTCTATGTAGTTCCCACTGTCTTGTTTAAAAAAATTTTTAGCTGTTGCTGCACCATAACTCGTAATTTAAGCACAGAGACTTGTAATTCGATATAATGTAATGGTCCACGATATTATTGTGGGAATTTCGATGAAAAACATGTATGAATGAAACAATACGCAACTCTTACACGTTTTTGATGAGTAAACAACATTATAACCGATGACAAAATAGAATAATATGGGCCCTTTAACCTGCTATTGACCAGTTATGTTAATGCCAAGCCCTGGGTTATGGTGGACCTTATTTTATTTTATTTTATTTATATTATATTGTCCAAAACAGTTCTACGCTTCACAGTCTGCGGACCCTCTCCGGATCCAAACGTCATCTTCAGCCTGTTGCTCCTCCTCTTCCCCCGCGCTAATGCTGATCCGCTTCAAGTCCTCCATCGGGGACATGAGATCTTCGCTCTCCGTCTCCTCGCTCTCCATGGACAGCGCGGACATCGGCTCTTCCGTTGAGGCCTTCCTGAGCTTCCGGACAGAACTCCTTCGTCCTCGTCGCTCAGAATGTCCGTCTCCTTCATCTCGTCGCGGTCCTCGTACTCGTCCAGGTCGAACTGCTCCTCCACCCAGCGGTCCGTGTCCGACTTGTGGGGCTGGGGGACGCTGTTGCCTCGCTGCAGCCGCTCCGGGGTGGCTTCGGCGGGGTCGGGGGGCGAGGTCAGGTCAGGGTCGCTGTCGAATACGATGTCCGTGTCGATGGTGAAGCGGTTTCGCACCAGCTTTCGCCTGCCCAGGGTACGGGTGGGTGCAGAGGCTAGAGATGGGAAATATTCTGTTAGTTGTTGTCAAAATGTATTTACATTTTCACCAGGGCAGTAGGGCCGGGGGGGGGGTCTGTTGTCCCGGGACCCAGAATTTGACCTTCTTCCTATTAAATTATAATAGAGGGGGGCCCATGTGTGGCTTCTTGCCCTGGACCCTAAAATTTCTGTCGATGGGCCTGGACATTACCAGTAACCTTAAAGAATAAAACATATTGTCGTCATGTCTGCTATTTAGTTACAATCAATGGCACCTATAGATCATTATGTTACGTTTTGGACATTTCAAATCGCAAAATATTAATCTAAAAGGGCTTAAGAGAAACAAGTATGCCAACTTCCAGGTTGTAAAATCATATAGCCCAATGGGAGCTCTGGTAAATGTCATGACAACAAAGTGCTGCTCCAGTCCAGTAAGGCTAATTGGGTCTAATAATTTATTCAAAAGATTCATTTTTCAGTCCAAAATTTAGATTGTTGTTTGTTGTTCACACATCACCATTTGGAGATTTGCTCATTTGCAGTCAGTGTGCTCTGAGGGAGACTCTGTCCGGTACTTTGAGTGGGTAAATGAGGAAGAAACAACTAAAAGAAAAGAGGATTAAAAGCTTAAAACGTCAATTTGGCATAATAGGACTGCTTTAAAGTTAAGACATGCATGTTTTGATGACCGTCAAGTTTGAAAATGCACTATTACATTATAATAGTGTATAGTATAGTTAAAAAAATGTACTAATAAAATGCCTCCGTAACACAAATTCCAATTTTTAAACATCACAAGTGGGCCATGAAGGTCGTATAGCCAGTATTTGATGATAAAACCTTTTGTTTTTGATTGCCATTATGGGTCACACTGTCTCAAACCACATCTGGTCATTTTGAAATTGAGTTTGTGCTAAAATATTACCATTAGTCCTAATTAGAGATGGGCATAAAATAGTCATTCAGAAATACTTAATTTAATCAGAAACATGAATAATTCTTGCACTTAATACTGAGCACAGGTATTTTACATTTTAAAAGGTCTTGATGTCCATAATGACTGATATCTTTTGAAGCCTTTTCTACCTTGGACCACTCCAGGACGAATGAGCGATTACACAGACTAATTTAATACAACCAATTTTATTTGACATACTTTTTATCGTGAATGCATGAAGTCCATTTCACGATGACTAATTGCTGCGTAGATTAAACTAAGCGTGTACCTTTCTGAGCCCTATAAAGGCAACAAGTGTGGAAAAAGGAGCTAAAAGTCTGAAACCTGTAGCTGCGAGCATGAAAGTTGGTTAATAGCGAGATTGTACTTCGAGAAGGCAAAAAGAATAAGTTTAGTGAAAGTAAATGGAGCAGTAACTTGAATGTCTTAGTGAAGTAAAGCCAGCCTTGTGCGCCAGGTGATCGTCAGTGAAGTAGAACAGTGAATGAGGGCACTGGCGCTGTAGGGCGTAGGGAACATGTACCTGCTCTATTTATGACGGGCCTGGCTCCCTTGAGGGCACACAGGCGCTTCCCTCCGAAGGGCACGTACTGCTGGCTCAGGGGCAGGCTCTCAGTCTTCAGCAGCTGTCTCCTGTGCTTCTCCCTCAGGATGGAGTGCACAGACTTCACAAACTCTTTCCTGCTCTCTGGGGAACTGAGGAGAGACAGAGTAAAGGTGGTGTTAAAGGGACCCAATTCAAACCGTGGCCACGTCTCATTTCTCTTTTCACGCTTCTTTCTCCTTGATTCTGCAGGAAATGGGTGAGGAAGTCCCGCCCACAGAGGAGACAAAGCGAGAAGAGAGGATATAAACTCCTCACTGAGACCAATAAAGTTTGATTCTTTTATCTGATGTCTGCTCCTGGAGCCTCCCTCAGGTTTACTCCTTCCTTCCACTTAATGACACATTTGATTCACAGCTAAAAAATGTTTTAAGTTCTGATTTTCTGATAATGTTGAGTATAATGCTTATTTTTTATTTTAATTTCAAATCTACGAACAGTGTTGTCAAAACATATCTATTGAGTATACTGTATTTTTCAGACTATAAGGCACACTTAAAATCCTTTAATTCTCTCAAAAATCGACAGTGTGCCTTATGTATTAATTCTGGTTGTGCTTACTAACCTCGAACCAATTTTACATGGTACACGGTGCTCAAAAATCTGTCAAAATGTTTTAGTACGTCTTTGGTAAACTACAAAGCTGCACCACTTGATGGATTGTCAAAGCATTTTACGGCTACTGTAGTCAGGAGCCTCGCGGAGTAAAGGGTGAAGTATAGTTCTGTGTCGACTCAATGCACACTGCTGCCCACAGAAAGAACACTCATATTCCACTGAGTCATGTCCTTTGGTCAGACAGAAGCTGACCGCATCAGTGCACAAGGAGTGAGCTATTTTTTTATCGCTTATAGTTTATGCAAATTAGCCATGTGGTTTTAAGCTTAATTTCTGTAAAACATAAACAAATGTGCACAAAACTGCATTAAACACATTATTACTCAGTGTATATTTGAGTCCTCTTAAATGACTTAAAACTTAAATGATCCACCCACATTCACATTCATAATACACATTCAAAAAGACAGGGAGGCAACGCCGGGCGAATTACGTCACGATCTGCCAATCAATCGTGGACGCCTTGGCTAAGGGATTAGTCTCAAGTGTTGTCCGTTTGTTTCGCTCAATGCGCCTTATAATCCAGTGCACCTTATGTATAAAAATAGATGAGAGAATGCAACATTATTGCTATTGCGCCTTATAATTCGGTGCGTTTTATAGTCAGAAAAATACAGTACTTTTCTCATATTGTACAGTGCTATTACTTAGTTGTCTGAAAGCAGTAAGCACAGGAAACCAGTTTATGTAATACACTTGACATATTCACTGATTTGATGATTAAAATATATGTATTTCTTATTCACTTTGCACAAGTGGTGGTTTAACAAAGATGATATTGTTGCTGAATGTATTTGGTTCTTTAAAAAACAGCAACATATCACAGAGTATCATGTACAATATTATTGCATGTATTGGTATATTGTGATAATATTGTATCGTGAGCTATGTATCATGTATCGTATTGAATCGTGAGGGACAGTGATTCCCAGCCTTACTCCTCACCTGCAACAGAGCTGAAAGGCCCTCTCCGGACGACCCTCTGACTCTGATTTAGTGTGGACGATCTCACAGACGGCCGAGCCCTCACCATCTGTACAGACACAAAACAGCATTTTTCCATTTCATCAGTCACAGCAAATCCTATATATATGCACACACAAGCAAACACAGCCAAATAAAACACTTCTTGTAGTCCTAAAACGTTCATTTTGTTTTCTTTTGAACATTAACTTCTTGGGTTCTTTTTAAAGACAATACAATAACAGATGTATTTATCTTGTTGACATATTTCGGCTGCTAGCTGCAAGCCATCTTCAGAACTGTCACCGGGGTTTGTGGTGATGTGTCGTATATCAGCTGTTGTTACTTCCTGTGTTGTTGCAGTCTGATAGACCTGTGAGGGCCTGGTGGTGTCTAGAGGAGGGCGTACCAGGCGTGTGAAAGAAGGAACGCTACGGAATAACCTCATTATGGATTGGAAAGGGGGTTGGGTCATTGGATCGGAGAACAACTAGTTCAAACGCTGGATCAAGGAGGCCATTGGAATCATGGAACCCCGCACGGACACAATCAACCGTGATGACAGAGCGTTCCTCCTTTCACACACCTGGGACCACCTCCTCCACAGGCCACTGGGCG
The DNA here is from genome assembly GCF_026225935.1 of Boleophthalmus pectinirostris. NCBI lineage: Eukaryota > Metazoa > Chordata > Actinopteri > Gobiiformes > Gobiidae > Boleophthalmus > Boleophthalmus pectinirostris. The sequence continues at coordinate 30,278,190 of NW_026571541.1, forward strand.
ACAGGATACGTAGTCAGCCTGAGAAACCTGTCAGGTCCATCAGAAGTAACAACACCCAATATACGACACAGTGACAGTTCTGAAGATGACTTGCAGCTGGAACATCTCACCAAAGTAAATATATCTCCTACTTTATTGTCTTTATAAAGAACCCAAGAAGTTATTGTACTTGTAGTATTCCAGTACCTGCATTCGCCAAGGAGCGCACTTGAAGAGAGTTGGTGGGAATCATGTGGCGGTAGCGGAAGGGGTCCTTGTCCTCGGAAGACATGGACACTCTGTGCGTGCCTCCCTGAATGCACACAAAAAGGTGAATGGAGTTTAAAAACACAGTGGAGCACATCCTATAGTATCAACACAAGATGGAAGAGAAGAACTCAGTCTAAATATGCAGGGTTTATGCGTTAAACATGCTCGAATGAAAAAAAAACAAAACACAACTCCAGGTCTGTTTGTGATGAGGAAACAACCTGATAACATAGATCAGAAAATAGAGTATTATGGGTCCTTTAAATAGACTAAATAGAGTAAACTAGAATAACAGGTCTGGTGTACCAATTCTGACTAAATTAGGGCAAAGTTATTCAGAACAGTGACTACATCAATGTGAAACTTACCATTTTCTTTTTCTGTTTGGACCCATCCTTGCAGACAAAGACCACTGCCGTCTTGAACACTGGATGGAAATGATAAAAGGGTAACTAATAATAATCTCTCTACAGTGATTTTTCATATGAACATTTGTCACAGTGAAGGAGAACAGGACGACACTGGACAAACTGCTCTCCATCATGGACACTCCTGCTCACCCACTGCAACAGACTATAGAGGGACAGAGGAGATAATACTCCCTACAACTATACAACAACTCACCCTTATGTAACGGATAATACTCCCTACAACTGTACAACAACTCACCCTTATGTAACAGATAATACTCCCTACAACAACTCACCCTTATGTAACAGATAATACTCCCTACAACTGTACAACAACTCACCCTTATGTAACAGATAATACTCCCTACAACAACTCACCCTTATGTAACAGATAATACTCCCTACAACTACAACAACTCACCTTATGTAACAGATAATACTCCTACAACAACTCACCCTTTATGTAACAGATAATACTCCCTACAACTGTACAACAACTCACCCTTATGTAACAGATAATACTCCCTACAACTGTACAACAACTCACCCTTATGTAACAGATAATACTCCCTACAACAACTCACCCTTATGTAACAGATAATACTCCCTACAACTGTACAACAACTCACCCTTATGTAACAGATAATACTCCCTACAACTGTACAACAACTCACCCTTATGTAACAGATAATACTCCCTACAACAACTGTACAACAACTCACCTTATGTAACAGATAATACTCCCTACAACTGTACAACAACTCACCCCTTATGTAACAGATAATACTCCCTACAACTGTACAACAACTCACCCTTTATGTAACAGATAATACTCCCTACAACTGTACAACAACTCACCCTTATGTAACAGATAATACTCCCTACAACTGTACAACAACTTACCCTTATGTAACAGATAATACTCCCTACAACTGTACAACTCACCCTTATGTAACAGATAATACTCCCTACAACTGTACAACAACTCACCCTTATGTAACAGATAATACTCCCTACAACTGTACAACAACTCACCCTTATGTAACAGATAATACTCCCTACAACTGTACAACAACTCACCCTTATGAAACAGATAATACTCCCTACAACTGTACAACAACTCACCCTTATGAAACAGACAATGCTATGTCCTGTCAATTTGCACTGTTCTCTATTTGACCTCTTGTATATTGTTGAGATATTTTTATTATTTATTTCCATGTTCTTTTATTTTTACTTGTACATATATTTTTTTCTCTTTGTCATTATAATATATTATGATGTATGAGCGACTGCATCCAAATAATTTCCCTTGTGGATCATGAAAGTTTGTTTAAGTCTAAGTGGAGAGTTCTTATGTACCGAATGTAGCCATCTGTGGTTCTTTTTTCCACTTTCCCAACGAGGCTGGAGGGTTGAGCCATGTGACTGTAGTGTGCAGTAAGAGATCTCCCATGGACAGATCTGCGACCTAAAAAACAACAAAACATAGTCAATGTAGAGTAAAATAAATAAATTAATGCAAATTTACTGCTAAAAATAAAATAATATAAATGGATTTCATATAAATGCTTACCTCTTTCTTCTCCCCGATCTGCTCTGTGATGAGTTGATCGAAGACGGCCCCAAACTCCTCGTGGATCTTCTGCATTTCGTTGATATGGCTGGCCACTTTGTTCATTCGCTTTCATAGCAACTGCAAAGAAATAGAGCACCACATGATCAGGCTTCTGAAGTGGGTTTTGTCCTCCAAGGAATGATAGTAAAATATGTTAAATCGCTATTTCCTCATTTATGTTATAATGTTTCCTCATCACAAACAGACCTGGAGTTGTGTTTTGTTTCATTCACACGTTTAACACACAAAGCCTGCATATTTAGGCTGTATTCTTCTCTCAAACAGAAAACTTTGTTCCAACTTGTGATGTCATGTGGTAATACAGGAAGTGCTCCACTCTATACACCTTCACTACAATCATTTGGATAATTTCAGCTCTGGAATTGCCGATCTCTGCTGAACTAAAGATAAAAGGTAGCTGTGAACTTGAAAACTACTACTTCGTGACATCACAATTTGGAACAGAGCATTTTGAGCTTTAGAGATGTAGACAGACTAATAATGCAGGATTACTCAAAGATGTGTGAATGAAACAAAAAAAAAAAACTCCAGAAATGTTTTTGCGGAGGTAACAACATTGTAACTACAGGTGTGCAAAAATACAGAAATATCGGTATATAGTATCGTTTAAAGTGATGATACAGTATCGATATCGTGGGCTGTTGTATCGCTATATCGCTGAGACAATTTTTTGGTGTATTTTACTAAATTATTTGTTACAGCGCTACAGTTTTATTGCTTGTTTAGAGGAAGGAAACTCAAAACATTTGACATTTTCACTGTTTTGATGATTAAAATGGGCTTTTTTCATATTAACTTTGCACAAGAAGTGGTTTAACAAAGACTTTTAATATAAGAGCCATGATTGCCTTTATGTTTTATTGAACCGTATCAAATCGTTTTGAAATATATCGAATCGAAAGTGCACTGTATCAAGGTATGTTTCATATCGTGGCCTATGTATCGTATCGACAACTTCTTAATGACACCCAGCCCTAATTGTAACATGGCTTGAAGCGTCAATTTTGTCAAATATAGGACCAAAACAGCTTCAACTACTGTACATCATAATACAAGACATTTAAAACCCACATTCTGCCCATATTAGACCATAAGACATTTACCATCCAGGTGGTAGTGCTCCTCACTGTCCGGGTCTGTGAGGGAGTAGAGTTCTTTGAGCAGGAGGGGGTACTTGAGCACCCTCTGAATGGGCTTGATCAGGTACGACTCCAGGGTGGACGAGTGCTGCTGTTTGGGGTTCCTCTCGTCGAGAAAGGCCTTGAAGTCTGGGTCTGATTTGGCTGCACAGAGGAGGCATATAAGCATTATAACTCATCACACATATGTAGATCCTATCCTCACTATGTCATTTATAAATCACTTTGTACAATAACTTTAAAGATGCACAGGTCCGTTACCTGCTTGTTTATATGGATATGTCATTGCTCTGCCTCAAATGTTCCACAATATGTTCAATTAAACAGCTCTACCTTAACATTTATTCAATTGCAGGTGGTTTTATAGCTCAAAAATACCAAGAAAAACAGACATTCAGACTGTGAGTGGTGTTATTTTCCACAGATCTGACCCGTAACATTGTCTAGTTTGGTCTCCATGAAGATAAACATGTTTAAAATCATACTGTGAAACATTCTAGACAAAGCAATAACATCTCCACAAATAAAAGCATTTGACCTCCACCAGAAGTTACACAATGAAGCTTTAAGAACTATAGAGTTGGTGTTGAGCAAATAAGACAAATTGTATCATATGAAGTACAATTTTCAACATCGTAAAGATGTCATGTAGAGCTCCCCGATATGGCAGTAAAAAATTAATCCACATATAGTGACACATCAGTTTTCCCCAAACACACCTCCAATTAGTCAGCTACTGCGTGAGTGACAAGGGGATTTAACCAGTTACAGTGAAGTGTGATCTTACAGAGGCAGATGACTTTAGTTAACTCTTCAAGGCGAGATAAAGCTTAAAGTTTAAACTAAGTGTAATAAAAGTCTAGGGTAATATCAGTCAAGGGTACAGAAATCTGGAACAACATCCCAGAGACTCTACCACCTCCAGTACATTTAAAACCAATCTGAAATGATGATTTAAGAGAAACCAGATCTGTGACCACTAATATTATGCTTCTATGTAAATGTCACTGTTGTATGTCATGATTGTGTCTTACTGTGCCATTTCTATCATGTTTGTCCTATGAATTGTCACTGACAGATCATGAAAATGCACCGTCCCTTTTAAATAAATAAACCTAAAAATACAAATAAATAAAAATAAAAAACGAAAATTGGAAGAGGGCTCCAAGAAAATTATGCTTTATTTTTTTTTCTCATATCACTCACCCCCAGTATTATGTCTAATACCTCTGAATCATGATTAACAGAAATGAGTGTAGTCTATTTGTTCACAATTTGAACTGTAAAAAATGAAAACCTGGAAGCCCTAGATCCAGTCCAATCCAATTTATTTATATACCACATTTCATAAAAACTGTTGCCAAAGTGCTCCACAAAACAAATAAAACATATCCAATAGAAATAAAATAAAGCTCTACTTAACTCCACTAATCCTTGTTAAGCTCGTAAAAGCAAATAAGAGCAAGAATACCAATAAATAATAAACATTCCACACGTAGTTGGCATACATTTCTTAATATTTTTTTAATCACAGTCCTAAACAAGTTCTAAAACAAAAACATGACACACTGGTTTAGCAGCCACAGCCAAAACAAACTACTTAAAACCATGAAATCCTGCAGAAACCAAACGGAGCACTCCTCAGGCGACTCTCAAGTGACACGCAAAGCTGCACATTTACGGAGCACTTAGAGCTGTGGCAGATGCTTCACAGATAAGCCCATGTCTTACTTTGACCCAGGAGCAGAATCAGAGAGGAGAGGAGACGTTACGTTCACTCACCCTTAGCCAGGACCTTGGGGACTTTGGTGTGGCTGGCACAGAAGGCGCTGTAGATCTTAAAACGGTCTGCGTAGTAGAGGAATGAGCCGCCCAGCGAGAAGAGAATTTTCTGTAACAACAAATAAATACAAGTTATGTAATGGTTTAAGAAGATAAAAAGTTTTGAAGTTCAGTCAGAGGTCAAATATGTACATTTAAAATTATAAAATGCAGAAAAATTTTGACTATTGACTCTACTGAAGTCTATCTATTGAATCTTAATAAAGGATAGGCATAATTTATGGAGTATTTATGAAGTACTGGGAACAGGTAAGAGGACAAATTTCAGTTTGTCATGCAGATTTTTAAGTATATTGTGAATCTATATTGCAGGTCTCTATATCTATTATTTAGTTGTAATGCAGTACAGTACTTATGTTCAGATACCAAAGAAAAAAGTACTTAAGTAAATTTTACAGCAGATACTTTTTACTTTTACTTCACTACATTTTAGAACATTAGAACAAAATCACTACATGTCATCCTGAAACTGTTGCAAATGGCAATCTGTCGCAAATCTATGCAAGATACTCAAAAGATTTTTACTTTAAGGCTACGTTTATATGATGACGGTCTGAACAGAAGACGTAAAAGTGGTGCCGCGACTTCACTTTTTATTCCATGTTTAGACGAGCATTTCTGGGAGGAAATCTGCGTGCATACGGTGACACAAAAGTGTGTGGAATTTGATTGGGTATGCATGCCAGGCGGCTCGGTGGTGATGTGAGGTGGTGATGTATGTGACAAACGCATACGAGACGTGAGCAGATCTGACCAGAATTTTGCGTCTTGGGCAGTGTACACGGAAACGCTACGACGGAGCGTATTCAGCTTTTCCTCTCTGGAGGGTGGTTTCAGATTTTTGTGTTTTTAAGCCCCCAAAATGCTGTCACCAGTCTAAACAAAAGGCACTTCCGATAAAATATTTTGTCGTTTTTACCCCCAAGCGTTCTCGTGTAAACAGGCCCTAAGAGTAAAAACTAAAATAGGTACTTCAATACTTGGATTTTGTCATGTGATGCTTTTACTTGAGTAACTTTTAGTCTCTGTATCTGTACTTTTACCTAAAGGTGTGCTATGTAACTCTTTGGTTATGGGTCCGTCACCTGCTTGTTTCTATGGATACTGTATGTCATTGCATTGTCTGGAATGTTCTACAGTATGACATTAAACAGCTCTACTTTACATTTATTTAATTACAGATGGTTTTAGAGCTCAAACACTTAGAAAAACAGACATTCTGACTGTGAGCGGGGTCGCCTCTCCACAGATCTGACCTGTAACTTGTCTGGTTTGGTCTCCATGAAGATAGAAAGCTTTAATGCCATACTGGGAAACTTTCCAGACAAAGGAATAGCAAAGTATTTGACAGACAGAATGCATCTGTAATAAAACTGAGTACTCCAGATCTTACGCCAGGATTGTTGTCCAGAGAATGCGACTGGAGTTTTATTCTCTTACACACGTTTTATTCAGGACAATTGGAAAAACACAATAAAAGTAGAAATGTCAGCAGCAATATTGACTTGTCTCTTGGCATATAACTCTTAACATTTCCTCTGTACAATGTGATTTCTCTGTAAAACTCTTATGTAACGCGCTTCTGTTCATTCATCTTTTCATCTCTGACAATTATTCTTTGTCACACCTGCACAATTCATTTTAGCCACCAAACATAATGCCATCGAAAATGTCAAGTGTTCCATAGGTTACAATCAAGGTATGGAAATGTCAAGTAGACTGGCATTTCACAAATAAACAGATTAAAGATGTAGGATTAACATACAGTATGAGGTTAATGTTCCACTGTACGGCATTAAGCATTACTCCCTTCGTCAGACAGGCAGGAGGCAAATTACTGGTCAAACAATCCATGTTATTCAAGATATCGGAGCAATAAGATGTCATTTAATTAAATAGATGTAATTAGATAGATGTTTAATGCCATACCATGGAACATTCCAGGTAATAACGTCTCCATGGAGGATCCCCATTCAAAAAAGTAACCCAGTGCATCTTTAAAAGGCCTGTACATAAGCATTTTTATTGTATAAGCAGTTCAAGTTCGCTGTGTCGACTTATACAGCATTTTATTGTCCGATAATCAGGAGGTGTGTGTTGGCATGCTAGTTGTATATGTTACCGTTACCGCAAAACTTTGAAGAATTATGAAAAGTGCTTTTATACTTATTGTAGTGAGTAATCAGAATAAAAGGTGAGTGAAGAATAACTTTGGACCACTGCAAACCAAAATCAACTAGTCTTGTTTTTCACATTTTTGTACATCTCAACTTCTTTTTTTGCATAACCTTGGCTATATTGTACCAAATAGCACCAAAATTGGCCAGTTTGTGCATTTTGTGGTGTATTTTTAATCTTCTATGTTTTTTGTTTTGTTTTAAGATCACATTAATTAAATTGTCTATAATCAAAATACTCACACCCATGGTCCTTAGGTACATTTTTTTCCCATTGACTTCCATTCAAATTCTTTTTATATTCTCATAACTTTACCAGAATATTTTTACTTTTTAATTTATTTTTCATTCTTTGGTGTTGAAAACCCTTCATAATTTTTTGTTTTACTGTCTTTTGAATTTTTAGAAATTTTTCTTTTTCTGTGTATCCTCCATTATAAGGTTATATTAATGGAAAGACATTTATACATATTAGTCGACACAGTAGGACAGAGACGTAGATATTTGAGGTTAAAATTATATAGATGTGTTCTAGAGGAGCTCCCAGCCTCTGATTATCCACACAAATAAATTAAAATGATTAGACAAGATACAAAAAATATATATATATCAAATTTTAGATTTTTTTCATGCACATAATTTGAGACTTTCGCCTACAAAACTGACATTTAAGGGGCTAAAATTTCCAAAAAATTATATATTATTTGGTATGTATGATTAGGGCAGAAGTAAATAAAGACAAAAAATACATACTGCATGAAAATAATATGGTATTATTTTCTGGTGTACATTTTTGTCATGAAAGACCACAGGTGTGACGGTAAAAATCAGATGCAGCTCCTTTAAAGGTCCTGTATGTACCACCTTGTGATGTCACTTAGCGTCATTGTTCAAGTTAACAGCTACTTTTTACCTTTTTCGAGTAGAGACAGGCAATTTCAGGGCTAAAAGTATCCAAATCTCCAACTCCAGGTTTGTTTGTGATGAGGTAAAAAGCGTAATAAGTGCCCTTTAAGTAACTTTCGGGACACATAACATTTTCTACCACTTAAACATACCAATACAGATCTCAAAACTCCCTAAAAAGTTCGAGAAGACTTTGCGACCTTTCGGAACTTTTTGACAATCCGGTAATTACTGCCAGCTAACCTCCCTGACTGTCACAACATGTCACTGCAGCACACACAAGCTCCAAATGAAAGCCCACTGTGCAGTTTGGCCCTGACTCATGACTCCAGAGATTAGCCTGGGCTGACTGCACTTTTATTCTGCCCCTTCCATATTTTAAGTCTATCTGTACGTGGGAAAGCAGTCATTAGACATTCAGAACAGTATCCAAACTTGGTGGAAGAGTAGTGAGACATGGCAATGGATTTTTGTCAGCCATTAATTCCACAAAGATGACAGTCCTGCCATTTTGAGGACATTTTAGGACAAGAGGTTGGTATATTTTGGCAACATTCATAAATATGTGCAGACATTATGGAACTTTTCTAGTTGGGGGGTCTGGTCCACCACATTTTCTTCATGGAGATGTTATTGCTTTGCCTGGAATGTTCCACAGTACTACTTTAAACTTGACCATCTTGCGCAAGGGTGTACAGTTAATCATCTTTTGATCATTTTTTCCAGCAGCTCTAATTTTGAAATTAAATTTTTAAATTTAAATAAATAAATAATAATAATTTTAAATAACTAAATAAAATAAAAAAGGTTAATAGTCACATTTTTATACAACGCTTTTTCACCTTTAAGCCACTGTTTCCCAAAGACTGGGTCGCAAGAAAATTTTTTTGGGGTTGCCCCTGCTCTTCACTTTTTAACCAATTTTCTGTGTGCAACAATGATTACTGTTTTTCCTTGTTTTAAACTTGAGTAATACTAATTGTTCAGAGAGACACGATCACTCAGTCAACAATAAAATATCCCCATTAATGTTCAATAATGATCAAATCCACCTTTATTTTGTGATTTATGAATAATGTTTATTGACTTGGGTCGCGAAGATTTGTGATGTTTAAAATATGGGCCCCCAGAAAAGGTTTAAGGCACTCAGAGTTCTTTACATCAAAGAACCACTCACACATTCACACACCAGTGACACTAGGAGAGAGGTGGGTTAAGTGTCTTGCCCAAGGACACAACAGCAGCATTCATCTGTGTGAGGTGGAATCGCATCGCCAACCTGTGGGTCAGTGGATCTGACTGCTCAACCAGTGATGTTTTATGTAGAGATCAGGATACAAACCGCCAACCTTCTGATCACTACAACTGTCGCCTGAAAAAAAATGTAAATAAAAGCCAGACAACCCCATACCACTCACCTTAAACTGCTCGACCCTCTCCAGCTTCTCCAGATCTGGCACCAGCCTGGTCCCGTCTTCCAGCGTTTTCAGAAACTCCACTTGGAACTCCACCATCTCGGGCAGATTCCCAAACAGCACGTCCAGCTGGAAAGAGACAACCGCAGTGGCATTTCATTATCACTCCAACAGGTGTCAACAGTTTTTTTTCCTTTTTTTTTCTCATTTTGTTTTTCCGATACAACTGTCAAGTGTTACGCAACCTTCAAATTTTAAAAAAACCAAGGCAAAACATGACTGTCAAAATCTGTGTTTTCTACTCATCACCTGCTCCCGTCCTACAGCACTACCACACAATTGTTATGTAAGCCACTTTATTCTTTCAACAGCCCTGGCATTTCGAATAACAGAACCATCTCTCCTCAAGGCTTGCTGTGCAGTCTAGATACATAGAATAAGGCTTTATGTAAGGAAAAAATGATGTTTCTATAGCATTACAATAGATTTGATTTATGATTTATGTTTTAATAATAGGATTCTGTTCAAAGATCAAATTTTAAACAAAAGAACTGACAAAGACTGAAATACTAGTGTGTACTTGTGCTTCTACTAGTGTTCACGATACTAAAATTTCAAACTCAATACTAAGGCACAGACTTAAAGGTTGTATAGAGGATTTTTTAAAGGAAGAGAAATACAGCAACAGTTCTTTTTCAAATGTTGTGCATCCGTGACACCACCTTCCTCCTCCACAGCTCCTCAGTAGAAACATCTCCTCCCGCCTCTTTACTCTAGAAATCACGTTTGTTTACAGCCGGTGCACGTTCAGAATCACTGTTGAAGTGACCTGCCTAGCAATAATTTAGCGACCGACACGTTAGTTTTTAGACCCTTTGTCTGCTTCATTCGCGCCATCGCTGGACGAGATCTCCAAGAATCACCTCAGTTTGGTTTTGCTCCTTATCTCCTCCTCTTCTTTCAGCGACCTCAAAAACTGACTTTCTCTTGCGGCGAACCGGTCGTGGATTCTCGTCCGACATCGCAACAAACTTTGTGCGAACTGGGAGGAAGCTACAGTTTAAAAAAGCCTCTAAGAACCGCTGCATAAACCACGTAATCCCCCGAGAGTCAGTTACACTAGGGAGTTTGATTGACAACCTAACAGCCAATAGAAAATGAGGGAGCCTCGTTTTCTATTGGCTGATGTTTCTCTGGCCTCAACACGTCCACAGTTGATAGATTTTCATTCTTTTTTTTTTTTGTTCATCATAATTACAAGGCTGCTGCGTCTCTGTAATGATATTTTAAACTTTCATTGACAATTTGAAACAAAAAAAAAATCCTCCATACAACCTTTAATGCCGATTCTGATACCACAATGATTAAAAAAACAGACACATTTAGACAGTAGAATGTAATTTGCAACATTAAATAGTAGTACTTTCTTCTATATTCCCTTGTTAGGACTGTGCAATTGATCGAATTTTGATCGCGAATCTTCAAACTCATAATCGTCTTGAAACGATTTAGGGTGCTCTCACACTAGGACTTCAGAGCTGTGCCCAAGTAAGGAAGTGTGGGATGGTTGTTCAATGTGAGTGCGCCCTAAAGCTTAACAAAAGTTTATTTTGGGCTCTTTTTTATATAAATAAGTATTTTTATTAAATGTTTTAAATATAGAGATTGCAGAACAGCTGAATATATAGTTTATTTTGGATACATTTATGTTTTTCTATGCTTTATTTCATGTTCAAAGAATATTTTATTCATTTTATGTTTCATACATCGCAAAACTGCTCTAAGGTTCATATTTGTAGCCTATATTTATTTCCAATTTGAAAGTTTTGCGTAAATTATCAATAACAAAGTGTTTTTTTGAGAGATAAATTCTGAATAAATGTATTTTGTAACTAAAAAATAATCGTTTGAATAACTGTGATTTCAATATTGACCAAAATAATTGTGATAATGATTTTTTTTTTTCCCCTATAATCGAGCAGCTCTATCCCATGTGGTCTTATATCTGTGCAGTCCTTCAGTGGTCCATGGGCATACTAGTCTATGTGCTCTTATACTTACTAACTACTAATAACGATAATTACTAATAACTACTAATAATTAAAGTTATTCAGGAAAGGTCCGGTGAATATGATTTTTAATATCGATACTTGCTCAAATAAGTATCTGTACTGATTAGTAGTTACTTTTTTGTACAGATCTAAACTACACGGGTTAGCAGTTTTGTGGTTCTAAAAACTACAGTTGTTGCGATTTGCCTATTCAAACAAAAAGCAATTTCGATTGGATTGCGATTGCTCTTGCTGTCCTTGTATTTTTGCACGTACCTCATCTTGTGTTAGAAAGCTTTCCTTCTGCAGTGGGGTCAGGTACCTCCCTATGAGACAGTTGAGATCCTGAGGACAAACAAAGCAGAGGATAATACAGTTAGTTCAGCGCTGCGTAGGAGAGGGAACAGGATAAAGCTAAATAAACACAAGAGTTTACACAAGAGCTATGAATGAAGTCAACGTACTGATGGGAGTGGGAGGTTTGAAAGTCACTGTGTTATCTATAAAGAAGCCTGGATTTGAAATGAAAATTGTATGATGTAAATAATAGTAAAACAAACAAACAAAACAAAAATTAATAATGCACTACTTATACCGATTAGTGTCATGGTGTAAAATTTTGATGCACAACACCAATTTCAATTTGCTTAAAAGTATTTAGATTAAAGAGGAAACAATATAGACCACGATCCTTTGCTTCATTTCATTTCTTTCGATGACGACAGGAATTTTCAAAGAGAAAAGGATCATATTCACAATTCTGTTAGCTTCTCAAAAATATCGGAATAAAAATAGTACCGTGAGATTTGGATATCGTTACATTCCCATGATTGGTTGTCCAATAGTTGTACTTTGTTGCATATTGAATATCGACCTTAAATCTCCTTAAATCTGGGGTGATATTTGGTTTGGGCTCACCAGTTGCTACATAAAGCTTTGTTTGAACACTTTAGTCCGACGATGGCATTCACAAAATGAGATTATACTGCTCCATTATGGGTTGGCAGTAAAAACAGGGCTGTGGGCATCTAAAAAAGAATTTCTATTGGAGTTATTTTTCCTTTTTATTGTTTAATTATGCAGTGCAGTAAAAAGTAGAGACAATATTTATGCTAGTAGTAATTTCAAATCATGTTTTTGGGGAGAATGGTCCAAATGAAACAGTCTGATCTCGCAACATTAGGATTCGTTCTCTCGACGGTAGGCGATGTATGGTCTACAATCAGCTCTTTGCTTGATTTGCTGATTGGCCGGTGTGCGGTCTACAACTTCCGAGATTTTTGTAAACCGTCTAGTGTATTCTGATTCCTGACCAAGTTGCTGGAGAGAAATTTAATTGAACGGAGGCACTAGGTTGCTCCAGCCTGGCTAAAGAATTAGTTCACATGTTTTAGAAATAAACTGTCTTTAGTTGATGGTAAAACATCCTTAGAAGATTTCAGACTAAACCAAATCAAAATTGTGATAAAAAGATTGTACTGTGACATTTTTAGAACAGAATAGAACTCCTGCATTTTTGCCTTATGCCCTGACGAAGATCTAGCCTGATTCATCAGCCGATTTCACTTAGTGGAAACTGTCTGACCATCTGAGCATTAGGATTCATTCGCTCGACAGTAGGCGGGTACCTTTTTTTATTTAACCAATCGCTGCTATTTGGTCGTGATGTATGTAATACGCCGCTAACGGGGCTAACTGGTATATTAAGCTTTTCCCAAATCCTGTAGGAAGAAGGGCAATAACGTCTTTCCCCTTGATCAAATTCACCAAACATTCTCTTTGTTCCGGCTTTAAATCCTCGATCTCGGGAATCGTTGCCAACACAGAATGTATGGCTCTTCGCTGTTTGACTGGTGCCTGAACTCGCACTTTCGGGGTTCCTGACCTAGTGGCTGGAGAGAAATGAAATTGAGTGGAGGCACTAGATGGCGCCAGCCTGGCTAACAAAGATCTTTTAATATATTCAGTCGCTGTGCCTTGGTTTTGTACCATGTCCACTTTTACATTTTCCAGTAAGGCCTACATTCTGTTGAGAAAATTAATCTTCGTAGAGCACCTGTACTGCTATTTTTTAACTTTCTTTATGACCCAGTGAAGCGCTCTACCTTTTCTCTTCATCCTTTGCGTTTAACTTTAGTATTTTTGCATGAGTTGATAATGTAATAATCTTGATTTAACCTTATTCGAACTGTATACATCACTAGAACACAGGCCATTACTATCACGGACAAGACATCCTGACACAAGATAATAAAATAAAGATGTCTCCTAACTTGAACAGTAATTGCCTTTTGCTTCTTGTTCTTCTTGTTAGCACAGTAATCGAGTTATAAATCTTGAATCGTACCAGTGATCTATTTAGTACATTCCAATCTATGGTGCGTCAAATTGAGATAAATAGCAGCAGTGCACAAAACAAATCAAAGCAGCGCATTAAGGAGACACAATGGCACGATGTATTCCAGCCTGTCCATCATTTTAAAACAGGATTAAGGGCCCAGTCCGATGAGCCACAACATTATCCCACCCGTACCTGCTGTAACCTCGTTAGGGTGCGCTCCTTTTCTACACGAGATGAGGCATTATCCAGGCGAGGGTACAGCTGCGTCCCCCCCGTCCACCCGCTCCCCTGGGACAGATCAGATCACTCACGGGGGTAACATGTGTAGGATTCATACAAGTAAAGCTGGCAGCCATGGCGCTTTTATACACTGTACGTACAGTGGTATGATCTGTATGTTGTATAAATGGATTCCAGATGGTTTTGTAATGATTCAGTGTTGTTTTGGCAAGAGTAATTATTGGTTTTATGCGTTTTAATATTATGATGTGGTCTTCTACCATTTGTGATATACAGGAGATCCAGGAGCATTTAAAGACTACTGAGGAATTGACTGATATAGACAGAGAAACATAAAGAGAGAGACAGACAGAAAGAGAGAGACAGAGACAAAAAAAGAGAGGCAGAGAGAAAGAGAGAGAGAGAGAGAAACAAGAGACAGACAGACAGAGAGAGAGAGAGACAAAAAGGAGAGGGACAGAGAGAAACAAAAAGAGACAGAAAGAGAGCGAGACAAAGAGATAAAAAGAGATGGACAGAAAGAGAGAAAGAGAGAGAAACAGAGCCAGTAACAAAAAGAGACGGAAAGAGAGACAGACACAGAAATAGAGGAAGAGAGAGAGACAGAGATAGATAGTTTCATAGATAATACTTTATTATCCTGAAGGAAATAATTTTTTCAGGCAGGAACAACACAGAATATTGAAATATGCTCAAATATCTAGTTTCAATACTAGTTTTATTATCCATTAGTATCTGCTTTTTTTTGGTTTGTTTTTTTTGGTGATCCTAAAATGGCCTAATCTGATTACAAGTGGATTTCCAGGGGAATTTAGACTAGGGGAGTTGTTATTGTATTTTTTCTAAATAAGACCAGCACAACTGCAAAATGATTTACAACATTTCTTAATGTAGTGCATATAGTGTACTCAGATTACAATAGGAGAAGCATTCAACTCATAATTTTCCATCGAGATTAAAGATAGAGACAGATTTTAGTATTTTTCCCCAAATTATATGATTAGAATTCAGTACGAACTCCTCCACAGCCCCGTTTTTCTACAAACTGAGCAGTGAAGTCTCATTTTTGCAATATCCTCTTTAGACAAAGTGTTCAAATAAAGCTTAATGCAAGTATTTTTCATGCATTATTAGGCAACCAATTGGGCCAAACTAAATAACAGCCTTATAACGGATTTCAGTCCTAAAGCAGATACGCTAAAAACTCTAATATTGGCCAAGTGATATAACAGTCTGTCTCTAATTTTCGACCAGCAAAGACTCACGCCTCAACAGTTTTTTTCATTTTTTTTTTTTTTGGCCACCGTGTTTAAAAGAAAATAAATGTGTTGTTAACTTAAGAAGCAAATAACTCGTGAGACAGATTTTCTAACTTTCCTAAAAGTGTAAAAATGCTCAAAATAAATGCATGGTCACTTAGTGGCTTTTTTAACTGCATATTTACCGTCAAATATATCAAATCTTAGATACTATACTTGGACACATATCGAGCGTTTATAGCTAAAAAAAAAAACCCAAACAAACAAGGGAACAACATAGACCATGATCCTTTGCTCAGTTTCAGTGACAATTACAGAAGAAATAAATGATAGAAGCACTTTTAAATCTTAATTATTTAGATTATGACAGAACCAAAGTCTAGCCAAGGTATTTTAAAAGGAAAAAGTAGCATTCACAATTTCGTTTTCCTCCACAAAATATCGTAATAAATATCGAACTGTGAGATGCATATCGTGGAAGTATCATATTGAAAGAGTTGGATATCGTTACATCCCTAGTGTATTGCATTAAAAAATTTCTGTCCACTAAATCTAAAGTCTCAGGTCACTAAGTCTCAAATAAATAAATAACTAAATAACTAAATAAATAAATAAGCAAGCAACAAAATTGTAGTACAGTCAAAAAAACTGCGAAAAATATATACAAAAAACCCCCCAAAAAACCTCTTCGCAATATATCGAAACAGCAGCCGACAATAATGATAGAAAAGTACAACGATATTTCAATATTTTTGGTGGAGATAGAGACATTTCCAAGACAACAATCTCGTATTTTAACATTACTCACTTTAACATAGGTGCGCTCCGTCTCCACTAGCTCCCCGATGACTTTACGAAGCTTGTCTGCGTCCGAGAGCTGCCGGGGAGGGGTGGGTGGCGGGTAGGGCGAATCCGGGCTGGGGGAGGACGACAGACACTCGGTGGGGTTCATCTCATGGAGGCTTCGGCAGAACGCGGCCACTTGCTCCGTGCTCTGGAAAACGTAAATTAAAAAAAAATAAAAAATGCTGAAAATTAGCTGGACAAATCAAGCAAAGGCTACGGTAACACGGACGAAACCTTAGAGTGGTGTCGACCGATTCATGACTGGGCAGAGAGTGAGCGTGCAGAGAGGTAGCAGCAGAGGTAGGTGTTAGGAAAAAAAAGTGGTCCGTGCTAATTTGGTCTATTTCCAGGCTGTCATAACAATAGAGCCCCCCCCCTCCGCTCCTGATTTTCACACGTCGGCCCCCTCTAATGGCCCAACCGAGTAATGATTCATCAAATTCACACAAGCGGCAAAACAAACACAGCTGGATACCGTAAGACCACTCACCGAACGGGGCGGAAAAGGTGACGGGAGGAATAAATGTATGAATTAGAGCCTGGGACCAAAATACAGATAAAAAATGATTGGGGTGACATAATGTTGAAGGCTTTAATGAATGAGCACTGAACTAACATATGTCAAAATATTGCACTTAAATATAATTGGTCCAAAGACAAACATTTTTGATTAATGACACTGCACCATTTTACAGTATTGGAATCGAGAAACACAGACTTGGCTCGTTTTAAAAGGTGCACTATGTAACTTTTTGGTCGAGGGGTTTGTCACCTGCTTGTTTCTATGGATATGTGGAAATCATGAGTCAGTCCTGAGACTTGACTTAATAAAATGGACTAAGACTTAGGACTCGACTTGGACTTGAAGGTCAGTGACTTGGGACTTGACTCAGACTTGAGGCCTGTGACGTAAGACTCGATGTATACACGTGTTTTTAGGAAATACTTTTCTCGTTACAGTTGATAAATGTGGTGCTGAATTTTACAGGAACAACCTGGAACATGTCGCTCCCACTTCTGTTTGGTACTTTGGTTGTAACTGAAGTAGTGTTATGTAGTATCCTCAAATGTACTACAGTAATATACAGTACAATACAGTGAAAATAGAGGGAACGACATAGAACATGATCCTTCCATTTCCGTGCAGAGTACATGACAAAATAACTTATTAAGCACTCTCAAATCTGAATTCATTCTGTTCTGACTGTAATGATTCACACTAAGATCTTTAAAAAGGAAAAAAAATGGATTTCTACAACTCTTATAAAAATATACCATGACTTTTAAAGTACAATTTAGCTAAAAAGTCATATAAATTGCAAAAATCTAAAGACTTGAAATGACTTGAAGCTCAAAGCAGCCGACTTGGACTTAACTTGGACTTATGGGCCAGTGACTTGAGACTTGACTTGGACTTGAGGTCAAAGACTTGAGACTTACTTGAGACTCGCAAAAACAACAACTTGATCCCACCTCCCATGTTGTACTGTGGTCCAGAGCAAGAAAAATATCTGACAAAGATTTTTTTAATTTAATATATATATATATTTTTTATGAAACCTTATTTAAAATCTTTGCTATGCATTTTTTCCACTTTTGTGTTTCTATGGATGTCATTGCTCTGCCTAGAATGTTCCACAATATAATATTAAACAGATCTACCTTACATGTATTCAATTACAGGTGGTTTTATAGCTCAAAAATACCTAGAAAAACAGACATTCTGACTGTGAGCAGGGTTGCCTCAACATTCAAGACAAAGCAATAACATCTTCATGGAGAATTTTATTATTTAATGGACCCTCAAGATTACACATTACACATTGCACCTTTAAATGGTTTGCAGTAGTCTAAAGCTATTCCTTACTTGAATCATAAGAAAGAAAACAATAGGGATATTCAGGTCAGGCCCAGAGGTGTGAAACAACTGTAACAACTGTAAACAAGTACAGTAGGTGTGTTAGTTTCAGAGTAGTTTCAGTGTAGTTAGCTCCCCCCTTCAGGCAGATATAAGGAAGCGTCCACCAGCGTCTGACCAGAACTGAATAAGCAGCTTGGATGAGCTACGAAATGTATTCAACCAAATAAACTTGTCCAGTTGACAGATCGAATTTTTTCTTTTGATATTCCTCACTTACCTTATGCATTCTGATTCACCTCTATTCACCACAATGAGTTTATATGTGCAGTTCTCTTTAAAAAAAAATTCTTTGATAGGTTTTGGGTTTTTTTTTTTTTTTTGTTTTTTGAGAACTTTTGTCCTGAGAGCTATTACTCTACTCAAACTGGCCTGACACAAAATCCACTGACCCCATCTGACCAGTCCCTCCTGTTAAGTTGCACTGAAACCTATGGGCTATTAGTTTATTGTTGCATTTTAACAGCAGTGTGATTAAATTGTCCATCTGGGACAAACAAAGTTACATTGAGTTGCAGTAAAGTCTGCCCATTGTTTTTATTGTCTGTTGGAGCTGTATTTGAAAAGCATTACGGCTACAAAGCACCATCTTGCCACAAACTGCTCTTAGATGGAATATACGTTCAAATAATTGAGTCTAAAGCCAATAATGGGCTCGTCTCCAGCAGCCACTTCACTGAGAGACATTCACTTTATGGCCCTATTTATTCTGACGTAACAAAATGCTAAAATGCTAACCGCTGTAGCCTCCATGAAAAGTGCATGTCACGTAGCTCATGGTAGACGGATGTTACAGTGTGGACAAGGCTCATTCCTCTTGTCACTGCTACAAGCTCCTCTGGGGAATAGACTAGAGGCCATAAATCTCTCGACATGCTCCCCGAGATAGAATCATTTTTAAAGGAAATTGGCTTCGGTGTACGTGTGTGCATCAAACGGCAGCACTAGCAGGAGTTAGAAAAAAAAAGATGAGTAGCCCCGAGACTGTTATTCAAGTCGCAAAGATCACAAATACAAAAGACGACGCACAGTTGGAAGTCTTGTCTTGACATTTGGAGGTAAAATATCGATACAATATGAGAGGTTTGGCTTTTAAGATGGCTGCCTTTTGTCTCTTTTGCAAAATCAGATATTCTTGTTACCTGTGTTTTTCTGTTCACCTATCATCTATAGACAACTAGCACCCAACGATAAGTACACATCCAAAAAGATTTAGAACATTAAAGTGGAACTAAACACTAAATCAATGTTTAAAAATGCATCAAAAACGGTGTGAAATTTCAGGTAGCTGGTGACATCACACAAGACTGTCCTCATTACAGTTAGGAGGTGTCAGATCACAAACCCTTAGTTGCAGAAGCGGAGTTTGAAGAGTGGATTAATCACACTGTTCCTCAAAAACGTGAAAGCATCAGTAATTATGATCGGTGATGTTCGGAGGCCCTGTAGGCATAAACTTGCTGCCACACTGCCCAAGGGAACTGACCATCAACAGTTCTGAGGAGTGAATGTGTAATACATCAAAAATGAAAGAAAAAAATTGATTCTGTCAGTATACATATTTCACCACTCACCCAAGAGGCTTCTTCAGTTCTGACAACATTCTGGTAAGTCACTGCCTTAATCTGTCTGGAGGGAGGAAGTAAGTACACTGAAGGTGTGGATTCCTGTTAGACCAACGAACAACTTACGGTAAGTTCATGCCTAAGGGGAGTTAAATACTCCTGACTTCGTGTGGCTCAGAGAATAGACTTTAAAGCGGCTCTGCTTGTGTACAAGTTTCTCCACGGCTGAGCACCAAAGTACATCTGTGACATGTTAGTGCCACATGAACCATCTTGCTCTCTGAGGACCTCAGGGACCGGTCTACTGCTGGTGCCCAGAGTCTGGACTAAACACGGGGAGTCAGAATTTCAGATTCATGCAGCTAAAACCAGGAACAGTGTTCCTGAAGATGTGAGACAGGCCTCTACATTGATGCTGTTTAAATCCAGGCTCAAAACTGTTCTGTTTAGCTGCACATGACTGAAAGGCTTTCAGTTTTCATTCTGCACTCTTACCTCTTATTTAATGTCTTTCACGCTTCTTAATTTTATTATGTTGATTTATGTTTTGATATTTTTGTATTGTGATTTTAATTTATTTGTTATTCTGTAAAGCTCTTTGAAATACTTTGTGTACGAATTGTGCTATACAAATAAACTTGCCCTGCCTTCATGTAAACAAATATGGTGTTATATAGGGGTGTAATGATATCAAAGTCTCACGATACGATACAGTCACGGTATGAACCTCACGGTACGCTATTTATTGCGATATTGTGGGAAAGCTCACGATATGGTGGGGAAGCTCACAATTAGGGGTGTAACAATACCCAAATCTCTCTGTATGATGTTTTCACGATATACATCTCACGATAAGATATTTATTGAGATATTTTGTGGAGGCTAAACAGCTAAAACTGTTAATATGCTACTTTTTCCCTCTCCCTTAAGATTTAATCCAAAGAACTAAGACTTAAAAGTGCTTAGAACTGTTATTTCTTCATGAAGTCTACACTGAAATGGTGCAAAGGATCATGGTCTATGTAGTTCCCTCTGTCTTTTTTTTTTTTTTTTAACTACTGCTGCACTATAATTCTTAATTTAAGCAAAGACACTTGTAATTCGACATATTGTGATGGTTCATGATATTATTGTGAGAATTTTGATGATACAATATCACGATATTTCGGTTATTAATACATCCCTAGTGTTATAGTTTCAGTTTAGTTTGTTCCTCCCTTCAGACAGATATAAGACAGTGTCCTTCAAAGCCCTGTCAGAACTGAAGAAGCTATTTGGATTTTTCACTCTTAAAAACTTTTGTTCTCTTGGCAGAACTCAATTGTTCTTTTGTGATGCGGCCTCCTCTGGACTCTCTGGGTTGTCAGATTTGTCAGATAAAAGCCGCACAACTGGACTCGAGCGTCACGACAATGTTCTGAAAAGCTTTTGTTGCATTGCATCGCTGTGAAACTCATACACATTATCAACATTAAAGTGACAACAATTATTTGCAGTTATCTAATCTCTCTCTAGCTCTCCATGTGTGCCACTGCCACCATTTGTTCACTTGATAATGTTCCAACTCGGAGCTGTCAGATGTGCCCACCATTTCTGAAGAGAACACTGATGCCGAACTACTGATGCCATGAAGAGACGTGACCAACAGATGCATCAAGAATTTCAAGACTTCCGGTCATTGCGCAATTCATACTGGGAAGGATTTTCCAAAAAAAGTGAGCATCAAACTGCCATGTTTGTTTTCCCAGTGGGATGCATCTATTGACAAAGCCGATCTTTTCTAGTCTTTTGAACCATATCGCTTTTGTTTCTGGTTCTGATATTGTCATATTTTAGTTTTGGGATTCGGACATCATAATTGTGTGGTTGTTGGATGTCCTAACAGTGGAAAATGTCTCGAGAAATTTGTTTGCAAACTCAATAAATGCAAAAGGGAATCAGATCTGTGTGACTGCAAACCTCCATTCAAACTGTTTCCCTTCCCAAAGGAATTGAAAAATAGTGAAAGGCGAAGGCGATGGGCAGTATTGATACACAGGAAGGACGAAAAAGGAAACCTTTGACTCCCTAAATCATCCCGAGTTTGCACACATTTTGTATGTGGAGTCGCATCAAAGCAAAATCCCGATCCCTCGCTCCACCTTGGTTATGAATTTAAAAAGGCAACGCCAAAGCGAAAGGCACCAACTGTTTGCCAAGAAATACCTTCCATTGCAAAGCGACCAAGACATGATGTTGCTGTAAAACCACAAAAACAACAAAGTGTGAGCTCAGCCTGTTTGTCTTCTGTACCTCTCAAACGGGATTTTGCTTTGTTGGTGCTCCACATACAAAATGTTCGCTAAAAACTCGGGATGATTTCTTAGGCAGCCAAAGGTTTCCTTTTTCATCTTTCCTGTGTTTGAATACTGCCCATCGACTTCGCCTTTCACTATTTTTCAATTCCGTTGGGAAGGGAAACAGTTTGAACGGAGGTTTGCAGTCACACAGATCTGATTCCCTTTTGCAATCAAATTTCTCGAGCCGTTTTCCAGTGTTAGGATCCAACAACCACACAATTATGATGTCCGAATCCCATAACTAAAATATAACAATATCAGAAACACAAACAAAAGCGATATGGTTCAAAAGACTAGAAAAGACTGGCTTTGTATAATAGACGCATCCCACTGGGAAAACAAACATGGTGGTTTGATGCTCACTTTTTCAAAAAATCCTTCCCAGTGTGCCTTGTGCGATGCCCGGAAGTCCGAAATTCTTAATGCATCCATGTACTTGACTTTAATTCTGTATGCGGCCCAAGGATTCCCCCTGCTGGTGAGCTGAGGAGGAAAGCAGTTTAAATAAGGCTGAAATAGTAGCTGTTGGGATGGGAGTTGGCCGGGTGTTTAGTGAAGGCAAACAGAATGCTGGAATGATCTGAATTAGTCATGTGGAGGTGAATGGAGCGTGGCAGTGGAGCACTTCTGAATAAACATGAGGTGAAAGCGAGCGTTTTGAGCAATGGCTAGGGAGACCAACAAAGTGAATCAAACAAAGCTTTATAAAAAGGTCAGTTTAGCATAATATGGGATCTTAAAAATATTATAATAAGTGACTCAGAGGAAAAGTTGTATTCAATGCCCTTGTGTTGTGACCTGAAAAATACAAAACCTACATTTCTGTCTAAGAGGAATTTAACTTAAAGGTGCATTGTGTAACATTTCTCGTGGAGGGTCTGTTAAATGCTTTTCTTCATGGAGATGTTATTGCTTTGCTAAGAATTTTTCACAAAAACTAGACCAAGTTAACAGGGCAGATCTGTGGAGAGGCAAGCCCGCTCATAGTCAGAGTGCCCTGCCTTTTCTATGTATTTTTGAGCTATAAAAAAATCTGTAATTTAATAAATCTAAGGTAGATCTGTTTAATATCATACTGTGAAACATTACAGGCAAAGCAATGACGTATCCATAGAAACAAAGTGACAAAAAGTTACACAGTGAACTTTTAAGAGCTGCATAACATTTTGAGTGACAGTGCCACACTGCTTACTTCAGAATTTGTCATTTGCCAGAAATGTTCCACAGTTAGGCATTAACATATCTAAATCTACTTTTTTGCTACTAAACTGTGTATAATAATAGTATTTTATTAATATTTCTAACATTTTTGTGTCAATTTTAGTGTAAATTTGCAGCATTGTGTTCATAAACAGTAAAAAATAAATGGGTACGTGTTGCCTCCAGTGGCCACCGCAGTTTCAAGTACTACATGACATCACACAGGACCACCCACAACCAGGTGGATTTGATGGCTGCAATGGCGAAGTTTGAAGTGGGAAGGCCTGTTTGACCAATCACACTCATCCTTATACTTCCTGGTACTTCCCAGTTTAGAAGCTTCATTTGAAATCTGGTTGTGGGAGGGGTTTAGGTGTTTAGTCCCACTTTAATATGAGCAGGGTTGCCACTCCACAGACCTGATTTGTCACTTAGCCTGCATGGTAGCTTTACTGGCTTGTATGATTGGGTTTAATGCCATACTCTGGAACATTAAGCAAGCAAGCAGAGTGGGGAAAAAATACCTCAGTGTGCACCATGTAACTTTTTTGGTGGAGGATCTGGCAAATTGATTCAGGACCTCGCAGTATTAGGATTTGCTTGCTTAACAGTAGGCTAGTACTTTTTTATTTAATCAATCACTGCTATTTGGCCGTGACGTACGTAATGCGCCAAATCCCGTTGGAAGAAGGGAAATAATGTCTTTCCACTTGATAAAATTCACCAAACATTCTCTTTGTTTATTAAATCCTCGATGTCAGGAATCGTCACCAACACAGAATGTCTGTCTTCGTGTACACCCATCTCGACCACTTTGTTTACTGTTATGCTGTTCCACAAAAGGGACCCAGACAGGCGCTTGAGTTTGACGTCATGGCTTCACAGCTCTTCACTGATTGGCCGGTGTGTGGTCTATAACTTCTGGGATTCTTGCAAACCGTCTAGTGTATTCTGATTCCTGACCTAGTCGCTGGAGAAAAATGAAATTGCCAGCCTGTGTACTATCAAATACTCTTCTCGGGGTAACTTTTAATGCTTTGAAATGTTTCACAGTATGGCATTAAACCTTTCTATCTTCATGGAGACCAAACCAAACAAAGTTACAGGTCAGACCTGTGGAGAGGTGATCCTGCTCACAGTCAGAATGCCTGTTTCTCTGTATTTTTGAGCTATAAAACCACCTGAAATTGAATACATTTCCAGGTAGAGTAATGACATAACCATAAAAACAAGCAGGTGACAGCCCGTTCAGCAGAAAAGCTACACAGTGCACCTTTAACATTCGCAAACGGCTTATTCAAATTTCGCAATGATTGGAAATATTTAGTGCAATTCTGAGTCCCCTCCGTGTAATCGTGAGCTCGAAGTGGCTGACAGTTGGCTGACAGGGCCTAATCAGACACTGGTCACAGTCTTCAGCCTTCACAGAGCAGAGAGGAGCAGAGCGGAGAGAAGGCTAATTAACACCATGGATGAGAGGAGAAGAGGAGAAGAGAGGGGAGGAGAGGAGAGGATGGAAGCGCTCACACACCCAGAGAACACAGCAGGTCTGGGGACAGAACAGTGCGGAGGCAAGGCTCTTTAACAGGTGCAACATCACACGCTAATGGAAATGGAAATGTGCATGTAAATAATATGTCACTGTTTTTATCGGCGTATAATGAGTAGAAAAATATAAAATACAATTCAGTTCAGAGCGCTCGTTTCAAACACATCCAGGAGCATTAAAAGTGAACTATTGCTCATCATTGCTCTGCCTGGAATGTTCCACAGTATGACATTAAACATCTCTACATTAGATTTATTCAATTACAGGTGGTTTTATAGCTCAAAAATACCTAGAAAAACAGGAATTCTGACAGATCTGACCTGTAACTTAGTCTGGTTTGGTCTCCCTGAAGATAGAAAGGTTTAATATCATACTGTAGGGGTGCAATAATAACCAAAATATTGTGAAATCGTATCGTCAAAAGTCTCGTGGACCATCACAATATATCGAATCTCATGTCTCTTTGTTTAAATTCATTGTTATTGTGCAGCAACAGTTAAAAAAAAAAACAGAGGGAACTACATCGACCATGATCCTTTGCTCCATTTTGTTGCAAATACATGAAGAAATAACAGTTTTAAGCACTTTTAAGTCTTAGTTCTTAGGACTAAGTCTTGTCAAGGCATTTAAAGAGGAAAAAGCAACATATTCACAATTTTGTTTGCCTCCAAAAACCGCAATAAATATTGTACCTTGAGATGTATATTGTGAAAATATCAGACCGTGAGATTTAGATATCGTTACATTTCTACCGTACTGTGAAACATTCCAGACAAAGCAATAACAAGTCCTTGAAGAAAAGCATTTGACAGACCTTTCACCAGAAAATTTACACAATGCACTTTTAACTTTTGAGAAAGGACAAGAATAATTTGAAACTACCACTACATGACATCACTAGGTGGAACCAAATGTTTTGAGCTTTTGAGGTGTAAACAGACTAATAATAAAGGACTACTCAAACACGTGTGAATAAAACAAAACAACTCCAGGTATGTTTTTGTGGAAGTAACAACTCAGGATGTAACAATAACCAAAATATCATAATATCGTATCGTCAAAAGTCTAATAATAATAATAATGATATCGTGGACCATCACAATATATCGAATTGCAAGTTCCTTTGCTTAAATGTATTGTTTTACAGTAGATAAAGCTAATAAACTTAAAGAACTACATATCCCTTGATTCATTTCACAAGAAGAAATGTTTACTTGAGTTTTTGGGATCATAACAGTAATGATTGGCACCAAAATCTTGTCAAGGTATTTTAAAAGCAGACAAGTATCGCAATATCGTGATAATATCGTACTGAGAGACTTGGATATCGTTACATCCCTAATAATTAAACATTATAACATGACTTAAAGCTCACAAGAGTCAATTTTGTGTAATATAGGACATTTAATAGAATATAAAATCACCAAATACACCTCAAGAAATCAGCCAAGCGATGCTCCAAATAACATGTCTACAATAATATTTTGACGTTACTACTCGGATAATTGTTTTGCGTGGGAATTTTGCAACTTCAGCACAAACTTGCAAATGAGACCTTGAAATTAATCTGCATACATAAAACGAATGACAACAGCGATAACTGAACTGAGCTGGAACTTTAGGGTAGATTGTCAATTTGATATAACATAGTGAACTGGTAATTTTCCACACTTTTATAGCAGTAATAAAATAAAACTGTGGCTGACACTTCGAAAATGGGGACAATATTGGACTTTTAAGATTTAAGATTTTCCGCACACAAATAGTAGGGTGGCCTTTCTTGAATAGCTTTAGAAAGATCTTGAGCGGTATCAGAACAAAAACACAGACCAGTAAAAGTCCATGGACCACTATGGAAAAGAAAGAACTATGATTTAATGTTGAAAATCACATTCTACTAGTGGTCTTTTTTTTATTGCCATAGTGGTATCACAATCGGGCCAGTCTAACCCGTGTATCATTCATTGGTTTGTTTTTCAATATGAAACCAAAAATAAGAAAATGAAAAAACAACTACTTTCTTCATTATTTGCCTCCAAAACCAAAAAGAAAAAACAGATAACAATTTGTTTTATCAGTTTTTGATTTTGTGTTTAAATGAATAATGGAAAAAACGGATAACGAACGTTTCCCGAACCAGAACTGAACCAGGTCCAGGAACAGGACCGGGACTGAGACCGGGAACAGGACCGGGACTGAGACCGGTAACGGGACCGGGACTGAGACCGGTAACGGGACCGGGACTGAGACCGGTAACGGGACCGGGACTGAGACCGGTAACGGAACCGGGACTGAGACCGGTAACGGAACCGGGACTGAGACCGGGACTGAGACCGGGACTGAGACCGGGACTGAAACCGGGACTGAAACCGGGACTGAGACCCGGACTGAGACCCGGACTGAGACCCGGACTGAGACCCGGACTGAGACCCGGACTGAGACCCGGACTGAGACCCGGACTGAGACCCGGACTAGGACTGAGGCCGGGGACCAGACCGTGATTGAGACTGGGACTGTGACCATTACTGAAAACTGTTTTAGTCCTGGTTCAGTCCTGGTTCAGTCCTGGTTCAGTCCTGGTTCAGTCCTGGTTCAGTCCTGGTTCAGTCTGTATGTGGCGGAACAGTCCTACATCGCAGTTTAAGTCATGTAAACGGGAAACGGCCGTTATCTATTTTTTTTCCATTATTCATTTAAACACAAAAATCGAAAAATTTTAAAAAATCATTATCCTTTTTTCATTTTGGTTTTGGAAACAAATAATGAAGAAAATAGTTGTTTTTTCGTTTTCTTATTTTTGGTTTTATTTTAAAAAACTAAATGAACAAATGATACACAGATTCAATCTGTTCCTTAGTATCGAAACAGAGGTTGAAGATTTAGTATCGTGACAACACTTATACGTAAAGAATAAGATGCTTAAGCTTCCCCTACAATGTCCCAAAATAAGGTATTGAACTTCATCACCATGGAGACAAGCATACGGCACCTACAGGCCAAGTTACAGGTCAAATCTGCGGAGAGGCGAGCCCATACACAACAAAATACCCAGTTTTCCAAGATACTTTCTTCACAATAAAACACCTGCAACTGAATAAATGCGCAAGTTTAATACCGGGGAACATTCCAGGCAATAAAATCTCCATGGAGACCGGCAGAGATGTTACATAGTGTGCCTTAAAATAGTGTCGCAACAGGTGGTGGTTCAAAAAACTTACCCTAAAGACGTAATTATGTAAAATTAGTGAAATGATAACAGTTTTAAATGAGAATTAGAATAGACTATACCAATAACAATACTGATACCACAATGATTATTTATTTATTTAATTTAGACAATAGAATGTAGTCTTCGAAATTAAATTGTTGTAATTGTTGGTCCATGGGTGTAAACTAGTCTCTGTGCCCTTATACAGCTCAAAATCAGTCTAAAACTACTCAGGAACGGTTCATTTCTGTCCTGTGAATGTGATTTTTTTTAGTATCGATACCTGTATCTTGTTTCGATACTCGTTTTAGTATCAATTAGAATTAGATTTTCGATACTGTTGACAACATTACTTCCATTACACTTTACATAAAAACACAACACCCAGAATTATCAGAAGCCTTAACCTACAAAAATTCCTAAATCAAATCTCTTCATCTCTGACTTTTCACAGCTACCATACCTGAAAAACAACATCTACATTCTCCACGGTTCTACTACTCTAAATGTTTGTACTTGTACTTTTTATATTTCTGAGCACACTGTCACTCGGGCTGCGACAGAAGCAGTGAGTCACCGCTCTAAGTCTGTAGCTCCCAGCGCGAGAATGCATTTGCAAAACCTATGTCAGCTTGCAACGCACATCTGGCTGATTTATCACAACAACACGCGAAACACAGATCAGCAAACACTGGTAAAAGCGTCCTTACCAAATGCAGCATATCGTAAATGGAATCTGCAGAACGTTTCCGATCTTTGCCCCAGCTCAGGATGGACATGGCGGACTGAAGAAAAGTTAAGAATCGAAAAAGAAATTGGAAAAATCTTCAACGCATTTATGATTTGAAATGGAGAAAAATTGCAGTCTTAGAATTTCACAGCATAAAACTCACAAACTATCTAGGGTAACCAAGGTGTGCCGAATGTGAAGATGTCCGAAAGTGGAGGGAGAGATTGGCTTGTTGCTCTGAAGTGAGGAGAGGAGGAGAGAAGGAGGGAGGGAAAAAGAGAAAGAGGAGGAGGAGGAGAGAAAGATAGAGGGGAGGGAGGCGTTAGAGCTGGATTGGCTGGACGAGCGGCACCGCAGCTGAATTTAAATGTGCCACTACAGGAATGGCCAGAGGAACGGAGGAAGGAGAGAAGATGGAGAGAAGAGGAAACGAGGAGGAGGGGAAAGTTATTCTTTAGTGGAGATTTCAGTTCACAAGTTTAAGACGAGTTGATCTGCCTGCAAGCGAGTGAGTCAGTGCTTCGGTCCGCGGAGAATGAGCTCAAAATGTATACCGTGCAAAAATGTGAAGCAGAGGTGACGAAGTGTCTTGCCTGCAGACACAACAACACTAAGTAATTCAGCTGAGATTTGAACTACACCAGGGCCACCCATGCCGCGTTTTATTCACTGCTGCAAAGACAATTCACCTTGACGACTCACTTGTTTACTATTGTTTAATTACATCTGACACAGCCCTCCTCGTCTCAGCAGTGTACACCGTGTCATTGGAGAAACCGAATCAGTAAAATTAAGCCGCCTGAGCCACTGCTGGAGCGTTTAAAGACCCGCTTTTATTCTCTGGCTTTTAACACAGCGTGAGTTGTGTGGTCCTCTATATCTTTTATTTATTTTACTTATTTATTGTGATGTTGTGGAGAGGCTGATATATTTGTAAGACACGTTTCTGCTTTTAAAATACCTTGACAAGATTTTCGTGTGAATTATTTCCGTCATAATCCCAAGAATTCAAGTAAAAAACATGTCTCTTCATGTTGGCTGCACTGAAATGAATCATGGGATATGTAGTTCCTGAGGTTTATAAGCTGTTGCTACTGTAAAACAAAGGAACTTATAATTCGAGCCCACAATATTACTGAGAGACTTGTTACGATACGATATCACGATATTTTGGTTATTGTTACATCCCTAATATTTACTGCTATTTTATTATTTATATGGTTTTGCTTTTATTTCATTTTTGCTTTTATTGTTTTAGGACTGGTATGAAATTTTAAGCAATTTACCTTTTTGATGTTTTCATTTTATGATCTCTGTGCAGCACTTTGGAAACTGCTTTGCTTATAATGTAATGTATATATATATGTGCTATCTACTGTAAATAAAATGGATTTGGATTTGGGCTGCTTAAGCTACTGTAGTTTCTGTTTAAAGAATAAAGACTATTCTTTTTGTACTGCTTTTATTATATTATATTTATTAACTGATTTTATTATTATTATTTTATTTATTGATTCTATTAGTTCCTTTTGTCTGGAACCTAATTCTGCTGTAGCCAGGCCTCCGCTCAATTTCATTTCTCTCCAGCGACTAGGTCAGGAATCGGTTTGCAAGAACCCCGGAAGTCGTAGATCACGCATCGGCCAATCAGTGAAGAGATGTGAAGCAATGACTGGGTACAGCACAACTGTAAACAAATGCGGTCGAGATGGATGTAGACGAAGACGGACATTCTGTGTTGGCAACAATTCAGAGATCGAGGATTTAAAGGTGGAACAAAGAGAATGTTTGGCGAATTTTATCAAGGTGAAAGATATTATTGCCCTTCTTCCTATGGGATTTGGTGCATTACATACGTCACGACCAAATAAGAGCGATTGGTTAAATAAAAAAAGTACCTGCCTACTGTCAAGCGAACGAAACCTAATGGTACGAGGTCAGACGGTTTCCACAAAGTGAAACCGGCTGATGAATCAGGCTTATTCTGCTGACTTTTAAGTGTTAAACATATTACAGTGCTATGTGAACACTTTGGAAATGTCTTGTTTATAAAATGTATTATACAAATAAAGTTGGATTGGATAACGCATCTGTCACTGAACCAAAGGTAATTTAGCAGCAATTAAGAAAAGCTACTTATTCTCAATTTTACAATGCATTTTCACCAGCTCAGACAAACATAAGAATAAAAGTACAGTAAGAAATATTGTTTGGTCCAATAAAATGTATTTTACTGGCATTTCTTCAGACAAAAATAGACTAAATGAACTGTTGAAGTAAAGTAAGCCACATCCAGATACACGTTTGTAGAGGTCAAGACTACAGGGTTAGCAGCTTTTACACCCTATAAGACTCTATGGCGTTTTCTTTTTTACTAGGATTATATTCTTGTGACATTCATTTCTCAGGGTTGATGCATGAATGGCGATTCGTGACTCCAAGTGAAAGAACTCCCACTCAGTTAGAACCAGGGATGTACCACTAAACGTAAAAGTTTCACAAGTTACAAGTTTCTTTGCTTAAATGCATGGGTTTATAGAAGCAACAGCTAATAAACATAAAGAAACTCATATCCCATGATTCATTTCAGAGCAAACAACAAGAAGAAATATGTTTTTTGACTTTAATTCTTGGGATTATGGCAGTAATTATTCACACCAAAAACAAAAAGTATCCCATCTACAACTACATCAGCCTCTCCAAAATATCGCAATAAATATCGTACCGTGAGATGCATATCATGATAATATCGTACAGAGAGATTTGGATATAAATACATCCCTAGTTTAACACCTTTAAACATGATGTTTAAACACACTTTAAATGTCATGTATTGCAACTTATTTCACTTATTTATCAGAACAACAACAGCATCAAAGAAGAGAAGCCTGTACCAGACTGTAAAGCCAGTTTTCATCTGTAGTCTTTAGGAGGATAATGCAACATAAAGAAAATAATACATGATTCAAACCTCAACACCACTTTACAAATTTACAATAAACCAAAGAATTCATCCAATAAACCAATAAAATACAATAAACCAAAGAATTCATACAGTAAGCCTATGAATGGACTTTACTCACCAACATTTATTCATAAATTTAGACTAATTCTGAGACTTCATGAAGACTCCAAAGTAAAGGAAATAAGTAAACCAATAAATACACTGCAAATCAGAATGCCTCCGCCTTCCTCCTCATCCTCCTTTCATCCCTGCAAGAATCCAAGCCCACCGGTCTGATGAGTTTTTCTAAGTTTCAATCCAGTGCAGCATTGGAAATATATTTGTCCGCAGTCCAATACTTCCAAAATTGCAAAGCCCAACAACTTTGCAATAATCCACCAAGCACCACCAGCCTCAAATCTTCTACTTTTGCCTCTACACTGTAAACCCGAATGTTCAAAATAATTAAATAGATTAAGATGTGTTGACTCAAAGTTTTAGAAATAGTCCTACTCACTTAATTATGTCAGGTTGCTGTAACATGTTCTTCTTTTAGAGTAATTTCAACTAATATTTTTTGATTAAAGGGAACTATTGTGGGTATAAGTGAATGTAACTTAAAAACATAAATGAGGTACAACTTAGTAGAATGAAGTAATTAAAAATAATATGTAATGTGTGTATAATGTACTAGGTGTATACTATAAAGTGTAATATATGTAAGTAAATACCAACTACTTACAATTTTTCATGGTTTGGGTGGTCCTGCGACTTATATAGTAAAATTTTCAGATTGACAGCTGCGAGAGGCTTGTGTGTCAGTATCTGCTGCTCCTATTACTCCTATACCACTGTCACTTCACTCTACTGCACATGTCTCCTGCAGCAAGTCCTGCTCCAAGTAGTGAAATATGCAGCCGAAAATGGTAATCGAGCAGCAGAAAGAAAGTTTGGAGTGAGCAAAAACCTTTTGAGGGACTGGCTGAAAGCGGGGATGGAGAGATGGAGAACACAGTTTCACAGTAACCCGGGAGGGCGCAACATGCAACTTTCCTGGAAGTCATTGGATGGATCAACAAAGCCTGGACTTCAGTGACAACCAAAACCATCCTGTCGTGATTCAGAAAGGCCGGAATAACTAACTGGAACTGAGTCTGACGACAGCTATGCAGAAGAGGAAGTGGTGCTCCGTTTACCTCCGGAGGCCACGGAGTTGCTCAGAAGTGACACTAAGGATGAAGAATTCAAATGATTTAGTGATTTGGAGTGAGATGGGGAGTTTGGTAAACTTGTTCTGTTGTTTGTGCTATGTGTTATGTGACGTTAACACCCTGTTGTTCTCTGTTCTAATGTTATTACTATAACTTTCCTTTCAAGACGAAATGTCATTTCCTGATCTCTGGGGGAGTGTGCGACTTATAGTCCGGTGCAACTTAATAGTCCTAAAAATACAGTATGTATTATTAAACTATATACATATTATATAATATTGATTAGACTAGTAAATCCCCTGATTTTCATGTGGGGAACCTGGATTTAAATCTCCCTCCTAGGGAGTGTATAATGTAATATATGTATATTGGGTCTATATGTATGATGATATATTTATAGTATAATATTGTTTACTATAATGTATGATTTACTGTGTTTAGATTGCATTTAGCTGAGTAGCTCAACTGGAAAATCTCCTGACTTTCACGTGGGGGACCTGAGTTCAAATTCCCCTCCTAAGGTGTGTATAATATGAATGTACTATAATGTGTGTAGATACAGCTGGATGTACTGGATTGTATGCACAATGTGTCTACAAAATCATGACTTACAAACAAATCTGAAAATTGTATTATTCCAGTGTTCAGAAAACTTTAAATGCAAATATTTGAGTTGAGCTAAATGAGCACTTTTAATTCAGCTGTTATCAAAAGGTACAAGTAGCAACACATCCAACACCTTTTAAGTTCTGGAAGATTGTGACTTAAATTCATCAGATTAAAATAACTGAGGTAATCTATTTCCTAATTTTTTTGAGTTCTGGTAACTTACTCAGGTTTACAGTGTAGTTCTTCAATCAAACAAGCTGAACCACGTCTCCTGCACTTCCAGTTGATTCCTGCATGTTCTCCACACTGTACACTTACATAAACATTCAAGCCTCTTTGATTATCACCATCTTTGAAGAGTCCCTTTAAACAGCTGGTTGCCACAACGACCCGAGCGCCGTGATGCATATTCACACTGCAGCATGTGTTAAGCGTGGCATTATGTAAACACAGGTACAGCGCGGGGCTCGCCTTAGACCGCATTCGAACGCCCCTGTGGCAGATGGCGCGAGAAGCAGAGAGGCAAACTGTTGTTAAGTGCTGCGTGCGGGGGAAGAGTGAAGGACCAGGCTGCCTCTGCGAACGAATCAAGCGCTCACTAATGCCACTACGGACAGTCACATTTAGTACATCACAACATCAAGAAGCTTTTATATTAAGGAGATAAAACACACTGAATCACAGCAGAGTGGAATTTTGAAATATTATTCAGTAAAATATGAGGCAAATATTGAAAAATCTTATAAATTATGGAAATGCAATGTTGGTATTTGAAGTCAGGATGGAGCTAACGTAATAACGCCAAGGTAAAAGAATCTGTGTATCATTCGTTCATTCGTTTCTCAATATAAAACCAATCGTCATTATTTGTCTCCAAAACCAAAATGAAAAAAAAAGGATAACGATTCGTTTTATTCAGTTTTTGATTTTGTGTTTAAATGAAACGGTTTCCCATTTCCGTGACTTACACTGCCGGACTGAACCCAGGACTAAACCCCTGTGACTAAACCCCCAGGACTAAACCCCCAGGACTAAACCCCCAGGACTAAACCCCCAGGACTAAACCCCAGGACTAAACCCCCAGGACTAACCCCCAGGACTAACCCCAGGACTATACCCCCAGGACTATACCCCAGGACTAACCCCCAGGACTAAACCCCAGGACTATACCCCCAGGACTAAACCCCCAGGACTAAACCCCCAGGACTATACCCCAGGACTATACCACCCAGGACTATACCCCCAGGACTATACCCCCAGGACTATACAGGTCCCGGTCTCCCGAACCTGGCTTAGTCCCCGGCTTAGTCCCCGGCTTAGTCCCCGGCTTAGTCCCCGGCTTAGTCCGTATACGGTGCAAAAGTCCGACATCGCATTTTAAGTCACAGAAAAGAGGAAAAACAAATCATTATCAGCTTTTTCATTTTGGTTTCGGAGACAAATAATGAAGAAAATTGTTGTTTTTCTGTTTTCTTTTGGTTTTATTTTGAAAAACGAATGAATGAATAATACACAGATTTAAAAGTCTTTATCGACAATGAGTTTCGATGTTGGAGCATGTGTCTGTGTGCGTATCACCAGCAGAGGGGGTCGTGGGGTAGGCTGTATTTGGGAGAACCCCTCCTGTTCTCCTCAGGTGTTGTAAACAGGTTTTGGTCGTTTTTGTATGATTTTGACCCTTTTGAAATGCAAGATTTAACATTTGCAAGTAATACAGTGATGGGTTTTATGAAAATTCACCTCCCTTGGACTTGTTCACTTGAGCCCAGTGCATCACTCTCTAATTTCAGGATCTGCATCTCTCAGCGGTCTAAGTGGGATTTGCAGATTACAAAGAATATAAAGCTCATTGGTATTGGTATAAGTGCGATGTACTTGCCTAGAATTACTTGCGATATGAGACAAAAACCACTGGCATCACCCATCACTAGTTCAGCCCTCCTCCTTTATTTAGTCTTTCTGTTTAAAATCGCAGTACAGCCAAAAGCAGATGAACCATGATATGCTATTTTTCGCATTTTATAAGATTTGCAATTCAGCACACAGGTCATTTTCATTTGGCAGAGTTTAAAATAATGCTTGTCCATCATTTCTAAAAGTCTGCCATACTGTGGAACGATGAGACTGACACTCACCTTTCTGCACTCGTCAAAGTCGCTGAACAGTTCCGAGTCCTCGTCCAGACTGTCTCCAGAGCTCTCCAAGAACAAGCCCACTCCGTCATCCAGGATCTCCTCTGAAACACAGACGCTTTCATTTAGAAGAATCCAATCAAAATTAATTATGAGAATGTTAAAGATGATATATGCGGAAAATATGAAAGTACATCATAGGAAGTAGATTTGCATTTTACATTTTGTTCTCTGTAAAATTGATCGATTAAAAAAGATCTTAATAGAAATGGGTTTGTTGGCTGCACAACTGAGAGACCCGCCTCTGTACGTGACATTTTTTTAACCTTACTTTTAAAATAATCATTAGTAAGAACAAAGAAGTGGGCAGAGACAGGGGGAGACTCAAACACAGGACAAAACAGGATTACTCAAACATGCATGAATCAGTACAATTATAAGTTAAAAAAAATAGTGATGAGGGAACAGAGTAACATGGTTAAAAGCTTGTAAAAGTTTATTTTGGTTTCACCACTAATCACAAATTCACATTTTGGACAGTAACATTTTTACCAAAGCTACAAATCCGTGTATCATTTGTTCATTCGTTTTTCAATATAAAACCAAAAATAAGAAAACAAAAAAACAACTCTTTCATTATTTGTCTCCAAACCCAAAATGAAAAAAAAAAAACAGATGATTCGTTTTTTCAGGTTTCGATTTTGTGTTTAAAAGAATAATGGAAAAAACAGACAATGGACTGAATCAGGACCGAATCAAGACTAAAACAAGACTAAACCAGGAGTAAACAGTTTTCAGTCCCGGTCTGGTTCCCATCTAGTCCCGAACCTGGTTCAGTCCTAGTCCAGTCCTAGTCCTGGTCCAGTCCTGGTCCTGGTCTAGTCCAGGTCTAGTCCTGGTTTAGTTCTGGTTTAGTCCTGGTTTCCCGTTTACATGACTTAAACTGTGATGCCGGACTGAACCAGTACCGATTCAGGACTAAAACAAGACTAAACCGGTCTCAGTCCCGGTCTCAGTCCCGGTCCCAGTCCCGGTCCCAGTCCCGGTCTCAGGTCTCAGTCCCGGTCTCAGTCCCGGTCTCAGTCCCGGTCTCAGTCCCGGTCTCAGTCCCGGTCTCAGTCCCGGTCTCAGTCCCGGTCTCAGTCCCGGTCTCAGTCCCGGTCTCAGTCCCGGCATCACAGTTTAAGTCATGTAAACGGGAAACCAGGACTAAAACCAGGTTCGGGAATACACAGGAACCAGACCGGGACTGAGACCGGGACTGAGACCGGGACAGAGATCGGATCAGTCCTGGGATCACAGTTAAGTCACTTAAATGGGAATCGGCCGTTATCCGTTTTTTTTCCATTATTCATTTAAACACAAAATCCAAAACTGAAAAAAATTAATTAATATACATTTTTTTAAATTTTGGTTTTGGAGACAAATAATGAAGAAAATTTTAGCTTTTTTCATTTTCTTATTTTTGGTTTTATATTGAAAAACGAATGAACGAATGATACACAGATTGCTACAGCAGAAACCATTAAATAAAACTTGAAATAAAACAAATAAAACATGCCCATAGGAAAAGGCAATGTTTTCATCTTAAGTGCTTTGGATACATTTACGTAACAGATAATTGCGACGTGCTCTGTGTTCCTGCACTAATTAGACCTGTGTCACATAAGCTGCTGAGTTTGTGTGGAGAAAGTGACTTTGAAAGTTCTTCAAACAGGTTGACATTTCTGTGCTCTTGATTATGCTAAAGAGATCATTAGCACGATGAGGAGCCATCTTGGATAGTTTGCCAAAGATGGACTTGTGTTGGCGTAACTTCAAGATCCACAGAACATACAGTGAGAATGAACTTAGTGAGATTTATGAAAGGAACAACACTCTTTGGACGTCCCATTATCTGGGCTGGAAAATGTAGTTATTTTTCTGTTTTATCCTCAGCATCTGCACCTTAAGCAGCTTTTTCTGGAGTTACCATTCCACTGTAGAAATGTCCCCTATTTATTCCCCCATTTCAGTCGACATTATATCATGCTCAATGTGCCTGTTGTGAGGAAAACAGCAAATGATACCCCATAAAATGTGATACAGTGAGTCCCCAAGACACTATAGTTTAATGTAGATTATACAAGACTTTTTCAGGAAGGTAAATGATGCCACAGTGTTTAAACAGAACACTATATTCACCAAATTAAAACAATGCTATGCTGGTAATCCATAAACTGACAATCATCAGACCTGTGTGATGCAAACACAAGCTGAAGATCAGGGCTGCACATTATTAGCCTGATTCATCAGCCGGTTTTTACTTTGTTTCACTTCGTTCAAACCGTCTGACCTGGCAGCCTTAGATTTCATTCGCTTGATGATAGCTGGGCTTTTTATCTTTTAACCAATCACTGCTAATTGGTCGTATGTAATGCGCCGCTAACAGGGCTAACTGGTATATTAAGCTTTTCCCAAATCCCAAAGGAAGAAGGGCAATAACGTCTTTCCCCTTGATGAAATTCACCAAACATTCTCTTTGTTCTGGCTTCAAATCCTCGATTTCAGGAATCATTGACAACACTGACTGTATCACTCTTCGCGGATTGGCTGGTGCCCAGACTCGCACTTCCGAGGTTCTTGCAAACCGTCTATTGTATTCTGATTCCTGACCTAGTTGCTGGAGAGAAAGGAAATGGAGTGGAGGCACTAGCACATTATACCACTATAGTATAGTATATAGTTATCATAATAATGAAAAATGCAAAAAAAAATCATCATATTGTAATAACACCAAGGACTCCCAACCAAATTTCTGAAATGTCAAAATTAGCTTTTAGTCTCAGTTTTGTTCAGTTCAGTGTTTGGCAAATATATTAAAACTAAGATATTTAAACCTTAATGTAACTGTGTGAAACATCAAATAAGGCAACACTATTGATACCACAGCACTTAACAGTCACAAAGAAACAACTTCCAGTATCGAGAAGCCCTAAATAAAATTCTATCCTACCTTTTACCCCATCACATCCCACTGAATCTTCCAAATTTTTTTTCTTGTATATTTGAGCAAAATTGGTCTTGCTCCAGTACAAATATACTGTATTATATAAGCAGTTCTTGAGGCCAAAATCCGCTGTGTACCCTCTTCATCTAATCAGAAAGTGCACAGTAGCATGTAGGGGTGTGCAAAAATATCAAAATATTGATATATCGTATTGTTTAATGTGATGATACAGTATTGATATCGTGGGCTGATGTATCGATATAGCTCCAAGAGTATTTTTTGGTCTATTTTACTAAATTATTTTGTTACAGTGCTATAGTTTTGTTGTTTGTTTAGAGGAAGGAAACTCATTTAGGTGACACATTTGACATATTCACTGTTTTGATTAAAATGGGCGTTTCATATCAATTTTGCACAAAAAGTGGTTTAACAAAGACTTTACTGTCACAGCCAAGATTTTTCGAATCGATTTGAAATATATCTTATCGAATCGAAAGTTCAGTGTATCAAGATATGTATCGTATCGAGGCATGTATCATATTGGCAACTTCTTAATGATATCCAGCCCTAGCAGCCCTTGTGTTAACTTTACAGTCATGGTAAAACTCCACTCTTGTTTCAGTGAGTTGGAAAAGTGCTTATAAACTCATCACTGTGAATAATTAGGAGGGTCAGAACGCATAAGGTAAGTGAGAAATAACTTTGGGTCACTGCAAATGGTTTAAAATGTTTAAAAATATTTTTAAGACTAAAAATCAGGTACAGTGCGTTGTTGATTACATTTTGAGATGGTCCATTTGCTGCTTCATTACTTAAAGCCTCCATCAATCCTTTGAGAACACTTTAAGAACATTAGAGTGAACACCAGAGTGTCCTCACCTTGGCTCTGAGAGAAGATGTCGGTGTAGAGGTCGTCTTCAGCCCCGGAGCGCCGCGGGGGCAGGAAGCAGAGCTGCCTCCGCTCCACAGGGGGCAGTGTGCTGACGGTCAGGGACAGAGATGCCTGGGAGAACGCCGCTTTCATGTCACAGAAGTTCAGACAGGGGGCGTCCTTCCCGTTCAGCTGCAGGATCTCGTCTCCAGCATTCAGACCTGCAGATGAGAAAGATGAGAGCATTTTAAAAAGAACTTAAATGACGCTGTTACTTGAAACAATAAGCAAATAGAACTAAGTTTTTTTTCCAATAGGGCTGTGCACTTAATTTAAGCAAGACTGAGACTGATGGTCAGCTTGGGTCTTTTTAAAGGAGAGGTCTACGGTCAATCCTCTGTTAGTAAAAGCATGTGGTTTTGACTTTGTTTTTGTTTTAATGGCAATTCTTAATTATTTCACAATTTTCATTTAATTTTTTTTTTATATTATTGACAAAAATAAAGATGGATTTCAATATTTTTCCTAAATGTGATCAGTCAAAATGAGGAGGGGGGACTTTGGAAGAAGAAATTGGAAAATAATATTGAAAGCCATTTTAATTTAGCCAGGCTGGCCCCACCTAGTGCCTCTGCTCAATTTTATTTCTCTCCAGCGACTAGGTCAGGAATCGGAATACACTAGACAGTTTGAAAGAACCCAGGAAGTTGTAGACCGGCCAATCAACGAAGAGCTGAACAACCCAAGTTGTGACTGCATTCGCTATACGCCCATTGGACTTCCTTTGTCAAATACAAGCTTTGCATTTTTTTATTGCACGTTTAATTCACAAGTTCATCTCGCAGAAACGACAATGATCATTGACAGACATGTTCACTCTCTGTTTTGTTTGATGTTGTGCCGGTAATTACTTGGACACCACTGATCATTCCGGCGCATTACATACATCACGACCAAATAGCAGCGATTGGTTAAATAAAAAAAGTACTCGCCTACCGCCGAGTGAACGAATCCTAATGCTGCGAGATCAGACGGTTTCCCGCGAAGTGAAACTGGCTCAATTTTAATTTGTTTTAATAAGACAAAATAAAATTAAAAATCTTAATCTGTATGAAAGAAAAAAAGTCATGTTTTTTAGTCCCACCACCCAGCCTTACCCCCAAAGGTAAAATCCACTTCACAATCATGAAACTCATTCTAAATCAGGAGCCATCATCTTTCAATAAAGTCCAGAAGATTAATGATGCTTTTGAGAACACATTTGTTTGAAGATTTCATATCACTTCATTAAAAAGATAATGACATTCTGCTGTAATTAACCAATCTGCATTTTGTTCACACACAGTCAGTGCTTCAGTCTATGTGTCCTTAACGTGAGCGGGCTTGCATCTCCACAAACCTGACTCTTATTTGGCCTGGAGAAGGTTTACTCCATGGACAATGTTCCAAAGTATAGTTTTACCTTTCTATTTCCATGGAATCATACATGTGATGTTAAATATTGTACCTTAAGTCAAAGTTTTCTACACTGACTGCTACAATTAACTCAGACACTATGAACTTGCTCATCTTTACTCGTCCTGAAATTCTCCAATGTGCCACTTCTAATTCCTCCTGATTTCCTCACACCTAAAATGGAACATACCCCATTTTCTTTTAGACGCCAAAAACGTCTCCAAAAATCAATGAGTCATCTGTGGCCAAAAGCACACTACTCCTGGTACGGCGCAGGTTTACGTAACAGGCAACATCCCACTGCACTCTCAGATCTGCACTTTGTCAACTTTTACTTTGACTTACTTTTCATAGAACCAAGTGGGCGAACAAATAAGAAGAAAAAGAAGCTTGATGGACATTATAATACTGATTTATTATTGGCTTCAGTTATCTATTCAATTACAGTAATCTATTATAGCATAATTACTGTGCTAGTAATACCGGACTAATGACGCACACCTCCTCATTACGTTTCAAAGCGCAGAGAATCTTTTTGTGTAGAAGGGCAATACTGACAAAACTATAATGATATTTTCTGTTAACGGTGCACTGTGTTACTTTTCTGAGGGCCCATCAGTTATTGCTTTACCTCAAATACTCCAAAGCATGGCATTAAACTTTTCAGTCTTCACAGACACAAGCAGGAAACGCCAACTGGCCAATTTACAGGTGAGATCTGTGAACACGTGACCCCACTTACAATAAGAATTAGGGATGTAACAACCAAAATATTGTGATATCGTATCGTCAAAAGTCTCACAATAATATCGTGGGCCATCACAAGATATCGAATTACAAGTTTCTTTGCTTAAATGCATGGTTTTATAGAAGCAACAGCTTATAAACATCGGGAACTACATATCCCATGATTCATTTCAGCACAGACAACATGAAGAAATATGTTTTTGACTTGAATTCTTGGGATTATGATAGAAATAATTCACACTAAAACCTTGTAAAAGGTATTAAAAGCAGAAAAATGTCCTCTCTACACTTATAGAAGCCTCTCCAAAATATCACAATATCGTACCGTGATCATGATAATATCGTACTGAGAAATTTGGATATCATTACATCCCTAGTCAGAATGCATGATTTTAAAAAGGTACTTTGAGCAATAAAAACACCCATAATTTAAGAAATGCATTTTATAAAAGTTTAAAACCATATTGTGGAACATTCCAGGCAAAGCAGTCATTTCTTTAAACTATTTCATAAGTCATAGCTTTCATCAGTGTCATATTTTTGCTAACTAAAATTAAATAAAAGCATGTAACAGGGTTAACACTCGTTCACTTTTCAAAATTTCAAAACTTTTCCATGACTTTTTCATGACTTCAAGTGAATTTTCCATGACTTTACAGCACCTATATGTGTAGAATCAGACTTTTGGGGTTAAGTATGAAATGTTAACCCTTTCCACTCAATTTATGGTTTGGGATTATAGTTTTTTAACAACCAAAATACTGTCTGTGTATTAATTGTCGTCTCTTTCAAACCAAAGGTGCAGACGTTCGGAAATAATCACAATTTTCCAACAATAACTTGACGCTGTAGTTGCGTGAAAGAGATACTAAAATTCCATGACCTTTCCAGGCCTAGAAAATTATATTTTCAATTTCCATGACCATGACAATCCTGATGTAAATACTAAGGTACATATATTTCTGTAGCCTAAAACAAGTTAACTAAATTAGACATTTAGACATTAACTAAAACAAAAAAACTGTTTACTACAATTTTGTGTTTTAATCCAGGTTTAGTTAGTAAAAAACCTAAAACGTAAAATTAACTGTTTTATTGGCAATATTGTAAAAAGCAATTTTCTAGTCATCTGCTACATCACATTTCACTTTAAAATGTGCAGTCTTCTGGAAAATGAAAAATGGCAGCATTGGGAGCACTGGGATCCAAGGCTACTGTACTATAGAGTCGGCATATTCTCTGCCAGAACACCGTGCACTGTTGTAGATCTAAATATTTAACATTTTCAGCCTGTCCGTCACTCTAATGCATTCTAGGCCCGGTGCCCTTGAACACTCCCTTACCTCTGCTTTATATTCTTGATTTATGCACCAACAGGTTAAATTTCATATGAATAAATGCAACTCTAAACCCATTTTTAAAACTTCAATGCCACAAATAGAGATCAGTTCAAATCGGTGTTAAACATTTACCATAAATTCTTTCAATGTAGTGAGGTGTGGTTAAAAATTTTTGTAGACCCTGAAAATATGGGCCAAAAAATACAGGAATATACAGAATATTTCACAGCAAACAATGTAAAGATTTTGTAAAATTACGTTTACCATTGACTCTACTAAAACTATCTAGTATATATTGCGGGATAAGATAAAAAAACACAATTTAAATAGGAGGAAAAAGCCCACTTAAAACATTGCAAAATGTAGTTCTTCATACTGTATATTTGGGTTCTGTGTTGCATATCTAGAGTTTAATAGTTTGATTAATTTTTTGTTTTTTTACTGAGAAAAACTCTGTGGTCTATGGGTCAAAATTTTGAATTCAGTGAGCTCTGCCCAGGCTGGCGCTACCTGGTGCCTCCGCTCAATTTCATTTCTCTCCAGCGACTAGGTCAAGAATCAGAATACACTAGACAGTTTGCAAGACCGGCCAATCAGTGAAGAGCTGTGAAGCCATGACCTCAAACTCAAGCGTCTGTCTGGGTCCCTTTTGTGGTACAGCACAACAGTAAACAAAGTGGTCGAGATGGATGTAGACGAAGACAGACATTCAGTGATGGCAACGATTCCCAAGATTGAGGATTTAAAGCCGGAACAAAGAGAATATTTGGTGAATTTTATCTTGAGGAAAAGACGTTATTGCCCTTCTTCCTACAGGATTTGGACATACATCACGACCAATAGCAGCGATTGGTTAAATACAAAAAGTACCCGCCAACCGTCAAGCGAACGCATTCTAATGCTGCGAGGTCAGACGGTTTCCACGAAGTGAAACCAGCTGATAAATCAGGCTGTTCAATTCACGCTTATCTCACAAAACCAGGAGATGTTTGGAAACATGCGGATGACGACTTCCTTTGGCCTTTGTTGGCAATAGTAAGTGACAAAATGGCCCAGTTTTCTTCATCTAGATGCCATTATATTCTTTTTTTTTTTCCATTTATAAACTGCCTATTCATTTGTGTATTATAATTTGT
The DNA here is from genome assembly GCF_026225935.1 of Boleophthalmus pectinirostris. Taxonomy (NCBI): domain Eukaryota; kingdom Metazoa; phylum Chordata; class Actinopteri; order Gobiiformes; family Gobiidae; genus Boleophthalmus; species Boleophthalmus pectinirostris. Next base: position 30,322,647 of record NW_026571541.1, read on the forward strand.
CTAACTTAATAATAATAAAAAGAAAGATGTCATTGTAGCGTTCGGTTACAACCAGCTGTCTGTAAGTGACATTGAAAATGCGATTAGAGTCACATCCCCCATGGAAAAGCTTTGGCAGGTTGTGAAGAATCCTCAGTTTTATCACATGCCCAGTGTCAGTAACTACACCAGAAGTCGTCATATTGGCATGTTTCCACACGTCTTCCTGTAAGCGTGAACAGAGCCTATTGTGTCTTATTAAAAACAAAACTGTTTTACATAGTTCTTCATTGTTAAGCAAAAAAAAAAAAGTCTTTCCAAAACCATCTTCATCCAAATTTCTAATAATTTCACAAAATATGATACGGTTGTACAAACTGATACTAAAACTAAGATGAAAACTAGATTCTCACTTATTGATATTTGTGCAATTTCAGAAGTGTTATGACCAAATGACATAATTTAAGAAAACTGTCATAGGTCTGTGTTAAAATGTGATTAGTTTGTAAACAGATTAAATTTGTAAAATGGTTTAGGGGACATCATCAAACTAAAATGTTTGATTATTACTGTTTAGATTATCACACAAATAGATGGTAAGAGTAAAATGAGCAGTGGGTCCAGACCTTTGGCGAAGGCGAGTCCTCCAGCTTTGACGTCTGTGATGTAGAGCTGCTGCACCCCGTCCTCCTCCACCACAGAGATGGAGAAACCTGGAGGAGGAACAGAGGGAGAGGAGGAGGAGGAGGAGGAAGGATGGAGGAGAGGAAAAGAGAAGAGGAGGACAGGAGGAGAAAGAGGAAGAGGAACAGGGTAGGAAAGAGAAGAGGAAGAGGAGGAAAAGAAAAAAGACGAGGAGGAAAAGGAGAAGAGTAAGACATTTATGAGGTAAGAGAAGAGAAGAGAAGAGGAAGAGAAGAGGC